>NC_138576.1:13515564-14115564 GCF_964289735.1 Phaethon aethereus
ATAAAGATTTAAACTTTGACTCAACCATGGTATGATTTTATGTAGATAATTTATTTTAAGTAGTTATTTCTGCTTGTGTATAAGATGCAATGTGTTCTTTAATAGCTTTGCCCATATGAGAGGACAAAACATATCTTCAGAAAAATAAATAATACGGACGTGTTAAATGGAGATGCCAGGTCATTTGCGTATACAATAGCAGGGACATAGCAACTCCGTATTTTAGAAACAGGTTTTCACATATGGTTTGGATGAATAAATGCATGTGTCTTAAAGATCCTGAAATTCAGAAAAGTTAGAAAACTTTGATGTCACCCTGAGAAATCAAATTTTTTTAGAGGGAAGTTCTCTAAGTGTATACAAGAACAAGTACACAGTTTTTCAGTCGTCACACACAAAAAATGACACACACTCCAATATCATTTCCAAGCGTTTACACCACATATATTCAGTGCACCTGTTATGCAAATAAAAATTGCACTTCTAACTGAAATTTTATCTGACCATGTCCACATTCTGCAGTAAAAGTTGGCTTGCCACTGAAAAGTCAAACAGTAGAGCCTGAGTATGGTACTGAAGAAATGTTAACATAGATCCTCCCTTCTCCCATTATTTTCAATTAAGTAGAGGATGAGCTTCTTGGATGAACTGAATTTTGTACAAAAAGGCAGTCATGAATATAGATGCACTGTGGGAAAAGGAGTCTGGCCCATGAAGTGGAACAACATGGCCAGGAATACAAACTGTAATTCCTGCAAACTCAGGATCTGGCAGCATCTAGTTCTAAGTTTATCACAAGACAAGAATGATACTTGCCACAGGAAAGTCCATTCATTTGTGTTCTCTTCCTGTGAATCTTTATGCTAGCATCAATTCATACCACTTCCCTTTCCTGAAAAATTACCTTTAGTAATCTCATCTGGGTATTATACCCATGTTGCTGTCAATATATTTTATAGTGTCCATAAGTGATGGCAAATGTGTGGTGTGCAGAGACCCCAGCAACTGCTTAGAGCCTTGACAACTGCAAAACAAAGATTTTCTGTGCTGGCCTAAGCTTGCGAGAATGAGAGAAGTGCTGGAGCCAACCACATACTTTGGGAGTTTTCCAACTCTGGCAGGAAAACCTTTTTTTTTTCTTTTTTTTGGTAACAAATGGCACTAATGACAACAACGGATTTCAGTAACTAAGTTAAGAGGCTTAAAGAAACAACCTAACTAGAACAATTAAAGATGAAGATGGAAATATAGATTATTGTAAGCTTATTGTCACTGTAGACTGATAATGGCTTAGTGGGCTATCTGGCATTACTATAATTAATTTCATCACAAGCTTCATTCCGGAGCTGCCCATTCCTATATCTGCTGATCAGGTTTAGAAGCAAATAAACTGTATGGCAGAACTGGAAGAAAGTAAATCTGAGAGCTGCTGGGGGGTGAATTGACTGCACAGGAAGTCAATTCCTTGTTCAGTCAAAGAACAGCTGTAGTTTTTACAGAAAGGGAGCTCAGTCCACAAATTAATGCCTCTAAGCTTTTGGAGAACAGCATTCAAATCCCTGTACTGCTGCACATTTTGTGTATGACCTTGAACAGTTCACTTGAACCTCAGTTTCCCATTAGCTAGAAACTACAGTAGAAGACAGAAAAAATTCTGTTTTGCAGGAGTGTTGCAAAACTTATGATATGCTCGGCTAAGAGGTAATGAGTTCGTTTAAACATCTTATGAACCACTGTAATATTTTGCAAATTACCCTACTAATTGGCTTCAGCTGAAACCTGAAGTATGCTCAGTGGAAAGCCTTTGCATGCAGGCTGCCGTTTTCAATGAGGAATCACGTTTTTCCTTCTCTGGTGACACTTGTTCAATGGTTCTTTACATGTGAAGTTGCTATACCTTTTCCAAATTGGCCCTTTTTGCTGTATAGTCAGTCATGGCACACATGTTTGCAAAGAGATTTCATTTTTAGAACAGTTTGTAGAGAAACTAGGAGGGACACTTCCACTGAAGTGGGGACAACTCCGTTTTATTCTTCAGGACAGAGACTGCTGTGATCATAGAAGTCAGCTTTGCTCCTAAATTTCTTCAGGAACAAGTGGAGCTTCTTTCCATGCTTTCACGCTTCCACAGCGGTGTAACAGGATGCATTAAGTGATGGATAAAGGTAAGAGTGGTGCTGGAAGACCATTGATTGCAATTTGTCTATATTTAAGGTGAGAAAACAGAAGGTATATCTCAAATATTAATTATTTTGTATTTATTAATTACTTCAAAGTGTCTTCAAAAGTCTTTAATTTACTAAAGCAAAAACAGTTTGGAGAACCTGATGGAGAGGAGGGATTGGACAGGGCATTTAGGTTGATAATGGGTTTTGCTTTAGCATATATTTGCTGCATACCTAAACTTTCTAATGATTCATATTTGAAGTCTCTAAATTGTTTATAAATAAAGCCTTGTTACATTAGGAAGTAAGGCAACAGTTAGGAAAAAAAACCCCATGATGCTATACAATATGTAGAAATACCTATGCATGTAACTTGGGGGTTAAAAAAAACACTGAAAAGAAGATGCAAGAAGCTAAAAATATTGAGGGAAAATATTAACATGATAAAATGTAGTTTTTTAATATATATTAGAGGAAAAGTACATCTTAACATAGAATTGTCCTGATGTTGGAGACAAATCATTAAATTCTTATTAGAAGATACAGAATGGTTCCACTTCATAAAAAAGCTTGATTCCTAGAAACAAAATACTGATTATGTACTTCTCCCATATAAGAACAACAAATTTCTTTCTGGCTTTTCATGGTCTGAGGGAAATATAAAACAACTTTAAGCAGAATTAAACACTTTTAAAAATATCAGAAAATTTTCGAAAGACTGAAAGTGAACTTACAGTGTGCCAGTACTCCAAAATGTCTGACAAGATGATTGGAGTGTAGGTCAATTAGTCTCACATCTGTTCCGGAAAATATAACAGAAAAGCTGGGAAGAGAATCAGCTGAGAAATAATTAAAGGATAGAAATAAAATTAATTCCAGACAACATGGTTTTATGAAAAGCAGATCATGTCAAAGAAATCTCACTTTATTCTTTGATGAAATTACAAACTTGTTTGAGTAATCTGATTTTTGTAAAATATTTGAATTTAGCAGCACAGGATGTTCTGATTTAAACACTGGCATCATATACTATTAATAAAGCAAATGTTTTATGAATTAAAAACTGGTTAAGTGATAGATCTTAAAAAGAGATTGTTTCCAGGAAATTATCAACAGCTGAACATACTTATAATGGAGTTTCATGAGGATCAGTAGCAGACCTGATACCATTCAAGGACTTCACTGATTATTTTTGAAAGTAAATAATAAATCACTTACGATAAAATTTGTAATTAAAATAGAAAAAAAAAAAACCAACTTGGTAAAATAGTAAATAAGGATAAGGCATTGAGGCCAGATGATCTGGATCTTTTCATAAACAGGACTTTGAAAAAGACCTAGGGATCAAAGTGAAGGAGCAACCTGATGTGAGGTCTCGGCATGGTAAAAGTGCTGATAATTAGCTCTAATTAGAGCCTGCCTGCAAATGCAACTACACCGTTCTCTGGATTCAGGCTCTTCAGCATGCAATTAGCTCTGGTGTCTCTGTACTGCACTTCTCTACACTTCCTCTTCTGTTGTTTAGGATAAACTGAGACAGCTGAGATGCCTTGGATGCCTCTGCCAGCATGATGTAGTTTTGCCCTTGATCACAATCACAGTACTTTCACTGGGAGAACGTAATGGGTATTAAATAACCCTTCAATCTAGGAGGAAGGGATTAACAAGAACCAATGGCTATAAGTTGAATACATGCACATTTGAGTTAAAACGTGTTATAGTTAGTATATGCACATCTCTGGAAGAAATTATCAAGGGAACAGCCAGCTTCAGTCATGTCTGTGCCTTTGGAAGCATATGATTTTGTGAAAGGGGGTGACAATTTCCATGAGACCTAGGTGAAAAACACTGTATAACTCTCTTATTATTGCTTTTAAGAACAGTGACGTGGTAGCAATTTTTGTTTCCTGCTCAGAACGATCAGCTTCCTAACATTGATTTTAGACTGGAAGAAGTTGGAATCTCATGGGCAGAAGAATATAATATGTACAGAAGAATTTGTAAAGAAAAAGAAAGTTTATAATAGAAAATGCTAAGAAGTAAATCCGAAACTGTGCAGGCAACAAGCCTGCCAGTTGGAAAAAAAAGTCCTAGAATGGCCGATGGTTAATGCTTTTCAGACGACAGAAAGGGTATGACCTTGAGAGGTCATCCCCTATCTTAAGTCAAGATCAACTCCACTGAAAGCTGATTAAGAGAAAAATGAAATGCCAGTAATGTTAAGCTCACAGGTATAAAAAATGTCCTTGCTGCAACAATGTAAATGGCTTTTAATCCAACTGAACTCCCTCCTAACCCAGGCATCTCAGAGAAATAATAGCAGCTTCTCATACAACCTGTGAATGTGTGACCCTTCCAGAAGAATCCTTAAAATTCTCCAAATGTGCCGTTTTCTCAGAGACTGCAGACTACAAAACCAGAAGGCACTGCAGCTAAATCTGTGTGCCTGTAAGCCAATTTGGGTCAAGGATTAAAGAGTGTCCTGACCCTGATTCAGCCCAGCTAGTGTGGAAGTGCTGAACAGGTTGTGTTTCAAGAGCAGCAGAACAATGAGATCAATTACAAGTGACTGAACTTCTCAGCATAGACAAGGCTCCTTATTCGGGAATGTGCTCTTTTAAATTCAGATTTATAGGAGGATTCTGTAGTCAATACCCCAACCTGCCTATAACCCTCCTTCTGTCCACTGCTGAAAAAATAAACCTTCAGGACTCCACTTCCCGTAGAATCACTTATCCTATTTGATGATTGTATACTTAAGGATCTTTAAATTAAAGGTTATTGATTTGGAAAACCACAGTAGTTTTCAATTAAAGAGTGATATTGAAATATTTTCTTGGTAAAATGACCTTAAGAATCCCACCTTTTTCAGTATTTTTAGTTGGTGTATGTTTGTAGTATATACGCTTTCAGTACAACTTCATTTAGGGAATATTGCTGTAAATTGGGCTAACTAAAGGAACATGCCACAGGCATTGTTCATTTTCCATTATGAATTATTTTGGGATGTAGACTAATGTTCTCCCATTAATGATTTTCAAAGTTGAATACAAGAAATATTGGAAGAGATACCCTCCATTTTTCTAGATAAAATAGCATAAGAATTAACAGAGTTCTGATACAGCTCTGGAAAATATCTGAACTGTTACTTGTGTAAGACAATGATTTACACAGTCTACTCAAATTATATTTTACAAACCCCAGCCAAAGACCCTGAAATTGCACAAGCTAAAGAAATTGAGAATTTGACCACATTAGATCAACTTAAATGAGCAAGACTTGATCTAAAAATAGTGATACCATAGGCCCTTTCCGCTCCCACTTGCTACCAACCATAGAGCTCTCAGCCAAGAATAATGTATTTGGCCCCGTTGGTTTGAATTTGCAAAGACTAGGAAATTGAAATGACTTTTTTACTTTTTATATTTATTATCATAAAGGCACTTGCACTGGCAGGAGGGATTCAGCGGGAAGAAGAAGTTGAAGTAGCGAGAGAGCAGGATTAGCCCATCAGCACAAGTGTAGACTAGCTCAAAGCAGCTGTGAAACCTCACATAAAGTCTCTCTTGTCCAGTTAGTCTGCACTGGAGCCCAAACTCCCTGATGGTCTGGCTCTTGTCCTGAGCAAACGGAGCAGGTCTCCGGATGGAGGTCCTGGCTTACGTAGGAGCTCTAGCCATAGGTCTGGTATAGGCATGGCTGGCTCAGGCCCAGGCTTGATCTTGAACTGCTCCATCAAGTGGTGCAGACATCACGGTGTTTCATGGACACTCTCCTTGGGCTGTGTGTGATGCGAGCACGCAATGAAACGACTGTGCTTGACCCAATTTTAAGGATCTTAGAAGTGAAAGACAGGACGTGGCAGAAACCAACAGATGCAGCACAAACAGTGAGATGCATGGGAATTGCCATGGGAATGCCAGATCACTCATCTTCCATTACAGCTATTTAAACACAAGGTGAGAATCTAGCTTTAACAGTTAACATACAGCATGATAATCACTTTTCCAACTCAGCTCACGTAGATGGCCTTGTCATTTTCTCCTGAGACCACGGGCAGTACAGCAGCAGCTTGTGTCTCCATAGTGCTTTCTCTAATGGACATCACAAGCATTCTCCCTTTGGGTTAATGTCCTCACATCCTATCGTTTGCTTTGCAGTGCCAACCACACTAACGGTACTCAATAAACAACAATGTGGTGATAGGCTGGAAGCAGTTTGTAATAATCGATGGACACTGCTTGATGAGAACTCTTAAGAAGGTTATGCATCCAAATTCCGTAGCTGGATGATCAGGAGGATGGACAACAGCAGAAATAGCCACTCCCCAGCAACTGTGGTGGATTACTTCTGCTTCTTTGTGGGCTCACCAGACTGTCTTCCCCAGGATAATAAACACAGGTGGAGGAGATCAAATTGATAAAGATAGAGGAGAGAATCAAAGAATCATTAAGGTTGGAAAAGACCTTTAAGATCAAGTCCAGCCATCAACCCAACACCACCAAGTCCACTAAACCATATCCTGAAGTGCCATGTCTACACGTTGTTTGAACACTTCCAGTGATGGTGACTCCACCACCTCCCTTGGCAGCCTGTTCCGATGCTTGACTACTCTCCCAGTAAAGAAACTTTTTCTAATATCTAGTCTAAACCTCCCCTGGAGAAACTTGAGGCCATTTCCTCTATTTAAACAGCCTCTCTGAAGGGAGAGATGCATTGCTCTTGCTCAGGTAAAGCAAAACCTTGACCCTAATGTACCAAAACAGGAATATGCAAAAGACCTCATTCAGAAGATAGAAACATTCTTGTAGACTTACGTTATTAACCCTTTCCTTTGTTACACTGTGTTACTTATGTGGAGATTAAATTACTCCCTGCTTTAAGAAAACTGTGTTGACTCATCAATGGCAGGCCCTGAAGGTAAGCCTTTAAGCTGACTCAGGATGTGTTCAGTAAATGCAATTCCCAGTCCTCTGCAGTGTAGATTGAATTTGCCACTCTGCTCCTCGTCACAGACATTAGCCAAAATATATTCTTTAATAATTCTGTTGGAACACTACTCATTTTTTACTATAAGCACAAGTTTATGTTGCTATAAAATTCTGAGGAGTTATTCCAGCAAAAACTCACATGCAGATTCAGTTACATGAGTGCACAATATCAGCATATTCTTGTGTCTACACTAGCAAACGTCATCTAAACACCTCTATACCGAAACTTCTTTGTTGCCTTGAACTGTAGCCATACCGTGCTGAATACAACACTACATGCTATGCTGCTGTCTTTCTTGCCTGAGGCAAGAATTAACCCTGAATTTTTAACTTGAACCATTAAAAGCCAAAGGTGTTAACTGCAAAATAACAGCTTTTCCTCTATTCCTCCAACCGTCTGTATCACACTTAGCTTTATAGAAGTCTTTGAACTTATGAAGTCCCTTTGGTGTAATGCTCAAGTAAAAAGAGAAAAGGCTTTGGCAGTGAGTTTCCTTACATCTGCCCACTTCAAGAGTCCTGAATGTTTAAACTTTACTAAAAGTTATGTTGTTGATTCACTTAGTATTTGCTATGTGTAAATGTAAGCACGGTAGTAAGATCTTGTCATAGAACATTTATATTTTCTATGGAGGCTTAGGGCTTTGGTACTCAGGCGTAACTGCTGCGAAATCAAAAGACAACTTCCAGCTCTGGACTGGACACCAAGTAGGTGGCCATTGGCCAGCAGAACATGAGAAAAGAATTAACATATTTTGAAAGGAGAGCTGCTGGCCTTTGGGGTATGATACACAGGTCAGTGTTTCTGTCTCTGCTCCAACTGACTGACCTACAGATTGGCTCCAGACCTGGGAACAGCTTGCCCAGTTATCAGCCCAGAAAAGAATGCTTCAGCAACTGAGCATGTGAAATAGAGAAGGAAGAAAGAAATCTGCTAATGAGGTTTTATATAGAAATTTGTGAGTGGCTACAGAAATAATTAAATAACGCATAAAAAGTGGTAGGACCTGGGAGGGGAGGAAAAAAAATTTTGGCTGGGTTTGGAAAGTGCTGAAGTTAGGAATTTAGAAAGAAATTTTAGAAAGTAGCAGTCATTAAATAAATAATGAGACCCACATAAATTCATGGTCCAAGAGATGAAAAATGAATAAACTTTCCAGACTTACATCATCAAGGATACTAAAATGAGTGTTAGTAATTATTAAATATACTTGCTGATAAATTGATGGCCTGTTTGGATCTGTTTATTTGGGAAATGCAGCGTCTCATTCTAAATCTGTATAAAGCGGCATATCCACATGGGGACTGTGCAGCCTGTGCAGAGGGGTTGCTTCAGTCTGCAGCTGTGTAATTGCATCAGTTCGTGATGTGTCTAAGCAAATTAGTTCCTCACGGAAGGAGTAAACAGCCAGTGAATAGAGGTGGAACATCAGACCATACATTGTGTGCCCAAAGACTGAGAGAAAAGGCATATAGTCTTGCTTATTTCTACACACAGTATGTAAATCTTTACAAGTTATGTAAAAATGTGTGGAAGCTCTCTTTTCCTCTATTGTCTGAGTCACTGAAAATTAAAATTTTGACAAGCACAATAATGCAGAAAGTTTCCCTGCTATGCTATTTGGAAAAGTGAAGAACCCATGAGAAAAGTGGGGCGTAGACTCACGAATGAATAAAGCTGAAAGGCAAAAAATGCCAGGAATATATGAAAGGTAGAATATGCCAGTCCTGTTGGCACAGGAAGGACTACACACCGGTTTCCTCAGTGAATGGAGGGTGCTGCAGTAGCTGTCTCATCAGTGTAGGTTGGCCATTGCTACGTCTTCAGGACTTCATTCAGTAGTAACCTGCAGCACTGATGTGCTCAGTAAACGGATCCTGAATGATGCTCTCCTCAGCCTTTTGGAGCCTGCATTAATGTCTTCAGGTCTTCTTTTCTGTCACCCCAGCTCCTCCTGAAGTTATGATGGTGTTTGCTGCCTTTAAGTGCTGCAGTCACCTCTGCCATGGCCTGGTGTGGTACACGGTGAGTCCTGGCTAGAGGACCGAGGATAAACCTGCTTTATTTGTGAGTAACAACACAACAGGCCAAGCCATGTATCCAAGGCAGCAGAGCAAGAAGTTGGAGAGCATATTTAGGACTATATACTCCTCTCTCCCTGCGTTTAGAGTAGAGGCTCAGCTTTAGAGAGAGGGACTCACTAGCTTGTCTTTAGGCAGTCTTTCCCCTCTGGGTTTCTGCAATACCACAGTAGAGGTAGACAGGAATAAGGAGAAGAAAATACAAAAATCTTGAGCACATCCAGAAACAAAGCAATCCTTGCAGGATGCATAAAATATGAGTGCGTAAGCAAAGTGAAAGAACTGAGACACCTGCAATGACAAAGGCTCTTTTGCAAAAATACTTTTCAATATTCAAATAACCATTTCTGGTAGCCTTTAGGGTAACAATACAGCTTGATTGCTGGCCGTTCCCTACAACAGAAACTTAAGGGGCATCCAGAATAATTTTACCGTAATAAATAGAATCTGAAAACAACAAACTGTAAGACTGCAAAAGCAGACTGTTTTCCTGAACTGCTTTGCCCCTGAAATATTTTCATGGCATGACATACAATGTTTATTGTTTTACACGTCTTTATATCCTTCAGCCTCTCTCTCTGTCAACACATTACTCTTCAGCTTCATTGTGCTCTTCTCTCTTCTCTGGTGCCGTGGGAACATAAAGCAAATGATTCTACTGTTCTCAGCTAGAAATTGTTTTTCATTATAATTTCAAGAGGGTCTTTGAAGTATCTACTTAGGCTCTCACAGCTAATAAAAGACAAGGCAGTTGCTATGCTACTTGTTGATTAAATGAAAAACAGACCTGATAACATGTGAAATCTTCTTAAGGGAAGTGTTTCTCTTATGGAGATGAGTACTGAGCAGTTAAGTTGCAAAGTTGTATATCTAAGGTTAAATGCCTAACCGGTCACTTTATGTTCCCAAAGTCATGGGCTGACTATCTGCAGCCAGAGTGTCAGATGGTGGAAATCATCATTTACACTAGCTAAGCATTTGGGCACAAGGGGCTTTGAGGCCAAAATGTCCATTTTTTTTATTCTGATCATTAAAAATCCTAAATTTTCAATTAAGAACTAAATGAAAAAGAAATGTATTTTTCTGAGGTGCAGTGACAGAAAATGCTAATGACACCCAGGAGAAGAGAAAATCCTCAGCACTGCCAAAACCAAGATAGCATGTTTAAAGCCATAAATAACATAGTTTCATATCTATAAGTCACAGTTTGAAAATTAGTTTCTAGGAAAAGCTCAGAAATGTAGTTTATGTTTCTGAAATAGAATATAGACCTATAAATTCAGGACAGCAGTCTAATCTAAATCCATGAATCTGTTTAGACATTGGAAGTCTCTTAAGTATGTTGTACCCCTTAAGTCGGACTTAACACATTCTGAGAGCACAGAGTTCAGAACAAAATATGTCACAATGACTTCCACTGTGAAACACAACAAAAAGAGGTGCCAGAGCAGTTTATTCATTAAAGATTTTACACAGGGAATAGAATATGTATAATTTAAAATTTCATACTGAAAACTGCAATCCTATTTTTGACTCTTACTCTTGAAAATGGGCAACTCTGCAGCAAAGGATGCAAAAGCCATGAGACCGGAGAAAGAATAGGTAAGAGAAAGCATGATTTTGTTGTCCAGTGATTTAAACACTGCTAAGAGAGAGCAGAAATGGTTCTGCTCTGTACATCATTTCCTTTTATGTGTGTTTGTCTTGTTTAAATTGAAATGCAGAAGCAATCAACAGCAGCAGAACAGAAAATCCTATTACACCTTGTCTTACTTTCTGTATTTTTGGTCCCACACTTGTTAGTTGTACTGTGGTTACCATGTGAACTGCTTGAGGAGTGGTGAATGTACCTATAAGTTTATGGTTATCCTCTTCGAGTAGAGGAGAACTGAGTTTAGCTCCCTTAAGCTGAGAAGGGCTTTCATCTGTTCCAGTTATCAGCAGCAAAACACCTGATTTCGTACCTGCTCACAAACCAACGGAAGTAGCAAGGGTGTGCATTCTGGCTTAACTGAGGAGCAGACATCAACTATACATATACATGGGATGTCAAAGCTCAAGACGGAGAGGAATACACAATTTCACATACTTTTCTATCTCTCAGAACAAGCTGGCTGCTGTTGGCACCCTTCTCTCCCATGTGTGAGCGGCTCATGTGTTTTCCAATCCTACTCCAAGGAGTCTAGATTTTAGGTGACATGTTACTGCAACATATGTCTGTCTTTGAATGGGGTTCTACACAGAGGTCATCAAGAGGTATTATCTACCATATTTATTTAATGCATATGGTGTGTTAACATTTCAATGATTGCCTTAACAACATGTAATAGGTGAAAAAGTAACAGCTCACTATCAGTGTGTTGTTAGACAATAACATTGGACTTTTTCTGAACATACCAGTTTCTGAAAGCAAAGATACTTAAGATGTTAGAAAAATAGGAAACTTATTCTATTAGTTCATACTTTCTGGAGAGGAGGTGAAGGTAGGGAGATACTCCTAAAACAGAAATGTTCACAGATATTTTCCATTTTATACCTTTATTTCACCTTTCTTTCCAATTTCTATTTTATATTATGATGTGGGGTTGTTATTTTATTTTGTGTTTGTGTTTTCTTTTTCTTTGAATAGCATCCTTTTTTTTAAAAAGTGCACATCCTTTAACAGTTAGATACAGAGAAATAGATCAGTAATTTCAAACTCATAGAAGGAAATTATATGCAGGGATATTTTTTGTTAATTGTTTCAGATTTTTTTTATTGCACTTGGCAGTTTCATCCAATCCCTGCACTGAAAAAAAGAAATCTTGTACTTCTAAAACAAACAAAAATTCCAGTTGCATGGTAACCAGCCCACATACTAAGTCCTAGAAATATCAGATCCAGAGGGCTCAGGACTTTGCCAAAGAATCAAAGTGCTTTTATCTGATTTCTTCATATGATAACTACAACATGGATTTTAACTACCACGCTACACAAAATGGTCCTGAAGCCAAATTCTTTGTTGTCATTGAAGTCAAGGGAGTTAGAGCACTGGAGAAGAGGATTCTAGCTGTTCCCAAGCAGTTTGTCCTTGTGCAGCCTGCAGAGGAGAGTTTGCCTCCATCAGAGACGGGAAGTTTCACCAGGCAACATGCTCTTTCTGTCAAAAAGGAACTTTACTTTAAAGACACTGTGGACTTTAGATCCACAAAGAGGGCATAAGAATTAAGGGCATGGGGGGAGCCAAGAAGGCCCCTCAATGTTTGCCATCCTTCTAATGTTACAGAAGAAAAAAAGAAAGACACAGCTGCATGATTTTCCTCTGGGCATTTCACATTAACCTGATAGTTTTGAAGGTTGTAGTTACTTTGGCTGCCCTGATGATGTGAATCTACTGCAGAAATATTTCAAGAAGCTGGAAGGAAGTTCTGAAACTGCTATAAATGCCTTGATAAGGATCACAATATAGGGATCATAGAATCATGGGATCATAGAATCATAGAATGATTTGGGTTGGAAGGGTGGTGAGGCACTGGAACACGTTGCCCAGAGAAGTTGTGGATAACCCATGTCTGGAAGTGTTCAAGGCCAGGTTTGATGGAGTTTTGAGCAACCTGGTCTAGTGGAAGGTGTCCCTGGCCATGGCATGGGGGTTGGAACTAGACAATCTTTAAGGTCCTTTCCAACCCAAACAGTTGTATGATTCTATGATTCTGTGATTCTGTGATTCTGTGATTCAAGGTTGAGGACTGAAGTGAATCAAAAACTGTAATTGGATGAAACACTGAGGTAAAATCCCCAGTCTGAGGTGCATGCAGTGTGAGACAGAAAAGCAAGAATATCTCAATGAGTACCTTGATGTCAGCTCACTTTTACTTAAGTTCAAGATTAATGAATTAATTACTTAATCCATGGGCAATGGCTGGTAGGCCATTGGTGTAACAAGAGTAGCGTCTTTCACTGCCAAACTTTTGAGACTGTTTTGATTCCAAAGTTGCTTCATTTTGAACAATGGAGTCACAGCACCATTTTTCAGCTGTGTTCACACACAGTATTCAAGGAGTAGCTTTCTTCACAAGTGTATGAACTCCTGAAGAGAACTGTTCATCTTTGGGAGGGCTGGCAGTTCAGTAGACTGACATCTTTGCTGAAATGAGCCATATTTCGTTCACGCATGTTGGTTTGTGTCTGCATGTCCCTGGTTCTGTGGGCAACATTCGTTTCTCAGATTTGCTACGGTTCAGTCTGACACAGCTGCTTGTTGTAGCCCAACCCATGAGGTGTTTTTCATTGCCTCTCCATCTTCTCCTTTCTCTGACAAGTTCTTTACTCACTGTATTTTTGACTCTGTGAATGTGACAAAACCCATCTCTTTTCATATCTTCAGGTCTGTAAATCCATCTCTTTATTTAGGTATCCTCTCTCTTGTTAGCCGCAAAAACAGCGACTTCCCCTAATCTCAGTAACATAGCTGGGCTTGCCCAATCTGTCTGGACTGAAATCTGGATGGCACAAGGGCAATCCTCTCTTGCTCTGTGGTTGTCACTGAAGGATCTATCCTACCTGTGCTCTCCAGAGTAGACTATCAGACTTCTAATGGTCCATTTTCAACTGGTATGGTTGTTTGACCTGAAAAATAAACAGATGAAACACAAACTCTTTGATCTACGTATGGCACTCTTGGAGCAGATCTGCTGCTGGAATAAGACAGGATTCAAGAGAAGTAGCTGGAGTCTGGTGTGTAGGATTTTCTGGGCTAAAACCAGGGAGCTTATTTAGTAACTCAGCAAGACAGACTGCTCCATCTTCTAAATGGCTGACAAATTCAGGCCCTAAGTTCTCCGTTATTCATACAGGGACCAGCACAACTGGAAAAAATCTGTATTGGCTACAGCCTTCATGGTTGGTTTATTCTGTCAAAAGTGGTTGAATTAGTCTGTCTCTTTGCAGATAAAATACAGGTTGCAAGTAGCTTGTGGACTGTATTACCTCTGAATCAAACCATGCACCTGTCTCAGTCTCAGTGGCTCCATCTTTATGAACTACTAGTGTGAAGTTCTGTGTTGCTTTCTCAAAATAATATCAGACTTGAGGTCCAGAAAGCCTACAGCCTTCTGTATTGTCTCTGTCTTTAAAGCTGAGTTGGATATAAAAGAGCATATGTGATAATAGGTAACAATATTCTGCTCTACAAAGGTGTCTATACTCTTAGTAGTTGTGAGTGAGCAACTAGTTGTAATGGGTAACTGTATCTGATTATATGGGGTCCTTCTCTAAGACTTATCTCACCTGAATCTTTGCCTTTCACCTTTTTGTTTCAGAATTATGGTCTGAATTGAATCTCATTTAAAACCAGCAGACTGTAAGATCTCTTAGATAATATAAACACTTTGCAACCAGATGGCCAAATCCGTAGAAAACCTTCTGCAAAATACATGCATCAAAAACAATGCCTTTGTGATGTTCATGTTGACAAAGGACTTGGGGGAATGATGCCTTAGGAGAGACGTATGTGTGTGTGGGGCACTGAGATGAAAAAGAACACTGAGGAAAGAAACACTAGTCACTCTCCAAACAAGTGTTGAGAGCCTGACCCTTAAAACAAGCAAACAAACAAACAGATCTTATCAAGAATGATTTTTTGGGGTAAAGTGCTGGCTGAAAGAAGCATGAAACTGTTCTAACAGGAAGAAGTCTCCTCTTGTTTGCTTCCTCCTAGGTTCAGTTAAACAGGGCTTTGTATAGTCTTTGTAAATAAAAGAGATTGGCGAAACACCTGAGTTTAGGACTCGTATCTCCTCCAAACTGAAACAAGCTTCAAGGCTCATTTGTTTTGCTACCTAGGAAGGTCAAAGGGGGCACTGTAGAAAGTCCATTATGGAAGTGAATAGAAGAGACACAAAATCCTTGAGTGTCAAACAGAAAAGGACATATTTGATTTATCCCTGTGGAAAATTCTGGCACTGGGGAACAGAGCAATGAAAGAGCAGGAAAGCCACTAAGGCAGTGGGAGGACAGGCAGAAAATATCTGCAGCTGTATATGAAATTATGTGGAAAACAAGGGAAGAAGGGAGGTCGGAGTAGTCTAGAAGACAAATTATGCCAAACAGGCAATATGTCTGGGCAGCAGGGATAATGGGGAAGACACTAATTTTTTAAATATTGTGGAGAAAGAAGCAGCAGGACATTAGGGTGGGAAAAAGGGTAAAAGAAATGAAAGGTGACATGAAGGTTGAGAGCCTGAAAAGAGAAAGAAAATGTTTCGACCTCCAAAGATCCAACCCTGATTATGCAGCTGTCAGCCCTGCCCCTTTAATTAAGTAATTGATTAATTAAAATCAAGCACTTAATCTCTCCATTTACATATTATGCCTCCCACTAACCAGTGCTGACTGCAGGGCCCTCATCAGAAAGCTCCTTCCTATTTGAATTCATGTTGGTTCCCAAACATATTACTTTGTAAATAGGAAATGACAACATTGGCTCAGTGCCCCAGTATCGTCGCAGCATTGCCATATGTCAGTATCATGCTAAACACAGTAAGTAGAAGACCCAACAATATAATTATTGAGGACATCTGTCAGCATCACGAGCTACATCTGGGATTAGTAGCTGTAATGCTGGAAAAACCCATCAGAAGCAGAGAGGAAAGTCCTTTTGTGTTGGCTTGGCTTTTCAAGAATAAGAGTTAGATCCTCAGCTGGTGTAAATTTAAGCCATTCAAAGAAGCTAATGAACCCAGCATCAGCTGATACTAGCTGCGAATCTAACACTGAAAACAAAGCAAATGTCATTAAGTCTGAGATTTAATATTTTCTGTGTAAAGGTAGAATGCCTCAAAACAATCTGAGTTTACCACATGGAAGATAATTTATTAGTGGAATCAGCAGGTACAGGCTTTTATCTCAGATCTGAAGGATTGTGGATAAGTTTGGAAAGTTCCTGGAGATCATTAAAAACTCTTTTTAACGTTTTCATGCGTCAAGCACACACTAGTGTAATTTTATATGTCAAATAAATTATAGGTAAGAAAAAAAAGAATCTTCTGAGCACATTTAACACTCACTAAAGATTCTTCATCCACAGCAGAATTTATCTTGTAGTCTGCACAGCAGACTATCCGGTGAAACCAGTGACACATACAGATTATACCTATTTATTAATCTGAGGGCAAGCTCCTGTTGGGAAGCAAGTCGCTGTGTTAGTGAAATGCGGCATTTGAGTTAATATCCCCTGAAGAAACCATATAGCCATGTTTGTGCCATGCTGTGCTCATTCTAACATACCACAGCTCTCAGCAAGACTTAATATTTCAAACACCACGTTGCTCTAATATAGGTTATGTGGCATCTGGGCTGGAGGTTATCCACATTTAAATACATGGCAGAAAGACTTCACTCTGTGTGTCTGTATACAAGCTCTGAGGATTTCCAGTCAGTTCACAGCCCTCTCGTTTAAGCACCAAGTCTATGATGAGGAGTTGCGTTGGCATCTTCCACCGAGAAGCCAAAGGGGTTACACCTCAGAAACACTGACAAGCAGATTTTGAGCAATAACAAGAAAAGTTGCTCTCCAAAGAAAGTGCCTTATGATGTATTAGATGAGAAATAAAGGAGAAGAAAGGTTAATCTCCCCCGATAAAAGCTTTTCCTGCATGTGTAACATAAAAGTTTTGCTCATTTACACTGCAGATTAATGAACAAGGGTGTCTTTGCCTCTCATTCAGGTTTGTAGTCAAGAGAAAATGAGCTTGTGTACTGATCTCTCTCCTCACTTTTTAAAGTTTTTTGCTTTGAAAGATTTATTTGAGGCCTAAATCAACAATCTATACGTAATGAAGGATTACAATAAATGCAGTAGATTACAGATTTGACAGAATGTAGATTTTTTCTTTTCTAAAACTGGGAAAAATCCTTCCTAATGTCAATACACTGAGAGTTTTGGGAGATCTAAGAGAGGTATGACTCTTAACCTCACTCATTCAGCAGGAGGTTCACCAAGGAAGGCACTTATGCTTATGGATCTATATATGTGTGCCTATATATGAGCTAAGTGTTTAAACTCTTCCTGTAGTCAATGAAGATGCAGTCCATAAAGCCTGTAGGTCTAGAGAGTGATTCAGCTGACTAACGGTCTACTTTAACTTTGATGCTTTCAATTGCCTTCCTGAGGTGTTTATTGCTCTCCCCTGACTGTAGAGGAAGCATATGGAGTCTAACATCCTAAGTGAATGCTTCTATACATTCCTGCTTCTCTCCAACAACACACCCTTTTCCAGACTGGCAAACAAAGTAGTCAATTAACTGAGGTTAAAAATATTGTTTATTATGATGAGAGATGAAAAAATTAATTCTGAAGAAAAATAATCTGGTACAAACCTGTGACTGCACCCAAACCTTTAAAACATTTTCATTTACAGAACATGTAAAGAGCATTTTCTTTCCAGGATTCAGTTGTGCCTTTTCTAGACAGGACAGGAGGGAAAAGAGGGACAAGCACTGAAGTGAAGAGGGGCAAGAGGAGTGAATGTACATTTGCAGGGTCTTGCCGCTGTTGGTGCTCTTCAGTGGGCTGAAAACTGCTTGAACCTTGTGTGAATGTGGTGGATGAAAGCACATGATTATTCATTGACTACATGTACTGTCAAAGACAGGGTCTGAATGAACAGTTGTTTTGTTTAATTCCATTTTCTTAATAAAACAGAAAAAAAAGTCCTCTAAAACCATTTCAGCTTTCTGGCCTCATATCAGTTTGTCTTCTCCTCTTCAAATGACAGAAGAGCTGAGAAAAATTTTCTCTCAAGTTGAAAAATAACAAAAAAGGACCAAAACCAGACACATTATTTAGATAGAAATGGAAAATTTCAAAATATTATAAATGGAAATTTCATATTGTTTCATTTTCAGGATTTTTTTTTCCTCAGATAATTGAGGATAACTAGTTTTATTTTGGTATTAAAATTCAAGACTATACAAATGGCTCAAGCCAATGGCCTGACCCTGAAAACACAAATTTAGCTGCATCGGTATAACTATCTACCTCGTTGACATTACTGACATTTGGAAAATCTGTGTCTTAAATAAGAGTTTTTAGGATCTGTTTCCAAGCGGGGCTGAAGTGAGACTCAGATACACACCCTTAGCTTGGGGGTAGATTTCAGTGTTACTGTTGAGGGAAAACACCCAGTTCAGAAAACTATTCTGTTTCTTTCTAAAAATAAAAGACAGTTTAAGAAACATGAACATACAGAATGAATAACTTATTCTTGGCTGATTGCAGCTCTGTAGTGAATTTTGATGGTCGAGTTGAAAACAGTGCTTGGATGAAAAGGAGTCTATAATAGAAACCATGCAGGAATTTTAACACTACCAGCAGTACCGGTGAGTTAGTGCTCTACCCAGAGACCTCATAAGAATATGGGGAGCTATGCACCTATTGGACTTACCAGAAGATTAACTTCAAAATCTACAGCCTTAATTTCATCAGTTTAACTATGTTTGAATGATCTGTGAATTTGGGGGTAATATATACTTAGCATGCATCTCTATAGGAACTATTTGACCCATACAGCTTGTCTTTATTTGCAATGCTATAGACCTTATGAGCATTCACTTATGTGTAGCATATTTAATTTTTTAATGGGCGGGCTAACGCTTGTTCTTTCAGGAGAGTTTCTCTATATACAAAGCAATTACTTAAACCAGTGCTTGTTTAGCTCACCTAACCAGAGCAGTCACGTAATCTTTAGGTCTTTTCATATCTTGCCAGCATTTTTATTAATGGAATAGGGTTGTTCCTGTCTTAAATATTCTTTTGCAAATGTTTCCAGGAAGAACAAGAATGTGAATAACCTAGTGTTCAGCAACGAGTTTTGAACAGATTCTTATTCTCCCGTCTGATTTTTGATAAGGCAAATACAGTTGCCATCACATAGGCCACATTTATACATTGCACTTGATTTTTGTTTAAGGCAGTTAGCTAGTGTGTGGGTTCTTGCAGGGAGGATTTGAGGGAGAAAGGGAGGATGGAGTCAGGATTTTTCTTTGTTCACATTTCCAAAGCACTCCCCAAAGCACTATTATCATTTTTCCTTTGGGATCATGATGCAAGGCCTGGCAGAATTTCGATTTCCATCTTACTTTCTCAATGTCCTGCTATAATGTTTTGCTGCTTGGATTTCTTTCTCTCTTCCCCCTCATGAAGGCATATGCATGCACACACATTCATACAACTATATCAAGCAACAAAGAGCACTTAGATGCAAACCCTTATTAAACCCCAAACTGAACATCCTAATTCACGCCTCGAGTCTCACATGCAACAGCTGCTTTTCAGCTACCAGTTTCACAAAGGCATTTCATGACTCCTTATGGCAGCTCTTTATTTATGGAATTAATTCAGTTTCACACAGCCCTCAGGATAATGGCATTTACCAAAAATAAATTAATAAATAGCATCATTATTCTATTTCTGAATTTGTAAAAACCAGGGGCTGACTCTCATTTTGGTCAAGCCCATCTAAAATCATAACAATTCTCCTGACATCAAAGGAACAACCTTCATGTCAAACTGCTTCAAGCTAATAAAGAATTTAGCCAGACCATTTCATATTGTAAGGGAAACTATTTGTGATTCAGCTTGTAAAAACGAAGCAGTCACAACCTCTTTTCTACTTTACATTCAGTAGTCAGACTCAACCCTGCTGCATCTAAGTCCCTGCCAGGACATACTAGGACATGACTAACATCTGTTATATATTTGTTTATTCCTCTTCTTCCCAGGCAATAATCATGTGCAGTGACCAATGGAGTATTTAGAATACACCCTATATACTTAACACTAGTTAAGGTAAGGTCAAAATGTGCAGATTGCTTTTGCAGCAGGAGGTGGTGAGGTTTGTCGTAACTTTTCATTCCCGTGGGAATTTATTTCCCACTTTGGGTCAACTCCAAAGGAACTCTGTCTCTTGCACTGACACACTTACAAATGTTTTACCAAAGCAGCTGTTCTGTCTGGGAAAATTTTAATGTGCCATTTTTATATGTGCTCAGGATGTTATGAGTGGGCTCTCTTTGCCTTTACTTTTTCCTCCTTCACACAAAATGAGGTCTTGCCTAATTTTGCACTTCTGACTTTTAAAATAAAACTAAATGCTTCAAATTGCATCACTAGATATGTCTATCTTTAATACTGCACTGTACTGAAAGCAGTCCCTCTGAGTACTGCTGTTTTCTACCTCATTAATAGAGATGATATTCTCAGAAAACATTACTTGGACTTTTACCATTGTTATAAACTAACCATCCAAAGGCATCAAACACAGAGGAACATAAAAATATTTCACAGTGGGAAAACAGGGAGAAGGAAAGCAAATAATGCAGAAAAGCTAAATATATAGAGGAAATCAATCATAATGGAAGAAATACATTGAAAAAAAGGGTACTTAAAAATAGAAGAACATTCCATATTTGAAAAGTACAGCAATTGTGATAAAAGCTCATAAAAACTAAAATATAATTACAAGGTACAGAATGTGAACGAGAGACGCTTGAATGGTTAACATGCTGGGGCTTTGCTCACTGCCAGTATTGTTATTTCAAAGTAGTGTCGAACAGTGCTACGGTCAAGTCGAGGAGGAATATTACAAAGTGTTGGAGCACTAACCGCCACACAGAACATTATTTGCCAGCAGATTGGTCCCAGCGTCTGATTTTAAAAAGAGCATTCGCATAGCTGTGAACATACTTAATTTTTATAGCAACACATTGCCTTCAAACTGGATTAATTACTGCAGTGTTTTACGTTAAAAACATGATCTGATTCTGCAATTAAAAAAAAAAAAATACATGTTTTTGCTTCAGGTACAGCAGATTCCTTTCCTTTTCTTCTACAATGAAACACTTCAGTACAATTGGTTCTGAAAACAATTTTACTGCTGACTCGTCTGCATTCTAACTTCATTTGTGGAGGAACACAAGCAGCCATAATAACAGCCTCAAACATAACTTTCAAAATACACTGCTTTTGTACTTCAAAAGAGATATGTCCCCATTTCTTTCTTATATGTCTTTTCTCAAGCCTTTTATTCTTTACAAAGAAATACAGAGCTGACCTGACAAAAACACTTTTCTTTACAGAGTAATCAAAATTATCCTGCCAGAGTAAATCTGAGAGCTCTTTTCCTGATAGTGGTACCTGGGAGCATAAAGGCGTATATTTTGTTTCTATCTCATGGAAAAATGTGGACTAGGGTGTAAAAGAAGATAATTATTTTTAGACCGAGAAACATACCAGTCCTCTGATCTTCAAAAAACAGATAGCTCTCATCCCAAGTGGAGACCCGTTGAATTCATTGAATGTACATAAGGGCCTTGAGGACTATAATCATAAGGGGGACCTAGTTGCTCACCAGCTTCACCCAAAACATCCCAACACCTGCTACCCTGGAAGGCAATACACTCCCTGGGTTTTGACACCCTCTGGGTGTCCGTACTGCTTGAAGGGTCAAAGCTGGTAAGTGGTCTATGAATTTATTTCCCAGAGTATCCCCAGAAAGAAAGAAAAACTGGTTTAGTCCTTTTTTCACTTATTCCCCAGAATGAAGAACGTACTCTGTGATATAGAGGGCTCACTCTCTTCTGCTTTATTGCATTCCTGTTACTAGGTAAAGTCATAAAAAACAGTTCTTTAGAGCTGCCTCTTTCCACCAGCACACAGCTAATGGAAGTGGAAGTCAGCACAAAGGGGCAGATGGACATTTCTGAGGGAATGTAGCTACTACAAGTCTTTATACTAAAAAAACCCAGACCAAGCCCAACCAGGTAAAATCCCCCTTGCTAAGAAAAGCAGCTCACATATCTTTGCAGCACCTTGTCTGAATTTATGTTGCACCCTTACCCCCTCAATCCTGGTCCTATGTTTCAGGTGATCCAAACCTGTCTGGTGTGGCATACCTGTGTTTTCTTCCTTTGGAAACCAAGTATGGGAGGAAAGAGCAATCAAGTTTCAGCAAGGCCAAGGCAAACACTTAAGATGGGGATCAGATAAAGTCTAGACGCATTCCTTAGCTGGATTTTTTTTAGGGTTCTTTAATACTAACCATTTGGCCTTTATAAATGTATTAGTAGTCTTTGGGTGAAGCATGAAAAAAATTCTCTGGTTCAGAGTCTGCTGTTCTGTTCTGAGTCTGTTATTGTAACACATGCAGCAACTTCTCCTGTTTCTTATATTATTTAAATACAAACTTTAAAAACATTCAAAAAGACTAATTGGAAAAATACATGTCTGAAAAAAGTTTTTAACTCATTTGAAAGAGGACTGAGAGTAATGGTATGTGTACTTATTTATAAGACTTTAATAAATGAAGGACTTTCAGATGGTGACTTTCTCTTGCACATTCTTCATTGCCTTGTATAAACTGTCTTGGACTTTAGGAGGGACAGAAGATCCCGGAGCTGGACTCATGCAGTATGGTGGTAGTTTCTGTGCCACACACAATCTCTGCTGGCCACCTTCCCTGCACAAATCAAATGACAGCCCCATGGTAATGTGGAAAGCAGTAAATCTGATCAATAGAACTTTGGTCAGCTGGTTTAACAATTCTGTCTTTAAATCATAAATGCCTGGAAACATTCAGGTTGGACGGGGCTCTGAGCAACCTGATCTAGTTGAAGATGTCCCTTGTCATTGCAGGGGAGTTGGACTAGATGGCCTTTAAAGGTCCCTTGCAACCCAAAGATTGATTCTGTGATAAATATTGTATTGTTAAACCAGTTATGTATTTTAAAAAAGGTTCTATGCAGGCAAACCTTAAAGATAATGGGTCAATAGTTCCAGGATTTTGAAAGACATGAGTCTAAGTCTGGAATTTATACACATTCTTGGTATTTTCCTGTCTGAATGGCACAGTAAAGCTGCTTAAATAAAATGGAGTGGGGGAAATCAGCCACACCAGATGATTCATGTATACTTCTGCCTCCACTCAACTCGTATTTTAAACAACATCTCATTGAAGTTTATAATTAAATGCTTATATATTTTTCTTTATGGTATTGGTAAGCAATGGTCCCTTTGTCTACAGTCTGTCTCATAAATATAAAGTCAACTGTTATTTCAAGTTGTATTAGATCTAGGTATAGGAGACCTTTGTTGACCTAAATAGTTTAAAATTCTCCTAGTTATTACTAATTTTCTTAGAACCCTGCAGTTAAATTTACATTGGCAAGTTCATAGATTGCTCTTTGCCAAGATAAAACTCATATGGAAAAAGATGTTTCACATCCCCATAGCTGATGAACATGTCTGATAAAGCAATTGAATACTATGTTATCTCTAAAATATGTATGTTTTTACTCTGTATGTGATAGTAAAGTTTAGGTAGTTTAGGAAATTGGAGGTGTGGAATCAAAATATTTTCTACTGTCATTCATTCTATATTCTTGTCCTCTCTTCGAACAACCCATTTACCAAAATGCAGCTGTCTTGGTCTTCATTCTCTTTTAAATTTTCCTATTTAAAGTGTATCACACTTATCACAATCACTGTCCTTTTCATTTGGTAAAACTGATTTTCACAATTCTTTCTATATTTTGGTAGAATTGTGCAGAACTCTATGATTGTGGAAACTGTGTTATTGTAGAAATTCAAAAGGATACATATGATACACTTCAATGAACAACCCACATACACATACAGAAAACAGCAAAAATGAAGGACTATCAATTAAATCTGCACCAGACCCCAGGTGAGAGCTAAGAACAATTGTACCATCATTATCTATGTGGATATTTTCTTTTTATTCAGATCTTACAATAAAATAGAAGAATCAATAGAAGAATTGCCCAGAGGACTTCACACTGTAAAAGACAGTTAGAAAGGTGTGGATCTAGTAGACCTTCTGAATCTCTAGTTGTTGTGGTTTAACCCCAGACAGCAACTAAGCCCCACGCAGCTGCTCGCTCACTCCCCCACAGTGGGATGGAGGAGAGGACTGGAGGAGTAAAAGTGAGAAAACTCATGAGTTGAGATAAAGACAGTTTAATAGAGAAAGCAAAAGCCGCAAGGCAAAAACAAGGAATTCATTCCCCACTCCCCACGGGCAGGCAGGGGTTCAGCCATCTCAGCATGGCTGCATCACGCGTAACGGTTACTTGGGAAGACAGACGCCATCACTGTGAACGTCCCTCCACCCCTTCCATCTTCTTCGTCCCAGCTTTACATACTGAGCATGACAATGTATGGTATGGAATATCCCTTTGGCCAGCCTGGGTCAGCTGTCCTGGCCATGTCCCCTCCCAGCTCCCCGTGCACCCCCACCTGCTCGCTGGCAGCCCAGCACGAGAAGCTGGACTGTCCTTGACTGCTCAGCAACAACCCAAAACATCAGCACATTATCAACAGTTTTTCATCCCAAATCCAAAACATAGTCTCATGCTAGCTTCATTGAAGAAAATTAACTCTATCCCAGCTGAAACCAGGACACTAATTTTCAAAAAGTTTCTTTACAGCTGAAGTGTAGGTCGGAAGCAAACCTGATTCAAAAATGGAATCTGAAAACAATTGTAAACTTGTAATATTATGAAGGGCCTCATTTAGAGACTAACTCAGACAGACTGTACATAGGACATCTGGCGTAGATGTGATGAGCCCACCTTGTTGGGCACTTGAAACATCTGTTGTACATTTGAGCCTGGCAAGCTCTGCTTACCAAAACACAGCACATCATTGACCAGTGATCCACAGGGTGACTATGTTTTGTGCTTTCAATAGGCCTGGCAACCACCACCAGAGCATGTGCAATGACCACCTCTGTGATTTCTTAATGTCAAACAGTCTAATCAGAGCCACTATTTAGCATGATGCATGAAGTATTTATCTTGAACAACCATGTTTCATCTAGCAGGAGTGGTAGCAGATTATAGTCCCTACAATAAATCGGGCTGTAGACTGATGTGTACAAGTCTTGAGCTGGAGATGGCTCTGACTTTTAAGTGGTTTAGCTTTTGTTCTCAGATTTCTTCCATGTATCATTCCACAAAGACTTGCTATGAAAGTAGGGCAGTTGCCATATGATCAGGGAATTCATCAAATATATCTCATTGTCAAGGAGTTTTTCTTGACATCACCCTCTTGAAATGCTCCAGTTTTATCTCCATGTAAGTATAGAAATAGCTCTGCCCTTCTTTGATATTTACATTATCCAATTATTTGTGAAGCAACTGTCTACCACTGTTCAAATAAATATAATTTAATCAGTATTTCAAGAAATGGGCTCATTGTTTCCATAGAAGAAGCATTATTTTTAACAGTCAAATATAGTACTGACAGAAATTGTTCAAATAGCAGTGACTAATTCTACCATCAGTTCACATTTTGGCAAAAATATTATAAAGTTTATTTATATATACTTATTTTTCAGTCAGCTCTTGCAGACCAGATATCACATTCCGTTGTTAGTTACTACCTGGCCAGAGTATAATTTTTTTCTTTTTGATCACTTTTTGTGAGCAGATTCCTTTGAGATATATTGGAGGACATTAGAAATGTGCATAATATACAAAAGTATGCCTGAATAACTGAAGAGTACTGTTAATTCTCCTGTTAAAATATTCACAGCTTTAACTGAAATACAGTTTGTATAACAGACGCAGCTCACTTAACAACCTCAGTCAACTGTCTGCCATATACTTTTGTGGTTTCTCATTAGCTAGCGTGTCTGCCTTCTGCCACAAACTGACTTACATTCCTCCCATCTGTTGCAATCCCAATTTAATTATCAGTCACTACTGTGGACACAACAACAAATACGTGTATGCATGGAGGGTCTGCCCTTTCCCCTCGTTGTCAGAATTTTTGTGAGGTCATGTTTTCAAGTAAAATTTTCATAACAGATTAGTTCAAAAGATCTATTTCTGTATACAGCAGGGTTTATTAATGTTATATTTTAGATCCAATAAGATCAATCAGTAGTTGAAATGAAACTGTAATTTCATCCAGATTTATCTGATTTTTTTTTTGTTTGAATGTTTGCGAAATGGAACATTTCTTTAGACTATTTCTATAACTGTAATTAAGTTACAGATTTTACAATTGCTCAGTTGATATGTTGGATGCATCACAACATTGCCAGTTATAAGAACTGTCTGAACTAGAAAAGCAAATAGAAATGAGAGATCATAAAAAAAAATATTAAACTAAAAAGAATCTAACTAAAACACAACAATCAAGACATAATGGAAAAACAAACAGAACATTTAAAGAAAATTTAAAAGTGTATGAAGAACTAAAAAATTATTATATTTAGTGGGAAAAGAAATAATTTCAAACTGAATTCTAATCTCTGTTAACCACCATTCCTAAGAATCAAGATGAAAAATCTGAGCTGTGTAGAAAAAATCCTCATCGTTCCTTTGCAGTCTAGTTAATTTATATAATAATCGTGTTAAAAATAATTAATACGTATACTAGCAACAATTTACAAAACAAAAATTAAGCTTTTTTCC
The DNA here is from genome assembly GCF_964289735.1 of Phaethon aethereus. Taxonomy (NCBI): domain Eukaryota; kingdom Metazoa; phylum Chordata; class Aves; order Phaethontiformes; family Phaethontidae; genus Phaethon; species Phaethon aethereus. Next base: position 13,542,284 of record NC_138576.1, read on the forward strand.
CCATTTAAAATTGGAATTCCAAAATTAGCTGTGAAAATATTAAAACTGTTTTAAAATTGTCATGCTTTTTTTGTGAACATCTGATGCTGGTTGGCCAGCTGGAATAAATTTGTTTTTTTCACGTATCAACATATACTATTTGTATTGTGTTTACGTGCCAAGGTTTTGGTAGTGGGGGGTGGCTGCAGTGGCATTTTCTCAGAGAAGACACCGTAAGCTACCCCCCATGTCAGACAGAACCAGTTCCAGCTGGCTCCAAGATGGACCCGCTGCTGCCCAAAGCTTAGCCAGTCAGTGATTTTGGTAGTGTCTCTGTGCTTACATATTTAAAAAAGGGTAAAAACAGCTGCACAACAGTTGTGAGGAGTGAGAAAATGTGAGAGAAACAACTCCGCAGACACTAAGGACAGCGAAGAAGGAGGGGGAGGAGGCGCTCCAGGTGCAGAGCTTCCCCTGCAGCCCTTGGAGAAGACTAATGAAGCAGGTTGTCCCTTTGCAGCCCATGCAGAACCATGCCAGAGCAGATACCCACACTGCAGCCCGTTGAGGACCTCGTGCTGGAGCAGGCCCCTGGTAGGAGCTGCAGCCCATGGAGAGGAGCCCATGAAAGAGCAGGTTTTCTGTCAGGACCTGTGGCCCATGGGGGACTCACGCTGGAGTTATCTGTTCCTGAAAGACTACCCTGTGGAAAGGACCCAGGCTGGAGCAGTTCTTGAAGAACTGCAGCCCATGTAAAAGACTCATGCTGGAGAAGGTCATGAAGGACTGTAACCCATGGGAGGGACCCCATGCTGGGGAAGAGCATGAGGAGGAAGGAGCAGCTGAGATGAAGCATTATGGACTGACTGCAGCCCCATTCCCCATCCTCCTGTGCCTCTTAAGGGGAGAGGGTAGAAGAGTTAGGAGGGAAGCTGAGCCTGGGAAGAAGGAAGGGGTGGCGAGAAGGTGTTTTAGTTTTGTTCTTATTTCTCACTATCAACTACTGTTATTAATTGTCAATAAATTAAATTAATTTCCCTAAGTCAAGTCTATTTGCCTGTGATGGTAATTGCTAAATAATATGTCTGCCCTTAGCTTGACCCACAAGCTTTTCCATTGTATGTTCTCCTCCTGTCCTGTTGAGGAGGAGAGTGATAGAGCAGCTTGATGGGCATCTGGTGGCACCAAGGTGAACCCACCACACTGTCTGAATAGTACTTTCTGAAGATAATTCCTGTAATTGATTTGAGTGTTATGCTTAATTTCACAAAATGAATCCTTGTTTCTGTTTGCGATTACTGAGAACAAAGTCCTTCAATCTTACTTCCTCAGGTCCACAGCAGGACTTCAGTGATAAAGTTGCCTGACATTGTCTTTTAGGTGTAGGATGTCCCATGTTAGCTCTCTTTATACAACCACTCTTTTCTTTTTGGAAAATTTCACCTAACATGGTCCAAACTTTGGCCAGGCAAATGTATTGTCTTGGCCTCATTCAACATTCTGGCAGCCCTTACTCTGCAATGCTTGTAATCCTGTGTTTTGGGTTCCCTGAGCTGGGTCAGATGTGAGCTCTAGCAATGGTTGTAGGGTATCAGGTGATATGTTGGACAAAAACAGAAAGGAGGTAGATGAACTCAAGATAAAGACAGAAGATGTAGATTGGAAAATGTGACTGGATATCGGTGACTGAAGGAAGAAAGCAACAGATCAGGTGGGAAGCTGGAGCTGGTGCTAGGATAACAAGATAGACAGGGCTAGGAATGGTGACTGTTTTGGAGGAGTTTGCTAACAGCTAAGTGAGAGGCCCGGGGCTGAAGGTTGTTGTGGGAGGAAAAGGATGTGTCTGAGTATTTTGGTTGGGATATTATCACTGGCAACTAGTTTAGCACTGGATCAAGAGTGTACTTTTGAAAGAAATCTCCTGATGGTCCCTACTACTGTGTTCTGTTTCACATGGTACAATACACATTGTAGATTCCTTTCAGATTAAACTGGGAAATGCACTACAGAAATTCTGTTACTGTACTTCTGCCTATGCATTGCTAAGACTTTTAGCCCAGTAGGTTGTCTGTAGCCTTCAAGCCTAAGGAGCAATGTGGCTTGCATTCATGTTCTTAGACTTGCCCTCAAGACTGTATACTCACTGTACATAACACGGCCTGGATCTTCTCTGAGCTGCAGGTGGCTTTAAGTCCTAGTAATTACTTTTGGGTGAGAGCATGAAATAATGTTAGAGTTTTCCAGAATGGTGTTTTTATAACATCTCTGTGAGAATGTGTGATGCGTATGCTAAGACATGACACTGGCATGCATTTCAGAGGGCAAGGCTTGCAGAGACATGAGGATTGTCCTGGGCAGTGGAAGCCAGTGTCCTGGTGTAATTAATGTTCATATTATCTGGCTGGAATATGCTTTGCTGTGCACTTCTCTATCACTTGTAGCTGGGTTTCCTCTGGGAGAAAGCTGGTTGGGTCATTTCATCAAAAGACAGGAGAAATGAACTGGCACATATCCAATGTAAATAATTGGGAGACCAGATCTAGGAGCAGCTGCCAGACCTGAAAAATAACTATTTGATAAATGCAGGTGCATCCCAAAGCCAGGATGTGAAGAGGCTGGATACATGACAGGGGACCAAGAAGGACGGTGAGGGAGTGAGGGGAATGAGAGGACTGGAACAGCATTTGTAATGAATGGACAAGGAAGAGGCAACCACTTTTTTGGGAAAAAGGCAGGGAATCTGAAACATTAATAAAGTTTTTGTCATTCCTTTCTTCATTTTCATGTTATTTTATTATTCCCCCTCTAATTTATTTGCCTTCTTTATGACCTGAATTACTGCAGCCCTTTCAGTTTCTCTGTCTATGAAGTGTTTTCCAGGTCCCTTTGTTTGACCATGCTCAAACACCATGGACACATGAATGGGTTAGTCTGAAGAAAGTCTATTTGTCTTGCTACTAAATGATTTTAAATCACGTCCAAGAGTCAAATCTATCCCTGGATTTTCAGTACTCACCTTTCAAAGCAAAAGCTTTCCATCTTCCCTGCTTTAAAATGCAAAGTCTAATTTTTTTTTTCCCTTTTGGAGCAACTTGTCTACGTTTATGCCTCAGGCTTCACTTTTCTGTTCCGTTATTGACAGCCTGATCTTTCAATATTTTAGATTGCCTTTCCTGGCAAGCTCAGGAGTGGAACAAAAAAGACTTGGCATCCACTGAGAATGAACTGCTTTCCTACCTCTGATCCAGACTAGGGCAAAACCACACTAGTAGTGTTCTTGTTGCTATGAAAACTTACACCACCTAGGACATCCCTAGATAAGTCTGTCAGAATATAAGCCTTAATAGCAACGGATTTAACTGATTCTTGATCAAAATTTCAATTGAAAGAAACACTTCTGTGATCAGCATTTCAGCAAATAATACACTTTAAGCTACATCTGGTGTCATGCTGAGGTTTGCAAGTTCATCTCTCATCATTATTTGAATAAGTAGAGAAAGACACTATTCAAACTTTATAAAGTCAAAGAGGAGGAGAAGTAGGTGGGATATTAAAAAGCAGTGTGAGGCAGTGAGGTGATCAGACTTCATTTGTCAATATTTTAGTTTCTTTTGAAGCATTTGAAAATCCAGTGAAATTCCTACATGCAATTGGACACACTCTTCTGGAAAGTACAGATGGAAAGGGCACCTCCTCTTTTTGGGAGAAAATGTTTCTCTTTTATATATAAATTTCACATCTTGTCATCTGACCTGTTTTTGATATTTGACAACTGTTTGGTTTTTGGCTCTGAGGGAGTTGCATTTTGAAAGCAGAGAGGTGTACAGCTTTGCAGCTCTGTCTCAAACTGCATAGATTTCAGCTACCTTAGCTATCACTTCAGCAAAACTACATTTCATTCAGAGAACTTCCACTGAGAACCATGATTGGATTTTCTAATACAGGCCTTGAAATATCTATGTGTTGCACTATCTGTTTTTTATTTGTGAGTTTGTTTGTGTAATAAAATCCTTTTAAAGATCACAAAATACAACTATAATTTTTTTTTTATTATTTTAAGATTTAGTAGAAACCAATTTAGCTAGGCTTAAATAGCTTTTTGGCACAATTGTAGTATTTCTGTGAGTGATGACATTGCATGTTGCAAACTGGCTGTGCAGTGCTGACACAAGCAAGTCCAAATTCCAGCCAATACAACCCTGGGACAAGGAGAGCAAATGATCATGTATCTAATTAAAGTTCTCTGATAGGATTAATCAGTTGACATTTTGCCACATAAATCAATAGCTGGATTTTCCTCCCACCAAAAAGCCTTCTTTTTGCTGAGGAAGCTATTCACTCTTAGCTAGAAAGTCAATGTTTTAGGCAGATGATTGATTCGCCCTATATTTTATGCATTCAGATTCAAAATACAAACAACAGATGGCTTTCTCTAGAGTCCTAAACCTGGATTTGATTGGTGTAATCCACTCAACACTGCTGGAATTCAAACCCTGCAAACTTACAATGACCTATGGATCTCTCTTCTACCCCATCTCAAACGTAACCTGCCCAGTTTAACAGGTACAATATCAAGTGATTTAGACCTCCAAGAGTATGGTAAGACAAGGACTATTCTCTCAGCTGCCACGATGCTGAAGCAACGGGTGAAGTAACATCACACCATGCAGAACCTCATTAAGAGTGACCAGAAGAAACCAGGCCGCTCTCCAGAGTACAGCCTTCATCAGCTGGACCCTCTAATTAGTGCACATTACTTGGAGCTGTTACTTGTTTGAATGGAAACCCTTGGGCTGAGCCTGAGAGGATTTGGCTTTTAATTAGGTAATTAAAAATCCCTAATATAGGCTGATAATCTTTCCAATATCTCTTCTTTGGTGCCAACTAGACCAGATGACTTGGACTTATCCTCATCCTTGAGGAGAATGAGATTTTTCTTCCAGAAATAAGAGTTGTTGTCTGTAGATCATGAGTGATTGGGTGTAAAGATTACTAGTATTTTTTAAGCTGCTTAGACAAGGCATTAAGATTCATTTTTAAAAGCTGTAAATAGTGAACATATTATAATGTGCTTTCTATAGATGAATCTGAATCTGTACAACAGCAATACCAAAATTTGTAAGAATGTTAGTACCCATGCATAGTAATTGTTATATTAAACAAGACGATTTTTCCATGTAGAATGTAGAATTTCACAAAAATCAATAAAAAGCTATTGTAAACAAGAGGAAAATTGGACACTTTAAAGATATAATTGAAATGTCCTGCTGTTTCTTTAGTGAAAGCTGGCACTAGTGAAAGATAACAGACTGTTACACTTACTCAGGGAAACTACTCACGGGACCAGTTTAGTTTCAAGAGTCGGTTAAATCTGGAATTTCATCAGATAAAATTTAAAAACCATGAAGTTCATCCTAAAGTTGAGTTTAAGGAACATTAAATCTACTTAAGAATCAGAGTAAAATTCAGGGAATAATCATGGAAACACAAGGGAGAGGTAAGAGGGATTTCTGAAATAATATTAAGTGCTACTGCTTAGAAAAAGTGACCTAAATAAAGGAGAACTCACATTGAACAATTGGACTAAATAACCCTAAAATTAAATGAAATATATAGTTTTGGGTCACGTGAACTGTTTTTGTTTGCATAAACTATTGAAGTATTTGTCTGGTTTTGAAAAGCCTTTTTTTTTCCCCTGTTCAAATTTATTCTTCAACCAATAGCTGAAAACCCCATGATTTGACTTGGTGAATACTTTCTGATGCAAACCTGACATTGTTGCTGCTGTAGCATACAGCAGCTTTAAACTTACGCAAATTTATAGGACATAGACCTTATATGCCAAGGCCTCTGTGTCAATCTCTACAGCTAATCTGAGGCCTTGACCGATTTCATCATTAATACACCCCAGCAGATGATGCTTTTTAATTGTTCTCTCAAATACACCAAAAAAGTGCTTTCCAATGCTGAGGAGCCTAATAGTCAAAGAAATTTTGCAGTCATCTCCAAATGAAAGCTGGAGTAGGGGACGTGAACACCATAAACTGTATGTGAAGAAAAGAAAAGGCATAGAAAACAGAGAAGGTGGAATTGTATGTGGAATTTACTTCCTCTAAATCAGCTGTGCACCTTGAAATCGGGAAATCCAGCTCCTGACAGATACTACAGTTTTACAATCATTTTTTAACTATGGGATGAAAATGCAGAGTTAAGGTCAGCAAACAAAATAAAAAATATTGTAGAACTAATTCATGTATGCTGTGGATGTTAGTTCATATTTATGACCTCTCTTTAGAAGGTCATCCAAATCATCAGGAAATAATTCAAATGAGGGGGTCAAATTTTTCTTTGCAGCTCCCTTTGGATTCCGTTGAATGTGTGGGGATGAATTTGAAGGCAAAGTCTGGTTATAAAAACTCCATTGTGCTGGTTCATGTATATATCATTCTTATGATTATGGAGAGAAAGCTGTAGTTGTTTCATAGACAAACTGAAAAAACTTGCAGATCCCCAAAATGAATTAACTCTGGGAATAAGAAATTTTAAATTGTTAAGGTTCCTTTTTAATTAGGCTTGAGCTAGGTTTCTGGGTGCCTGAATTTACCAAAAATCACTATCAAAGTGAAACATATCTGACTTTTTAAAACCATCTGTAAAGAAATTTTATGAACAGAACGGTAAACAAAAGATACCTCTTCAGACATAGAGAGTCTACATAGAACGGTTTGGGTGGGAAGGGACTTTTAAAGGTCATCTAGTCCAAACATCACAAGGTACATAAGGGGACACCACTTAAAAATCTACGTGGCGTTTGTAATTTCTACTTTTTTCATACCTCTTGATGAACTGTTTTAGATTAGCAATTTATTCTGCACCATTCTTAGAAGAAGTCCGACATAAAACAATGACCCAATAGGTGTAGTCTATATGCCTCATTTTTTGTAATTGTGTCCATTGACATGAATGGTGTGACATACTATGAATTATTTTAGACTCTTCTCTATAAAACCTTTCTTTTTCTGAAAATAAGAATTACTTTTAAATATGTGGGCAAGATTATCAAGTGTTAAAATTCTTTTGTAACTCTTCTGACATCTATCCTGATACCCAGCTACAGTAGCCAAGAAGCTGGCCCATATTAAGAAGATGCAAAAACTACAGCAGTTCTCACCAAATTACTAAATGTGTTATGTGCAAGGTTGTTTCCTGGTTGTTTCAGAAGCTTTCTTTTTTTCTTTTTTTTTTAATCAGTTTTAGACACACTTTCCCCTCTGGTTAACCTACCTCTTACTAGGATGAAAAAGGCTTTGTGTTCTGCTGGAAGAGTTATGTGATGAGGAAACCACTTCTGCAGCAGACAAGTTTGTGGTCAATTTTGTCCCTGTGTACAGCACAAAGAAAAAGCTTTCTGTAAAGAATTTAAAATAGGGTTTTCATGAATCATTGTTTGCTGGACATGCAAGGGAAATCTAAATTAAGGGAGACATCCTTTCACTTAGTTAGGGAAAACCGCAGTTCATAATTCTTTCAGAAACGCACAATGGCAAACTTTGTACTATTTAGATACTGAAAGCCAAGCCAGATTAGATTAAAAACTGGCTAGCTTTATTTTATAATTCTCCAGGAAGCGCTTTTTATGAGAATTGGAAGGAAAAAAAATTAACTGCAGTAGAACTGATCAGAAATTTTTGACTACATGGATATTAATTTGAAAATATTAATGTTCAAAACCAAACTTTTTATAGAAAAGGGAAAGCTTGGAAGGAATTACTTTTGGAAAGCTTCACAGTGTCAAAAAGATATTTCAGGCTTTATTGCAATTAGACAAAAATTGCAGAGATCAAGAGCCTGGCTGATGTCCCATAGTCCTGAGGCACGTGAAAACAGACTTCCAGTGTAAAACATGTATAACATGAAACGTGAACACAGATCTCATATATTCCAGGTGAATGTCCTAATGAAAGGGTACATATTCAATATTTTCTGCTCAAACAATGTTATTTTTACAAGCTCAATCAACTCCCAACAGAATTACACAGCTGCTGCTCAATAGGCTAGTGGTGCGACATTGACCTGAAATACAGGAGGCTGAAAAGTTGTTCCCTGCTCCAAGGCCAGAACAGTAACTTTCTCTGTGCTGTTTCATAAAGGGAGATAACCTAATTAATGAAATCATTGTCATTATCAACTATTAGTAATAGTATAACCAAAGTTGTTAACTATGTCCAAGGCATCTCTAAACTATAATACTGTACTATCTTACATTTTCTTACAATAAACTGTTCTTTCACCATTCCAGCCACTTTGTTTATCTGGGAAATTGTTTATTTCTTTGTTTATGCTGTGAAGTTTGAAATGCAAGAAAGATGAACACACTTGTCTGAGGGAAAGACGCTTACTGAAATTAGCCCAAAATAAAACCAAGATAGAATCATACAATCATAGAATAGTTTGGGTTGGAAGGAACCTTCAAAGGCCGTCTAGTCCAACCCCCCTGCAGTGAGCAGGGACATCTTCAACTAGATCAGGTTGCTCAGAGCCCCGTCCAACCTGACCTGGAATGTTTCCAGGGATGGGGCATCTACCACCTCTCTGGGCAACCTGTGCTGATGTTTCACCACCCTCATGGTGAAAAATTTCTTGTTTCTATCTAGTCGAAATGTACCCTCTTTTAGTTTAAAACCATTACCCCTCGTCCTATTGCTACAGGCCCTGCTAAAATGTCTGTCCCCATCTTTCTTACAGGCCCCCTTGAAGTACTGGAAGGCTGCAAGAAGGTCTCCCCGGAGCCTTCTCTTCTCCAGGCTGAACAACCCCAACTCTCTCAGCCTTTCTTCAGTTGCGAAGGATTACATCCTGAGAACGTATGTTTCATTTACATCCAGATTTGGAACCAAACTTTACAGAGGCTTCTGGAAGAACAATTTATAAAGTCCTCAATAATGAATTAAAAGCCCCCAAATTAGAGGTGTTTTAAATTTGAATCAATATTATAACACTGGAATCATAAGTTTTAGAAATTTTTGAAACATAATAAACCCATGAAATAAAGTTATCCCATTTTTTATTAATAATCCTCAAATTTACTATTACTTCACTTACATTTGAACTTCACTGTCGTCACTTGAATCAGAAACAGGTATTCAGGAAGGATTGGCAGGACATGAAAAAACAAATTAACCCCATCATTATTAAGTTTTGATATTCCTCATAACTTTTAATAAACTCATTCCTTACCTCCAACCTTTAGTATTTCTCTCTGAATTGGTATAAAATTCAGAAAAACTTAGAAATGTTACTAAATTTTTACTTGAAGTCAGGCAAAAAACTATAACTTGGATGAAATTTTATTTTCGTTGGATATGTTGGGTTCATTCATAACTATGAATAAGAATTTGAGAAGATGTAAGTCCATCTGGATGAGAAATTAAGGGGTCAGATACTTGCAATTTCATTACTCAGCTTTGAAAATATTGTACACCTCTAATTACTTTCCTCTGAATTTTCTTGCTTGGCAAACAGAGTCTTAGACTGACAGTCCCTTACACTGAATGAATCAAGTGTAAAAATTGTATTACTACATCCACAGTTGTATTAGGGTGTAAGAGAAAAAAACATTTGCACAGAAAGTTAATTGAACTGTTGCTACACAGGGGAAAACCGAGAGCTTTGAGCAAGCTCTTTTTTAGTGCTCAAATTGAATAAGTTAAATGCATGCTGAGAATAATAACAACTATTTTAAACTTAACTGTGGAAGTCAATTAGCCAATTGGAGAGAGAAGGGTGGTTATTATCAGAGAGGAATGTTAGCAGAAAGAAAATGATAAAAGCTGTCAGCTCTGTGAGTTACAGATGGTGACATAAGAGCTCCTGCAGAAATACAGTGCAGAAAAGGTTTGTATAGCTTCTCTTTTCAGTCCATGTTTTTTAGAGACATCACAGATGTTCATGCCAAAAGCTATCTTTCGTAGATATTTTGATATTAAGAGATTGAAGAAAGACTAATTATTTTAAAAAGGTTTTCTTCCATAGTCCTTCACTGACTGTCTTTGTGAGCTCATCTGGATGCGTAGCTGTAGTTTCATAAATGATTTTAGATGTATTAACAGAAGGATGTTGCATTCTAGTACACACAAATTTAAGTCTGATGGATTTAAATAGTTCTTTCAGTGTTGGGGGCATTTTTGGCGTCTCTAGACAGGTAATGCCAGGATTTGCTAATATAGAAACTAAGAAATGATCCCGAGAGATCCTAAGATAAGATTTTCATCATACAGATTGAGCCCTTTACTAGGAAATCATGATTTTCTAAATTCTTTTAGGCATTATGGTAAGCATTTGACTTCTCTGTGGAAACACTCAACAGACAAACCACAGAAGCTCGCTTTAAATTCCAACGAAGGCAATTCACAGCCCTGAATCAGGTCTCAAATTGAACCTAGATATAATCAGCACGATTAGAAGTTTAATTCATAAGCAAGGGGCAGAACATAACTTCATAACAAACAAAGGCCAGAGAAACCAAGATGAAGCAATAAAAAAAAATCTGTTCTCAATGTAGCAGCCTTGTTTCTGCTGTTCTTTTCCTACTGGTTTATATCATCCAGCTCCTGGGAAATCAGGTGCTTCCTGCCAATTGAAGATCATTAACACTCTGAAAACAAACACATGGTTTTCTGTAGATTATTGTTAGCATAGTATTAAGGCTCTTGCTTTATGGGAATATGTTTTGTTCTATCCTCAGACAGGCAGGTGCTTCAATGGCTCTTTTTAGCTTAAAAGAGACGAATGCTTAGTTTATATCAGATCATAAAGAAATCCGGATAACACAAGAAAGAAGAAGAGAGACAAGAATGAAATTCATTTCCTATAACTTTGGACATCTGTAGTGGGAGATGTCTGTATTTAAGCTAATAACCTCCCCAAGCTGCTTTTATCGTAGGTGGAGAGGAAATAGGTACTTTTGGTACCTAAACAATTAGCTCAGATGTCAATGCTTATACAGTGTAAATGTTTACATCTATTCAGGTGAATCCAACTCTGAATTACTATAACATGTAACCTTTGAGTTATGATGTCATATTTTTAAGTTTGAGTTGATTTCTGTAGCTTCAAATCAGCAATGTGCTTAAGCAATGGCCTAATTTTAAGCATATGAATAGTCCTATTGAAGTCAGTGGCATATTCACATATTAAAGATACACTTCAGCGCTTTGCTGAATCAAGGCCTATGTGAGTAATGTGCCACATGTGTTTTTTCTTGCAATAACTCTGTTACATCACTTTACCTTTAGGCAGTAATTTCACTGTACAGTGGAATGAATGTTTTCAGAAAGCTCTCTTAAATTTTTAAGATTTTGGCATTTTTAGAGCAGATGCTAGTAAATTAGTAAGGCTTGTATTCCTTCCTATACTTCATAATAGCACTACGATCTAATAAAATATAATTCAATGTTTTGGCTACTGTATTAATTGAACACTAAAGCTGTTTCCATCGCTTAGTATGGGTTCAAAATATAATTAGAGACATGCTAACTTTTTTCCCGTGTTTCATGTGAAAAAGATGAACCCAAATAGTAACACCAGTTACCAATCTAGTAAAGAACTTTTCAACCATTTAACGATAAGACAGTTCAACGTAACCATCACTCATCTATGTCATTTCTAATCCTTAAAACCATAGATGGCCCTAACAAGTTCTAAGTGTATCTAAATTTTTCAATGGTTTTGCAACTGTCCTTCATATACAATTTATATGATCTCATTGAAGAGAACCTAAAACTGGAGTATATCTTAAACTGTAGATTTTTTACGTGGATCAGTCTCTGGGTTGAGCTGAAAGAAGAGGGCTAGGTTATAGAGAACTGCAATCTGAACTTGGAAACCATGAAGGAGAAAATCCTGCTGCTGAGGTGAGTGATGTTCTGTTTTGATCTCAGTGGACATCTGAGCAGAACACAATATTCTGGGCTCAGCAGCATACCTGGCATCTTGGATCAGGATAAAGGAGCACTGCCAAGAACAGGTTGTCCCAGTCCGACTTCTGCAAGGGAGGTGCAAGGTGTTCAGCTGGACATAATTAAAGGCAAACCTTAGATTTCTGACATTCCCAACATGGTCTTTGGTAGGGTAAAATCTTGGCATCTTCCCCAGCAGATAAGAAACACTGTTTTGCTTGTATTTTAATTCCATATCAGTCAGCTACTCAGTATATTGAGATCTTCCCAAACAGGCCTCACTGTAAACTATTTTTATACCAAGATATCCTGTAGCAGTCTTTATAAAAATAAATGAACTAGTGACATTAAGCTGAAAGGTAAGCAAAGGTGCTGAGTGTTAAACATATTAAGAAGGGGGAAAAAAAAATCTGTTAATCGCTTTATTAATGTTTTCATTTCTGCAGAAATCCTTGAAAATGCTTGTAATTCTTTGCAGCTGACAGGCTGCTGATTTTGCAGAAAGAAGACCTTTTTGAGTCCCTTAACTCCAAGTCACAGTTGTTCCTTGTTTTGACTGTTGGAGAATTAGTTCAATAACCTCCCAAATACTAAGTGCCTATGCTCTTACAATTTAAGCATAAGAAGGTCTGCATCTGAGAAAAATTAGTGTCAAACAAATACTACATTGAAACACAAGCTTAATGAGTTGCACTGAAGCTGTGTAAGGGACTGTCGAAGTCATTTTGCTGCCATATGGATTTTTACAATGCTGTTACTTCACTTGTTTCAGCAGATTTAGTCCCTGTTTGAAGGATTCCCTTCTTTCACACACACTAAGTGGCCCTTGAGCACTCCCAGGCTCATGGGAAGTGGCAGCCAGGGGTGAGGCTTTGGGTCTGTGATCTGCTCTGTCCTTTTACCACGCCCATGATAAAGTCCATGAGGCCCAGTTCCCAACCGTCCATTTGGTCTAGCGTTAGTGCTGTCTTGAGGACCATCATGGTGGCACCTTTTCAAAACTCTGGTGGGGAACCTGCCACTTTTAGGCACACCTCTGATGCACATCTCCAAGCACACTGGATATTCCCCACTTCGGGTATGCACCTACCAGCCACAGGCTCCTGGTGCCCAAGTCCACCAACACATACCCTGCAAGATGCGTTGCCAACCAGGAGCTTTCTCAGCTAAGCCAGCCTGTTCCCGTGCACTCACGTGCTGCCTGTTCCTGTGCTCTCGCTTACTGTTCAGAGCATATGGGGCACCAGGTTGTCCTGGACAACCCTGCTGCCCCCACCACAACATGATACCTGCCTGGGGGAAGACAAGCTCTTCTTAGGGAAAAGATGTGTTTCAGAGCACAAGTGGAAACAGGACCATATTCCCCCCTGCAATAGTCAACATCCAGGGACACCATTCCTACCAAATCCCTGAGGCTTTTTGGCTTTCCTAAGCAGTGTGCTGAAGCACCTGATGCTCCTGCTCTAGGCAGCCACCAAGACCGAGCTTTGACAGCTGACCCAGGTCTGACTAGCAGTTGGCTTCATATGATCTGCAAGTAACAAGAGCCATTCACTGTTTTGCATGGTCATACAGCTCTCCACCACTGAGGCTTCTCCCCTTGCTCTGCTGCTTTTATCTTCTCCCTTCCTTTCACCTTCCAAGGCAGTGAAAGTTTTATTGACAGGTCAAAAGTGAGTAAGAGAATTTATCTTTCCCTTCCCACCAAGAGCTATTTCTTGACAAAACAAGCATTTGCATCTAATATTCTCACAGTAAAAATTAATTTGATAAATTTAGTTTATATTTTTAAATACTCTGGGTCTTGTTCTGATTTTCTTTACATTTATACCTTACTAAATAAATCTCCAAATTTTGGCATTAATGTTTTTTGCGGAAGTGATAGACAGGCTGAGGTTCCTGTACAAAACCATCTATGACATTTTTCACTGTCTAATGTTTTATGCTGACAGAACCATTCTGGCAGTTTTTTTCTGTGGACCAACTCCTTCCACAGACCCTGAAAGAACAGACTCCACGGTTTCAGGTTACAGAAGTCTGGAATAGCCATATCACACAAACAGCCTTCATACACTGCCTAGGTTGTCTGAAAAGCAGTGGCCCTTAACATACTGTCCTTGAATGAAAACGGCTAGATAAGCTTTAGCCTTTCTGGTGATAAAAACAACCAAAAAAAAACCAACAAACCCTTAAAATTAAAAAAGTAGTGTCAATTTATGTTTATTGTGCAGTGTGAGCATGCTTTTCATATTTATCTGAAGACAATGTTAAACTTGGATAGTGAACTGTGTTAAGAAAACTTTTTAAAGGCAAGACACCACAATAACGTCAAGTAGTTAGAAAAATGAGACATTTTATTTTATTTCATCTTCTAATTTCTATGAACCATATACAATAGCCAACCTTTCAAATGTATTATGGTCTCACATGCATTTTTCTTGTCTCTGTCCTCATTCTTGTTATCTGAACATTATATTATTTTGTGAATCAGCTGTGGACAGGCCCTATTATCAGAGACCATGGTCTGGACTTGATGAAATAAATGATGAAATGAATGATGAGATTGAAACAGACTTGCACACTTGCACCATCTTTTTTTGTTTTTCTGATTTTTCTAATGTAGATTTTTTTTACTTATTCTGAATCAAGTATCATTACGTGTTATTCAGTCTCAGATAAAATATATACATTATACCAGAAAAAAAGTATTTTCCAAAAATCCTTCTTTTGCTATCTGAAGTATAAATACCTGGTTGATCTTAAATCCTACATTCACCATAATCTCTTCTACACTCCCAAATTTCAGAGAAATTACTGTGTTAATTCAGGTCACTGCCTTTATAAATTAAAATTATTATAAATTAAATCTGAGAGCAATGGGAACAGTAAGGGAGTAAACAGGAATAAAGTACAGAGAAGGCAGTTACAGCAACATATAGGAATTATGAAGAGTTTGCCAGAAATACCAATCTCATGTGGAGACAGGAAAAATTACCGCCGGGTACGTATCCTCATGTGGAGAAGAATGGAAGAAAGACTTCTTATTTCCAGCAAAGAAGAGTCAAAGACAGAATATTAAAAAAAAAATCAAATTTTAATCCAGGATTGAACGAAGAGATGATCAAAGCTGCCAGCAGCCCTGAGGTAGTGATTGCATGGGTTTTGGACCATGCCATCGCATCAGTCCTACACCTGTTTTAACCCCCAACTCCCTTGTTATCCCCACACAATCTCCCTGTTCTCTGTGGAATTCAGGTTTGTTTTCATGGCTAATGGGCATGGTTAAAAGCCAAACTCCACTTCAGTTTATATTGGCATCTCTCCACTTTGCAATGGGAATGCAAAATCATTAATAACCCTCCTATGACCTTTCTGTAGTTCACTGGACTGTTGCGCTTGAGATCTTTTGCAACTGGCACTACGGACTGAGAGGATTTAGAAATCTTAGCCGCTTCTGGTAACTAAGGACAAAGGAATGAAGGTGGGATTTCCCTGTGGAAATCATCATAATCAGGATGGTTAACCGTGACACAAAACCAGAACAAAAATGTGGATGTTGGTGGTATAAAAGACATGAGATAGGAGATGAGGTTAGCTTAGAAAGTATCATGCCTTTGGGGAGCAGGTTAGGCTCAGTTTCTTCTTAGTGAATAGAGATCCACTCTTAGCATGGCATTAGTGACATTCAGAAATCAAATGCTGCCAAAGTGAATGTGAAATGCTCTCAACATACAGTTAAAACATTCTTAAAATTAAATTCAGCACAGCATTACCTCACTAATTATAGGATATTTTGGGGCTACACATTGTCTGTCTGTGCTTAGTTATACCAAGTTCAAAGTGAGATAATGTGTTTTGTGGTCCTTCTAGAACTTAAGCGTTATGTAATGATGGCTGGAAATGGTATTCAATCTGTTCAGAGAGGGCTATGCGTTTTTGATAACAACTGCAAAAACTTTGGGGAGTGTTTTGTTTCTCAAATACAGACTGAATTTTAAATTTAGAAAGTGATCCCTGTTGTGTTAACTCTCTCTAATCTGTTTTCAGTGAATTTAGGCAGCTTTGAGTAAATCTTCAGAGGGGAAATGTTGACTATTCTCTTAAATCTGAAGAAATACAGGAAACAGATGAGAGAATCAGAAAAAGAGATAAAATCTGTTGAAATTGAAGGGGATAGAACTGCCTTTCTAGTATCTACAATGGATTTGGTTGTGAGCTGAACCTGAATGTGGGATGCAACCACATCTATTTTGGATAATGAGCTTTAAATGAGCAAGATATCAAGACTACATGTTGCATCCCATTGTGTTAATGCTTTGCTTGCCATTTGTTTACAAGGGTTCCTTATAACTTCACCACCAGTTAGATGCAGACTTGTGTGAAGCACTCTTGGTTGTGTATTCTTATACAGCCACAGAATGCAAACTCTTTGATAGATGGTTCTTGCGGATGAGGAGAATACAATGGGGTTTGCCTCTCCTCAGTCTTCTCCTTTCTACAGTAAACTGATTTTCCCTAATAGTGTTTAATTCTAATTATTTTTTTATCTCTCTTCTGCTGTTTTTGACTCTATCCAATTGGTCTATCTTGTTTTTATAGCAGGGTAGTCAAAAATGGACTCCAGCTGAGGCCTTATATGTGCAGGATAAAGAATAATTACCTGCTCTGTGTTCCTTGCCATGGCCTGTTACTTGTTAATAGCTTCACATTTTTCACCTGGATTTAGTTTGTGATCCACTCTAACCTCCCTTCCTCAACCTTTTTTTTTATTCCCTATCATGCTGCCTAGCTAGTTATTCCTGATTTTCTGTTTGTGTGTTCAATTTCCTCTCTCAACAGTTGCCCCCTTTTTTTTTCCACCCCCATTTCATGGTGTTGCTTTTGGACCATTTCTTCAATTTGTCAGGATCGGTTTGAACAGCAACCACAGCCTCCAACGTGCTTTCGCCTCTGTGTGACTTACTGAATGGCATGGGTAGTATCTGTACTGTCATTCATGTATTTAATGAAAGTAAGGAGTAGCAGAGGGTGCCGCAGAAATGTGTTGCCTATTTGTGAGAGGAATGTTGACACCTTCTCTTTGAGTATGTTTTTTTCAATCAGTTGTGCATTTATCAGAGAGTCGTTTGTTCAAGATAATATTTTCTTCTTTGGCTTAGGAGAACATCATGCAAGGCAATGTCAAACCAAATTGGAATATGTTACTGCTTTCAGTTTATCTAGCAGACCTTTCCAAAAGGAAAGGAGGTAAAATATACGTGGTTTTTTACTTTCTCTTTGCTCTCCGTTTGTTTCTTTTTTGCTCATTTGTGCCATCTCTCTGTTTCTCTTCCTCCTTCTCAACCTCATAACCACTGGGTTTTGGTGAACTGGCTCAAACAGAAGCGACGCTAAAGGCAGTGAAGAAAATGTGCACCATAACACAATGTAGAACTTCCATAATGGACACGAGGAAATTAATTCAGCTTATTTGTTCAAAAATAACCTTGAATTCAGAGGCAAACTCTACTACCTTTAATCATAGTACTCTGTACTTCAAATACTCCTATTGACTTCAGAGAAATGGGTATCTTGGCATGTTTTGCAAGAGCCTTGAGCAAACTGTAATGCAAAGAATCCTGAGTAAGTAACTTCTGCATTTGCCCAGAGAAGTGTAGCTGTGCAAGCGTTTAAAGGGAAAGCAGACTAAGAAAAAAACACTATGTAAAATGAATCTTTCTTGATATTTATGAATACTTGCTTTTGATTTTTGCATTATTGTGTGGCATGTTTACATTTCATCTGGTATATCACGTTTAGTACTGATTTACCTATCTCATAATAGTTGTGTCATTCCTATCTCATTCTCCCTGTCCAAGAACAAAAGGTGAGGTGACATTCAGTGAGATGAAGAGTGTCTAAATGTCCGTCTGATGCAGAAGAAATGCTTTCTGCAGAATACAAGATGATTCTGTGGAAATTGCTGCCACAGAAGATCACAGTGACCAAAGCTTTTGTAGGTGATCTGACACAGATTAATAATAAGGAGACAAACTTAAAATGAATGATAATAGCAGATTTGAAAAAAATATTTAATGTCTCAAGATTTGGAAGGAGGACTAGTCTGAGGGCAGACTAATGCTGGCTACAGGTTTTCAAACTGTAGCTCTGGTTTAGATGGACTTTGCACCTGAGCTGGTATGACAATTCTGCTTCAAAGTCCCGACATTAAGCGCTATGAAGAAAATTATTAACAAAACCATTTATGCCTTATTTTACCTCCAGTGTACAAAAATAGTAACACAGAACCAAACTGGTTTGTACCACTTGGGATAAGCCAGTCACCTGAGCCTCAGGCTCTGGATCCTTGTTTTGTTATTGCCTTGCAAATAGCGACGGTAGCTGCGGGCTCCGCGCTGCGTGGCTATGCGTGCAGCTGCGGCCCCGGCACCTCTGCTTGGTTGTAGCAGCTGCACAGGCTACTGGAGCAGCTGCATATGATTCCTGGATAGGAATCCTGCTCCCTGTTTTCCTGGAGAGACATTGTCAAACAGTTCAAAACTGACCAGAAGTTCATCAGCTAAACTAGGCAGAATACGGGGTGATTAGCTCCCCTCATCCTCAGACATTTGCAAGAAGAAAAAAAGCAAGAAAGCAGTTCAATAAATCAAGACATGTGGCTTCTCCAAAGTTTCAGTGGTAATATCTAATATCAGATTATGGTTTGGTCTTTATTGATAAAGGAACTTCTTTAAATTTCCAAGGTCATCAGTGTTTCAGATGCTGTGGAAAGGAGAAGGCCAAAGTAGCTGCAGAAGTATTGTCCCACATTTTGACTGGCTGTGTTTCAAAACAGATTCTAAAAAAGACTTTTGCGTATTTACTCTCTGTGAATAAACCTTATTTTCTACATGGCAATAACAGAAATGAACTCAAGGGAAATTACTCACATATGTCAAGAAGGTAATGTGCCTCTTCACTTTCAAAGGGTTGGCATCAGTGTAAATTATTGCTTACAGGTGTTAAGTAACCTCTTTGATGTTTTTTTTAATTGGCTGACTCACATTTCTTAGGAAGATAAAAAGTTACTGTAATAGAGCAGTTATTTAATTAAAAAGAACTAAGGATTTTCACAGTAAAGAAATGGGTGTGGATGGGTGATTTTTGTTGAATGCACTTGGGCCAAGACTGAAAACATTTTCCCAGGTATTCTCTTTACCTTTCATTTCCACATTGCTATTTATATCACGTGCTTGAATGTAAATTTTGTTTCAGTAAAGACTATTACACTGACTTTTTTTTTTTCATTCAGTTAACACAAATAGTGATATTTAGAAATTGTGTAGGCACTTTCTTATGATTTTAAGAACTCGATACAACACAGACCTTCAGACTTACTAGTTTGAATCATGTCCTAGATACTCTGCTTTCTGCAAGTTCAATGGAAATGAATCTTCAGTCAAATGTAACGCACATGGAAAAATTCCAAGAAGACTTTTGCTGCTTTATTCTCAAAGTGTTCATCAAAAAGGCCCAATTTAAATAACTTCTTTTTCCTCAAAGTCCAAAATTTGTTAACAGATTTGAAAGTGCAAAGGGCAAAAGCTAATCTATCTTGTTTAAATACCAGTAATTTCCCACTGAATGAATTGCTTTCCTTTGCAGTGAAGTAAATATAGATAAGAAAATCACTTTATGAATTTCATACCTCCAAAATATACTTGCAGCAATGCCTGTGATTCTTTGCAAGAAACTTTATGATGGAAAAAACTATAACAATTTTGTGTTTTTTTCTCTCCCCTTCTCTAAAACAATATCCTCCTTCCCCCAAAAAAGGAACATTTAAAGTCCTGCTGCTGGTTTGCACTGCAATAAAGCACCCAGACACATAGTTTTATCAACTGCTAGTATGCCTTTAACAAATCACAATTAAATATTAACAGCCCATGGAGCAGCATGGAGGGCTCTGCAATGCTTTGAAGGCATATTTGCCAATTAAACAAAGTCTGACATTAGAGTAAAGGTGGCAAGGATCCAAACCAGAGAAATGAAAGTCAACCACTTCAGTGGCATTCATTAGCTCAATAGACATTCTTTGTGTGGCCTGTTTCTTTACTACTGCCAAATCCACACCCTGTTCAGGAACTTACCCAGCTCAGATAAGCTTATTATGGAAATAACACTTTGTCACCCTTTACAACTTGCTTCTTGTTAAATTATCTTTTATCTTCTTTGTAGTATTTGTCACCTCTCCTTGGGTGCCCCTTGTGTGGCCAAATGGTATTGTGTTTGATTTGGAATAATCAGGTTCCAAAGGTTAATTGAAGCTAATAGGATAGTTTTTTAAAGATTCCCTCTTCACTATCATCACACAAGAGTGGTTATGGAGAGACATTTGTGCATATACACCATGTTGTTTTGTTTGGCAATGCGTGAATGTTTAGGTGTTTGTTTGGGTCATCTGGCAATAGGCACTGACGGTGGTGAGAAGGAAAACTTGGATGAGAATTCTCTAGCCCATCATGGCCTTCACAAATTTTTGTTGCAACTGCAACCTTGTGCTGAAACAGCAGAAATGCTTAGTGTTGACTCTGCATACTGTGAACATGAGAGGGAAAGAAGGAGCCTTTCCACCACTCCTCTTTTTTCTCTTAGATGAGAGGAAAGCCAGCAAACCCTGGTGTTGGATGCTGAGCACCCTGGAGTAAGAGTTTGTGCCAGCCTGAAGCATGGATCACCCATGAAACCTGCAGACTGCACACAAGCCTGTGTCCCCTTTCCTTCATTCTGCAGCTTCAGAGTTACCTCAGTAAAGGATGCTTCTTCAAAGACTTGGTCTAGCTACTATCTGTTCCTGGAAGAATATCCACACAAAGCAAGCTATTTCTGCTTTTGTGCCTCGAAGAGATAAAGATGTAGCAAGAAAGACTGGAATTCAGTCTCCTCAGAAACAGTTCAAAGCGGTAAAGGAAGAACTGAATATCACTATCTCCACCAGGTCAAGACAAGGCTTGGGCTGTCATGGCAGGGAGTAGGAAGACGGATGGTACTAGGATGGAGAAAGAAAGCAGAACTGGGCTTGTTGCTCCTAACAGAAGGTACAGAAGCAGCCCGTATAAAGACTTTCTCCTGAAGTAGTCCTACTCCTGCAGCAATAGCTAGCTTTGCACAAAACCTGACCCCAGCTTTAGCACAGACACCAAGAGACCTGGCTTGTGTCCATGGGTGACAAAACAGGCACTAGGGCTGTTTTTCTGCATCCATATGTATATTTGCCTATGCACATCCCTGCCTTTTGTTGAGATCTACATTTCAATACGGGGTGTCCAAGCTTGCTGTGCTATACACACATCTTTGATGACATTCTCAGCTCTGCAGTTAAATATCTTTTTCTTTTTTTCTGGGTTGAAACAATGCATTTCATTTCACTCATCCTCCCACACAGACACGGGGAAACAAGATATCCATCAGTAAGTAACTACAAAAGACTAGAAACCCAAGTGAAGAGAGAAAAGTAATTTCTTGGGCACATACTTACTTAAATGACCGTCATATTTTGAATGGTTCTTTGTATTTCTCTTATTTAAGCTGGTGCCCTAGTCTGTGTTGCTATAACATATATCTGTTGGTTCCCAGGATTTATAATAACATGAAACCTTACTGGCACAGAATTTTTTTTTCTATATTCTATATTTATTCGTGTATATACATCATGCATGTTCACCATAGTCACACAAGCTGCATTTTCCATAGACACATACAAATGTAGCTTTCACTGAAGTAAGAAAGAACAAGAATATCTCAGAGTTGTGTTGGTCTGCTTAGGTCTCATAGGCAACACTGAAATATGTCTCATTCAACAATATTACTGCTCATATCTCACATATTACTTCAGTTTCTCTTTCACTGCTTTTTAAAAAAGGCCCTATTTAACATTTCATACACTGGAAAATTCCTCACCCAAAGTCATAGGAGTATTCTCCTGCCTGAGACAAGATGAGAGAAATGGAATTAAAAAATAAGCTTTCTTTGTGAACATCAGGAAGAAAACATCTTTTTTTCTTTCCTCCATTAATACAGGCTTCCTGCGCAGTTGCCGAACCAGTGCCTCAGCAGGTGTCTATCTGCCTCAAAGTTGCTGGTGCCGTGCAGAGTTGCAATAGTGAGGGGGTTTGCTTCTAAATTGCTGATTTTGACATCACCCTTACTGCTGATTTAATGAGCCCAGTGTCATAAATAGGATTACAGACCCCAGAGGTCTACTTCTCAGTTCCTGAATACACCGAAGAGTAACAATAACTATGGTAAATGATTACCTCAAATCAAAATTACAGTTTTAAAATTTGAATGCTGGAAATGTTTGGTCAGCGATCTGTACGGTGGGAGTCACTTGTCTTTATCTAGACCCCATAGGAACAAGATGGAACTCAATGAACAAACGTCAATATCACAAATAGCGCCTTCGCGAACACGATATAGAAGGCAGCACTGAAATCATCTAGAACCAGCTGAAAACAGTGGTTTTGCAGTGGGAACATGGCCAAACTGTAATTGTTCTGTTCCCTTAATAGTTTTTTTTTTATCTTTTGGACTTGGGTAAAATCAGGATCTGATTCTCAAAGTACAGATGTACCATGCAGTTCTCACAGAGAGTGATGGGAATTAAATAAATGCTTCAGGAAGCAAATCTTTGTCAGGAGAGTTAAGGCTTGTTCTATGCTTGCTTTATGACTCTAATTTTCAGATACTGCCTGATTACCAGGATGTCCACATGTGATATTTCATCACCTGGATAATTATAATAAATATTCCACTTTTATGTCACTATTTGCGTATAGATTTTAAATCACAGTTCGTAAAAGAGGATATTTTGTAGAAGTGGAGAGACAGTGGAGGTATTTATAATAACACAAGGAGGTTAGTCAAGACCAAAGGATGGGACTCAGGCTTCCTGTCTCTTATCTGGTATTTTCAATCACATCGTCTCTTACAATCATCAGCCAGCTTTCAGCTGTTGCAAGTTGGGCTGACATAAGTGAATGAGATCTGCTTCAGGATATGCACATGCAGATTGCTCAGGGTGTTTTCTGGTATTCATCAGCAATACTGAGTACATGACATTTGTAGATGTGATTAGCTCTGTATATCCCCAGATACTAATGTGCATATGTAAAATAGATGCAGCTATATATTTTAGCACACACAAACATGAAGTCATGAGCACATAAAAAGACTTCCTCTCTCACACAGATATGCATACGCATATACCTCTTGTGGCAGATAAAAATAAATATGCCATAGAGAGGCTTTTTAGATGAGCATGTATTGTGCTTGCCTTATCAACCTGATGAATTTGATTATAATTTGTGCAGTACTACTGCAGAACTGTTTTCTAAATGAGATTAAATACCATACAGATGCTTATATAGATTCTGTGTAAGACCAGTTTCCTATGCAGAACAGCAGAGTTAAACTGAAGGCGGCAGGAAGTAATCAAGTAGGAGAGGGAAAAAATGCATGGTTAAGCAAAAGACTTGCAAAATTAGACAGCAAAGGAAAGAGTAAATTGAAAGCTGCTTAGATTTACTGTAGCTGTAATGCGTGTTCTGCTTATTTACGTGAGGTCTATGCGATTATCTTCTCTGCTGTTCAGTAAGAACAGTCCTTACTGTAGTATCTGTCGCAACACATGGTACTTTTGTTATCTCAGATATGCAGTCCTCTTATTAAAGAAACACACTAACCAATATGTAATGTGGACTTTTGACCCTCCGCAATATTTGGAGACGAAGAATTTATTCCACCACTAACAAACAGGTGCAAAGGGCAAAGTTGGTATTCCTAAGTTTACAGATTGCTTTGGTTTTATTTTAGGCTTTGCAAAATTTTTGTTTGTTCTATTTTTGTTGCTGTCTGTTTGTTTGAAAATACAGGTTCCCCATTCTGGACTTTATTTTAATGCAGTTCTGAGACCAGATATTGCACTCTATTACTTGCGAAACCAAGGACTTTTAATAAAAATGTTGGACTCTCTTCTGGGCCTTAACTTCCCTCGAAGGTTCTTTAGGCACCCTGCATGCCTAAATCTCTGTCTTAAATGTTCTTCAAGTATCAGCCTTCAACATTCATTTGCTATGGAAGAAGCTTTCCACTTTGCCCTCTTTGTGTTGTATCGATAGATGCAAGGTATAGACTTGTTCTCGTTTATCAGGGTGGGTGGGTGTGCCTCAGAAATCCCATTTATATCATATCTGGTATTTCGCTCACCAACAGGAAATCCAGCACCATAGTCTTAACTTCTAATCTGAGATAGCTTGCTCTTTGGTGACCCATCTTTCATTTTACCCATGGCAGGTTGTGCCTAGTGCTGTAGACAGAAGAGGACAGGAGTCAGGGTTTCTACAGCAGTAGGCAGCACTGGGTCAGTTCTGGGCCAAATAATTATTTATTTGTAGTTCCACTGAACTCTTATTTTTTATACCTGTGTTACATTGGGGCTGTTAAGTCCTTGCTGGTCCTTTACAGAAGGTAAATGGCTTCACTCCAAAGTAAAGGAAACTATATTTCAGATATTGGGTTCTTCCTCGTTCATTCTTTCTAAGTTTTACCATAGGTAGGAATGTGTAGTATGACATGACTCATATGAGCACTTATAAATAAAACATGGATATTTGTCTGGTCAAGTGGCTTCAGAGTTTTCAGTTTTCAGCTGATCTCATTTTCTGAGATTTTTGTAAACAGGAAAAAGCTGGAGTAAACTGGAAAGCAATTTTTTCATAGCCCAACAAAGAAAATTATGTTCTTCTATTTGGCAAGATGACTTCTTTGAAAGAAGAGGTAGGTTTCTTGGTAGTCACTCATCACTTTATTGTTCCTCTCTGGTGCGCTTTTATTAACCATTTGCATCTGGGTACATTAAGTGCCCATTTTTTTAACATTTCAACTTCTTGGTGTGTCTGGATGTCTATGGAGGAATCAGTGAAATTATTATTTTTCTAATAGTTTAACCAGCTAAGTACCAAATACAAGCACATGAATTGAGATTAAAAGAAGGAAATGTAAACGATTGCTCCAGAGTTAAAATCTTTTAAGACAAACTGATGTTGCAGTCACTGGAATAAAGACAAAGGTATGTGATATTACTTCGAGATCAGGAACTAGTGAAAAGAAACAGGCAAACATTTTCCTCGTTAAGACTTCCGTGAGTTTTTTTGCTTTTAAATATTCACAAGTTCTCTAAATGGCTCAAGAAGTTCCCATTAAAAATCAAATCCTTGACATAATTAGCAGATATTTGCTTCCATAGAATCTCACTTTAAAATGTGACCTAAAAAGGTGCAGGTGTTTATCTTTTTTCCTAATCAACAACTGATTAAACACTGGTGTCCTGGTTTCAGGGATAGAGTTAATTTTCTTCACAGAAGCTAGTGTGAGGCTGCTTTTTGGATTTGGGATGAAAAACCACTGATAAGGTGCTGATGTTGTGGGTTGTTGCTGAGCAGTCAAGGACAGTCCAGCTTCTTGTGCTGGCCTGCCAGCGAGCAGGCTGGGGGTGCACGGGGAGCTGGGAGGGGGCACAGCCGGGACAGCTGACCCAGACTGGCCAAAGAGATATTCCCTACCATCTGACATCATGCTTAGTATATAAAGCTGGGATGAAGAAGAAGGAAGGGGTGGGGGGATGTTCGGAGTTATGACGTTTTGTCTTCCCAAGTAACCGTTATGTGTGATGCAGCCCTGCTTCCCTGGAGATGGCTGAACCCCTGCCTGCCCATGGGGAGTGGTGAATGGGTTCCTTGTTTTGCTTTGCTTGTGTGCGCGGCTTTTGCTTTGCCTGTTAAACTGTCTTTATCTCAACCCGTGATTTTCCTCACTTTCACTCCTCTGATTCTCTCTCCTGTCCCACCGTGGGGGAGTGAGCGAGCGGCTGTGTGGGGCTTGGTTGCTGCTGGGGCTAAACCACGACAACTGGTTATTGTGGATAGACATTAATTCCCCAAACAAGGCTCTATCTAACCATCTAGTCCATATCACAATCATTACCCTTCACCTGGGCATTCCTTGTGTAATGACACCTACATGTAGAATTTTGCTTTGAAAAGCACAACTGTACAGCAGTAGTCTGCCCTCATTCAGTGACCACCAACTTCTACCCATAGAAAGGAGAATGAGCGTGATTACTTCTAGATCTGTTAAAAGGAACATGCACGTTTTTTGCTGAGAACAACAGCATCATATGCTTCGAGGTGGATACTCAGTTACAGATTCCTACAGACAAAGTATTGTTCTGTCTTTCAAACCATTTGTTCTTTGTTTACTCAAAAGGGCCTTTTAATTTCTTTTTTTAAGTTTTGTATAGTCATAACTTGAAATACGCAGGAATATGTGGCTCAGGTCCCATAAGGGAATAAATAAAAGACTCCAATACATCCTGTGGTAGCAGAAAACTCTAAAGCTGTTTTAAGAATTTCCTCCTGGCAAAGCAATTCACATGGATTTTATAAAACAAACAAACAAGCTAGTCCTAAACCATCTTAAAACCTTCATGCTACATCAAATGAAGGAGTTTTGAATTCACCAGTGAAAGACAAATATTAATAGGCTATCTGTCCTTCAATCATAAACGAGAGCTCTTTGTACTGTCTCTCAGTGGGAAAAAAACATTTCACACTTTTGTGATTTCTTCTCATTTCTTTTCCTCCCTAGAATTACAGGACCATGCTGGCAAAATGCTACTGAAGTACTAGAAATTAGTCAGTCCATTGTTTGAATATGAGGTTGGAAAAACCAGAGCAAGACATTGTTTAGTAGTTAGGTGCAGGAAATAGTTTATCAACTGTGCAAGGAAGAAGGAAAGATTTTACCAGGAAAGACAATAGGGTAATTTTTATCACAAAGGAATGGTGGGATAGCCCTGGGAGATGTGAAGCATTGTAAAACCCAACAAGTGTTAAGTGCTGAAAAGCTGCATTTGAGAGCTCCCAGCTCTCAGTTATGAGGTCATTAATAACTCAAAAAGAAGAACTCTTAATAGCTTAGAGTAAACGTTTACTATTTAACCAGCCTGTACCAGGACTGGTCTTCAGCCCATGTCTTCTGGCCACATATATATTATTAAACAGTCTTTTCCTCCTGGTGGCCGTCTTCATGCTCTCTACTGCAGCCTGAATCTACACATCTCTTCTGGTATCAAACACAATAAGAGAATTAATTAGACTAATTGCTCCATCAGCTAAGAATGGCCAGGTACCACTACCCAAGAAACCAAGGAAAAACTAATATTCCTTCAATCCTGTCCATGTCTGAACAGGCATGTTTTCCTATGTTCAATCAAATTTAGTCTCAGACTCCACTCCTGGTAATGCTTTTATAACCAGGCTCCCACCAGAACCCAAAGACTTGGGTGTCCTGCAAGCTGCCTGGTGGGTAGTGGGATTACCACCACTGGATAGTGAGTTGTCTGCAAGCCTCCAGCATTTGTGAAATAAAAATAGTCTTGGCAAATGCTTTTGCTTTAGTTCATCTTGCACTGATCCAAGAATTCCCATTCAAGTGGAACAATATGAATGCCCCCAGCCATTGCTCTTAATCATAGCCCTGCTTCCAAAAAACAACAAAAGATGAGCCAGAGTCTTATTCTGTTATTCCTGGCTGGAGTGCACTGTTGGCCAGCCAGTTTTGAACACTTTGATTTCTTCAGAAAAATGTACCAGACTTCTCAATGAGCGCACTCATTGGTTGGTTTTTGTTGGTTTGTTGTTTTTTAGGTAGTAATAGTACTTTAAAACCTTACTCTGATCGTCCAGCTCTGGAGCCCTCATTACAGGAAAGACATGGACCTGTTGGAGCGGGTCCAGAGGAGGGCCACCAAAATGATCAAAGGGGTGGAACAGCTCTCTTATGAAGAAACGTTGAGACAGTTGACGTTGTTCAGCCTGGTGAAGAGAAGGCTCCACAGAGAACATATTGCAGCCTTCCAGTACTTCAAGGGGGCTTATAAGATGGGAACAGACTTTTTAGCAGGGTCTGTTGCAATAGGACAAGGGGTAATGGTTTTAAACTAAAAGAGGGTAACTTTAGGCTAGTTAGAAGGAAGAAAGTTTTGACAATGAGGCTGGTGAAACACTGGCACAGGTTGCCCAGAGAGGTGGTAGATACCTCACCCCTGGAAACATTCAGGGTCAGGCTGGACGGGGCTCTGAGCAACCTGATCAAGTTGCAGATGTCCCTGCTCATTGCAGGGGGGTTGGACTAGATGGTCCTTGAAGGTCCCTTCCAACCCAAACTATTCTATGATTCTTTAATTCCACGATTCTATAAGCCAAGGCATGAAAGACCATGAAAGAGGCTATTCCAGCAGAAAGAAAAGTCTGGCCAACAGTGTTTTCTTAAAGTTTCTCTGACTGACCTTGTTCTAACTAGCAGGAGCAAGGGCAACTCTGGATTGTCAATGAGAAGAGTAGCTTTTTCTTCAAAGCTTTCTTTCTAACCCACAGCGTAAAAAGCACCGTTCTGTTCCTTCTCTGCCTCAGTTTACTTCAACTATAAAATGGAAGTGATAATTTCTGTTGTAAAATACTTACATTTGTGGATGGAAAACATTACAGAAGAACTAATTACTGTTACGCTTAAACATTATAGCATTGCGATTAAGTGATTTTTGTCTCTTGGTAATCATATTTCTCTAGGGAAGAGTGGGCAACCATCCATCAAACTTCCTGGCTGTGACTGAAATTCTAAGCTGACAGAAATTTTGTGATACAGTCATTGATAACCATGGTTATGAATAGCTCTGAAACAAAGCTGTGAAAGAATTCGCAGCCTCTTCAGATTGACATTATTTATAGCACAACCCAGGATTAGGTAAATTTCAGTCACGTATAGCTTGTTTAAAGGCAGAGTAAATTTTTATCAGTCTCCTGAACGCTAACAGTTGAAAGACTCTGTTCAAATCTTTAGACATTATACAGTAGATAGCATAGCAAGAGCTAATTGGTGCTGCTGGCATTCAGTGTCAAGGTTAACATGAAATAAAGCTGGTTTACAAAATCATTATTTACTGTTTTGTACAGACGGATTTGATTTGTAGTTTGGAAGTTTCACAAAGCATCTGTAGTATCCAGAGGAAAGTAAAAGGAGTAGAATAAATAGAAAGCATAATAGGTACATAACATGGTTTTAGAAATATATCCACTTCAGACAGTTCCACTTTAAGTACAGCTTCTGAAGTCCTTATTTGGCATTCCTTCTTATTAAATCAATGTTGAGGAAAGGCCACATGATTTTACTGGTAATTAGGTAAGAGCAGTTTGTTCCAGGCTTATATGGAGCATTTTACAACTAACTTCTTCCTTTCATGCCACTGGGATTTTTGGAGAGTAAAGATCTCCCTAAGCCAGGAGTTGCAAAATGTTGGCCAAGGAGCTGTCATATCTTGGTCTGACTATAATATGGCTAAAATAGACACTATGTCCTGGCATCTCAATTTCCATCCATGCACATGTACACTATTGTCCCTTATTGTGGCACAATAGTATCAGAACTCCCTTTTCATCCAGAAAGCCCTTTTCATAAAATCATAAAATCTTTGGGTTGGAAAGGACCTTTAAAGATCCTTTAGTCCAACACCCCTGCACTGATCAGGGACATCTTCAACTAGATCAGGTTGCTCAGACCCCCATCCAACCTGACCTTGAATGTTTCCAAGGATGGGGAGTCTACCACCGCTCTGGTCAACCTGTTCCAGCGTTTCACCACCCACATTGTGAAAAATGTCTTCCTTCTATCTAATTGAAATCTACCAATCTTTTAATTCTACTATCTTCTCTTGACCTTCATTGCCTTGTGACAGAATAACACCTTTGAAAGCCTCTTCAGCAGAAAGCAGAGTACAGATGCAAAAGCCAGATCAACCACTGGTGATAGCAGCAGTCAAACCAGGCATTGCATGTTGATGCGAAGGAAACCAGTAGAAAGACAAAACACTGGTTTTGATAACCAGTGTCACTGCAATGTGGAGAGAAGCTGACTTCAGTATGACTAAAATCACAGTGAAGGAGTGATAATGTATATTGCATAACCTTTTACAAATGTACAGAATTGTAGCTTTTTGTGCAATAAATAATGGATGGCTCAGGCCTGGACTTAGCCATTGTAACACAAAGCACTGTATTGTTGAAAACTTGGGAAACCTTTTCTCCAGTGGTGTGGAAATTACTGCATAAAATATCTAAGTTCCCTAAATGTTGAAGAGGGAGACCTGACTGCCTAAAAATAGGATTCACCAGCAGACAGAATGGAGTGGAGTCTCAACTAGCAAACAGAAAATGCCTGAGAGGAAAAAGCTCTGTTTATTCACCTCCTCTCCCCACCTTGCCCACTGGCAGCTCTGTGGTAGGTACTTGTGTGAAACAGGGATTCAGAGCCAAAAGCTGTTTCCAGATTCCAGGCACCAGTTTCATACATTTCCATAGAAATGACTGGCTCACTTTCTTTCAAAATAGGCAATCAGTTCATCCTAGTCTTTCCAAACTAGTCTAATGGTTAAAATATTCACCTCCTCAGCCTGAAGCATTCAGAGCTGCACCTCCTTCTCCCCTACCCAGCAGGTGATGGGTAAGCACTGGGCTGAGGGGAGCTGTGTTTGCCACTTTTCCTCCTGCATCTGGGCCACTCTGCATCGTGGGGCAGAAGGCCCCATGGTGGGAGCTGTTTCTATAAGCCCACAAACAGAGGACAAGATCTGAGCAGAGTTGAAAGCCCAGGGCTTCCTTCTTTATCGGGAATGCCCTATCCACAACCTTGAGTCTCACTTATGTATTGAAGTCCTGTCTGGTTCATGTAGGCTATTAATATGTGCAGTATGTAACACTTAAGCATTAACTTAGATGAACTAAAATATTTTATTGCTGTCCTTTATGTGTGAGCATTTGTCATTCTATACCTCTGACTAACTTGAACCAGAATTGAGGGATTCACACTGAAAGAAGAACTAAACTTTTTCCAATGAATGACATCAGTGCAGCCCTTGGCACATTTTCACAAATCACTTTTCTGTGATACATAGTAGTACTGTATGGAGAAATAAGGCTGAGCTTTACTCCTGGTGTTCACCTGGCTGCCCTCAAGACTCCTTGGAAATGAACTGGATAGTCATCTCAAGAAAGAGTACATGAAATAATAGCTGCTATAGGCAGTGAAGTTATAAAAGTTATTTATTTCTTTCATAATAACCCTAGTTGATTGGGAGGGTGGGGGATGGACCCAACCAAAAAAACCCCAAACCTGTACAATAAAAGGCTCACATTGTGCATTACTGTAATTTCATTTAACATCTAGACACTCATATACATTTACTGTTTTGCTAGGAGGGTTTAAATACCTTAAGCTAATTATAGGACGATATTTTCCAACTTACAAGGGTTAAATTGAATGCATTGCTAATGAGATGCTATTCCTGGCTATTAAACTCAAAGAAGAAGGGTCCATTTAATTATGAAGTATGTTAAAAAAGCATAATCATCTTGTAATGTAACAGCTCTCATCTGGATTATTATTTTTGTGCACATTTATAAACACTAACTGGCACATTATTGAATTGTTGAACATTTTATGTGAATGTAGTTATTCTACAGCATAACAATATTGACACCATGGGTTAGTCTTCCTTTTATTTCACCAGGAGTATTTCATATCTACTAGACATATTTTGTCCTTTATCAGAAATAGAAAATAACAAAATGTGAAGGGGGTGGGAAAGACAGGAGAAATTATTAATCTTGTCTGCCAATACCTCTGTATGTTTTCATGTGACCATTTAAAATACTAATTAATTTCACTTTAAAGAGCTATGCAGTGTACTGCGACTAGCAATTCTCAGCAACCTGTAAGAGATGAACTAAAAAACAAATTACATTTTTTTCCTCATTCTAACTCAGTTACAAAACCATATATAGTACAGGTTGCTCTTCCAGAATGACTTGTTCAGTAAAACTCACATACCTAAAAAACTGAGATGTGCACAACTTTGGGAACTAATTACTGAAAACGTGCCAGGAGTTGCTTGGATGTCACTTACTGGAAAGCTTTTAATCTTGTTTTTCACAGCAGCCACATTACTTTTGTTAATTCTTTGCCTGCCTTCAGCTGGCAAGAGCTTCTGGGAGTCACCAGGTGACACTGGCTGTACCCACTGCAAGGCTGCCATGCATGAAAAGGTTGGCTGTGATTGAGGTATGAGCCATGGAAGGGAAGAAGATAGATGAAGGTGATCTCTGTGGTTTGGCTGATATGTAGGTACCATGTGGTTAAAGGAGAGGCACAAGTAACGTGAAAGTTTCAGAACACATCACTGAGCCACTGTGTAGGGTCTCTGGCAGATTGCTGGGGACTTCTTGCTGTGGCAGCTGTCAGCAGGTAAGTTGGAGATGTTAATGCTTATGGGTTTAAGGACTGGTTTGTGAAGTTAATTGCATAATAGAGGCCTTTCTTGAACTTCTTGAACACACTGAAATTTTGTGAAGTAAGCAAAGCTTTTGACTGGAGGGAAGCTGTACACATCTCGCAGTAGATCAGAGGCAGAATAAAGTATATATATTTTGGCTGTACTGGGGCATTATATATCACTTCAAGAGGGTGAAGTATCTTAACTCTTTACTTCCTAGATTTAGAAACTGAGGTTTTACTAAACTAGTGTTCTGAGAGGTCACAAGTCCTTAGCTCCTTGTTAACAGATTTTTGTCATAGAATTTCCTTTACTTTATGATAGAAAAAGAATGTGCATATATAAAGTAATTGTTTATAGTTATCTCATGGGCCTACAATTTGAACCACTATTCTGACCACATATAACTGGAAGACGCTATTCATATTACCCTTAACAGAGGTAGGGGCCATAATTTCATATATGTAGTTGCTCAAATAAGTGCTGGGAGGAATTATAAACAGTTGTGACTGTATCGTTATCAGGAAGTCAAGCATGTGAAAGAGAACTGATGTGTTCCTGGCCTTCCACCATCTCTTAAAACATCCAGGTGCACATCTTTCTATCACTATTTTCCAGCTGACTTTCTTTGATTTATTCTTTTATTAAGCCACTAATTACCATTTTAGAAGCTACTGGCTTACAATGTTTTGCTCCTTCATGTCTCAGGCTTTTTGATGCAGTCCACATCTGTCACTTGCAGCAGCTGACTACTGACTGGTCAGTTGGAGGGGGGATAACTCTTTGATCATCTTGCCTGAATGTGCATATTAAAAAAGGAAAAACTCTCCCTAAAGAGCCTGGCCTATGAACAGGAACACGAGGAAGTGTTGCTCTAGATTATGGCCTCAAGTTGCGCCAGGGGAGGTTTAGATTGGATATTAGGAAAAATTTCTTCACTGAGAGAGTGGTCAGGCATTGGAACAGGCTGCCCAGGGAGGTGGTGGAGTCGCCATCCCTGGAAGTGTTCAAAAAACGTGTGGATGTGGCACTTCAGGACATGGTTTAGGGGACATGGTGGTTTTCGATTAATGGTTGGACTTGATGATCTTAAAGGTCCTTTCCAACCTAGTGATTCTGTGATTCTGTGATTCTGTGATTAGCCTACATGTTCATGTGGCACGGCTGGAAGAAGAGCTAGTTCTCACTAGATTCAGTCCAGGCTGTTCAGATCCCACTCTGTGCAAGGGCAAAGGATGCCTAGCATTTTCTGGTAGCTGCTTCATTTGAAAAAAAATGGGTTTTTTATGGAAGAATAAGAAATGGAACAAGTTGCAACACAGTCCTCATATCCTTTTAATTACGTGAGAATACATGGTTAATATTTCCACTAGCAATCCTTTTACCTATTCTCTTTCCCACCTGTCATTTGCTTCAGTGCTCCTTACCGTGTTTTTTCATTCCTTCCAGTCTGTTCCTGCTG
The DNA here is from genome assembly GCF_964289735.1 of Phaethon aethereus. Lineage (NCBI taxonomy): Eukaryota > Metazoa > Chordata > Aves > Phaethontiformes > Phaethontidae > Phaethon > Phaethon aethereus. The sequence continues at coordinate 13,576,104 of NC_138576.1, forward strand.
TCTGAACTGTCTCCCATCTTCTTGCATCTTTCCCGTCTAACCTAGCCCACAGGTTTGCATCCTTTTGTGTGAGCCCCATCTTGAAAGCATTTGCATATGGATTGTAGTTTCTTTTTGAACATAATTTGGGCAGTTTTATTCTACAGAGTGCTTACATTTCCCCATGAGAAAAAAAAAAAGTTAAGTGGTTGCCAGAGGCACACAATATGTCTACATTGAGCAAGTAGTATGACCAAACCTAATAGATGTGTATCTATTGAACTTATTTCACAGCCTTTACTTTGGACTAGTTCTAGTCTGACTGTGTGGCTTAAATACTCGTTAGCTGTTGAAGTGCACTGCATGTTCTGCCACAATACGTCTTCCAGTTTAGTTTCACCCAAAAAGAGTACAATTTGCACACTCTGAGACCACTTAGTAATGCAAACCAAAGCACAACGGGGAGAATGAGGAGGCTCACTTCAAAATTAAGTTCCTGATCCAAGCTAAAACACTAATGTAGCTGCACCTAAACTGAGGTAAGATCTTTCCTCTCCCTTCCCTCTTCTCCCTTAAACTCTGCTTTAGTATGCACATGAACCTGACACAGCCTGATCCTATTCAGTAAATATTGCATACTCCAGTGGAGCATCCAGCTCTTAAGAAAAAGGATAGTACATATTGCTTTTGGCAACTATGTCTATGAAGGTTGAATGTAATATGTTTTGTTTTGCCTAGTCTTGTTCCTGTATGGAAATGTGATTTTTTTGTCAATATAATTTTTAGTTTGTCTCACATTTCAGTAAAACAGAGAAAAGACACAGTCCTCTTAAAACATTTCTCTGGAAATCATGGAACTGTGACTTTTTTCCCATGTGCTTACATAAGTTGCATAATTAATTTGCATAAACACATTAAAACCATTTATAAACTTAGAACTAATTTCATTAATACTAAGACACATTGTTGATTACAAAATCATAATTATTATGAATGGTCTAAAAAGATGAGTGATTTTTTGCAAAATTTGTCATGTTTTTACATTTGTTATAATTACATCTTCCCGAGAATTTTGCATTTCCCTTGGAATTAGTAAAGTTCACTTCAGGTCTGACTTTCTCTCTATGACCTTTTGAATGATATCACCGGCTTGAAAGAAATCTTCCCAAAGAGACAGATAAGTTTCTGTGAAGATGTGAGCAAGGTGTAAATATTTTAAGATTAAAAAAAAGTTCATTACGAAATCAGAAACAGTGATACATACAAGGGGTCTTCTGGGATCACTGAGATTATTTTCATGCTGCTGCAGGCAAGTATTTTAGGAAAAATCTTTTTTCTAAACAATTCAGTATATATTTTGGATGCTGTCTACCTAGATTTCAGAACAGCCTTTGACACTGTTTCTTACAACATTCTCCTGGAGAAACTGGCGGCTCGCAGCTTGGACAGGTGTACTCTTCGCTGGGTAAAAACTGGCTGGATGGCCGAGTCCAGAGAGTTGTGGTGAATGGAATTAAATCCAGTTGGCGGTTGGTCACAAGTGGTGTTCCCCAGGGCTCAGTTTTGGGGCCAGTTCTGTTGAATATCAATGATCTGGACAAGGGGATCGAGTGCTCCCTCAGTAAGTTTGCAGGCGACACCAAGTTGGGCTGGAGTGATGATCTGCTCAAAGGTAGGAAGGCTCTGCAGAGGGATCTGGACAGGCTGGATCGATGAGCCAAGGCCAACTGTATGAGGTTCAACAAGGCTCAGTGCCGTGTCCTGCACTTGGGTCACAACAACCCCATGCAACACTACAGGCTTGGGCAGGAGTGGCTGGAGAGCTGCCCGGCAGAAAAGGACCTGGGGGTGCTGGTTGACAGCCGGCTGAATACCAGCTGGCAGTGCGCCCAGGTGGCCAAGAAGGCCAACAGCTTCCTGGCCTGTATTAGAAATAGTGTGGCCAGCAGGAGTAGGGAAGTGATTGTGTCCCTGTACTCGGCACTGGTGAGGCTGCACCTTGAATCCCGTGTTCAGTTTTGGGCCCCTCACTACAAAAAGGACGTTGAGGTGCTGGAGTGTGTCCAGAGAAGGGCAACGAAGCTGGTGAGGGGTCTGGAGCACAAGTCTTATGGGGAGCGGCTGAGGGAACTGGGGTTGTTTAGTCTGAAGAAGAGGAGGCTGAGAGGAGACCTTATCGCTCTCTACAACTACCTGAAAGGGGGTTGTGGTGAGGTGGGTGTTGGTCTCTTCTCCTAAGAGAGAGACATGTTGGTCTCTTCTCTTCTTCTCCTTCTTCAGAACTGAGCCCTGTGAGGGGAACACCACTTGTGACCAGCCACCAGCCAGATTTAACACCATTCACCACAACTCTCTGGGCTTGGCCATCCAGCCAGTTCTTTTCCCAGCGAAGAGTACACCTGTCTAAGCCATGAGCTGCCAGTTTCTCCAGGAGAATGCTGTGGGAGACGCTGTCAAAGGCTTTACTAAAGTCCAGGTAGACAAAATCCACAGCCTTTCCCTCATCCACTAGGTGGGTCACCTGGTCATAGAATGAGATCAGGTTGGTCAAGCAGGACCTGCCTTTCATGAGCCCATGCTGGCTGGGCCTGATCTCTTGGTTGTCCTGCAGATGCCCTGTGAGCACTCTCAAGACCAACCGCTCCATAATCCTCCCCGGTCCTGAAGTCAGGCTGACAGGCCTGTAGTTCCCAGGATCCTCCTTCCAGCCCTTCTTGTAGATGGGCGTCACATTGGCAAGCCTCCAGTCTTCTGGGACCTCCCCTGTTAACCAGAACTGCTGATAAATGATGGAGAGTGGCTTGGCAAGCTCCTCTGCCAGCTCTCTCCGTACTCTCGGGTGGATCCCATCAGGCCCCATGGACTTGTGGGTGTCCAGGTGGCTTAGCAGGTCCTTAACTGTTTCCTGCTGGATTATGAAGAGTTTATTGTGCTCTCCATCCCTGTCTTCTAGCTCAGGGAAATTAATACCCTACGGATACCTTGTCTGGCTATTAAAGACTGAGGCAAAGAAGGCATTAAGTACCTCAGCCTTGTCCTCATCCTTGGAGACAATGTCCCCCGCCATATCCAGTAGGGGATGGAGATTCTCCTTGCCTCTCTTTTTGTTGTTAATATATCTGTAAAAACATTTTTTATTATCCTTTAGGACTGTGGCCAGACTGAGCTCTAGCTGGGCTTTTGCCTTTCTAATTTTCTCTCTGCATGACCTAACAAGATCCTTTACACTTCTTGAGTTGCCTTCCCCTTCTTCCAGAGATGATAAACTCTCCCCTTTTCCCTGAGTCCCAGCAAAATCTCCCTGTTCAGCCAGGCCGGTGGTCTTCCCCGCCAGCTCTTCTTACGGCACATGGGGACCACCTGCTCCTGCGCCTTTAAGATTTCCTTCTTGACGGCTGTCCAGCCTTCCTGGACCCTTTTGCCCTTCAGGACTGTCTCCCAAGGGACTCTCTCAACCAGTGACCTGAACAGGCCAAAGTCTGCCCTCCGGAAGTCCATGATAGCAGTTTTGCTGACCCCTCTCCTTACTTCACTCATAGTTGAGAATTCTGTCATGTCGTGGTCGCTAAGCCCAAGACGGCCTCCGACCACCACATCTCTCACCAGTCCTTCTCTGTTTGTAAACAGCAGGTCCAGCAAGACACCTCCCCTGGTGGGCTCACTCACCAGCTGTGTCAGGAAGTTATCCTCCACACCTTCCAGGAACCTCCCAGATTGTTTCCTCTCTGCTATGTTATACTTCCAGCAGATGTCTGGTAGATTGAAGTCCCCTGCAAGAACAAGGGCTAGGACTCTTGCCGCACTCTTCTTCCCAACATGAAATTGAATTGTTTGATATATTAATGGAAAACTTTGTTATTTTCTCACAGCCCTATAGCTTTCATTTTGACTGAACACAGCAAAAATCACCAAATGAGGAAGGATTTACTGTATCATTTTGTAAAACAACACAGATACGTACCTATCTTAGCTGATTTAATTTTTTAATTAATCTCATTTACTTTTTTCATGGGAACAGCCTGTTGTTGATGCAATCCTTTTGTTAACAAATGTACGTCTGGGTCTTTCTCTTCAATCGTTTCTAGTTGATTAATATCTGGCTTGAAATAGAAAGGTTTTTTATTAGTCCCTAAGATAAGTTGCAGCCTGGACTATTGAATTTAGTCTATTACTCTCATCCTTGACACCATTCAGCTATTCAGCCTCCTTGGTACTAATCATTAACTCCTCTTCTTCTTGGGCACAGAACCCTTTGATGTTTCTTCCAGCACCATCCATTGCCATCTCTTTCTTTTAAACAATTCATGTCCTATTTTATAATCCCTTATCATGATCTTCTTTAATGTCCTACATGATACTTTAAAAAAATTGCTTACAGGAGTAGAAATGTACTTTTTTTAATCCACTCTTTCATCAAAGAAAGCTATCAGAACAGTGTGGTGTAGGCAAACTTTAGCAAATCTGTGTTGCACTTCATATGTTTTTTCCATTTATCTTTAACTACAAACCTGTCCAAACCATGTTCAGGTTTGATCTTGTAACCGGCTACACAACTTTCCTCCACTTAAATATTAAGTGCTAACTTGCTGTTACCCAGTACCACTTTCAAAGACATAAAAAATATTTAAAAATATTTGCTACCACATCAGCAACTTTGGAGTTCTGGAAGCTTTTCACACATTGTTGTGTTAAATCCCTGCTTTTAAATCAATATTATAATTACTATTCCCATGCCAATTTCTATATTTTCATTCACATCAAACCATCAGACCTCTGAATCAATATTCAACAGAACTGTGAATGTTAAAAATTAAGAGGAAACATTAATTTTCTGCCATTTTTCAGCCACACCTTGAAGTATCTCAAACTTTAACCAACACTCAGTGCAAAAGAAATTAATTTCTTGAATTGCCTTCTATTATTTATTTTCTCCTCTTTTAGTTGCTGTATTTAATTGGGTATGATTCTTCACAGTCGTCGTTATGCCATTTCATGCCTTGGTTTGTAAATCATAGAATCATACAATCACAGAATACTTTGTATTGGAAAGGACCTTCAAAGGTCATCTTAGTCCAACCCCCCTGCAGTGAGCAGGGACATCTGCAACTAGATCAGGTTCCTCAGAGCCCTGTCCAACCTGACCCCAAGTATTTCCAGGGGTGGGGCATCTACCACCTCCCTGGGAAACCTGTGCCAGGGTATCACCACCCTCATGGTGAAAAATTTCTTCCTTCTCTCTAATCAAAATCTGCCCTCTTTTAGTTTAAAACCATTACCCCTTGTTCTATTGCAACAGGCCCTGCTAAAAAGTTTCACCCCATCTTTTCTTACAGGCCCCCTTTAAGTACTGGAAGGCTGCAAGAAAGTCTCCCCAGCGCCTTCTCTTCTCCAGGCTCAACAACCCCAACTCTCTCAGCCTGTCCTCACAGGTGGCTGATCATTTTGGTGGCTCTCCTCTGGACACTCTCCAACAGGTCCATGTCTTTCCTGTGCTGAGGGCTTCAAAGCTGGACACAGTAATGCAAGTTGAGTTTCACCAGAGGGGAGTAGAGGGACAGAATCACCTTCCTGGAGCTGCTGACCACGCTACTTTTGATGCAGCCCAGGGTAGGGTTGGCCTTGCGGTCTGCAAGATATCATGGAATATCATGGAGAGCGGCTTGGCAGCTACGTCAGCCAGTTCCCTCAGGACTCCTGGATGCATCTCGTCAGGTCCCATAGACTTGTGCATATTCAGGTTCCTCAGGTGGTCTTGAACCTGATCTTCTCTTACAGTGGGAGCGACTTTGCTCTTCCAGTCCCTTCCAGTCTTGCAGACCATCCCCTCAGGAGGTGTGAGAAGAGACACTACCAGTGAAGACTGAGATAAAGAAGTCATTAAGTACCTCAGCCTTCTCCTCATCCGTTGTTATGAGACTGCCAGTCTTGCTCATCAAGGGGGGTACACAGTCTTTGAACTTCCTTTTCTGGCTGACATACCTATAGAAGTCCTTCTTGTTATTCTTTGCATCCCTTGCCAAGTTGAGCTCCAGCCATGCCTTGGGCTTTCTGACCTCATCCCTACACAACCAGGCAGCATCCCTGTACTCTTCCCAGGGTACCTGTCCCTGCTTCCCCTGCCTGTGCATTTCCTTCTTGCCCTTTAGTGTGACTAGCAGGTCTCCACTCAGCCATGCTGGCCTCTTGTCTTCCCTTCCTGATTTCTTGCACCTGGCGATGGAGAGCTCCTGCACTCTATGGAAAGTGTCCTTAAAGATCTGCCATCTCTGTTCTGCTCCCTTGTCCCTGAGGGCAGTTTCCCAGGGGGTCCTATTGACTATCTCCCTGAAGAGCTGGAAGTTTGCTTTCCTAAAATTCAGGGTCCTGACTTTACTCTTTGACTGTCCCATATCCCTCAGGACTGCGAACTCCACCGGTGCATGATCCCTGCAGCCCAGGCTGCCTCCAATCTCAACGGATGTCACCAATTAGCTCACATGTATTGGTGACCAACAGGTTTAGTATCGCATGTCCTGTGGTAGAGCTATTATTATCTGGGAGAGGAAGTTATCCTCCATGAGTTCCAGGAGTCTCCTGGGTTGCCTACAGCTCGCCATGCTACTTTTCCAGCAGATGTCAGGGTGGTTGAAGTCCCCCAGCAGGATGAGAGCCTGCGAGCGTGATGCCTCCTGTAGCTGGAGTGAGAAGGTTTCATCAATAGGCTCCTCTTGACTGGGCGACCTGTAATAGACACCAGCTGCAAGGATCCTTTTTGTTGCCTTGGTCCTCGATTCCCTCCCATAAGCTTTCAACCTGCTTGTAGCTATTCTTCAGAGACAGCTCTTCGCACTCTATCCATTTCTTGATGTCGAGGACAACGCCTCCACCCTTCCTTCCTTCCTCACTCATCCCTTTTGAGCAGCTGGTAGCCATCGATATCTGCACTCCAATCATGGGATTCATCCCAACAAGTTTCAGTAATGACTTAAAAATATTCTTTTCTTTACAAAGCAGTTCTTATTTTATTTTATTTTGGTTTGGTTTTGCATTTCTTTTATAATCCTGCTTATTGTTAAATATCTTCTGTGATTTGGTAAAGCCCAGGTTTAAATGCTTAGAATTCAGTTTTTTATACCTGGATTAGGAGCTCTTCATAGATTTTGTACCTTTAATAGAAAGAATTCCCAAGCTTACACTGCAATGAAGTCTATATGCTCATCAGTACAGCTGACTTTGATAACTAGATAACTTCATTTGTCCTTTTGAAATTGAGAACGCTACTTATAACCATACCCATGAGTATCCTTATATTTAATTTAAATAAATTGGACCAGGATTGGCTAATACCTAATAATTTTCTGTGAATATCGGTGAAGATCATGAGCTTTCAAAAAGTAAGGCTAAAACAATCTTACTCGTCTTTGTGTTTATTTGATTAGTTTTTTTCTGTAAAGGAAAGGCCTCAGCAACAGTTGACAATTATTAGCACCATTTGTCTTCCTTGTTATACTTGGAAAGAGAAGTCATTCATGCTACAATTCCAAATAGTGTTTAATGACTTTATACATTATTCAAGTTCATCATTAGATTTACAGGCACAAAACTTGTGCTACAACTCTCTCCAGAAATGATGATGACACAGGCAGGCTTTACTGTCTTCTCAGTGTGCGTGGTTATATTTATATTTCATTAGTCTACTTTAAAGTCAATGTAAGAATGTGAACATGTTGATCTACCAGTTCTTGCTTTAATTATAGATTTCCTGAGTAACACATACCCTTAAACACCTCTGTTTCAGTCATGTTTCCTATTTAACAATATCTTTCTTGTCCTATAATATTAGCTGTCAATTCTTTTTCAGTATTTCAAGTTTCTCCACTGGATTCTACAAACATTTCTATCATTTCCTAATGATCACACCAGGTTCTCAAGTAGATGAGATAAGTTCTTTTGCTAATGATATTGCCTCAGATTAACACTTTTCCAGCATCATTAATAGTGGTGTTTGGGGTTTTTTTTCTGCTCAACATTCATTCCCTACTTTATGGCATTACTTTATAAAAAACCATAACATTGACCAGCTCCATAAATTAATGGAAAACTCATTGAGATGTAGTTTCTAGCTCATCTGAAAAACATGCAGACAGAGTAAATGACACAGAAACTATAGGAAGCTGCAGTTCCTAATTTAAAGGAAGCCAAGCCCTGAACCTGCCGAAATATATGCCAAGGGCCCTGACATGGTCAACATAGCCCTTGTTCTTGGTCTACAAGGTGTGGATGGGGTCTGGGCAGGATTAGCCTCCCAGTGGAGAATGGTTTCCCCCATACCAGATGACCACCCTTAACAGAGGGACTGCTTCATTGTCAGTCTTGCTGGCTTGAAGGTACTGTTCCTGCTTGGCGGTGACCTTAGTGCATCAGAGAATCTGGACATAAAAGATACCCGATCTAAATGTCTGTTTGCTGCATACTGTACTTCAGCACACATGCTCTAAAATACAACGCACAGAACAATGTTAGAGAAGAAAAATGACATTAAATGCTAGAAGCACAATCTGCCACTGCAGCCAGCTCAATGCCCAGAGTATGGGTAGATATATTAACATTTTCCTCTGCTTCACTCAGTGGTAAAATACAAGTAGCTACTATGGCAACATCACATGGTACATTTGTTATCTCTGAACGAGAATGTGTTGAAGGAAGTAGCAGATCAGTATGCCATGTGTGCTTTCATTTTCTGGAATGTTTTCAAGGGAAAACATCTGTTCAGATATTTTTCCTGGGATTATGGCTTTAGTTTAAAAAAAAGTGAAGAGGAAGGCTTGCAATTCCCTCTCTCTTTTCTCTTTTCTCTTGTCCTATAAAATTGCAATTTTTTCTAAGAAAGTGTAGCTCTTGTATACTATACCATGCTGTTTTCCCTGAGTGGACTCTATTATTTGGATCTTTAGTAGTTTCTCTAAATGAGTAAAAAGCTAAATATTCCTTTCAACGCTTATGTAGGGATATTGTGGGTAGGTGGGAATGGAAGGTATGCCTGGGAGTTTAGCCACAATCTTTCTGTACTAGCCGGAAGCATTATTTTAAGATGTGAAAATTTTTATATACCTACTCATAACATTTCATAGAAAAGATGACCTGTGGCTAAAGTATTGATGTGGAATTCAAGAAATATGTATGCCATTCTTGGCATGGATATTCAGGTGTCATCTGTGATGCTAGACTTCTTTAATATTTGTATGGTTCAGACCTTCCCCATATGATATCCACATTCTTGTTTTTAGGGATTCTTTCAGTTAACTTCAGACATTTGCAGTATAGACATTTACATCTAAACAAGCTGTCTAGACTTCCTTTAGAGTCAACGGAAAAATGTAGAGTCTTAGGATGCCATTCATCTGGACAATTTTAGACATTTAGGTTAGACTAAAATAAATTGCACTCTAAATTGCCTTTTTCTTTCCACTAATCAAGTCACAAGCAGAAATTCAGATTGTGTATAAAAATTTGGACAGATAAATCCTACCTTTGTGAAGAGTAATATCTGTTTATGTGTATTAGTAAAGCATCTTTCTTCACTGATGTGCCCCTTTGTTGTAGCTGTGGTTTCTGTGTGATGCTTGAACACAAGCTACAATCAAGAAGTAAACTGTAGGAGGCTCCAGTGTTCTTTCTTTCTCAGAGACCAAGACAAATTTCAATCAGGCACACAGATGAGAAAACTGGTTGAGTTTCTGTTTTTTCTCTTGCAAAAAAACTGTTGGCCAGAATCCCAAGCATTACCTTTTTTAAATACTAAAAAATAATCTTTTTATCATTGCTAAATGTTTTTAGAAATTTTTTGTTTAACATAATATCTGTAGCACTGGTCAAGTATTTTAAAAGGAAAAAAAAAATCCAGTTTTCTTTACCAGAACATGCTTGTTATTAGGAATTGAAATGTCTTCTGCTGTAAAAGGTTTTCAGTTCCATGCCAGGATGTCTAGCTGAAATGCAGTTGACAGAATCTGATTGACAGGGGAGAAATGTTCAATTAATTTCTCTCTTTATGGGCACATACTGCTGAGATGCCCGTATCTGAGATGCCCTGATGGGGTAAGCAGCTGGTACAATACCCGACCTATGAGAACTAGTGTGCATCTGGGAGAGCTCCTGGAAACCAGGTGAAACACATTAGACATCTAAAATGGGACTGAGATGCTTAAGTATGCACAACTGAGCTGGGCACACAGGGAAGGGATAGTCACAGCTCTTACAATAAGCATTGCTTTTTAGATGCTTAAGTAAAGTAATTAATCTCTCTAAAAGCCAGACATGTAGTGTCAGAATATTATTCAGAAGAGAAAGCTAGGTTGGAGGTTCTGAATTGCCTTATCTAGGTTTTATCTCTTCCAAGTGACTGTAGCAAGTTAAAAGGGCAAGATCTGGAAATCCTGCACTTTGAAAGACCAAAGTTAAGATATGACTCATTTTGCACTTCCACTGAAGTTAATGGGAAGAGGTGCTTCTAGTATGAAATACAAAGATTGCACAGGCAGAGGAAGATGTCTTACTCTGGAAGTTCATTTATTTTTCTTTTTGTGTCTAAGGTTAAGGTGACATCATTCCATACCTATTTTAGTGAGAACCCTCTCACAAATAAAAACACATGAAATAAGTAAGGGAGTTGAATCTGAGGAGAATCTGAGACAACCTTAGGAGAAACCGTATCCATTTCTTTCAAGTTTTTAATCAAAAGCTAAAATGTCATCCAGATGCAAAATTCAAAAGTTTCTGAAATCTCAATAATTATGAGATACAGTACACATTTACTTGCACGGTTTTGACACAAATATTATGTAACAATGGCCAATTTTGTGAAGATTTGTAACTAATTTTCAGACTAAGGAGCTTCAAGTTTCACTAGAGATTTGCATCTCTGGTTAATCACATCCATGTCACTGCTCCAAGAATTTTGATTCTTTTAACTGAAGGAACTGAAGTAGAATTAGTGAATAAAAACAAAATCATAACTTAAATTCCAAACCTTTAACTTCAGCCACAATGTTTTAGAGAGTGCATCCTCATGGTAGTTTCATTGACTTGAAAGGTATTGTAATGTAAAGAATCTATAAAGAAGCCAAAAAAGTTATCTTCTAAAGTACATAGGGTCAGCTTAATAGTAATTAGGACAAGAGACAGTGGAATAAACCTGAAATTATAAGTAATAGAAATACAAGGAAAAACAGTTTTAAGGAGAAAAAGTAAACCAGAGGAGCTAGAAAAGGTAGAATGGCTCTGCCCTTGACTACGTTCTCGGAGCATTTAAGATGTCATGGGTTAAGAAGACTCAAGATTTTTCATTACTGTATGAGCTGAATAAATCTGGAAATACATGCTTACTGTCCCTAAAGGAGGGGAGATACGGAGACCTTAACTGTTGCTATTAGGAAGATTCACTTCCCTCATGGCAGTAGATGCTGCTCTGACTTTTCCATTTGTGACAGTAGCAGCTATGTTTGACTTTTCAGGTTCTGGCACAGGAAAAGCTGGAAATGGGACTGTAGCTGTTTTTCCACTGCTGATAACCCATTTCCTTAAATGACTGCCTGCTTTGCCTCTGAATGGAGCCAGTTCTGATGGAAGGGTTTAGTTTAGACTCAGTACAGGAAATACTTTAAAAGTCCCTTGTTATTCTTCTGCCTTTGATGTCAATCTCAAAATTCCTACCTTTCTTGAGGACTGTCGCATGCTGCTCCACATTAAAAGTTTAGCTTTCTGTCAGCCTGTGAATATCTGCAGGATCAGATCTTTCCCTGGTAAATATTAGAGAAGTTTTCTCCTGAATAATTTTATATTTTTGCATACTACGCATTGAAAGAAGCAGGAAAGATTTGTTGATGGAAACCCGGCTTGGTCTGAAAGATGCTGTGTTATCCTCTGCAAGGCTTTTGGAGTGGGTTGACTTACAGAGATTCAATGCAGACTGAAGTTTCATGTCAGACAGAGATACTGTGGATCAGGTGAAAATTGGGATGGAGCCTAGACAGAACCAGCCTGAAAAAAATTTAGAGCTTCTCTCTGCAACTCATCCATATTCAGTTCTATAGATGGACTGTATAGCCTATAATAGACTTTCTTTCATGGGATCATGTAAAAATATCCCTGACAGCAGATGGACTCTAAGTCAATGAAAGCTAATTACATTTTACAGTTCTACAGACATGTAAATTTGTTAGGATGAAGGAAGGATCTTGGAACGATGTGCAGTATTTTTATGGAGTCTATATTTTGAATAGCAACGTGACAAATTATCAGGCTTATGTAAAAGATAATATTATGATTATTTTTTTCCCTGAGAAATTAACTTTCTTCCTAACCTGATGTTGGTTTAATGCATACCTGTAATTCGCTTTTACGCACTAATGTGCTGCTCTTGGAAATGAAGCGGTATTACATTACAAGTCTTAAAATTCAGAGTGTCCATTTCTGGGGAGGTAATATTGTGTATATGGCATATTTAGCATCTATTAGTTTAATTAGGATAAGTGTCCAACACTGGCAAAATTGTCAGAATATAAAAAATACACTAATGGGTCAAATCAGCAGTCCTTCTGAGTATTCTGCTTCTGAGTGTAGCAATACGAGATGCTGTCTTGGGAGAGCACATGAGCCTGTTCACTCTCTGTAGTCCATCTCCCATCAAAATTTATTTATAAGGAATGGAGAAGACACATCTATCCTTGGTCCTGTCAACAATGATTTATGAATCTGTTGTCCATTAATTTATCTAATCTACTTTGAACATGCTAAGACTGTTCTCTCCCACAACCTCCTATAGCCATAAGTTTCAGAAGTTTAATTAGCTATTACATAAAGAAATACTTTCCAGATGACAGTTTTACATGCCATCAGGGTTTTACAGACGTTTATTATACCCATTCCAGCCTTTTCCTCTTGAAACAAAACTGTTCCAATCTTTTGAATATTTTGTTGTAAGGCATCTCTTCCACCACCTACTTACTGTTTTCTGCACTCTTTCTAATACCACTATGTCCTTCTTGAGATCACAAAACCACATACAACACTGAGGAGGTAGGTGCACAAAAGTTTATATATATATATGCAAAATTCTGGCATCTGGGTGGTGTCCTTCCAATGATACCTGATGTCTTGCTTGTCTGTTAACTGCAGCCAAACACACTTGTAAATTCCTGCTGTTGTTTCTTGTCATTAGCATGATCCGAAAGATCTTCAAGCATATTTGGATATATCTGCGAGATATTGAGGAATGGGCCCGTGTGAACTTCATGAGTTTCAACAGGCCAAGTGCAGGGTCCTGCACCTGAGTTGGGGCAACTCCTGCTATCAGTACAGGCTGGGGGATGAAGGGGTGGAGAGCAGCCCTGCCAAGAAGGACTTGGGGGTACTGGTGGATGAAAAGCTGGACATGAGCCGGCAATGTGTGCTCACAGCCCAGAAGGCCAACCATATCCTGGGCTGTATCCAAAGCAGCATGGCCAGCAGGTCGAGAGAGGGGATTTTGCCCATCTACTCCACTCTGGTGAGACCCCACCTGGAGTCCTGCATCCAGCTCTGGAGCCCTCAGCACGGGAAAGACATGGACCTGTTGGAGCTAGTCCAGAGGAGGGCCACCAAAATTATCTGAGGGATGGAACAGCTCTGCTGTGAGGACAGGCTGAGAGAGTTGGGGTTGTTCAGCCTGGAGAAGAGAAGACTCTGGGGAGACCTTACTGCAGCCTTTCAGTGCTTAAAGGGGGCTTTTAAGAAAGATGGGGACAAACTTTTTAGTAGGGCCTGTTGCAACAGGACAAGGAGTAATGGTTTTTCATCTTAAAGAGGGTAGATTTTGAGTAGATATAATGAAGAAATTTTTGACAATGCGGGTGGTGAAACACTGGCACAGGTTGCCCAGACTGGTGGTAGATGCCCCATCCCTGGAAACATTCCAGGTCAGGTTGTACGGGGCTCTGAGCAACCTGTTCTAGTTGAAGATGTCCTTGCTCATTGTGAGGTGGTTGGACTAGATGACCTTTAAAGGTCCCTTCCAACCCAAACTGTTGTATGCTTTTATGATTCTATGATCTTAATTTCGTCTTCGGGTTTGGAGATGTTGCTGCGCACTCCCATTTTCAGGTCATTGATGAAGAAGTTGAATAAAACAGTTCTAGAACTGATCTCTGAAGGACCATAATCTTCACTCTTCTCCATCCTGAAAAGTAACCGTTAAGCCTTAGGTCTTTCTTCCTATCCTTTAATTTACTTTCAGTTATGAAAAGAACTCCACCCTCATGGCAAATGATTTTTCCAATTAGTTTTAAGTCTCTTTAACAGTTTGTTTTAAAATACTTTTTAAAAGTTCAAATACATATTGTCCATTTCATTCCCTTTATAGATTGACACCCTCATAGACATGTTAATTCCCTGGTTGTGTGCTCTGAAAAGCTTCCAGTTTAAAGAAAAACATTACTGTATCTGTTACCTTAAGAAGTTGAAACACAATGCTTCTCTCTAAAAATTTCCTACTTGCTCATTTGTGACTCAGTCGGGCCCATTTAATTATAGTAAGCTCTTCAAGAGCCAGGCTTTGTGCTCTCTGTTCCTACAGAACCAAAGACAAAGTTCCAGCTCACAGCTGGGACTCTTGGGAACAGCTGTAGTACAACAATATCTAAATTTCATGTTAGGCTTTTTGTCAGTTGATCCCAAAGCATTCATCATTTCCTTTCCCAGGGAAGGAAAACCAAAGAGGGCAAAGCACTGAAGTGGAAGAAGCAGGACACCGAAAGACACCCAAATCCTAGCTGTACTGCACTGGACTCTTTCCTAAACGTAAAGGTGCATTAGCATTTTGACAACACCTCTTCTCCTCTCTTTCCATTAGCAGTGATCTGAATTAAATTTCTGCACCTGAAAAATGAAAATAATCAAATTCTGTGGAAATTGAGATTTATATGCATTTCAGAATTTTTTTCTGTTTAAGCTTATCATGTATCTTAAAGACTTTTTTTTTACTTAACAAGTTCCCATATATATATTTTCCCCATCTCTCAAGCTTCCTGTTTACTTGTTAAGCCTTTCCACTGCCAACACGGAACCAGTTTTTGACTGCTTCACACTTAATCAGCATTCCTTTATTAAAAAGCTATTAATTAGCTTCTCAGTGGCCCAATCTACCGACTATTGTGTTTCAGAGCTTTTCCCTCCACTTTGTTGACAGATCATTGGACTTAGAAACAGCACCACAAGGAATGTGGGCTCATCTTTGTTTCAACATACTTAAGGTGCTTTTATGTGTAGGTTTGCCTTGAACAAAATCCTGTTCAAATTGTATTAAGCCCCAGATAAACCTCTCTTTCAGATTATGGTTTCCAACTGAACTCCTGTGCACTGAAGAGAGGGCACCGAATTCTTGATTGTTTCAAGAAAACCTCTTTGAGTAATCCCTTGAGCTTGCCTACAGGGCTTGGATTTCCTAATGGATGCTTTGATGACAGGAGATAAGAGCCAAAGGTACCTTTATTCTCTTAGAAATTGCTCCAAACAAACAACCTCGATGATTAAAGCTAATAGAAATACCTGGAAGATTGATAGCTTGCAAAGCACTGCTGAGTGAATGAATAACTTCCCCCTCAGTTCCAAAAGCTAATATTTGTCCACATTTGCTGCCTTTTAAGAAAGTGCAACGTTTTTTGTATGCAGAGTGTTGATCAGGAACAAACAGACACCATTCAGCTATTACTTGAATTTTAAACAAAGCCTCCCTACTTCAGCTATTGAGGCAGCATTCTGCATGGGCCGTTTTATAATAATTCAAACATGGCTCGGGGAGGGTCGCTAGAGTAAAGTACATATAAGTGTGAACATGATACTCTTGTAAAAGTCTTTAATGATGTGAATGGGCAGCACACTATGGTATTCCATACAGGGGTTTTAAGTTGCACAAAAGGCCTGTAAAACGTCTATATCTGTTCCCAAGCAATACACCTATCAGAAAGTTGAACAAATGGAAACCAAATTCTGCAGCAAATAAAAGTCTTAAATTTACAATGCTGGATTATAAAACGGTGTCTTTCAACAGCAGCTCTGACTTATTTCATGTCCTGATGAAATCATTGCTTGCGAATGCCAAGAAATTCAGCTGTAAACTTTTGGCAATAAGTAGACTATCCTTGGAACTGCTGGTTTTGAAAACATCTGTAAGTAAGGAATCCACTGCAAAACCAATAAAAGGGGCTGAAGAGACCAAAACTTTCACTAACACCTCGTAACACAGGCAGTGTTCTGAGTGCCACCAAGCCCTGCTCCCTGGTATGTGGGTTATGTACATACCAGAGTTCATTTCCAAAATGGGGGTTTTATGGTTCCCAGTGTCACAGAGCATGCAGTCAGGGAGTGTATCACATAACAAAGCAATCTAACAATAGAGCTGCAAATAGTTGAACATTTGGTTTTGAAGTGATGCAGCCCAGGGGTGGGGTGTTCCAATATTGAAAATTCTTCAGCTTTCTTTCACACAACAAAAGCAAAACCTTAAAAGGATCTGCTCTGAGTGAGTGGTTTAAGGAATTTCCCTTTTATAAGCACATTGAGGAAGGATCCGAATTAATCTCATTTTCCTTAAAAGATAATGGAGTGTGGAGTTAGGAGTCACAAAAAGAAGCCAGGAGGTTTCAGGGAGAGGAGGGTATGGGCATGTTTTGACAGTTGAAAAGGAAATTGTAAGCTGCCATTCATTCAGAGCTTCTTTCCCTTAGCCCAGCTCATCATCTGGTCTTTGGAGTTCAGCTAAAACGACGTACTGAAATGGAAATAGAATTGTGAAGTGACATTTAAAATTATGTTCTATCCTCTGACTGAGGCTGGGGTATTCAACAGTCTTTAACCTGTCTTCTCCAGAATCAGCTTTGGAAAGGAATTCTGATCTGGAGAAGGCACAGATTTAATTTAACTCTTCCTCCCCCTTGTTCCACGTGTCCTCCACCCCCCCCCCCGCCACTACTTTTATACAACCTGTGGTGCCCACAGAGGCTGAGGGTTCCCAGACAAGCCAAGAGCAGAGCTTGTGTTTTGTGCTCTGAGCAGCACTGCTCTGATTACGTCTGAAACTCAGTGATCAAATCCTTTCCCTGTCCTCTGCATTGTGGGGAGGGAAAAGGCTGCTTGTCCTCTCTTCTCTCTCCCAGATGCCTGATCCCTAGGAAACCACAAGTGGAAACAGTGCAGCTTGTTCACTGATGCCTACGCAGCAGGAGGGCAACCATGGCTCCTTCTGCCCCTTACGTCAGTGCTTGGCAGAGAGGTGAATGAAATACATTTTTTCATTATTGTTGTCACCATTGAATAAAACATGATGAAAACAAATTAAAGATCATATTGAAAGAGTCAAAATAATTTTTTTCATATTAATTTTGATGATTAGAGTGATAAGGCCACTGCATGAGATTTTGATTTCATGCTGAGGGACAAAATTGCACTTTTAAAGTCATCTTTTTCATGTAGAAAATCAAGCTAATGTTTCATTTACAGCTTCCAGTAGTTCAGGTTTAGATAATCCTTCCTTTCTACCAGCATGTCTTCCATGGAAAAGAGGTTATGGCTTGTGACAAAGACTGTCGACTTGATAGCATCTGAGGTTATTTTGTAGGACTTGTGGGATGATCATAGCCTAGATGATCAACAAGTTCCTTTTTCCTTTCACAACCCCTTAGAAGACTGAGGCAAAGAGCTCCCATCCATCTGCAAAACTTTTGGGAGCACAATCCACCAGGCCAGGCAGGAGACAGGGAGGCTTGGTGGAGAATGGGGATGTAGATTTTGGGGAGTTCTAGGTAAGGCAAATCTCAGGCCAACTGCAGAAGCACTGTCCCTTGTGTTGTGCGAAAACATAGCAAATCCTTGCCTTTGGAGGATGCTCAGCATGGCCAAGCAAATATTACTCCTCTGAACATATGGCCCTCTGAAGGCTTGCTCTGGAGGCATTTGAAGTAAAAAATGTGGTGCTTTTTCAATCAGGCACTGGGTCATATCAGGTTAATCTGACCCATGACTCCATTCCCAGCAGGGAAAAAAACAGTCTATCATGGTATACAGCATTCAGTAACTAAACATTTCAGAAGAAATCCTAATATATGTAGCATACACTGTCCAGTGACAGTAGGAGAAGTATTAAAATATTACTTGGCTGACAAGACTTAAGCTTTAACTTGTGTTTTCTGTCTGTTTACAGTCTCCCGTTTTCTTTTTACTTATGTAGTGAACTAGGAGCAGTCATGTTCACCCACTGCCAGTATCTTTTAAGTCTCCTTATTGAGGACAACCTCCCTGCCAAGTCTGATCCCAAAAACCTATGCAGTTTGTGAGTATGAAAAAGATTAGATTAGTATTTTAGAGCCATTGAGTTATTAGCAATATGAAATACAAATAAATATGGATTCTCACCCCAAATGCTATGAATTGTGCTGTGTAAATGTTTTTTAAAATCCACATCTCAAAAAAACCTTAACTTTGATTGAAATAAAAAGTTATTTATAAAGGACCAAGTTGAAAAACAAAAACCCAAAACATTTTTTGTTAACATACTTCATTATGTAAATAGAGAAATAAGGATGTGATTTCATGGAAATTAACACCTGCTAGTCAGAAAGCGATTATTCAATTCAGTTTTATGATACATTTTCAGATTTCAGCATGTTGTTTCTGTTTCACATAATCAAGAAAAAAAACTGCTTGTAATCCCTCAGAAACTTGACACAGAAATCATTCCACATACCAACCACCACACTAAAGAAACCGAGAAAGAAAAAGCTCTATCCTGGAGTAGTCAACAGCTTCTTAGTTTGGTTACTCTTCTAAAACTGGTGGCTCAAATCCTTGATCTGCCTCTTTCAAGCCCAAGTGTAAATGCTGATTTCCTGCATCAGGGTACTGTGTCTGAAGCCATTGCCTTGCTGGTTCTTCTGGGGGCAGAGAAACAGAATCTTTTTTGAAGCATGTTTGTAAAAAATAGTGTGTTCTCAACATCAGCAAAAGCGGAACAGCTCTGTAGCTAAGCTGAGCTTGGGAAAGTGCTGGAAGGACACAGCAGAGCTTGGGATTTCTGAATGTCAGAACAGCATTATTTAGCCCTTTGAAGACCCTTACTCATATTTGTGATGATAGCAGCGGCGTCCGTTACCTACTCCCTCTGGGCATACACGCTCGCTCTCCTCCGCGGACAGAAAGAAAGTTAATGTTCCTTGATATCACGGATACTTTTACAGTGATGCTTGTTCACACACACTTACAAATAAGTATCCTTGCTTCTCTCGACCAGTCATGTTCCTAGACAACTGTCGCAAGTACTTTGCATTCACAGCTCATCTCTTTCGTAGTTTTGCAGCCGCACCATCTGTAGTGTTGCTGTCATGCTGTGGTCTGTCGGGTGAGGTGGATGACGCTCACTTGCTTCCCTGTTCAAGGCCAGCAGCGTGTGCAGCGGTCCCGACAATCCTGTACCCCTTGCAGAAACTGAGTAAGGAGGCGTTGCTGGGAGGGAAAGGCTTTTGATGCTCAGTTGCTTTCCCACCAGAGAGAAGGAGGTAGGAAAGAAACTGTATCAATAAATCTGTGCTATTCCATACCGAGAATTTTTGATGAAACTCCAGTCCATCACAAAGAGAAGGCATGAGAGATGAATAATAAAAGAATAAGCAGGTATCTGAGTTTATTGTCATTATCCCAGCTGATGAGTGGGGGTATACTAAGTCCTCAACTTTTGACATCATTGATATTAGCTCTTGGGAACTGAGGTAGGCCACTGCTGAGGGCGCTTGAAAAATCCCACCCTACGAGTCAAACAAACTATATTAGTCTCGTGACCTGCATTTGAACCCACTTGCCTTTTAAAAATAAACCCCTGTACAAATCCCAAAAGCAGCATATGTTTAGTTCACATCATGGACTAATAATAGCTTACATCATCTTATTTTTAAAATCAGTCCTTTTTTGAATTATGGGAACACCAAAAATAGCATTGGAAAATTCCAAAGCCTACCAATCCTATAATTTAAAAGTGGCTAATCCTTTTTTTGAACCTATCTTTAAAAAAAAATTAAAAAAAAAATAATCCCAACCTCTAAAGCTACAACCTTTGTCTGCCAAGTTTCAGCCTGGAACACATTTTTACAGCACTTATAATCCCCTGAACAAACTAGGTTTATAATGGAAGTGCTGACAGACCTTTAGCTATTCTAGCTATCTTAATAGCTCAGCTGTATTTATTTTTTGTTATATTTAAATATAATTGGTTGAGGTTTAACTCTAGTTCAATTTGATGAGAACCTTTTCATTTAAATATCAGTTCTGGGAAATGGATCCTTTCTTGGGTGTCTTTTGGGTTATTATGAACAGAATTTTGGGGTTGCTTTTTAGAGTTTTCTTATTACCTCATTTCTGTGATTTTCCTTTTAATACAAAGTGCAAGGGGAAAAATAAGCATTCTCATGGAGCATATGGTACTCAATTGTGGTTTGAATCCCAGTGTGAGGAATTCCACTAGAAGTTTTGCACATTCTGTTTTGGTCTCAATTAAGAAATATTTGAGCTGGCTCGGCACATTGGTAGAAAAGCAATGTGCTGAAGTGCATGGATCCTTGATGCTTTCCTGAACGTCTTTTGATAGATCTGAGTGGGGGCAAAGGGAAAACACGCAAGGTGTGAAACAACTGTGGAAACCCAGAAATGCATGTGTTGGAGATTGCTGGTGGGATAGCTGTGGAGTTACCTTAAATTTGACATGTGTGTACTCTCCAGATTGAAAAAGATTTTTTTCTGGGTAAAATATGAACAGGATGGAAGACCTGTGAAATTGAGAATTAGGAAGCAAGAAAATCAAACTCAGCAGAATTACTTTAAAATACAAAATCTAGCCAACTGGTATCCCATAGGGAAAAATATCTTCTGAAGTGAGAAATGTGGGATTTGAACTTCATGTTTAACTATGGTCATACATAAAAGATGATGGCGGTGGAGATGGAGTCATAGATATTAATATTATTACTGATATTAAGTAGAAGGTAGAAATGTAAATTTAAGGGGGAATCAGTACAACAATTTTTATATCATTTAGATGAACCATTTAAATGACTTAGTCCAATATTTTTCATAATGACATGCATTCTTTTCTAAATGAAGACTTTATCCTTGTTTTAAGGACTGTGGTCTTTTTCTAGAAGATGCAATTTAGATAGGAAGTCTTAAAGAGATGGATAATCCCCTGGGGAATTTGTCCCAATTGCTCTCCTACTGGTGAAAACATTATTTCCTGTTTTTTATCTTTTTATGTCTTTGTCTGCACGAGTACAGAGCCTTCAGTATCTCTTTTCCTTATGATTACATAATTAGTGATTATATGCAATCACCATTTTGTTTGTTAGCTTACTATTCTATAAAGTAAATAGACTAAACTCCATAAATCTCTTGCTGACAAAGATATTTTTCCAAGCCTTAAATAATTTCTCAGAGCAACGACTAAAGGGACTTTCTTAGCTGTATTATTGCATTGGGTGTTCATATCGATTTGGTTATCCAAGTGATTTGTAAAACCTTTCCAGAATCGCTGCTCCCAAAGACACTATTTCATGTTTTGTGGTAATGGCACCATTCTCTGCTCTTTGAACACGAATCTTCCGCTTGCCTGTACTGTGTCAGGAAACATGCTTGACTGCACTCACCTTATCAAGTAATCTAGATAGGGCAGTATATAGTGGTTTTTCATTATCAATTTCTGAATTATCAGCAATAACTGAATAGAATATTTTTTCTTTCAGGTAATTGGAAAAGTATTGAATTGCAACTGGATTAGGAACAAATCTCTGTAGGAACTAACACTTTCATGATTACACATTCACAGTTAAAATGAAATATATTTGTCTACAATTTCATTTTTCTTCACATGATTAGGTGTATTTTGGTGTAAGTGGTATGTCATAGAATGTGAAATGAGAAAGGCCATTGGGAGCTGGGTAAGTTAGATAAAACAAGGGAAAGAAACCAACAGTATCTAGGGAAAAAGAACCAACCAACCAACCAACCGTGTTCTTGTATTCACTCATGCAATTCCAACATTTGTAGAATTTTTTTGCCACATATAATGAGAGTATTTGGTGAAAAACAGATTGATATTCCTTTTAGTGACAGTGACTTCACTCTTAGAGTGGCAGTCCAATTTGAGAGTGTGAAGAAATTAAATTCTAGGGTTCTTCAGCCTGGAAACAGATATGATAGGGAGTGTGAGGAAGATATACAAAATCATCATATGAAAAAGGTGAACACAAACCAACATTTACTAGGCATTTGAAGAATAAGAAAACTGGTAGGTGAAGGGGAATTGCAGAATAACTGAACAGAAACAATAAGTCAAAAAGAAATACTTTATCAATAGTATATGAGCAAACTTTGGGATGCATTGCCATAGAAGGGTGGTTGTGGAAGCCAAATACTTAAGAGTATTAAAAAATTACAATAATAATTTTCTATTTAATAGTATAGTAATAATATTTAATCATATATTAAATGCATATTAATATAATATCTTAATATATTATACTAATTACATTAATACATATTTTTAAATATATATTCACAGAAGTAGTTACTAAAAACAATCCAATTTTCCACTCAGAAGTGTCTGGTAAGAAATTTAGGGAAAAAGCTTCCTTCCATTCCTCTTTTCTTACATCTGACAGAGATGAGATGGCTAGATAGTCTCCTAGAATGACACATTGTGTGAATATTTAGTGTCTTATGTATGAGAACTTGGTACTTAACCTTTGATGGAATCTCTTGCACTTCAGTACATCAGTGAAACACATACTACACCTGACAGATACAGAAACAGAGCCGGCTGTTCCCTGGTGATCACTAAGGCTCTATGTTACCTAATGTAGTTCAGTAGGGGTTGACTCGTGCACAAAACCTATTGCAAATCAGGATATATAAAAAAGTCTGTAACCAGAGAAATTAAGCCCAATGTAAGTATATGTCTAACACATACTGTACAGCTGACCAGAATGCAAAATAAAGTTAAGCTACAGAGCTTCCAGAGTACATTATGTGTTTGGCACAGAGAAAAAAAATACCTCAAAGCTAGTCAATAATACATAAGACAATTTTTTACAGCACTTGCTATTGTTTTGTTGGCAGGAAGCAGAATCACAGAATCACAGAATCACTAGGTTGGAAAGAACCTTCAAGATCATCAAGTCCAACCATTAATCCAGCGCCACCATGTCCCCTAAGCCATGTCCTGAAGCGCCACATCCACACGTTTTTTGAACACTTCCAGAGATGGCGACTCCACCACCTCCCTGGGCAGCCTGTTCCAATGCCTGACCACTCTCTCAGTGAAGAAATTTTTCCTATTATCAAATCTAAACCTCCCCTGGCACAACTTGAGGCCATTTCCTCTTGTCCTATCACTAGTTACTTGGGAGAAGAGACCAACACCCTCGTCGCCACAACCCCCTTTCAGGTAGTTGTAGAGAGCAATAAGGTCTCCTCTCAACCTCCTCTTCTTCAGACTAAACAACCCCAGGTCCCTCAGCTGCTTCTCATAAGACTTGTGCTCCAGACCCCTCACCAGCTTCGTTGCCCTTCTCTGGACACACTCCAGCACCTCAACATCCTTCTTGTAGTGAGGGGCCCAAAACTGAACACAGGATTCAAGGTGCGGCCTCACCAGTGCCAAGTACAGGGGCACAATCACTTCCCTACTCCTGCTGGCCACACTATTCCTGATACAGGCCAGGACGCTGTTGGCCTCCTTGGCCACCTGGGCACACTGCCGGCTCATGTTCAGCCGGCTGTCAACCAGCACCCCCAGGTCCCTTTCTGCCGGGCTGCTCTCCAGCCACTCCTCCCCAAGCCTGTAGCGTTGCATGGGGTTGTTGTGGCCAAAGTGCAGGACCCTGCACTTGGCCTTATTAAACCTCATACAGTTGGCCTCTGCCCATCGATCCAGCCTGTCCAGATCCCTCTGCAGAGCCCTCCTACCCTCCAGCAGATCAACACTCCCACCCAACTTGGTGTCATCTGCAAACTTACTGAGGGAGCACTCGATTCCCTCATCCAGATCATCAATAAAGATATTGAACAAGACCGGCCCCAGAACCGAGCCCTGGGGAACACCGCTTGTGACCGGCCACCAGCCAGATTTAACACCGTTCACCACAACTCTCTGGGCTCGGCCATCCAGCCAGTTCCTCACCCAGCGAAGAGTAAACCTGTCTAAGCCACGAGCCGCCAGTTTCTCCAGGACCCAGGGCCTCTTACAAAAAATAGAAAATAAACATTAAATCATGGGTGAAAGAGGAAAGAAGATAAAGGGATGTAGAAAAGAAAATAATGAATGGAAGAATTGGTCTTAAAGCAGAATGAGTCTGTGTTGTGTCCACTACTCTTATATCAGCCAGTTGGTAACCACACAAAAGTGAATTTAAGCAGTTAGCAGAATCCTCATTCCTTGGCTGGATTTACGATGTTTGTGTTCTGCTCATTAACACGCCCAAGATTTAGCCTGGGACTTTTGTGATCTGCAGTCAGCAGTTCTGCCTGGAAAGCCAAAAATTAGCCTATGCCTTGCCAAGCCAGGAGGAGCTTTGTTACGCCGACCTCAGCTGGTAGCTGCTATATTCATCCCTGCTGACGCTTGCCCCACATCAGCTCTGGGAGAAGAGCAGAAGAATCAGGAGAGTTGCATGTGTTTGTTTGGGTTTTTTGTGTGTGTGTACTTTTTTTTTTTTCTTTTCTTCATGGTTATTAAGATAAGCATTACGTCCAAGATTGTTTTATTGCTAGCAAAATCAAAAGAAAGAGTAAGCTTGTTTCTGGAGCCAAGAAAGATTTTTCAATGTGCTTCTCACTTCCTGTCTGGAATAGAGTCAGTCACAGCATTATTGCTACTTGATAGCATATTAATAGAGCTGTTTGAAGCTTATAATTTCTTACATTTTAGTAGTTGGTAATATTTTGATTAAAAAAATAAACCACAAATTTTTTTTTCTTTTTCAAAATATGCATCCCTGTGGCACCAGTAAAGTACCGTCCAAACAAATGTCTGGGTGTGGGTTTTTTCCATTTTAAAAACTTCCCATTGTTAGAGAGTCACACTAATGTCCATGATGTCATATACTTCACTCAGCAGAACTACTTGTCCAGAGCTTATGTCTGCAGGGCAAAACGCAGCATCTGGATTCTCCCAGGGGTCCCAGGTCTGCCAGGATCATAAGCAACTGACTCTCCTCATCACAAGGAATTCTTCCCATCCGGAACCTCTTACATTCCCAAATACATATTTTGAGACAACCAGGAGCACACCTGGGATGGTTACCACAGAACTGTGAAAGCCATAGTGTATCTCCACTGCATTTTGATAGACCCTGTCCAAGACCAAGTTCCTACTCCAGCCCGTCACCCATGCCCGTGACGTTCAACCTGGGGCTGGCAGAACTGCAGGGCTCCTGCCACCTTTAGCTGTGGAAGTCAAGTACCTCAGGCACACAAATGCAGAGTGTTGGCATTATTCAGTGTCACTAATGCTGGAGCAAATGATGACACAGTTACTAATTCAAACCATTTGATTGCAGTTTGCTTTCCTTTCTAATGCAATCCTGATGCAATTTCACAGCATCACAGAATCATTAAGGTTGGAAAAGGCCTTTAAAACCACCGAGTCCAACCATCAACCCAACACCACCATGGCCACTAAACCATGTCCTGAAGTGCCACATCTACGCGTTTTTTAACACTTCCAGAGATGGCAACTCCACCACCTCCCTGGGCAGCCTATTCCAATGCCTGACCACTCTCTCGGTGAAGAAATTTTTCCTAATATCCAACCTAAACCTCCCCTGGCGCAACTTGAGGCCATTTCTTCTTGTCCTATTGCTAGTTACTTTCTGGGAATTAGCCAAGCAATGCTGGATTATGCCCCTTACAGCAATATAGCACTAAAAAGTTATCAAAAACATTTTAGTATTTTCATGTTTTCAGGCATCAGATGCTGCAGAGAAAAAGTATATAATTTTCTTTGTAGCACTCTTGATTGAAAAAAAAGCTGGACCACTGACAGTGCACAAAGCTATTATGTTTTTCATACTAAAATGTACCATTTTAGCTGTGGCTGAGTCTTGAAATACATTCATTAATTTACCAATTATATGTTGATCTATTTAGAAAATATTATTGTAAGCTTTAATTTTTCCTGTAATCATCACCCTGTTGTTTTCTATATCTTCATAATTTTAACTATGAGAACTTTCAAAGGTTTTTTTTCTTAGATTCTTTTTAAAAAATTTGCTCTACTTCCATGCTGAAGCTACTGACAGTAAATGATAAATTCCTTCTGTAAAAAGTACATTAAGTTTTACTGTCAATTACTATTGACAGTAAGATCACCTTTTTGAATCTATACCAAATCATTTTCCTGTTGAAATGGGAAAATAAATCTTTTAGTGAAGTTTTTGACTTGTTTTCAAACTGTTGGTATTAGTAACTTGAACAAACAAATGCACTAACTTTTGTTTAGGTCACCTGTTACATCATCTGCTGAGTCAAGGGATTATCCAGACATATATCCCATCCTGCAATAAATACAACACTTAACTTTCTGTATGATTTTACAGCCTGTAACCCAGCATCAGATATTTTGGCAGGGTGAAATGAATTAGTTCACCTTTATTTTCCTTTCTGCAAGATAAATAGCACAGAAATGCTTTCATCCTTTTGAGAAATTTTCAAGGTGTGAATTTTCTTTTTAAATCTGAATTGAAGGTGAGGAGACAAATTCAATATCTTGTGGCAGCATTCAGGAAACAGTTCTGCCACTTATCAACCTTGAGAGGCCTTAGAGAATTTTTTTTTTCTTCTTTTATCTTGCTGGGGCAAGAACAGTCTTACTTTATTTACATTATACCTACCACAAAGTAACCTTATTCTGCAATTCTCTTGCCCATTTTTCCAATACACTTTTGCACTAAGGAAATAAATGCTTAATGACATAGTATCAAGCAATCTGTGATGAAATATAATAAAAATGCAGCACATTGCCAATATATTGTGTTCTCAGAACAGCAATGAAGAATAACATCTCTTTCTCTCCTTTTCCTAGATTTTAATGCATGCAACTGACTGTGTGAAGCAGCTGTACAAGGCTTTGAGTGTTCCCATGAAAACTGCCAGGAAAGCCCCCCGCACGCTTCACAAAGGGCCGTGCGGGACAACTGCTGCTCTACTGACTTACATGCTTTGTGTGGTGCCGTACACGCAGGTTTGCAGGCAGAGATTTTAACTCTGATGTAAGCGGAAACCTCTGTGACATGAAAAACCTCCATTGAACAAAGCCTGTGTGAAATGAAGTTTACAGTAACTTTTGCTTTGCCATCTTTTAACTGATTCATGAAAGCAGAATAGCAACAAACGACATTGTGTCATTACTTGTTATATCTTGGAAATGTCTTCAGCGTTACAAAAGACAACAAAAGGAAATCTAGAAGAGACATGATGTAGATATAATACACTGGGAAATCCTGAGACATCATTTAGGGCTCAATCCAAATATCAGCAAAGTCATTAGGAATCTTTCACCTAACTTTTCTCACAGTCTTTTGAACACGTATCTTTTAAGTTGCATTTGCCTTTCCTTCCCTACCCAAACATAGACTGCTGTTGGACTCTGTAGGGAAAATTATTAATAATTTCTTTTTTCTAAAGGTGATAATAGTTAAACGTTAATGTTATTACATTATTACATATTTAATTTATGACTACTGCCTCCTACAAGATGAACTGTTTTTACCTACAAAACAAAAAGCTAAAGGAATTGTGACTGCTATACCATTGCTTTAACAGCAACATAATGAAATAATATGACTCATTAATTACTGTAACTCATTAAGAGTAATTAACATATTGTGGCACAAATTTGGATCCACATTACGGCATAAGAGATGGGTTAATTTGAGTTAATTCATTCCTTGGTGTAACTGAGATAAAAATCAAGACCACCAGGAGATTAGAAAACTTTCAGAGTATTAAAAAATTCTTTCTATTTTGTTTTTATGATTCTTTGAATTTGTGCACTATCATCTGCCTCTAGTTGGGTGGTCATTTTCTTCAGTGCCTCCCTACCCAACTGCTGCTTCATGCCAAGGAACTTGCTAGTGGTACGCTCTTCTCTCAGGCATGAGGGTCAGACAACTAGGGAACAGATATTCTTATAGAGAAGGCTGTTAGTTTGTTGCTCTTTTGTTCCAGTATAAAATAAACATACATATTTAAATTTTATTAGAACTCTTTTTTTGGGGGGAGTAGAAGAGAAAGTTATATTTTCCACCAGTATTCACTTCAAACTGAAAGAGAAAGTAAAAAACTTTGTGAACTGAAAAATTATTAGGAGTTTGGAGTTGGAAATGTCAAAGAAAAAAAATAGATTTTAAGTCTAATTGAAGGTAGTCAGCATAATAAAAACATATTAAATATAGATTTTTTGTTTTAGATTCTCCTCAGCAAAAGAAATGTCCAAAAAATATTAAAACAGTGTGACCATCTTTTCCAAAGCCAATATTATTTTAATGCTCAGAAAATCTATTGACACTAATAATACTTCATTATTGATTTAAAATACTAATAACTTTAAAAACCCTATTTACAAGTCTAGCATTGTCAGATAATTCCCTCCAAAGAATTCCACTGATTGAAGACGCAAACATTTCTTCCTGTTTCTCCTTCAATCTTTAAACTTCTGTCCAACAAAGTAATCAAATTCAGGCTATTTTATACTAAAGGAAAAATCGGGTTCAAGAGTTGAAAATTTTTTTATAAAGCGTGCTCCACTCATGCACCATTTCTATGTAGTTTGAGGGATCTAGTTCATGTGCTGAGGTGGGAGGGAAAGCACTGAGGACCCCAGTTCTGACAAGATGGCACTGAAAGAACATGTAACTTTCAGGTAAGGTAGACACAAGCTTGCCATCTGCACAGAGAATTTCTGGTCATTTACTGAAAAGCAGTTGAATTTATTTTCCCTATTTCATACATAAAAAGATGAGGCAGGTTAAGCGTTTACTTAAAAACTTGGAAGGTCAATAGAAAGTGTTGGATCCACAAACAAATTAATACAAGACCACAAAGGTGTATTTACAAGACACTTTTTTCTTTATATTTGCAGTCTTACTCTAATGAAATATGATGCAGCTTATGGTACTTTCATCAAGACATAGAATTCTTTGCATTGACTGTAAGGAAGAGTGTGTAGGAAGTAATTTACTGCAGAATAACTAATGAATAGCAAGTTTATAAGGTAGTTTACCTTACTTGCAGACTTATTTGTCTGCAAGATCATCATATCCTGAACCAAAAAGGAAGTCCCTAAGGACCAATTTCCCAAACATTAAGGTCAAAAGCTGGAGTTAAATTAAACATTTCCAAAAATATTTTAATTTTATCTCCATCTTGCTAACCAAAAGGGCTGAAAACTTGCAGAGGTAATTATCAGTGATTCAAAAGCTATAGCTAACGTGTTAATTTACAGTTGTGCTCTTCTGAGTGTCTCTTTACCTTCTTTGCTACACAAATAAGGTTATTTCCAGAATAATTCTAACCTAATTAAATCTCCTATTATCTCTCAGTCAAGCATAATTCACAGCCTATTCTACCAACATCAGCCCTGGCAAGCATTACAAGGAGTATGCAGTGGAAAACCTTTCCGTGGAAAAGCTGGAGGATCTCAGCTTTCTACATTCAAATATCTGATACTGTGATGAGTTTAAGGAGAGAGAGAGATGGAGGCAGAGATAGAGAACGCTATGCAATAGGAGGTGGTTGGATATAGTGTTAATCAGTCAAGGACAATTATGTTCAGTAAAGGCTGCCATAAGGGAAAGATAAAGTCAAAAAATGAGGTAATGTGAGAAGAAGTAAGGAACAGGCTTTCAAACTAGGACTGCCACTTAATCTGTGTTCTGGTTATTGTCTGAATCCTGTATAGCATATTGCTGTTATCTAAGGATGTATACAGGAGATTTTATTACTGATGCTTGAGAGAGACACACAGCAAAAAGGGCATACATCCATGGAAATGGAATGAACACCTTCCCAGCACAAACATTTCAGGTACCAGCTGCCATCTGTTTTTCCAGTTTATGCAAAACTAAAACCAAGAGATGTAACTCTTCTGCTAGCTGGTACTTGCAGCAGCCAGCTCTGTGTTTACTTTCATAATCCCATCTCAAGAATACTTATACATCATTATGGGAAATGAAAAAAAATAGCTTTTCCTTTTCCTAAGTGGTTTTCCCCTGCATAGAAGCACACTTGAGTATACTGGGAAGAAGAACTAGACAGAAAAGAAAGAACAGAAACAAAAAACTATGGGGACCTCAAGTTTGTTTGTGTAATTAAGAAACCTCAAAATAGTTCACAAGGACTCTGTTTGATGCCCGTCCTATCAGTACCTCCCTGAAGCCCTACTGTATGTGTCAGGGTGCGTAACCCTGGTAATACAAAAGCCATTCTTCATGCCCATCTTAGCTATCCCTCTCTCAGCTGCCCACCCTCTTCTTCTAAATGTTGGTTCAGTCTTCAGACCTCTAGGTCTTTATATCCTTTGCTTAAAAAGACACATCACCCTTTCTACCTGCTTATCAGTCCAGCTGAAATTGCTGACTGCTGCTAATTCTAAAGAATGAGAGATATAAATTAGGCATAACTGACTGTTTCTTTCCCCCTTCTCTTCTATGTCAAATAAAGAGGGAAACAAAAGGTTTTCTTCTTCACTCAGTGCTTGTTGGGTTAACGCTGGATCTGAGCATTGCCTACACTAGGTTTCTGTGCACAGGAAGACAGCAAGGATATTTTCATATGGGTTTCAACCTAGTTGAGGATCTCCCTTCAGATGTCTGTGTTCTTTCAGGGTATTGCACAGGGATTGTATTGTGTGTCAAAATGAGACACAAGGACTATGCAGTGAAACTAATTTTGAAAACCTGACAGACCAAGTAATTTCTCCACAAGGGTTTTTTGTGAGTAGTTGTACATTTTAAAAAACTTTTTATTTAAGTAACTGTCATTACACTTAGTACTTTTTAGACATATATCTGATGAAGAAGCAGGCATTGAATGAAATTTTCAAATCATCTTTGGTTATGTAAGAACTTTCAGTGATCTTGACCTTGGAGCTTGGAGCAGGACTGAAGTGAAGGAGGGAGGAAGAACAGAAGGAAGGATGGAAGGAAGACATACCCTCTCCTTAGTCCAACCTTTTCACTACTGCCACACAATCAACAAAATTGTATTCAAAAATGAGAGCATCCTTCAGGCATTCAAAGAGCTGTTTCTGGGAGTACTGGTGAGGAGCCACCCTTCCATATGGTCTCGGTACTGAGGCAGGCAGGGATTTTAATGAATTGTAAAGTATTTATTTTGCGGTGTTTTTTTTTCCAGAATTCTTTCAAACTAGAGTAAGCTTTCCTAAAATGGTTGATGGAGAGGCAGAAGAGGGAGTAGAGAGCATCAAGCTGTCAAAATGATGTGTGGACAAGGAGAGAACTTAGCTTACCAGTGCAGTTAGTTCTGTAGCCAAAGGGAGAAAGATTGAGAAAAAGGATCTTTTTCCTCGCTGGCCTGAGGCCCTGGAAGTATGCTAGGAATGCTGCTCTCCTTCCAGATGAGCTGATTCAGTTTCACTTGTGGCAGTTTAGTTCCCACTGTCATCACTCTCACAGTGACAGTTGCTATAGTGAGTGAGAAAGTGCCTTGCCTGATTTTGGGTACTAACACAAAAGGCTGCCTGTCTCCTCTGCAGTTTGGCAGGAGACCCTTCAGTGCGGGATGATGTGTAGCTGTGCGCTTGCTCGCTGCAGAACTCGCTGGAACTTACCGGCACGTTCCTGGAGAGAGCAAGCAAGTACAAGCAGTGCTGACTGGCCATTTTCCTTAGAGGAAAACTACCACAATATCTGCACTTGACCTGTGTGTTTTACCAGCTGTTCTCCCAGCACTTTATAGACTTCACACCTGTTTTGCAAAAAGAGAAAATATTCGTTCATTTAAACGAAGCATAAAATGACTCGGCTGGCCACCAAAGGTCCCCTTGCATGAAACCTGACCCTTGTTTAAGAAGTCAGCAGAACAGAAAGGCCCTTGGGATGCAATTCATAAAAGACTGCACTGCTCTTTTTTGGGATCCCAGCTCCCAAAAGGGACTTTAAGACACTTTATTTTACACCGTTAATCTCCCTGTACAGCAAGAAACCTAAAAAAAGGCAATCTAAAAAGATGCAGATTTAAAAAGGGTCTACACGAAGTCTTCATGCAGCCATTTAGCACTAGCTAAGGGTACAGGCTTCCTCTCTGCTGTGAGTTTAGATGCACTCATTCACTCAGGAGCCAAGAAGTGCAGAAAGTCACTCCAAAAGATATAGTAAGATTTTTTATTTCATGTAAGTGATTAGTGCTTTTCCTTTCAAAATACAGTACCCTAGCCCTGTGCAATATAGTATTTTAGAGACTCGGCCACCCCTACCCACCAAGGAATCCCAGTTTCTATCTCTTCCTTAGACAGAAGAATTCAAACCTGTATTCTCCCACTACCAGAGTAGCATAATCACCAAAACAAAGGTTTCTCATAGGAGGAAAACTGTTCAGTGAGGAATCAAATGTTCAGGGCCTTGGGACGGTTACTAAGGGAACCTGGAGCACAGGTTATTTTTTACTCCCTCCTTCTGGTTGTGGGCAGCAATATAGGGAGGAACAGATGGTTCCAGTCTATTATTGCATAGATCCATTACTGGTGCCACCACCACAATTTTGGTTTTTTGATAATGGGATGGCCTACATGGCACCTGGCTTGTTAGCATCAAATGGAATCAACCTTTCTCAAAAGGGGAAAAGGGTCTTTGCTCACAAGCCAGCGAGGCTCATTGACAGGGCTTTAAACTAGACTCGAAGGAGGAGGAGGATCGTATCAGGCTCACCCACAACAAGCTGTGGGATGACACATTAAGGTTAGAGGGACGGGGTGCTAGCAAGACCCCTCAGCCTGTTGCACCAGAGAAGGACCTCAAAGAAACTAAAGGGGGTTCCTCTAAGAGGGTGACGCAGCCGACAGCCCAGCTGAAGTGCCTTTACACCAATGCACACAGCATGGGCAACAAACAGGAGGAGCTGGAAGCCACCATGCTGCTAGAAAGCTATGAACTGCTTGCCATTACTGAAACTTGGTGGGACAAATCACATGACTGGAGTGCAGATATTGATGACTACTGGCTGCTCAGAAGGGACAGGTGAGGAAGGAAAGGAGGAGGCATTGCCCTCTACGTCAAGAAGTGGATTGAGTGCGAAGAGCTGTCTCTGAGGAACAACCACAAGCAGGTTGAAAGCTTATGGGTAAGAATCAAGGACCGAGACAACAAAGAGAACTTTGTGGTTGGTGTCTACTACAGGTCGCCTGATCAAGGGGAGCCTATTGATGAAGCCTTCTCACTCCAGCTACAGAAAGCATTGCGCTCACAGGCTCTTGTCTCATTCAACTACTCCGACATCTGCTGGAAAAATAGCATGGCGAGCTGTAGGCAACCCAGGAGACTCCTGGAACTCATGGAGGATAACTTCCTCTCCCAGATAATAATAGCTCTACCACAGGACATGCGATACTAAACCTGTTGGTCACCAATACATGTGAGCTAATTGGTGACATCCGTTGAGATTGGAGGCAGCCTGGGCTGCAGGGATCATGCACCGGTGGAGTTCGCAGTCCTGAGGGATATGGGACAGGCAAAGAGTAAAGTCAGGACCCTGAATTTTAGGAAAGCAAACTTCCAGCTCTTCAGGGAGATAGTCAATAGGACCCCCTGGGAAACTGCCCTCAGGGACAAGGGAGCAGAACAGAGATGGCAGATCTTTAAGGACACTTTCCATAGAGTGCAGGAGCTCTCCATCCCCAGGTGCAAGAAATCAGGAAGGGAAGACAAGAGGCCAGCATGGCTGAGTGGAGACCTGCTAGTCACACTAAAGGGCAAGAAGGAAATGCACAGGCAGGGGAAGCAGGGACAGGTATCCTGGGAAGAGTACAGGGATGCTGCCTGGTTGTGTAGGGATGAGGTCAGAAAGCCCAAGGCATGGCTGGAGCTCAACTTGGCAAGGGATGCAAAGAATAACAAGAAGGACTTCTATAGGTATGTCAGCCAGAAAAGGAAGTTCAAAGACTGTGTACCCCCCTTGATGAGCAAGACTGGCAGTCTCATAACAACGGATGAGGAGAAGGCTGAGGTACTTAATGACTTCTTTATCTCAGTCTTCACTGGTAGTGTCTCTTCTCACACCTCCTGAGGGGATGGTCTGCAAGACTGGAAGGGACTGGAAGAGCAAAGTCGCTCCCACTGTAAGAGAAGATCAGGTTCGAGACCACCTGAGGAACCTGAATATGCACAAGTCTATGGGACCTGACGAGATGCATCCAGGAGTCCTGAGGGAACTGGCTGATGTAATTGCCAAGCCGCTCTCCATGATATTCCATGATATCTTGCAGACCGCAAGGCCAACCCTACCCTGGGCTGCATCAAAAGTAGCGTGGTCAGCAGCTCCAGGAAGGTGATTCTGCCACTCTAGTCTGCTCTGGTGAGACCCCACTTCGAGTGCTGCATCCAGCTCTGGAGCCCTCAGCACAGGAAAGACATGGACCTGCTGGAGCGGGTCCAGAGGAGAGCCACCAAAATGGTCAGAGAGATGGAACAGCTCTCCTATGACGACAGGCTGAGAGAGTTGGGGTTGTTCAGCCTGGAGAAGAGAAGGCTCCGGGGGGACCTTCTTGCAGCCTTCCAGTACTTCAAGGGGGCTTCTAAGCAAGATGGGGACACACATTTTAGCAGGGCCTGTTGCAATAGGACAAGGGGTAATAGTTTTAATCTAAAAGAGGGTAGAATTCGACTAGATATAAGGAAGAAATTTTTCATCATGAGGGTGGTGAAACACTGTCACAGGTTTCCCAGAGAGGTGGTAGGTGCCTCATCCCTGGAAATATTCCAGATCAGGTTGGACAGGGCTCTGAGCAACCTGATCTAGTTGCAGATGTCCCTGCTCACTGCAGGGGGTTTCACTAGATGACCTTAAAAGGTCCCTTTCAACCCAAAGGTTCCATGATTCTATGAAATTAGGGTAATTCTTTAAAAGAAAACACCAGTCATTTACCTGTAATGCTGTGGTCAAGGGTGAGATGCACAGATTCAAACATTCCGAGATGGGCACCAAATCTGCAATGAAAAAACTGGTACTTCTTTTCCCAGTGGAAATTAAAAGTTTGACCACCAATGCTTTGTCTGAATCTGCATCTTAGTATGCTCTGGGAATGTTTCCACACCTGAGTACTTCAGAGAACTGAAATGGAAGAATTTTCTTTCTAGCCTCTGGAAAGACCCAGATGCCTGCCCTGAGTTTGATACTCAATCCTTATGTGCTGAAGCATTTCTAAGTATATACAGAGTGCAATTACAAGGAAGTCAGTTTTTTTTGTTTCGTTGCAAATAGAAGTGCTGTTAACATTTATCTACCTCTGGATTTGGGCAACAACTAGACAAAGGGGTTATTATTCTCCAAGAGGAGATGTTGTTTGAAAAAGGCTTGAGAGACACTTTAACACCTTTTTTTGAAAATTGAGTCCTGTCAAGCCTGATTCACTTTGGAACACCTAACACAGGTGCTTCTGAAAATATTCCGCTTTTCTGGTTTTGTGTAGATTGCCTCAAAGAAAAAAAAGTAGAAAAAGCAGAATTAAAATACACCTTCATTTTACAAATACCCGACCCAAAATGGAACAAAAGAATGGCCTCATGCTTAAGGCATTGAACTGTTATTCAGGAATGACCTGGAGCAAGTCATTTAATCTGTCTGTACCCTGTTTCCATAGTGAAGGTCTCTTTTTCTTCCCCAGCAATTTAAGCAGTAAACTCTTCATGAGTTTGTTTTACTTTGTGCCTTTGCATCTATATTACAGCAGAGAGCTTCTTTCTACAAGAGCTTCCAAGCACCGCTTCAATATAAAGAGTTATAAATAAAACATAAACGTGAAGAAAACTTTATAATTTTTATTATCAATTCTGGAGAAAACAGTTTCAATATTCGTAAAAGAGGTTTTCCTCTGAATATATTTTTTGAAATGCTGCTCTAGATATATAAATCGAATATTGCAGAATACAGTTTCATTTGCACACATCTCAGTTTCCTCCAGTCTTAAATGAACACTGTGGAATCTGGAAGGATGATCTAATGTCATCCTCATTTGGTGACAGTTTATCATGGGTTATATTCCCTGAAAGCATCATTATTTGAGATGTTATTATTACTGCTTTAGGAATTAAATTATCTCCAAGAAAGAGTTATACATATAAAATGGACTCAAACCCCCCTTATCTTCAGTAGTATTTATGTTATAAATTATCTCAGGGACCCAAATTAGAATGTCAAAGGAATCTGGCAGTGGAAAACAAAGGAAGTGCATGAACCTCCCTTAGGACAAATCTGATAGCTTATACTTGCATGTCAAATAAGCACTGCCCTTACCATACAACAATCAAACCCCAGACCCTCAGCTGGTGTAAATTATCCTCTGTCTGGAGCCCTGGCAGTTTACACCAGCCGAGGATCTGGCTCGCTTGTAATTTGTAGCGAGATGCCATGCCTCAGACTATGCAGCACAGTATCTTTATCCTGGGATTCTCACAACAGTTGCGATAGCTTTTATTGAAATGTGGCAATTAGGATTTTGTGCTTGGAAACAAAATTTTGTTCTTCAGTTTATGTCAATAACATGTAAATGGACACATTAGAAGTTACATGGTCCAGCATAAAGAGCAATAATAAGGTAAGTGGGTGGGAAGGTCATAAAACACTTTCTTCTCTTAAGGAAAGGTTATTATTTCTGACTATACTGAAATAAACTCCATTGTGTATCAAGTCTGCTGCCAGTGTGTCATCTAAGAGGAACTGCATTGAATATTTTATTAATAAAATCAAAACTCAAATAAAAATTTTATGTCGTGCAAATAACATTCAGTTTGGCAACATTCTTATTTCAACAGTTTTTCATGGCGAGTCAACTGGAAATTGTGCACAAAGTATGGTGTTTGTGAGAGCAAAGGACGAATAAGATAGGCAACCTGGCATACTTCTTTTATATGTGTTATTATCAATCAGAACTGAACATGCTGCAGACTTGTAAATCTTGTTTGTCATGCAAGAATGAGGAAAAATAGGGAAATGCTTCTGAAAGTTGGTAGCAAGAGGCACTGAGCCTTATTCTGAGCAGCTATAGCCCATTATTTTTGCTACAAAGATTTAAGCATTCAACATAGTGGCTTTGCAGGGCATTATGGTGCCTATGACCTCTGTGCTCAGCTCTGAACTCCAATGGTTAACATGGTTGTTCTGTTTCTGTGCAGGTAAGTTAGGGAAGGCAAAGCTCCATGCAGGGACTCACAACAGCCTCTGTGTTGGGTGCTAGAACACATCAACCAGCCAACAGGAATTGCCACAGGGAAGCGTATATATGCATTCTGCCTCTTAGATGTACTCACTTCCTCTCCTTGACTCTGAGGCTATCTCTGAACCTGAAAACACTCCTAGAACGTCTTCATTTGGAGAAATATCAGGGTGTGGCTTTTTGCCCACTAGTTTAAAGGTCAATGTCTTTGCTAAAAAAGTGCGACATTTGACATCCATGTCCTCTTCAACTTGAGTGGGTTTGAAGTTCTTGTCAGGTGAGTACTGCCACCAGCTGGCTATGCAGTTCCCTGGACAAAAGTGTTCTCCTCACCCTCCAGTGATGGGCCACTGTGTGTACCCTAGAAAGAAAGATCTTTTGAATGCAGCAAGTACAAAACCATGGTGTCTATCTGTCCTAAAATGAAACAAATTCTTCACCTCCGATTATAATACTCATTATGGAATCAAAGGAAAGGGGACTGCTAGGAGCAAATATGTAAGAATGAAAATTGACATTTTGAAAAGGAAACCAAAATTCTGAGCTGTGAACTGCTGAAGTTGGGAAATCCAAGCAACTGGAACCCCATTTCAGAATTCTGCAAGAAGATCCCTATGGGATTGGAAGCCCGGTAAGAGGTTTTCATAAAATGCTATTGTACAAGGCAGCGGAAGGCAGCAGTGTCTGGAGCATGGGGTACAGTTCCAGTTCCTCAGGTGCAAGAGAGATACATTCAAAAGGAAAAAGACACAAAGAAGAGCTACTAAGATGTAAAATTAGAATACTTTCCTCTGGCTGATCTGGGAAAAAGATATACAATTGTTTTTTCTCTAAACATGTCAATAAAGTGAGTACCAGGAGGAGGAAAGAAGGTTTTTAAGCTCATAGTGTTGGCACAGGAACAGATGGATATAAACTGGCTAGAAGTAAATTATACTGAAAACTTCACTACTGCATCAAAGGAGCAAGGTTCTGGAACAACTATCCAGTAGCAGCTGTAGAGGCAACTCCCCCAAATCAAAATAACAACAACAAAATTAGTTTTTAAGAGGACTTTGATCACTTCATAAAAGGATTACCCATTAAAGTTGCCTCAGGTAACAGGGCATGGGTTTCCATGATCCAGGAGGTCCCTTTCAGTCTTGTGTTACTGTGAGTTTAGAAGTTGTTACTAAAATAACATAAATACCTTAAGGTAATTTGAGTACTTACGCAAATAGGTAGATACTGTTCTATGTATCTAAGACCATTCATTAGCAGCACAATGGTTATTCCTTATCTGTATAAAAGGAAATGGTTTTCCATTTCCCACTGTTAATCTTTCCTCACTGTCTGTATTAATTATTAATGTCTGTGTTTTAATTCTTTTTTCATTTTCTTAAATGTGTTGGATGCCAGCTCAGTTTGCCCAAGGGACCCTGAGAGATGGATGAATTAGCTGTTACTATTTCAGCTAGAAAGCATGTTCTGTAACAGATTTGTGTTTTCTGTGGGTTTAATGCACAGAGCTCAATTTGGTAACAAAAGAAAAAAGAAAAATCAGTGGCCAGCAAGTTACATCTGAATCTCTATCTGCCATACAGTATTGGCATATTTCCTTTTGTCAGCAAATTATATTATTTGGAAGCCTATAACACCAGTAGGTACAGGTTACTTTTGAGCTTAGAGAAAGCTCTGCCATTCTTCTGCCCTTTGTTAGTACCTGAAGGCTTCAGTAACAGCTTTGTGACAGTGGAAGAACAGCAGTAAAAAGTGACCTAAAGCCAGCAGTGGATATGCTGGGTGGCTGCCACGTGTACTTACCTTTTGTCTGAAAGTCACTGATTACCAGCAGAAGCAATGTGGGAAGCACACAGAAAGTGTGAAATTAGATTACAATTCTTCCTTGTAGCTGGAGTTTCTTGTAACCCCTGGCCATGTTTTATTTTCAGGAGCAAGTTCATCGGAATCACATTACCATGTAACATAGATGCAGTTTGCTTTAGTCATAAGCAGCCGGATCTTAAAATCTTACATTGGCTCATATGTTCAAAGTCCTTAACAATTAATTTTTTTATTATTATTTGTACTAGAAACTTCTTCTCAGCCACTTTTCTAAGATTTTCTTGAGCTTCAGAAAGCTAAACATAACAGGAAAATGCAAGAAGTCTACTACCTGGTTAATTTTACTTCAAATTGCAGTAAACTCACCTCCATCTGAAGAAAGATACTATAATGGATAGTCATCTCCTCTCACTTATCTATTGCATTTCAGTTACAACAAGAAATTACAGCCATAGTTGAAGGGAATGGAGGTTGTCAGGACTGTGAAGAGAATGAAAATGATTGATTCATAGACTTTCTAAAAAATTGGCAGCAATGGACCACTAGTGAGCCTATCTTGTGGTTTAAAACCACTACAGCTTTTTGTCCTATTATTTCATACATTTAGCACCATTTTGTAATGTTTACACATTCATACACTAATACTAGGCTTATGGAATAAAATACTTTAACTTCTCTGTATTTTTGAAAATGTTTTTATTTGTCTGTTTTCTTCTCAGAACCAATTATTATTCATATAATTTTTAATGCCATTTCCCAGCAGAAAAATAATACAAGAGAAATAGCAAGAATATTTTTGTCTTGTTAGAGAAATTGATATAAACAAATAAATGAACAAAAGTGAGCTAATGTTCCATATAATATTTTTGAATAGTTGATCCTTAAGTGATATTTGAACTCCATATTTTCAATCAAAAAACATCATATGTTTATCAAAAGTCCTGAGATGAAGTAGAAGGCCATATTCAGAGCCTCTGCTTATCCTCAAGCCAGCTTCCACAAATAAAAATTTCACACTGGTTTCATTCATGTTAAAAAATTTGGCAGGGCTCTCTTAATTTAATTTTGCTTGTGTAATTTTAATTTTATTGTTTATATTTTGTACAAGTTTATTAGTGATTAAGACATCCTGTAGCTATTCTGGATTTCATTGTAACAACAGATTGCTACCTACAACTTTCTAGTGGAAATTATTGAAATGTCCTAGGTCACAAGAGGTAACTCTGTCTTTTAATCTTTCACATAAGGTGTCAAATTCCATTCTTGAAACTCAGGATTTTTGTCTCTGCTATTCCTAGGAGAAGGATTTGTTGGACCACTCTGCTTTGATGGTTTATAGTATTTCTTGCCTCTTGGCCAGTTTATATTAATTTTTTCTTGTGACAGCACTGCCCTTTAATTTAAATAGTTTCATTTTTTCCCCAGTTGCAGCATTTGTCATTCTGTTGAATCAACAGTTATATTACCTTTTCTTTTGCTTGATTTTATTTAATGTAATAACCTGATTTTCTCCAGTAACTATCTATCCTTCAAAGAATCATTCCCTTAAGATTTTTATAAGACCTGCTCATTTGTCAGTGAGAGCTAGCATTTGACCATTAACCACAGAACAAAGTTGAAGTTCCCTCTGAGAGAGATTTTCAGCCATGTTCTTCCAGTGCTTTCCAAGCATCAAGTTAATGGCTATGTAGCAGAGGTGAAGAAGTTGATATACTATTAAAACCGGAAGACAGACTTCAGGATTGCCTAACTGTGAAGAATGAATTTATGAACACTAAGGACTACCCCTAAAAACCCAATGAATGATGTGTGGACCAAGCCAAATAAGGTTTCTGCTGTTGAAACCCTTTGTATGATGTTACTTCCGAATTCCTAGAACTGACTGTGGTTTTTTGTCTCTGGTTTCCTTCAGGAGCAACACAAGTGTCTGTACTTTAAATTGAGAATTCTATTTTTGGTTACTGCCACACCACTTCTAAAACTTCTTCAATTACCTCAGATACAACCTGACAGAGAAAGCCTTGAGTCTGATAAGAGAATTATAAAAAGATGCATGTCTGTATTTTATTATGATACCTTGTCCACCCGAATTCCCAGCAGTTCTCTGTGTTTTATACTCTGAATTCATTCTACCACTAAAATGATCGCTTTATATTAAAAATTTCTTAACAAAATAGCCACTTTTAAAATAATGGATTATTCAACAACTGAACAAATTTAAACCTCCTGAATAATTTTATTATTTCTTCCTATCAGTCACATCACACTGCAGTGCTGCTGGATAAATACAAGCTCTTGAAATAGGGGAGCAGGGAAGGAGAGTTTAGGCAAAACCTCTATGCAAAGTAGCCTGTGGACCAGTCAATAATCCTGTCAAAAATTTATGGGTTGAAATCAAAGGAATTGCCAAAAAAGAGGGGCACAGTGGGCACCCCCACCTTGATAAGTGTCTGCTGCTGACCACACAGTCAAAAATAGACAGATGGATAAATCTTCCTTAAGCAATTGGAAGGAGTCTTATGATCACATGCCCAGATAGCATGGTGGACCTAAACTTCTGCAGTATTTACTGGAAGGGCAACTCCAGGTGTA
This sequence comes from Phaethon aethereus, assembly GCF_964289735.1. Lineage (NCBI taxonomy): Eukaryota > Metazoa > Chordata > Aves > Phaethontiformes > Phaethontidae > Phaethon > Phaethon aethereus. The sequence goes on from NC_138576.1 coordinate 13,617,991, forward strand.
TGAAAAACTGGCTGGATTATCAGCTTGGGGGATAGTATTTAATGGCTCAAAGCCTAACTGATGGACAGCTGTGAGCAATGTTCCTTATAAGCTGATTCTGGCATCAATGCTCTTTAATATCTTCATCAACAACCTGGATAATGGTCTGTATTCAAGTTTGTAGACAGCATCAAACTGAGTAGGAACAACTGATGTGCTGGAGGGCAGGGCTGTCTCAGGTTCTGATGGATGTGGGTTAAGCACTGGTACAGGTTACCCAGAGAGACTGTGGAATCCCCATCTTTGGGATTTTTTACATGTGACTGACTAAAGTTCTGGGCAATCTCTTCTGACTCTGAGAAGGAGATTTGCCTATATGATCTTCTGAGTTCCCTTCCACCTGAAACTATTCTATGATAATATTATTAACTTGGTGGGGTAAGATCACAAGCCTAAACATGTTCCTATTTTTTTTTACTTTGGGGTTTGTGCATTTCTGGAAGATTTTTTCCTCTTTCTGGATCTGCCAAAGGTGCAACACAAACAACTTATTTTTCACTGTAAAATACTGGGATTTAACAAAAACAAGTTGGAAAACCTGAAATAGATAAAAGCTAGATGAACTAGAAAAGGCATAGTTTTTGCTGAAGAGGCTGGCTGAACTGGAATTTAGAAAAACTCTTCCAGCCCTGTGAATCAAATTCAGAATGAGACCTTCTTTCATAGAATCATAGAATATCTCAAGTTGGAAGGGACTCGTAAGGATCATTGAGTCCAACTCCCTGCTTCTCACAGGACCACCTAAAACTGTCAGAGTTCAAGGAGCATCTGGATGATGCTCTTTGTCATATGATTTAGACTTCCCTACTGTGACCATTTCCCTGAGGAGACTGTTCCAGCAACTGACAACCCTCCCAGTGAAGAACCTTTTCCTACCATCCAATCTGAACTTGACCTGACACAGCTTCATTCCATTTCCTCGTGTCCTATCATTGGTCACCAGAGAGAGGAGATCAGTGCTTTGAAGTCTAACTGAAATTACTATCTCCTAGCCTTCTTTTTTACCACACATTCCCAGGCAAAGGCTAGTTTTCATCAAATATTTCAAGCCATCTCTTAAGTTAAAAGGTGTAGATAAAACAAATGCATTGCATAGTCTATTTTTTATAATCAAAAAAGTTTTGTACAAATATAAATACCTGATTATTTAGGCTTTGGGGTGATTCTATGAATTGAATTACATCTTTGCATAAATCATGGTTTGTTATCACTAGTCTGTTCACACCTTGCTGTGTGGAAGTTTACAAGTAAGTCCCTGCAGTGCAATATTCAAATCAGCTTCATTTTAAGAACAAACTCAATGTGAAGCAGTGCGTTATGACTTTCCTAGAAAGTAAGATATTCTGAAGGCAGTTTTGACACTGAAAATGGAGCCAGGTAATCATAAGTTATAGAACTTTCAAAAACTTCCCCTTTTATTTTCAATTCCTTTTATTTGTAGTGTTGCAAGCCTGCATGTGACGGTACAGCAAAAGCCAGGAAGCCTCTGAGAGTTTCAATGTAGGGAAAAAACAGGTATTTTTTATTACATTACAAAGGAAAAAAGTGTAAATGAAATTAAAGTACCTTAGAAATAAGAAAACATAAAGATAAAAAGGAAAACTATTAATTTTGAAGAAAGAAAAAGCATTTCTAACTAATCTTTAATTTTAAAAGTCCTAACATCTATGCACCTGGGTTCTCTCTTCCCTTGTCTGCCTAGAATTTATTTGCAATGGGAGCATTGTAATTTATCAACACTATCACATTATTAACCTAACTAACGAGAAATTTTTATTTTCCTATGACAAGGAATGCAAAAAAACCCCAGAGGATTGTGAACTGTCTGATTAGTTAAGAAAAGATATGAATTAAGGCTTCTTACTTAACTTTAATATTAGAGCTAGAAAACTTTTAGCCTAAACTCTCAGAAATCGTATGTGTGGTTTGTTTGTAATTTGATTGTGCTTCATATATTACCTAAACTACGAAAGCCTTAACTTCATATGACTTGCTGGAGCTACACTGCAGTATGTAGCAGGAAAAAATTATAGAGACACAGAAAAAAAAAAAAAGAGGGCTACAAAAGACTAATAAAGTGGAGAATGTTTGAACAAGTTAACTGTAAACCAGCACTGCAGAAATCATTAGACTAATATGTTCAAACATAGGTGAAGTAAATATCTGGTATCCTGAGCCATCAAATGTATAAGGTTATGTTTCTGTAATTGGGGCCTGTGTCTGCAAGAACGTTTGTTCCACTAATTATCTATGTTTGCGTTACTCTTGAACTAGGAAAAAGTGATATTCTTTTTACAGCCCACACCAGTATTATATTATTTTTATGCATTTTAGCATAACTTTTGGGGGCAACAACCAAGCCTCTTAGCACTTACAGTAAAGTAAATCATCCCATGTCTTATTGCCTTGAAACCCGAGTCAGTCTTCAAACTACAAACGTGGGAAGAGCAAAAACATGAGATGTCATTAACTCATAAGGCATGCAGAAATATGCCCAGAAAAGACCACTGAAAAGCTGTGTTAGACTATCAACCAATTTTTAACCTGTAGCTTCTCTACGGCCAATCTATATGAGCTACATAAATATCAGATATGATCAAGCCCATTAGAAAAATATTTACCATGCAAGACAAACCAAGAGGCAAAGACCTTGGATAACACATTTGAAATTCAAAGAGAAGCTTCTAAACCCAAACTGTATCAATTAGTCCAATCATAGATATACTAATTTTTTGTAAAATCTTTGTTGTAAGCTTAGTCATCGCAGAAATTCCTTTTATTTTCTCTCCTGCGTGCCCATCCTGCCCTGGATGGAGATGGAACAAGAAAAGCCACGGCTGGCCAGGTGGCAAGGACAAGTGAGGAAGCTCTGAGCCAACTCCAGACCTGAAACAAGCTACAGGGTCTTGACAACATGGAAGCAGCTACAGCTGAATCCCTCCTGTTTATTCACCCCATTCCCTTGAAGCCATTTTGGCAAGCTGAAATTGTAAAGGCATTAATTGAAGATGCTGCTAGGAAAATATTTGGATTAAATTTACAGAATTCTTTAATGAAATCGGCATTAGCACAGAGCTAAGTAAGAAGTGTGATGTCTACTCTATGCTCTGTTTCATGTTGTGTTGTTTTAACTTAGAAAAACAGAATTTCTACCTAAAATTGCAGACTTTGTTAAATGACTAAGTGTAGTTAATTTTCTGCTATTCTAGATTATTCCCCCTAGAGAGATCTTCACACAGTTAGTGTCTGGAGAAAATCTGTGGCTTCCCCGTAGAATTCCTGTGTGACCTTGAGCAAGTATTTTGTTTTATCAAATAACACAATGCTCTGACTGAGCACATGCTAATAAAACTTCCCTACCTCATAGGCAGGCTGTGGGAATCAACAGCATTAAATACCTGAGGTGCTCGATAGTCTGGTGATTAGGACCATATAAGTAGTTACATAGTCAATCCTCCTATGATTAGAATGTTGTCAAAGTGTGCGCTCCATGCATTTGTGTCTGATGTGACATTTTCCTAGTACCAAATTATCTGGAGACATTACAAGCAGAATTGTGGAAGGATCAAAAACAGCTCAAGTGGCTCACCCAGTCCCTTGTTGCGAGATAAAATGGCATGCAGCTGACACAAAACATCTCAAAGCCCTTGATTTGCTTTAGTGTCTTTTAAAGTACTTCTGAAGAAGAAGGAATATATGTGTGCACACAGGAGTTATTACCAGCTAAAAACTCTGTCTGCTGATATCCCACCTTAGAACACTGCATGTATTTATTCTAAAATCAGATGCAACATTGAAAAAATATTTGACAGAGGTATGGTTGTCTTTTGATCTTTATGAATTCTTGACATACTTCTACTGATCATGACCTTTCTGCTACTTTCAGAGGTGTACAGAAATGAGAACCATCCCTTATGTGCTGCCAATTTTTATCTTAGCACTGAATAGTGATAATTTTTTTCTTTTTGTACATTTACAGGAGGTCACTCATAGGCCTGCACGGAATTTTAACTACATCAGCTAGAAGAAAACATGGTAATATAATAATGATTATTAATGTAACATGCAATGGCGGGTCCTATAAAACATAGTTAAGAGGCTTGCTGTCCTGTACATTGATATTGACTTGGAGATGAGATCACATTCCACAGAATGTAATGCGCCTTTGGTCTCAACCACAAGTGAAACTCTTGAAGCATGTCCTATTTTTAAGAATAGAACCTTTCAGCTGTGCTAGAGAGTTCCTCAGTGGCTGATCTAAACCAGCTCATACAGTAAATATGGCATCACTGGAGCTGTTCCAGTTTTGTGACGATGACATGCCTGATAAGCAGATAGGAGGCACATTTGTAGATGCCCTTCATTGCTTCTCTGTCAAAGCTTTTCATTTGTCCACTTACTCTTATGCTTGCTTCTCCTGAACAGAGATTCAACCCCAAATAAAAATCATCTGAGAACTTCTGACTGAGGTAGGAGCTCATGTTTCAAAAGCTAACCAATATGGTTGATGGATACATATTTTGTCTATTTACACCCCTTTATGTGAAGAACTGCAATGCTGTGATATGCCTTCCTTATAAGTTGTGAGACCATCAATATTTGATGAGAATCATCTGCTGTCTTTCTTAGTAAAGATTTTTGTGTGTTCTTTCAGATCATTGACAAAGGTGTTATATAGCGTAAGAGCAAATGTGACCCCTGCATGACCCATTAAAACATACTCACTGTTATACCTCCCTGTGTCTAAACTAACCAGGTTTTAACCCACTCATTTGATGACAAGTTGCTGATTTTGTTAACCACCTTAACTTCTTAATTGAAATGTTGACTAGTTCCAAATTCAATACTTTGTCGAAGTCCATTATAGCAGCAGTCTTGCTTGTAACAATCAAACATTCAAACTCGGGTTTGATTTTTAGCTGCTCAGACAGGATTTAGCATTTTTTATTTCTCTCTGGTCATTTTCTTCTAATTCTAAATATCTAGAGCAAATAATCATCAACCACTCTACTTTGTCTCAGTCTTGATGTCACGTTGATGGACTCCTTGTTACTTATGCAAGTTAGCTGAAATGTTAACAAAATGTTAGTTTGCTTTTAGTCTCCAGAACTTCTTCAGTTATCTTAAAGTCAGTGAAAACCACCACCAAAGATCCTAAGGGCTCCTTTTCCAGTGCTTCAGCTTGCTGTAGACAGTACTTACTGATGTAGAAAATTCTAACACAAGTAGCTGCTGTTTACCATCTTCTGAAGTTTCCAACTGTAAAATTCATGAAAAGCAAAATATAATTGCCTTTCCATTTCTTTGTCTTTTTAAACCTTCTGCCCAACAACACAAAAGAGAAATTGCCTATAAAATAAAATAAATATGCAAACTTTCAGAAGGTCTTAATTTCTTTCTTTGATTTAATTTCTTATCTTATCAGTTCTAAAATTCTTGAGTATGAATATCAATTAATTATTGTTATAAATCATATCTTCTTTTTTACATTCTGTACATACTCAGTTTGCTCATATGTGCATACACATCTGTGAAAGAACTTTTGCATATATGTGTGTGGAGCTGTTTTCACTTCCTATCAAAGTCAGTTTGTGGTTTCAACCACTGTGGCCTTTCACAGATGTGAGAGTGTAGATTTCTGAATACCTATTAAAGTGTTCTTAAAGAATTTCTGATTATTTTTCATATGTTTTTAATTAAATCCTGCCTCCTGCCTGATCTGGTTCATAATTGTTTTCAGCTTTTTGAAACTGGCCCTTTGAAAGTATCAAGTTTATATATCACTGCTTTGGACTTTCTTCTTTTTAATCATTGCAAATATAATTAAAACAAAATCACCTCTCTCCCAGGCTAACGAGCTTCTCTATGAAGAATAACTAATATAAAGTAAATTGTTTCATATCTTTGAGATTTTTGTATTTGCATTCTTACTCCTGATTGGCTTATGTGAATGCCTTCGAGAAGAATTAACATCTTGTAATGCAGCTTGGGTAAAAGAGCAGATTAGAACTGTGTAAGGAACAGCAGGAGCCAAGTTATTTCTGAGGTGAAAACTCAAGACCACTCTTTTTCCTAGAAGACCTGAATGTTTCTAGGTTGGGGTTAGTGTTGTCTGAGTGCTACACTGAATACCTGCATCGGATAGAAAGAACTTTGGGTCTGTCCTCCACACTCATGGGCCACCAGCATACAGTTCTGCTACCTACATGTTTTAAAAGTTGTGAAGTTTTAATAGTTGCGATGTTTTAAAAGTTATGAGTCCATCTTCACTTTTCCCTAAATACTGTAATACTTATATCACCCTCAGCATCAAATGAAGAAATTACGTTTAGACTTTTAAAAAGATACATCAAGTCAGATGTTAAAGTGGTTTGTTTTGTGTTGTGGTTTTTTTTGATCAAATCCATGAAAGCTGGAAACTTGGATGAGGAGGACACTATTCTGTGATACCATAATTATGCAATTATTTTGGTACCTTCTGCTCTAGGCCAAATACAAACTGCTCTCACAGTTTTCTCTTATAGTGATAACTGACAACTATGGTGTGTTAGGACCATTCTGCAGGCATCTGACATATGTGGAGAGCAGTGGCATGGAAAAAGTACGGTTATTTTTTCCTCTGAAATAGCTGCATTTTGGGTAAATCCTTTGATTATTATTGAACTCTGAAAGGCAGAAACTAATGGTCTAGTAGACATAAATAAACCCAGAGACATCAACGCTTGGCAGAAAGCTTTCACAGAAAATCTGCGCTTCCTTCTTCCACCCGACTGCAAGTTGCATTAATTTCCAGCAGTCTCCTCAGCAGGTTGGACACAGGCAGATCTCCAGGTCATACTGACCTTCTCTGCTCTTCACACAAAGGACCTTGAACCTCACAGGTGTGAAGTCTGTGGTATCTGCTGGTAAAGATGTCATCAGCTCACCCTCTTACCCATCTGGTTGCGGTCTCACAATTGCTTGCTCCTGACAGACCTCTAACGTCTTCCACTGAAATCTCTCCTTCACAGTACAAACATGACAAAATGAAGCCCACAATTGTAAAGGAAGCTATAGTGGAGGAAAGGGGTTGGTTGAACAGACGTGGACCTTTTTTGCCATGCTTCTGTGTCTTTTGGGTATCTTTGTCATGTCTCAGGTGCAATGCAGAGGAGGAACAGTGGCTTAGAGCATCTGTCACACAGTGGATGCCTAAAGTAGGTTTACCCTGCTCAGCGGTGCTCACGAGCAAAAAGAGTATATGTATGATTAAACCTCTATCCTCATCTTTTGTGCTTCTGCCTATCTAACTTGTGTGTCCTTGACCTGATTACCTGGGTGACCGGTGTGGGAAACGCAGGTAAGGTGGGGAGCCTGGCTCTGTCTGGCATCAGAGCTCTCACAGAGTGCCACCGGAGGTGAAGGGAGCAAATGTGAACTCCGAAATGAAGGTCTTGATCTCTGCCACATAAAAGAAAAAACAACACAGGAAAAAAAACCCAAAACAAAGCACATTATGGTATGATTTGAAATAGAAGTTTTTGCTTCAACTTTCTTGAGACAAAATTAAAGCATTAAATTTTGCAGAAAAGTGTAAGATCTTCCCACAGAAAAATCCTCACTCAGCTGTAATGAAGATATTTCCCAGTTCCTTCCATCTCTGCTATAGCTTTCTGCACTTTGTCTGTGACTTAACATTTCGAGAGGAAAAAAAAAAAAACCACACACACAAAACCTGTGGCTTACTGAGTCACTTACTGGCACAGGGCCTTGTTTAAATATCTTGCTGAAGTGGTTGGCTTGGTGCTCCCTGCCTCTGAGGATTTCTAATGGATTGTTCTGCCTGAAATTAGGCCAAGCATTTTCCTCAAAAGAATTGAAGCTTTTTAAACGGTTACTACCATACTTTTTGAGCTTAAATTTATCAGATGATTTCATTCATAGATTTGTAATGCTCTTCCCTTCCCCCCATCCAGAAAAATGGATTTGTGTTTGTGCCATACTACATCATCTCTGTTCTGAAAACAATTGCAAATTTCTCCAGCTCCTTTTCTACACTCATGGATCTGGTATTCACCCATGACACAGGTGACTGCTGCCTCAGTAATGCAGTATCAATTTAATAAACCAACATTTTCAGAAAGAATATAATTCCATGCGGGATGGTCAAGCGGCGGAGCAGGCTGCCCGGAGAGGCTGTGCAGGCTCCAGTCTTGGAAGGTTTTCAAACCCTGCACAACCTGCTCTGACCCCATAGCTGTCCCCGCTGTGAGCAGGAGGCTGGACCAGACACCTCTGGAGGTCCGCTCCAGCCTGTATGATCCCATGATCCTTTCCTGATTGTCTGTTCAGCTCTTGGTTTGTTTTCTTTTAAGTACAATATTGTAATTCATTTCCAGTCAAAGATCTTTACCCAAATCCTAAAATCCATCCATGGTTTCTAAAATACACAGCTATGCAAACATACATCACTGCATCTTCAAATTGCCCTTTGGGGTTTTGTTCATGTAAAATTAATTTAATTATCAGGGCTATCTCAACAACTCTTTTCAGAAACACACAGTGTTTTTCCCTTCTCTTAGTAGTTCTAAAATAATTCAGTCTCCAGCTTTTCCACTCACCTGGCATCTTTTCTACCTACATGGTCTTACTGATAAACAGCAGTAGCACATAACACTATGATATAAATTGCTGTTGAGTTGGAACTGTTTTCCCACAATGAAAATGTTCCTCCACTTTTACAGACTCACTCTTACCTTTGAATCTAACAGTTTCTGACACTGTCTGGGTGAGTCTAACTAAATGTGTTTCTGTAGATATTTTGTGTTCAAAGTGAGTGTCAAATTTTCTTGTGGCAACTACTTCTCACCTCAAAAACGTAAAGTAACCCATCTCATAAAGGTATTTACAAGGATGAGCACATTTTCCTACAGCAATATTTTCCTTTACGTGTGCCACAAATTGATATTTTTCTGGGAAACCAAAAAGATTTGGTTTCCACTTGATATGCTCCTAAACAATTACCTTTATTACCTATTACTCTCAATTACCTATTGAGAGTAAGGACATTAAATAAATTATAGGACCAAGTACCGAAGCGCTTGCTAAGGGCTTGATTGCACAGTAAAGGCACAACTGCATAACGTAATGTACAGACCTGTCCAAGGGGAATTCTGTAGGAATTCCACCTCTGTTTTTAAGTTCAGTATTATATATGGAAACACTATTCCTAAGAAAACTCTCACTCTTTGAAATTTTCAAAGACAAGTTGCTAGGAATTCTGTTCTAGGAATGAAGTACACATATCCAGTACTGTCAGGATCTGTATAAAATCAGTTTCTGCCGTCTATTTCAATCTCACTGCTTCTCATAATTTATTTTGCAAATTCATTTTAGTGTATCATCCCAGGAGAAGTCAGTACACTGTTTGTATCTTTAGTGTTTGCTAAGAAATTGCATTTACTCAACGTAGGCAAGCTAGAAACATAACTGGTGATGCTGCAGAGTTGATGCTGAATTTCACTGGAAAATACAAGGTAAATGTTATTGGAAAACACAAGCATAGTGAAGGTATCCCTGCTATATTTGTTGAAAATAGTTCTAAAGTTTGTACAAGACCAGTTTGAGTTCTATATAGAACATTGTTGTGGTTTAACCCCAGCAGCAGCTAAGCCCCACGCAGCTGCTCGCTCACTGCCCCACGGTGGGACGGGGGAGAGAATCAGAAGAGTAAAAGTGAGAAAACTCATGAGTTGAGATAAAGACAGTTTAACAGGTAAAGCAAAAGCCGCGCACACAAGCAAAGCAAAACAAGGAATCCATTCACCACTCCCCATGGGCAGGCAGGGGTTCAGCCATCTCCAGGGAAGCAGGGCTCCGTCACGCGTAACGGTTTCTTAGGAAGACAAAACGTCATAACTCCGAACATCCCCCCACCCCCTCCTTCTTCTTCGTCCCAGCTTTATATACTGAGCATGACGCCATATGGTATGGAACACCCCTTTGGCCAGCCTGGGTCAGCTGTCCTGGCTGTGTCCTCTCCCAGCTCCCCGTGCACCCCCAGCCTGCTCGCTGGCAGCCCAGCACGAGAAGCTGGACTGTCCTTGACTGCTGAGCAACAACCCAAAACATCAGCACGTTACCAGTGTTTTTTCATCCCAAATCCAAAACGCAACCTCACATTAGCTTCTATGAAGAAAATTAACTCTATCCTGGCTGAAACCAGGACAAAAATGTAACACATTTATACTAATTATGTTAATATGCGTTTACTTAAATAAAACCATAACAAAATCCCAGACTTGTGAAATTGGTACGATTTTTGGCATTCATTTCAGTGTGAATTTCCAAAAACAATACAATAACATTTTAAAAGTGATAACATACTAGTTCTTAGCAAATTAATCAGTACTTCAAAATATACTGTAGTAGGTTTCTGTGTCTATTTTGTGCATCAGCAGCAAATGTTCTAAACCATAAATTATTTAAAAGTGTAGCACACTACGACATCTCTTTAGGTTCAGATCACTAAATTTGTAATGCAGTCAGCTCTGTAGACAGAAACATTTCTGTGATGCATGCAAAACATTTCTTCAATGAATTAAATAATATAGCAAATTGTATGAAGTCCAATGGGACCACATATTAGGCTAATCTAAGCTGTCATGGAGTCATGGACTAATGAAGAAAGAATTGAAAGAATTAACCCAGTTTCTCTCCTTCTCTTACCAACTGTCACTGGGGGAGCGTGAGTCAGGGGAAGGTACTGAGTCCTTGATTCTACCGAACCTATAGAAATGTTCAATATGATTATTACTTGTCCTTTAAATAGTATATGTGAATACTGTGTCGCTTTTATTCTTTTTGGTCTCTCTCAAAACACTCTGCAAGCGGGACAAGTATCATTATTCTTTTCATATAAAGAAAATATTTATTTTGTTATATATCTCATTATTTCTTATTTGTTTTATCTTATATTGTAAAAGTATGCATTATATGCTGTATGTTATATGCTATATGTTATATTTATAAAGAAAAAAATTCTTTATGAAAGGAAAATAACTCAATCCAGATAGAGGAAAGGTGTCAGAGTTCTTCTTTTGATGATGGGACTATTCATATTATTACAGCTCAGTACTTCTTAAACTGGGCAGAATCAAGGGTGTGAGCTGCTTCCATCGAGGCACGGGGGTTGTGGTAGTGACACGTTTCCATCATGTGGTGTGAGCACATTTACATTACATTCCTACAGTGAAAAATATTAAAGTAGAGGATCCTTCTCTTCTTTTTTTTTTCTTTTTTTTTATTAGATATTAATAAACCTTCTCCCATTGAGGTAGCAGCAGGTTAGCAAGAATAACAAAAGCTTTTCAGTGTGTTGAAAGAAAAAGCCTTACCCAGTCAGTAGCTATCCTTTGCAGCTGTCCCTCATGGCAGTTAAATGTCATTTCAAACTTCACTTCATCACCTTGGTGAGCTAATGCACTCTACGGCCTCACCAGATGTGTTTCTCTCAGATGCAGTAAGCACTTTAAGTGGTTTCACCCTCCCACCCCCCTCCTGGGAAACTATCTTGAGAGGATGTTTATATGTTAAATTGCAGGAGAGCTATGGATGAGAAATATCAATTCTGTTATAGCCTATGAACTGATCTACATTTTTTCAACTCACTGCAATGGGGTCACATAGAGACACACAAAGTAGGAGGAAAAAACACTGGATTGCCTATTGTAAAAACAGAAATTGAGAGAAAGCAGAATTATACTGGTAAAATTATATAAAACACATGCCTGTCACTCCAGATGTATCTGGAGACAAGACTTGATTCTCTTCTGAAATGTATTACCTACTAGTGTAAATCCTTGACTTTAATTGCATTTATCTGTGCTTTTTACCTACCTGATGGGTGATATAGGGTCATGTACTAGTGCCCAATTATTGCCTCTTCTTCTAAGAACAGTCCTGCCTTTCTGCCAAGTAAATTATGTCCTTGAGCAGTTTGAAGTTGACTTCTCATAGATTCACAAAATCACAGAATCATTTAGGTTAGGAAGACCCTTAAGACCATTAAGTCCAACCATGAACACTGTCAAGTCCACAACTAAACCATGTTCCTAAGCACCACATCTACACATCTTTTAAATACCATCAGGGATGGTGACTCAACCACTTCCTGGGACAGCCTGTTCCAATGCTTGACAACCTTTTTGGTGAAGAAAATATACCTAATATTCATTCCAAACCTCCCATGGCATAACTTCAGGCCATGTTGTCTTGTTCTGTCACTTGTTAATTGGGAGAAGAGACCAACACCCAACTCACTACCACCTCTTTTCAGGTCGTCGTAGAGAGCAATAAGGTCTCCCCTCAGCCTCCTTTTCTCCAGACTAAACAACCCCAGTTCCCTCAGCCGCTCCTCAGAAGACTTGTGCTCCAGATCCCTCACCAGCTTCGTTGCCCTTCTCTGGACACGCTCCAGCACCTCAACGTCCTTCTTGTAGTGAGGGACCCAAAACTGAACACAGGATTCAAGGTGCGGCCTCACCAGTGCCGAGTACAGGGGCACAATCACTGTCCTACTCCTGCTGGCCACACTAGTTCTGATACAGGCCAGGACGCTGTTGGCCTTCTTGGCCACCTGGGCACACTGCTGGCTCATGTTCAGCCGGCTGTCAACCAGCACCCCCAGGTCCTTTTCTGCTGGGCAGCTCTCCAGCCACTCCTCCCCAAGCCTGTAGCGTTGCATGGGGTTATTGTGACCAAGTGCAGGACCCGTCACTGAGCCTTGTTGAATCTCATACAACTGGCCTTGACCCATCGATCCAGCCTGTCCAGATCCCTCTGCAGAGCCTTCCTTACCTTTGAGCAGATCAACATTCCAGTCCAACTTGGTGTCGCGAGCAAACTTACTGAGGGAGCACTCAATCCCCTTGTCCAGATCACTGATAAAGATATTCAACAGAACTGTCCTCAAAACTGAGCCCTGGGGAACACCGCGTGTTGCCAGCCGCCAACTGGATTTAATTCCATTCACCACAACTCTCTGAGCTCGGTCATCCAGCCAGTTCTTTACCCAGCAAAGAGTCTAAGCCACGAGCCACCAGTTTCTCCAGGAAAATGCTGTGGGAAACAGCATCAAAGGCTTTACTAAAGTCCAGGTAGACAACATCCACAGCCTTTCCCTCATCCACTAGGTGGGTCACTTTGTCATAGAAAGAGATCAGGTTAGACTATGCCTGATCACTTGGTTGTCCTGTACGTTCTGCGTGATGGCACACAGATGATCTGCTCCATAACCTTCCCTGAGACTCAGCACAGACTGGCAGGCCTGTAGTTCCCTGGATCTTCCTTCCAGACCTTCTTGTAGATGGGCATTACATTTGCTAACTTCCAGTCAACTGGGACCTTCCTTGTTAGCCAGGACTGCTGCTAAATGATTGAAAGAGGTTCGGTGAGCACTTCTGCCAGCTCCCTCGGTACTTTTGTGAGGATCCCATCCAGCCCCATAGACCTATGTGTGTCTAGGTCGTGTAGCAGGTTGCTACCCATTTCCCTTGGATTATGGGGGCTTCATCCTGCTCCCTGTCCCTGTCTTCCAGCTCAGGGGGCTGGGTACCCAGAGAACAACTGATCTTACTATTAAAGACTGAGGCTAAGAAAGCATTAAGTACCTCAGCCTTTTCTGCATCCTTTGTCGCTAAGTTTCCCCCCACATCCAATAAAGAATGGAGATTCTCCTTAGCCTTCCTTTTGCTACTAATGTATTTATAGAAACATTTTTTATTGTCTTTCATGGCAGCAGCCAGATTAAGTCCTAGTTGGGCTTTGGCCCTTCTAATTTTCTCTCTGCATAACCTCACAACAACCTTGTAGTCCTCCTGAGTTGCCTGCCCCTTCTTCCACTGGTCATCACCTCTCTTTTTTTTTTTTGCTGAGCTCCAGCCAAAGCTCTCTGTTCAGCCAGGCTGGTCTTTATCCCTCTGGCTTGTCTTTCGGCACATGGGGACTGCCTGCTCCTGCAAGATTTCTATCTTGAAGAATGTCCTCAGTAGAGGACAGTCATGGTCTGGGTAATTTCTGAGTATAGCTTCATTGAATTGTATGCATACATGGAGCGGATAGGTGGAGAATTACCAAGCAACTATAACATCCCAAATCCCGCAAGATTTCCAAAGTGCAACACTGCCTGGGAACAACTCCAAACAAATCTAACATAAGCACTTCTGGTGTTGACACCATACTTTTTCTACAGGATCTGTACATGGGAAACAAAGAAAGAAAGAAAGAAACAAAAAGATCCCCAGTATTGGAACTTTCTTAAATTTTCAGAAGTTTGTATAATAATACTATAAATACTCTAACAATATGCGATGTCATCATGCCGTTACTCTATAAGAAAATGTTTTAAATATATAGAAATGCACTTCCTTAAAAATATTGACATGCACCCTTTATTATTTTCATTATTCTTAAAACACACTTCTATAACAGCTCTTGTACTGGCCACAAAACATTCCTTTGCTGAGGCAATTTTGAGAAAACTTATGAAAAAATGTTTTAAAAATCCACTCACTGGACAATAAGTGTTGACTTTGCTGACAGAAATTGTGTTTTGGCAGCAACCCACATGCCTGGAGACAGATTTTTCCATGGATTTGAGATGGAATTGTTCCAGTGGTATCTCTATTCAAACGAGCTAAGGGCCTGGACTACAGGTAAACTTCAGATTTACTTATTTAGTTAACTGGCTACCTAAGGTTTGTCATAACTACAAATTTATGTACAATTCTTCATACCATGCTCAGAATTACTGAAAGGAACAGCACAGAAAACAATGGTTATTAGAAACTTCTGTAAGCTAGTCTCATTCCTGACATCTGGAGTATAATGTATTATTAACAAATAAGTAAATGAGTAACAGAATACAGGAAGATTATAACAATTATAATGTGTTACCAAAGCAAGATTAAATAGCCTCAAGAATGTGGCATAGTGTGTAGCTAAACTGATTTATTCACAAGATCAAGTGGTTTAGAATAATATCCTTAAAGAGCAGTGGGGGAAGGCTAGTAAATGACACTCAAGTATTGCTTTTTTCTGTTTGTTTTCACTGTTCTGCCTGGTTTCTTCCGCTTTTTATCAGAGCTTTTGTGACACTAAAATTTGTAAAAGCAATTAATAGTAATGGAGAGAGAACTGTCATAGTACTTAACATCTCCTGCATGATCTGATGTGTGCATCCCACTGTTCAGGTGACTGTCACATGCTACGGCTGGCACGTAACCCACATGTGGAGTCCAGCAGGTTTAGAAGGCAGGTTGGGTTCAAAGCCACTGGCCACGACTGACTGCCTTTAAACCGCCCAGCTGGATAATGTGCTCGTTTCACTTCCAAATCGAGCTGGAAGGAAAGCATTTTGGTTTGCTTGTCCCTCAGATGACTTGAACAAAAGATATCCATTTGTCTGTCAACACTTATGAGACAGTCATTAAAATATGTCCTTGAACACAGGCGTTCCCACTGATTTTACTGGAATCCCAAGGCAAGATTCTCAGTGAGGGTACATCATAATTTCATGGAAACTAGTAGAATTATGCTTATCTACACTAAAGAGATAAGCTATATATCCAAGGCTAAAATGTAGCATTTTGTTTCTGAACCAGTAAGAAGGCCAAATTCTGAGTTTTCTGGGGTACTTGTTCCTTTGACCAACTTCTACGTGAGTAGAATTGTGGAAATTGTTTTCCAACTCCTGGTGTGGGACACAAAGGTGTCAGCCGGTATTTACTGCCACAGGGCTTAAATTTACAGAGGTATTTACAGCATGTCTATTCTACGTACGGCAAATACTGCAAAGGTAGGTAGGGATCTGGGGGTGCTGGTCGGCAGCAGGCTCAATTCATCTTCAATGTCAGCAGTGTGCCCTGGCAGCGAATAGGGCAAACCCCGTCCCGGGGTGCATCAAACACAGCATAACCAGCCTGTCAGAGGTGATTATCCTGTTGTCTTCAGTGTTGGTGGGGCTTCCCCTTGAGTCCTGTGTGCAGTTCTGGGCCCCATAGATTACGAAGGAAGTTAACACCCTTGAAAGCCTTCAGAGGAGGGCAACAAAGCCGGTGAAAGGGCTGGAAGCAATGTCTTATGAGGAGCAGCTGAGGACTTTGGGCTTGTCTGGTTTGGAGAAAAGGAGGCTGAGGGGTGACCTTGTTGCTCTCTGCAGCTTCCTGAGGAGTGGAAGTGGAGAGGGAGGTGCTGATCTCTTCTGCCTGGTATCCAGTCATAAGAAGCATGGCAATGGTTCAAAGCTGTGCCAGGGGAATTCAGACTGGACGTTAGGAAGCATTTCTTTACCAAGAGGGTGATCAAACACCAGAACAGGCTTCCTAGAGAGGGTGTCAATGCCCCAAGCCTGTCAGTGTTTAAGAGGCATTTGGACAATGCTCTTAATAACATGCTTTAGCTTTTGGTGAGCCCTGAATTGGTCAGGCAGTTGGACTAGATGGCCATTGTAGGCCCCTTCCAACTGAACTATTTTATTCTATTCTATTCTATTCTATTCTATTCTATTCTATTCTAAATTCTGCATCTAGTCCAACTCCACTTCCCCTCCTGGGCTTAGCTGGTGGCTAAACCATGACAGCTGGTCAGGCAGTAGGACTAGATGATTGTTGTAGGTCCCTTCCAACTGAACTGGTCTGTTCTGTTCTGCTCTGTTCTATTCTATTCTATTCTATCTCTGTGTTACATATGATAATTTTCTCATGGCTTATTGTGCGTAAGCATAGGTTTTTACCTTTTTCATTCATTGCAGTGCCACAGAACGCTGTTACAAAACCATATTTGAGATAAAAATCTAGTGTTTCTGAAAACATGATGATAGGAATGTAACCATGGCCACAAGAGCATTCAATTCAGTTATAATTTAAGCACAAAGGGCACTCCGCATCTTCTGATTGGCATTTATAGTAGTTTATAATATAGCAAATCTGGCACCACAGAAAAGGATAGAATATTATAATAAGAAAACGGACTGATTAGTTAATGTCTGCACAGCACTTTTAAATATGAAACAGTGCCAACTTAATGCTAAGAAAGCATTTGGACTGTCATGACGTGTATAAGCTGAGACAGAAACAACCCTTCTGATGAAGTAACGTATTTGTTAGACTGTAGCATTTAGAATTCACTCCAATTATTATTATGGTCAAGCATTTTCTGGTGATCCATTGAATAAATGGTCAATTATCCTGTTGTATAAAATGCAGAGAAGCTGATACTACAATTGCAATCTAGAGCAAGCTTTATTCATCAGCTAGACAGAACATCATTCCCTAGAAAACCAGTCATAGCTCTCCCTGAGGAAAGCATGTAGGAAATGACATCTCACAGCAGCAACTTTCTGTTTTCAAGTAGATGGCTAGAGTGATGGGAAAGTTTACAGGAGTCCTGTACTCTGGATCCAAAGAAATTGATTTTGTTTAATGGGGTGAATTCTATTCAACAGAGAAGATATCAAGTCAATACATAAATATGCTTTAGAATATTTAATTTGCAAGAAAATGGAAAGGGCAGGAGGTGGAAGCAGAAATAATATAGAAGTTTCTTGATCAGACAATATTAGGAATCTAAATGATACAGCCAAGGACCAGGGACCTTCAGGACAAAGGTTTCCAGACTAGCAGATTAGCAGCTTTTCATACACTATTGAAATCTCAAAATTCAAGCAAATGTTGGCCATAGTCTGCACTCAGACATCACTAACATGACTGCAGCAGAAGGAAAGAAAGGCAGATTTTGGCACAACCTCTTACAAGAATCATAAAAATTATCATTATGGAACATATTTTTTGACACACTATGCAGCTAATCCAATTTAAAATCTTGCCTTTTATTTTTATTAATAGTAAATTATGGGCAGAAATGATGGCACTGCCTTTACTACAGTTGTCAAACCCTTTGCACTACAAGAAGCTATAATCAGACCTCACGTACTTTCCAAACTAATCCTTTGTTTAATGCCCCATGCTGGGTTTCCTCCTCAGGCTGGTTATTTCTGGGAAATTTCAGACAAAATTGTTTTCCCCTTGCTACTTTCTGGTAATGTTTTCTTTCCAAAGCTGTGTGGCCCTTTTTTCTGGATGAAGGTTTGGCGGTTTGACAAGCTGCCTTTACTACTATCCCGCAAAAGTAAACACTAACGAAGCCAAGGTAGAAGGCTTTGTAACAGCTCTTTCTTCTCGGGAAAGACGAGGTCAGAGGACCTGGTCCTCACTGTGTGCGTCCCACGGCTGGCAGCGCCGGCCGGGCTGCGCGTGTGCCAGGGTGAGAGGTGGGGTTGCCGCCGGCTTTTGTCCTCAGCGTCGGCAGCGCAGAGGCCAGACCGCAGAGGTACGGCCCGGAGCACATTGCCTCCGGCGTACCGCTGCACTGGGCTCCGCGATACTGCAAAGCTCTCGCTGAAATCACGCTGAGTCCAGGCTCTCATAACGTGATTTTTATCCAGATAGCTGAAATTAAGCCAGCATAGGTGTGCCAGTCACGCATAACCATACTCGTACTTTCTGGTTGCAAGGAAGATGTGCTCTCAGTGACTAAGCACTGATGTAACTCTCAGCCTGTTCACCAACCTCCTCAGAGTTGGCTTCATAGCTATATTTGAGATTTATCTTCATTTTGGAAATTAGAGCTGTTGGCAGTTTAATAGCAAAGATAGCTTGAAAGGAATTCTATATACGCCTGTTCTGATCTCTTCTTTAATGTGGCTTGAGTTATGACCCAGTCCTATATAAGCTCTAGCTTCAGTGTCTTCCAGATGGGCAGTAAATCTGAACACAAGGGAGAGGTTCTCAGCTGCTCTAAGTCAGCACATATCCAGATGAAGTAACTTGTGCTAAGGGTTATGTACTCCAGAGATTATAAAGCCATAGTTTCTGTAAATGATATATGCAACCATGGTGGTTACTTGGCAGTGTGGCAAGCTAGGGAAAATCAAAGGCAAGTAAGCCCAAGCTGGAATGCAGTAATGGACAATTCAGGACAGTGGAGGGAAATTATCATCTATTACTTTACCTAGTAATTAGTCAGTAATAATCACTGCTAAGAAGATGTTTTACAGACTTATACTAGTGTATAAGTCTGTAACATATACAGTATATAGAGACTATACCAGCAAAGATTTTGGTCCAAGAGTAAGTTTTGAAAGAGGGAAAAATAGTGGGTATAAATGTAAAATGGAATAAAATTTCACCTTGATTTTCCATAGCCATATCACTAATCTATTTTGGTTTTCTGATGAGAGTATTTTTTTAGCATTAAAAAAATGTGTAGGTTTAAGATGTCTGGAATTCACTAAGCTATTCGGTATTGAAAAATGTGAGAATTATGAGCTGGAGTAGAAAAGATGGTATATAAGGTACACAAAATGTGCAGAAGGAATTAACCAAAGAGGTAGCTCGTGACAGAGGTGTCCTGAAAGGGGAATGATTATCAGAGAAAGATTATTTGTGAAGTTCTCTGTGGATCACTCGGAAATCTTGCTTAGTTTATTATTTTCCACAGTGACATATGTTACTCTAGTGACATTTGTTAATGACAGAAACAGGGGAGGTATAATGCCTATACTGGGATATGAGTGTTATTGGAGCACAGCTGGGAACCTGGTATATGCTCTCCACTTTTGAAATACCACAGGCAGTGACTTGTAAATTTGGGTGGGAGTGTTGATCTGCTGGAGGGCAGGAGGGCTCTGCAGAGGGATCTGGACAGGCTGGATCGATGGGCAGAGGCCAACTGTATGAGGTTTAAGAAGGCCAAGTTCAGGGTCCTGCACTTTGGCCACAACAACCCCATGCAACGCTACCGGCTTGGGGAGGAGTGGCTGGAGAGCTGCCCGGCGGTAAAGGACCTGGGGGTGCTGGTTGACAGCCGGCTGAACATGAGCCAGCAGTGTGCCCAGGTGGCCAAGAAGGCCAACAGCATCCTGGCCTGTATCAGGAATAGTGTGGCCAGCAGGAGTAGGGAAGTAATGGTGCCCCTGTACTCGGCACTGGGGAGGCTGCACCTCAAACGCTGTGTTCAGTTTTGGGCCCCTCACTACAAGAAGGACGTTGAGGTGCTGGAGCGTGTCCAGAGAAGGGCAACGAAGCCGGTGAGGGGTCTGGAGCACAAGTCTTCTCAGGAGCGGCTGAGGGAACTGGGATTGTTTAGTCTGGAGAAGAGGAGGCTGAAGGGAGACCTTATCGCTCTCTACAACTACCTGAAAGGGGGTTGTGGTGAGGTGGGTGTTGGTCTCTTCTCCCAAGTAACTAGTGATAGGACAAGAGGAAATGGCCTCAAGTTGCGCCAGGGGAGGTTTAGATTGGATATTAGGAAAAATTTCTTCACTGAGAGAGTGGTCAGGCATTGGAACAGGCTGCCCAGGGAGGTGGTGGAGTCGCCATCTCTGGAAGTTTTCAAAAAACGTGTGGATGTGGCACTTCGGGACATGGTTTAGGGGACATGGTGGCGCTGGATTAATGGTTGGACTTGATGATCTTGAAGGTCCTTTCCAACCTAGTGATTCTGTGATTCTGTGATTCTGTAAATGCTTCTTCTTGCTTACTTAAACACAAACCGCATGTGTCTGAAAAAGTATCTGTATGAATAAAACAGTGTTTTGGTTTCCATGCTCCTGTTCTGTGAAAAGTCCAAGCCATATAAATAGCTGATGTACAGAAAGAACAAAACTAATGACAGTAAACCAATTAAACCACGATTCTCATTCAGAATAATGCAAAAAGTGTGAGTCATTAGCTCTTGCACCAAGACTTGTGGGCAGCTGGACTTGGTGGAAGAGGATTGTTGAGAGGATTTTTTTAATGAACTCAGACTGCTAACTGACCTTCATCCCAGAAGCACACATATTTTATAAAGTGCCATGGATATCTTTGGAGCCTGGATGTCTAAATAGTGAGCAAGTGTACTAAACTGAAAGAAAAAATTTCTTGGGTCTCATTGCTTAAGCTATCAAAGAAAAAAGAATTTTTCCAATTAAAAAAAGTAGGGTCACCAAAATAATTATGAAGTGTGAAACCCTACAATATTTAATCATAAAAGACTGGACAGTCAGAGACAAGAATGACTTATAAAAGGGCATTATGTTGATGGGATCACTGAAAAGAAACAGTGGAGAGAAATTTAAAGAAGTTGTTGCAATAGACAAAAGCAGATGAAAGTACCTCCAGAATCAAGCATGAGGTAAAGTGAGAGATCTGACTAGCAATCAAACACTTGCATGAAAAAGGGATAATTGTGCATGAATGGGGTCATATTCAGCCAGGAAAGAGACATGCATAGTAAGGATACAGATGCATTAGATTTGCTTTCATATGGACATCATCTTGCAAAACAAAAGGAATGCTTATGGAAGAAATGCCACAGGTAGTTTGTTTGCATAAGCTTGCCACTAGGCAAATCAAATGGAGAAAACTTTGTAGAATAGAAACATTTACACTGGTAGTACAGCATTTCTTTAGGCTCATATTGTAAACTAAGAAACAGAGCAGATGTGTCTATATAAGTACTAATTCCAAAGGACGTGCAGTAGCAATTCAGAAATTTCCTTTCAGGTGGTTATTTTATACCGTTTCAGAGATTTTCTTCACTGTAGCATTTTGGATGCTATTGCAAACTTGAAGAATAAAAATTACACATCATTCCACTTTGCATTATCCTGGAAGGGGTTTAGTCACATCCCTGTGAGACTTTCACTCCATTCATCTTGGACTAGTTGGATGTGCTCAAGAAAGAAACCCCACCCTTCTGTTTGGGTACCCAATCTGTAATGCAGAAAAACACCAGTGATTAAGAGAGCGGTAACACATTTTTAGATTTAGGTTGATTTAATGTAAGTAAATGCTATAAATGAAGCACGTAACAAAGCCTGAACCTGGGCTGAGGCTTTAGAACTAAGCCATCCTCTAGAAATGGTTGGGTTTGAACGTTACTTATTGTAAGTACACCCTTCTGAGAGGTCACTTTCCTGGGAGGAAAACCACCACAGAAGTAGGTGTTCCACAATCAAACAGCAGAGAGGTCGGTCACACAAGGCATGCAATAGCTGGGTTTGAATCAGGGCTGTAATATGAAGCCTGAGACTTTATAGCTTACACCAGTTATCCCCCACATTCCTACTAATAGGAGCTGATGTGCTGTAGGCAATAGAAAGGTGGAGGCTCTGAGAGGGAAAAGGTGGAGATAAAAGGAAAGAAATATCAAGGAACAACTCCATGTATATTAAATTTTGGGGGAGGTTGTTAGACAGATGCAAAGTTTAAACATTTTAACAAAAAACAGGCCACTCTGTGCTCTCTTTGCACTAGTGTGAGAACTTCAGTGTTCTGATACCTCTTAAAGTATTTGATGAGAGACTAATAGCCTGACAGGCTAACACTTCACTTCCTTCCAATTAGGAGACTTTAACATCAAAGCCAAGGTCCTCCACTCAGCAAGGGCTTACTTGAATGAATTATAGAGGAGAATAAGCCCAGTAGTTTCTTGTTTTTTCCCTCGCAGAGACACAGTCCGGTATAGGCTTTAATAAGATGTTTGAGGTCAAAAGGTTCAGGTTCCTCACTGTGAGCGCTAGGAAGCTGCCAGAGTGTTTCAATATGTGTGGTGTTTGTAATGCAATCAGACAAAGCTGAAAACTCTATTACACAGTGTCATGTGGCTGACTTCCTTCTGGAGTGCTCTTGTGTATGGTTAACAGCAAAGAGTATGGGACTTCTAGTCTGCTACGAATCTTCCATGTTGCCATTTCAGCCTGCTGAAACAAGTAATACCTTCGCCACCATTAGTTTTTGGCTGGCAGGAGGGGTGCGACAGTGTATTGTGTCCTCCAGGGTATTGTGTGAGTTGTTTAGGTATCGACTGGTAACGGATCTCCAAGGACTCAGAGGTCTTCAACGAGAAGTGATGACTATGTTTGATGTATGATGTTATTTGACTTGTTAAGCTCAAATCTCTGGCAGAGTCTAAAAAAAAATACCATAAACTCTTCTGCCCCTATTTACCTCATCAGCAAAGAAAAAATTATTTAAAACCCCTTGAGATAAGCATAGAAGCTTTTTAGATGCAGGATATTTTTTCCTGTGCATAATACCTAGCTTCTTCGTTTTTAATGGTTCCTACTGTCAAGACTGGATCTCTCCACTGTTCAGCAACAGCTTTTGTTCTGAAGGAGTTTAGAAAGTACATGTATCATTTATTTTAATACCTATTTCACAGAGAACAACTGCACAACTGATAGTAATATAGTAATTGTTTGCTGCAATATTACAATGGAATGAGAAAAAAGGAAAAATAGGCTAAGGAAATGTCTTCTGTTTAATCACAGAATGGGCTGGATTCACCTCAGGTTGCTTTAAGTCCTCTATGGTCAGAGGAGAGAGGTAAACATCCACTGAAGAGTAGTTAACATCAAAGTTTCCTTCCATGCAAAACAGCTAAGATATAAGAAAGACCAAAGACCACTGCAGAGGTAAAGTCAAAGAACTGGGAGATACAAGACCTTTATCAGTCATGAAGATCTCATAATTGACATCTTGAGAAGGATTTCTACAGTCATCAGCAAATGCTTAGGTGAAAATGATTTCTGTAGTAGTTCACTAGTCTACAAGAGAAATTCTTTGTTCTATCCAGGTATTAATTTCCAGACCACAGTATCTAAATCCATACACCCTTACAGACTGCAAAAACAATACCATCAAATGCAAGTGCTTTTAATTCTGTCTCTACCTCCAAATTCTCAGATAAATTTGTCTTTTTTTTTAGTGTTGTTTTTTTTAGTTACTTTTCTGTTTTTATTTTTCTCCACATATTCCAAAACTAATCCAACTGCAGTGATATTAGTTTATTTAAACAATGCACATTCCATGTGGGAGGAACAAATATCATCTTCAACATGAGGCAATTCTATAGCAATACAGCTGTGGCCATACAAGTTTTGTAAAGTATGACTATTTTTATTCATTTTGGTTTAATTTGGAAGTCACGGTTCCTAATTAAAATGCCATCTATGTATATTCTGCATCTTGTGTTTTTCCTCTGGTAATAGCATCCCTAATTACTGCAACTAAGTGAAAAATACTAAGTTTGACAACAATATTTCTATTTATAGCAGAAATAATGAACCCGAATCCTTTAAAAATTTTGTTTTCTCAGAGTTTTTTTATGCCTCTGTTCACTTTGTTTGTTTCAATTTTTTCCTTTTTTTCCAACCTTCTTTCCCTTTCCCAACATACTTGTTTTTCTTTCTTTCCTCCTTACATTTTTATGTGAAGAAGAGAAATGAAGCAAAATTATTACTTTTTTTTTAAAGTTTACAGTTTAATATAGTGGTTGAAGCCAGTTAAAAGAGTAAGCTACCCCTGAAGGATAGACCTTCATAACAGCCATGAAATTCAGCTTCCGGAAAGCTGCATCACAGGTTGCCTCAGGGATATGCCAGGCCAAGTCCAAGGAAAACCTTAATGAGTACAGTCAAATGTTGGAAATAATATCTGGTGTACACAGCAGAGAATAGGAAAATGAACTCGGCATTTTTTTTTAATTTTTTTTTTTTTAGGAAAAAGCTAGCTTCTGTATTCTTATTGAAATTTAAGTTCTTGAAAGTCTGTTTCTTTGCTACAAAACTGTGTGTAATTCACAGGAATTCATCACGTGTGGCTCCCCCATAGGGGCCCAGCTTCTGATTCTTCTAAACCACTTTTGATGGAGGAAAACATTGACAAAGTTCCAGCTGTTTGAAATACAAAATACTTCTAGTCATGAGGTGGCCTAAATACAGATCTTCTCTATTGTAAGGTATCCTGAAAACATGAGGTGATGGTAGTACATCAGTCCTTAAAGACTTTCCTTTTACCACCACCATTTCTCCAAAGTTTCTTGGTGCAAACACTAATGGAGTTCCAATAACACTGCCATATTTTTCATCAATCTTTAAATAGTGTATCTTGGGTCTCCTGACTTACTCTTCACACCTAGAGATATTTTCAGTTTATATCTAGCTCATAAAAAAGAAATGTAGATAAATGAAATGTGCTCAATGATAAGGAATTAAGGAAGGTTCCCATATGTAGTTTAAGAAAAAGTATGCATGGCAGATAATTAAATCTAATTAATATACTTTTTGCTATAAAAGTAAATAAATATTTTTAAAAAATTCTTATTAGTCATCCATTGCTTGACTAATTGGGTTTTTTTAATAACTATAAAATAAAAAATCACAATTCCAAGGAAAAATAAGAAAAGCTTTCTTTTTCTTTTTCAGTTTTTACTTTTAGAAATCAAAAAGAAATTGCCATAGGTAGATTTTTGAATTAAGAATTCTGAATTAAGATTTTTATGTGGTTTTGCAGTGCTGCATGAACATAGCTGATTCACACTGATTTCACCATCTATATATTTTTTCTGCAAAATAAAGATAGTGTGAAACTACAGTAATCAGATAATTTTTATCTGATAACCATTAATATCCATGTGTAAGTGTGTCTACAAGATTTTCACCTTAATTAAACAAAAATTAAACAGATAAATTGAAAGTATACTATCAATAAATCTTCTATGGGAACAACTTTAAGCTGATCATGCATATGGCAACATCCTCTTATGGAAATGCTTTTGCCTGTTTTCATCACACCATGGAAGTCAGTCTTAGCAAGCTTTTGTTTGATTCCTTGATGTGGCTGAACAAAAGGTCATCCCGAGTATTATTTACAGTCCGTTTCCATTTCCATACTAATCATATTATTCCAGAATCTCAGTCTATATTCACTTGCTAGTCCCCACTGGTGAAAGACAATCTTTATTAGGTAAAAAAATGGACATCAGAATATTGTTTTTGAAGTGTAATGAAATGATTTAATAACAACGTATCTTCATATTTCCTAAATGATTTTAAAACCTTAATGCACTGCAGGGGTCTGCCTCAGTGGCATAATGAATTGGGACAGTTCAGATTGCAACCTGCTGTGTGAGGTTCCCCCCGTGTACGGAGCAGCATGACAACTCTGTCTCCTTTCCTTTTTATCTTTCCTTTCCTCTCCAAGTGCTGGGTAATATTCTTGAAGAGGGGGATGTTACTCAGTATCTCCCACATCCAGCTGGTCATTAATTTACACAGACTAAAGATGAGGCACTTCTTAGATCTAAACCTACCGCTACAGTCTGATCGTGAAAGTTGCCAAAAAATTCAATATAGAGCTCTGCTAGCTAGGATGTTAGCAGAAATGTTAGCCGTTTACTTTTTATAGCCAGCAAATTGGCCTCTACACACACACACAGATAAAAACATACAGCTCGGCACATAGATAAACACATATTTAGACAGAAAATGGGAGAAAAAGAGACGTGCACACACAAGTTTACATATATGCTGCTGACACGATGATTTTACATTGTCTAAGACTACAGCCAGCTGCAAGGGAAAAATGTATGCAAAAAAAGTGTTAGCAGGATGAAATAACTTCAGAAGAATCTGAGCACCTCTTACAACTTTGAACCTTCAGGCTGATCTTTGTACATTTAAATGATCTGATACTCTATTACAACTATTTTTCTTTATGTCCTTTGGGTATAATCCTGGAGGCTTCTTTTAGCTGTGACTGTGGCCTGGACAGAGCAAAAGTAAAATCTAAATAGAAGTAAACATACTGATTGGTGCTGCAACCTCCTAGAGACAATGTCTGCAGATCAATGACAATCATGAAGAGAGAAAGCAAGAGCAGTTGTGTCTGGAACAGAGTTTATCAGGGAGCTGAAGGGGTAGTACTTGCTGAATATGCCCGTTTACCAAATTGTCTCATTGTGACTTTGCCCTGAGGCAAAGTCTATTTGAATCTACGGGAAAAGTAACAGCATTGAATTCGAGGTATTGTTTTGCTGAGGTGAGCTGAAGCACCAGCCCTGTGTTAAGTCTTGAGTTAAGATTACTAGATACTGCACAAACTCAAAATAGAGAGAGAATTTTACTTCCAAACTGTAGGTAGTCTTGACTAGACATTCAGGGTAAAATGATTTCACATAACTTTATGGCATAAATTTCTGCACCTCCTAGGCTTCTGTTTGAATCAGATGGACACTTCTGGGCATTTCTCAGACCTATTTTAGATATCTACTTAAGGATAAGATGGATTGCACCCTAGAAGCATCAATTTCTCTTCATTGGTGGAGAGGGAGCCTGGGGTGACTGCCTTGTATGTAGATGGATGAATCCCTACCCCTCTGTTCCTAGAACAGTGCTACAGATGAATCGATGACTCTGGTGCCATGCTCTTCAACAAAGTTCTGCTACTGTATGAGTATTAGTATTGTAGGTGATCCTACTCTGTGGAGGATGAATACATGCCTTTGCAACACGATGGATTTCTTTACCTGAAGATGAGCTAAAAATTATTTTAAGTCACATCTTATTTTGTGTTTGATAGTACCAGTCTAATGTGTATTTTTGCTCTGCATACATTGTATATCTTGCTTGTCAAGTCTTTGAACTGACACATCACAACACACAAATACTTGAGATTATAATAGGCTTAACACGGAGGGAAGAACCTGACCATCAGCAGCTCACCTGTGAGGCAGTGACATGTAAAATAACACAGGCTTTTTATTAGCACCCTCTCCTTCCTGCCCTAAACTGCATCTAATTCCATCATCTTTAACATTGGATTTCGTCTCTTTCAGGGTTGCACTTTGCAAACACTGTTTAAACAGTGACACATATTACTTTACTGTCAGGTAGGTGACAAAAAAAGGGGACCCACTCCAGATCAATTGACTCTTCTGCCAGCCAGTTTCCTATGAAACATTCCTGATACAAAGGTCACGAAACCAGTCTTTCCATATATTTCAAACAACCTTAACTCAGTCCCATAATGGTAACCCTGGATGATTATAGATACTCCATCATATATACTTTGCTAGTCTTTTGTACATGGTTCCTTTTATAAGACTAAGAGCTATCTGTGCCTGAACTGTATATATGGAGATACTGTTTCTTCATAAACTTCTTACAACCCTGTGGGCTAGCAGGTAGCTGCGTGACTCCTTTATCTGAAAGTACTCACTTTTGAGTGATACACTTTCTAATGTTCATTGCTGATAGGCACAGATCAGAAGGAATGTGACCCATATTGTTTCATTTCAATTTTGCTATTGCCTAATCTTTATTTTCCTTTCAATTGCTGTTCAACCTGGGCTATGGAAGCAAGAAGAAATTAAAAAAACCCACCATCCTCCTATTCTCCTGAGATAGATCTGTTAAAGTCCAAGTAACAAAAAGCTTGAGCTTGACCATAACCTAACCACTAACAGTAATACCAAGAGTAAAGATAAGCTGTCCCCAAACTGTCATCTGAAGACCTGATTTCTTCTCTCATGCATATCTGCAGAGATAAACAAGAAGTACACTTGTAATCAGCTACTTTTTTTTCTGTGCAGCGTGATCTGAATAACTCTTTTTGGTCCGAGGGCTAATAGAAGACAAAATGCCTAAATGTGCAACGTTGTGCAGGTGTGAATACAGACGACTTCAGCCATTAGGAGCTGGATTCCTTCTAATGGGCTGGAACCACCGACTGAGATGCCTGACTTGCAAATACAGACATGGCATGCTTTCTCTGTATTTAACAAGAAGAAATGAAAACCCGTAGAAGGTGATTCACCTCATTTCAGATGTCAACTGCCCTTTAGAAGTGCTGGCTTGCTCCTACCATACTAAGGCAGGTGAAGGTGATTGTGCCCCTCAGGTGGGCGTCTGCATCCGCATCCGCATAGAATAACCCCGGGCCAGTGTTCCGAAGCAGAGAAAAGTGAAACCAACCCCCTCAAGCTGAGGAGATTAGCCTGGTTAACAGTGCTGCACAGGACAGCAGAATTGGGCTGGGTGGGTCGTACAACAGCTGACTTGTGCAGACCGGGCAGGTAAAGGGGTTTGTGGGAGGAGGCAGCGGGACGACCCAGCTGGCGATTTACTAGAGAGGACGAAAGTAATTCTCTGCTCAGGTCCAACATGTTCAGGCAGCATCAGATAAGGAAACAATCGGTATGTTCACACCTGCTTACATTCAAACTATCTGCTAACTGCTGACACAAACCTTCTATCTTCCTACTGAGACACCAAGATAAATTCAGAGGAAATGGAGCTGTATAGAAAAAAAAGCTACTCTTTGCTAAATTGAGTGATTCCTCTAGGCTCTGACCAACAGTTTGAGGTCAACGTAAGCAGGAAAGACAAAAGAGAGTCCCTCGGGGATTATTCAGAAGCTAAAATAGAAAATTTGTTCAGCTGTTTATCACCTGGGTTTGACCTCCCAAGCAATATTTTTTTTTACAATAAGAAGGCATTGAAGGATTTGGCAGTGAATGAAAGGGAATTCATCTTCCCAACATTTTGTTAGTGACACTCTGGGGCTCTGTTTCTGACTTGCATTTCCTTTGGAGTTAGATCCTGAGGCTCGTTGGATTTTTTTTTCTTTTTTTTCTTTTTTCTTTTTTTTTTTTTATTTTTTATTGCAGTACGCCCGTGAGCAGGCAGTGTCAGATACTGTGTACGTTTGTAAGGTTTAACTGGGTCCAGGTTTTACCTGTGATCTTTCTTCACAATTCCTTCCAAATAAGCACATCAAAAGATTTTTGCTTTTTTTTTCCCTTTAGCATATCTGTTGTCATTGAAAGGACTGATCTTATAAGATATCTCGAATCCTCCTCTCCCATAGATACTGCCACAGAAGCAGGTGCTTGGCATCTCTCAGGATCAAACCCTAAAATGGTAGTTGCCATGGTGACTGAATGTGAAAGAACAATAAAGAGCTGTTTACCAAGGAAACTTATCAGCAGGGCTCGACAAAGCACCACAAAACTGTAATTAGGATTGTGTTGAAACACAGTTTTATTTCTGCAACTAAAACTAGGCAGCAGCCTTTGTCTTTGATTTCTTCTTGATATTATCCCTTGTATATCCCTTGCATCCCTTGTATAAGATCCTACCCAAACTCTAAGTAGATTATAGTAGAGTAGGAAAAAATTAGCATTTTGAAAAATCCATGAAAAACAAGACTGCAAAACGGCATGTAAAGGACTGTAAGGAAAATGAGGCTTTGAGAAGCAAAGTGCTTTGAAGTATCCTACACACCCAGAGGTTTCTATAATCCATAGCAATCTGGAGAAGATCATGATAGTTTAGCATACATTTTTGTATGCAAGGATTCTTTTCATATTTAATTGAAAGAGCAACACCCCAAACAGCACACACAGTCCTTTGGTTTTTCATATTAAATTTTGCTTGGTTTTTTGCTTCTTAGGATTCTGGTTTCCTATGTTGTTAATAATAATGCTATCATAGCTGACAAGTTAGAACAGATATTGTTAATGGTAGTAATCAATGTTGGCTTGGCAGCTCTGTGTCCTGAAAGAATTCAGAGGTGCACTGTGAAAAGCATTTCACAAATGCCTGTGAAGGGAAGGTCTACAGTAAAAAGCTTTCGCTTTAATTAAACAAAACAGATGGTGCTGGAAGGGAAACAAAGGCACACAGAGGTGAAGCATCTTGCTCACAGCTGATCGGTGGCAGCTCTCAAACAGTTATTCCCAAATTGTTAGGGCTCTGAACCAATGTCTGTCACCAGCACAAATCTTTGTGCACCTTTAGCGTGCAGCTGAAACATGGTGTATACGACGTGGGTCTTCAGATGAGCGGTGATGTCATGGATCACCACCGGCCCGCAGGCAGCAGTCTGAGAACCTCTGCATTAGATGCGCATCAATACTCCAATTTCTGCATGTGGGAATTGCACACTAAAGAAAGTTTCACTCTTCTGTCACAACATTCAGGAGGGTATCAGCATATTTTGTCAGCTCAGCAGAAGATATAGGGAAATCTCATGTAGTCGTGTGTCATTTATGTGTTGGGTTAGGTAATGAGAAAAGTAATGGTAAAATAAAAAAAAAGTATTTAAATAAAATTCTTTATTAAGGATGACATAGATAGTGATACTGCAGCATTCATCCTCACTGCTCTCCCACAAGGTGTTTTTGTGATGTCTCTGTTGTCCTTTTTTCTGTAGATTGTGTTGCTTCTTCAAACTTCCATGCAAGTTGTTCATCATAGGACTCCCAGGCACAGGGAAGAAACAGGGAATTTGTAGCACTGTTTCTGTTAGTGCAGTGTTTGAATCAGTTAAAATCTGAAACACTGACACTGCTATTTTTAGGTTTCAGTAGCAAAAGATGCCTAATGCTTTCACCTGAGAATAATTCTGTCAAATGTGTGAAAAGCATCCCTTGTGCATCTTCTAAACCCTGTTTTTATGTATGTAGAAGAAATAAATCATCTGTGTTTCCAGGCAGCACCCTTCAGCAATAGATAAGTTATGATTTTCTAAGAAGGAAAAGCTATTTCCTTTGAACATTCAAATCTCTGAACTGGTTTCTCTTCCATCTCAATGTAAATCCATTGCCTTTGCTTCGGTGTGTTGCAGCTGGATGATACAGGGGAAGGTCAAACTCTTTGAAGTGATATAACCTGAATTACAGACTAGGTCTTGAAGAGAACAAGTGGGTGGAAAAAACACAAGCCAGGGCTGATCTCTGCATAAACTGCAGCTGCTGTCAGTATCGGGAACACCGAAATTTGTACCAGTGGTGTCTGCTAATTAGCTGCTACATGAAGTAAAGTGTCTGGTGTGCCCCAGGTAACTGTTGTTGTTGTGAGAAACTAGGAAAGATAATGGTATCTGTTTCCTGCAATCGTTTCTAAGGTTCCCTCATCTCCATCGCTGACCTTTGGTAATCAGCAGGAAATCTCCTCAGATGCATTCCTCATCCCTCCCGGGGTCCAGGAGCGAGCTGGGGTCCCGGGCAGGACACCGGGAGAGGTGGCCTGCAGCAGCTGGCAGGACCCAGTTGCTGCTAATTTCCTAGCACATTTGAGAGACTTCAGAAGCAGTGTGGGAGGGAGGAAAACATACGTCCTGGAGCAGAAAGAGTTGCCAAAACGTCATGAGTAGGAAATAAGAGAAAGAAATGAAATGCTGGATCAGAGAGCTGCAAATGGCTGTTATCTGTAATGTGCTGCTGTCCTCTAAAGTACTACTTTTGCCACTGAATACCTGTTTTTTTTTAAAATATGAGGCTCCATGCCTAAGTGTGGCAAGCATCCAAGTTTTCCTTGCACTGAAACCAGAGGCAAAGGGCTACCTGTAAGATCCCAAATACATGGGGCTTGGGGATTGCTGCAGATCCCAGCAAATTCACACACAGATGCAGCCTTGTTCCAACACAAGTTTTCCGACATCTCTTCACCCCAGGTGAAGTCCTGCCATATTGGCCCATGTGAGATTTTAATGGACACAGAGATCCTTGTGTTAGTCCTCTCATAATGAGTTTCACCCATAATGAAGATGATTTCTTATGTCATTTAGCTACACAGCATCTGAAATAAACATCATGGGAGCAAGGAAGATGTTTTCTCACTAGTTCACATGGGGCTCCAGGGGCTGAACACCAGCCACTGTTAACTATCAGAGATGTATCAAAACACCATCGAAACAAAAAGAGTTTGGTGAAAAGAAAAAGTGTTTTCCTTAAGAACAAGAGCAAACACTCAGCTTGGTGAGAGGCATCTCATACTGTTATAGCTGGTTTAAGTTAGACTTCTCATGGAAAAGGAAATGCTCAAGCTCCCCTTGCAATCAATGGGGATTGGCAGATACTCCAGAGAGTTCACCAATTTTAAAGGCACTTTCAAATGGAGATGTTTCTTGTCCCCTACAAATTATGAAGTAAATCTACATGACTATCTTAAGTTAGAGGCCTAATTTTGAAGGGTGAGATGAATCTCGCCTTGTAGAAGAGGGATAGTAAGTGCTCGTGAATGAAATGTGTCAGATGCAGCAACTAGAAAACACAAGTCAGTGAGAGCTTAACCAATTTACCAGCTTAATGATAGGTGAAGCATAAAATCTCATTATGAATCCTTCTCCAATATATACACATACTAAACCTTTTCACTATGTATTTTTTTCTCAAAAATTGCATTTGCCTCCTCGGGTCAGGAGTTTCATGAAAATGTGTCAGTCTGAGAACTCATTAAATTCCATTAAACTGTATGGGCAGATGAACCAGATTGTACCTAGGTGCCTCTGAGCTCTATCTCTGAAAACAGTATATAGGGATGATGGGTAGTTTAGTGGTGCCAGAAGTGCTTCACCCACCTACTAAGAACTTGGGATTTTACTCGTATGTCCATTTCTTTACAACCAGACTTCATATGTGCACTCATGAAGAAGAAACAAAAAATATTTCTGAAACCAGAAAAATAACATAGAAAGAAAAAAAAAGTTACAAATATGTGTGGCAGTATGTTGAGTGTCAGCTTGTAAAACGGAAGTTATTACTTCTTGGAGAAAACAATCCAAAATACAGATATTCCATGATACATAGAAGACTGTGAAAGCAAGGGCAATACTGATGGACTAAGGCTGGTAGTAGACAGGAAATTAAACGTAAGTTTACAGTGCATCCTAAAAAGACAGCCGACTGGGGCTTTGAATGTTTCTGAATGGAAACACATTCTTGCCTCACAAAAAAAGGTCAAGATTTGGTAAGACTTTTCATGAAATACTGGTTTTAGTTATTGACACATAGTTAACAGATAAAAGCAGGAAAAGAGCATAGAAATGATTGTGAGGAGAAACTATCAGGAAAAAAAATGAAACACAATATGTGGTTTCCTTCAGCTGCACGTGAACTGTGAAAGGGTAACCCCACCGAATATCAGTTGCAAAACCTCTGATCAGCCTGGATAGAGCGAGCGTCTATGCCGGTGTAGGGGAGCCGATGCAGAAACTCTATTAATACTTTTTCAGAAATACAATATAGAGTGGAGTAAAAGGACAAAAGAGAAAGGAGCAGCACAAGGAAGTGTGTCAAAGGAGAAATTCAGAGATCTGAGTTATTTCCCAGGTTTGCATAAACTTTCTATGTAATATTGGCTAGAATCACCAGATTTGTTTTTCTCAATTTCCTTCATCAAATAGCTATGTTGTCATCTTTTATTTTGCCTGTTAAGATTACAAGTACAATCAGTCCCTGCATACAGTGCTTCCTCTCATGGCACCTGGTCTATAATACCGCTATAACTTCTGTTACTACTTAATCATTTTCTCTAAGACATGGGGGAATGTAGAACAGAGGAAATGAATGTGTTCTTGTGGTCCCCAGGGGTGCTGGAGGACTTGTTGCTAGCTTTGCTTAAAACTGCACTCAGTGAAATCCTGTGAAATTTGCTCTCTGACAGTAAGAAATCGGAGACGAGTCGTACAAAGACATTTCCATCCTAGGGATGATAAGCATAGCCGTGTAAGTCTTTCACTCTCTTTAAACACACACTTACAAATACACTTGCATTAATCTGGATGATTGAGTGCTAGCAATCAGTCTATGAAGGTGTTTTTTAAAGCAATTCGTAAGTATTATTTCTCAATAGGACAGAAATAACTGCTATTCTATTTTTAAATATTTTTTTCATTTCACTATGAAAAGAAATCCCTAAGTGACAGCTCAGATTGTAATATTTCTCTTGTTTTCACTTACTACCAAATATTATTTAAACTGATGGCTGCTAGGTAAAAAAGCTAGTTGCAATTAATATATTATCAAGGAAAATTAATCAAAGCTCCATTTCAGACTCCTGGATAAAGCCTGCAAGATTCCTTGTTGGTGGTCCTGTTACAGATTTCTAGGTGGAATTGCTTGGCAAGGATTTAGTCCACAATCAAACATAAAGTTAGAATCAAACTTCTGAGCTTCCTTGTTTGTTGTCTTTCCCCTTCTTTCACTTACGTCAAGATAAGAAGACAGAGTTAAACTCAGAACACTTTTCTTTCAGAGGATGCTGTTTTAACATGTGCATTGACCTCCAGGATAAAAAAACACACATGCACACCCAGAAAAAACAAAAATACACCCCCACAGCTTCCCCCCAGATCCTTACTAAAGCACTAATTCCAGCTTTAATCTGGCCCACATTATTTTCCTGAGCATTCAAACTTCTACAATAAAGCCATTTATAGAGTAAGCAGTTTTATTGTTGCACTAAGCACACTATGCTGTATGGTCTGTACACTTTGAATGAGCCTAGAAACAACAGTGGAAGAAAATACTAGATTATTAGGTTATACTCCATAATTTATGTCAACAAATAGCTTCTACTTTTCTAGCTATGCTACCTGTCTTTCTCTGTCAGCTGTCAATGGATTGCTTCTTTTTAATGAATGCTGGGGCCTCCAAAGCTCCCCCAGGCACACATACATCAAGAAAAATGTTGAGATTTGTCAATTCCCCTAACATCCATTTAGGATTATTGTCAACATTTATAAATCTATAAGCAAAACATTCCCTTGAGACTAATTCTTTTTGACGGTTAGTTGAGGTAGGTCACCCAGCAGGGAAAATCTTGTTGGTGTATAGCAAGGATGTGCTGCCTTTACTGCCGCCTTTTTATCAGTGATCTTTGAGACTTTTGACTGCTTCTGGGGTAGAATTTATCATTTCTATATGTGGCAAAAACTTGATTTTGTAATGGTGTCTGTGCATTTATATAGAAGTGCCCTTTTGGGTTTGGACTTGGGATGGGAATGAAATATGGAAAGGCATAGAAATACCTCTCTCCTTAGGAATAACACAGTGGTTTGTTACATCTTTTTTTTTTTTTTTTTTTGCTAATGCTCCTACACAAATGCTTAGTTTGCTCAGATGGAAAAAAAATTATCGAGTAGCTAGGAAATTGTTCTAGTTTAAGTCCACTCAGAAATTTGTCAGTTCTTTAAAAGAAGGGAAAGTATTACTCTATTATACGGGGTAAGGAAAGCAGGAACACACCAAGGAATTGATATTGTCAGGCCATTGGTTATGGTAAGCTATATTAGTATCCTACATCTAGTATCAAGAAATCAGTTTGGTGTAAAGGATCCCTAATGTACATCAGAATTATTCTCAGAGACATCTTTCTCCACTTGCTCAGAGATATGCCAGTTTACTGGGTTTACTAGGACAGTCTCACGGCAAATGAGACTGTCAATGAACAAATGTGCTTATTAACAAATATTCTTAGAAAGTCCACATAAAAACTATACATAGATCTATAGGTAGAATCAACACTAATTCAAATGCTTTTCAGCCTCCCTGAACATCCTTGTCAACGTAAAGTAACTGGAAACTTCTTGAAAGACAGGTGAAGGTTCCCAGTGTGTAGAAGAGTCCTGCATAGCACAAAACTTCAGAATATAAAAGGGTTCACAATGGTTCAGGTCAAAAGTTCCTTTCGATCAGTACTTTACCTACTACAGCAGGAAGAATATAAGGACCGGGCAGCGTAGAGTGTTTGTCGTCTGCATATGCTCCCAGCCTCCACAACCTGAGATTCACGGGCTTCCTGCGCTGGACGTATGGGTGTAACAGTTCCTTTCTCACATGAAGAACCGTCCAGCTCAGTTTTGAGCCCCTATGAACTGTTAACTTCACTGTCCTGTGTTTAACTCCACATCATGGAAGCAGAATTGTGTGACTCTCCGCTATGTGAATCTACCATCTACTCGCTACCTACTTCCTGGGGAGTCTCAATGAACCTCGTATGTTTGTTTTTAAGGATTCTTAAGACTGGCAAAAGGAGAATGATGTTCATAGTTAATGAAAAGTTAAACAAATAAACAAACACAAAAAGAGTACAAGTACTTGAAGACTGGAGGTTTTAACTGAACCTGAATGCTTGTTATTAGGAAAAGCAAGCGCCACATCTATGAAATTAAAATGTTTTTGAAAGTTTGATCAGTTGGGAAAGAAAACCAAAAAGGTTCTGATACTTGATGCAGTGCAGTAAATAGCGGGTTATACCTTTTTCTTCTCCTATTAGGGTTTGCACACTTTTCAGTTCTGGTCCTGAAGAGGTTGGCCCATGCATCTGTTATTTTCATGCCTGTCCGGGTTGGTCTTCAAGCATTCAGTCATGTCTGCTCAAGCTTTCTGAAAATCAGTGAATGCCAGAAAAGGGAAGAGTTATGTGCAGTCAGCAGAGCTTGCTTAAGAGTACAGCATTTCCCCACAGAGAGAACTGAACTCAGTAAATGATTTCTAGCATATAGAGTGTACAATTTGAATTCAGGACTTCTTACCAGCGGTTGTAAGTGAACTTAATAACAACCATCAGAAATGCCTGGTTACTAGAGATAAGGAAGCTACGAAACCCAGCGTTGTAAGAGGAATTTAATGAGAGTTCATATTTGATTGCGAAGCAGCAGGGTTTGAGTAATAGTTGAATTTCTCTGCCTCATCCAGCTAATTAAAATTTGTGCCGAAGGCAAATGACTAACAGTGGCATGAAAGTCCAGCACGTCAGTGAAGAAAGCTAGGCTACAGTGAAGAAAATTGCAACACTGGGTCTTGGCACTAGCAAAGTTTATTCTCTGTGCTGGAGTATGCCACCATCTCCTTAGGGATGTTCTCAGCAGTACCTTAGTAAAGTGCTCAGGCAGCACATTTATGTCTCTGTGTCAGAGAGAAGGGGGAATTGGAGCAGAAAGTGAGGGAAAGAGACTTCAGAGCATGGACAGAAAGAAAAGAGGAACCTTCATGTACAGAGAAGGAAAAGCAAAGAAAAAGGCATGAAGAAAAATGACCCATGAAAGATTAGAGCTCACAAAGAAAAGGATCGTGTGTATGGCAATCAGGGGAGCAGAAAGTCCTCCTAGGTTGACTAAGCAGAGCCAGCTAAAAGGCATTCAGTCATACTAGTGATTATTAGTCCTTTGAAACCTATTAATCCTATTATGAGGCTGTGGAGCAATTTTAGGATTTAAACAGACAAGCAACTGTATTTAAATTTTTTTTTGTTACATATTTTCTTTTGACTTCTTTCTCACTTTTCTGTATTTATTTATTTCCAACTTTTCTTTTCTCCTTTGCATCTCTCCCTTTCTGTCTTCTTGTTTTCTTACCTCTCCTGTTTCCTTCTGCATTTTATTTAACTGGAGATTAAAGGGGAAAGGCTGTATGCCCTTTACTACTGGCATTCCTCACATTAGGAGGATGGGGAGGCAAAACAAAGCTCCTGGAATCTTTCAGGCAAAACAGAGTATTATTGCATACACAGTAAAATAGTTAATAAAAATAGTTTAGAAAGGATACAGTAAACGCCGGCATAAGAGGCAGAGTTTGGCCTCGGCCCACAGGCTCTGCCAGGCAATTGAATGCTCATCAGGCAGGGTGGTAATGTAGCCAAACAGCTGTGCATTCCTCAGAGGAGCTGTAGAAACACATGGTGCTAAAAGAAAAAGGGATATTTCTCTTCTTTAGGTTCACAGACATTCTGTGTAAGATTCAAATTTTTAGTCTTGCCTAAAAAAGATCTCTGTTTTGCACCTGGAGAACTGTGGGGGTACTTGATGCGTGGACTCTAGGTTTTAGATGTGATCCACAACTAATACTGAACCTGTAGTTACTTGCTGAATTGTAGTGAGGGATATTTGGCCAGCCCAGATGATTCCCATTCTCTAACTGCCCCAGGTAATTGCCATCCTGATGCAGAACGATCCTTCCCTGGGCAACAGGAGGATCCTGTAACAGACGGGAGTAGCCACCGTATCTCATCCTCATTTGCTTCCAGTTCAGAGGCCAAAGTCACAAGGCGCATAGGAAATTGTTCTAACCCATGTGTATATAAACAGACAGCTGCTTGCATACCACTTTATAAATCAGTGCTGGCACAGCAAAGACATTCACAAGGAAGAATGAGGGGTGCCGTGAAATGCAAGAGCACTACACACTGTCATCTGCTGGCATGAAGGACAGCTTGCCAATTTACTATGAGATCTCCATGATCTAAGTGGATGATTGAACCAAGGTGTCCCCAGCCCATTAGATTAGGTGAAGCCCTGAAAGGCTCAGGAACATTTCCCTTCCAATCTGCAAAAAAAAATACAGCCACTGGGTTAGAAAACCAGCCAAGCAGCATTTGTGGAATTCACAAAGGGCAAAGTGCTATTCTCCGTAGCATGCATGTTTATTTTGATGTGGTTGTCTGTGGGCAGCAGAGTATGAAATCAAACCACACAACTGATATTTACACTATGGCAACTTCACTGCAGTCTGGCAAGTGGGAGAGACCTGAGTGAAAATATAACTAACTTTGTTCTTGTCAATGTTCCTTCTTATTACTAGGTGTAAATGGGAACAAGAGCCAAGCAGTTATATTAAGAACCTTGCTGTAACTACTGGACAATTAACTGTTTTCCCATCCACTCCTTTTTTTTGCAATGACAAAAGGATAAATCCTTCTGGTAGGCTGATTAGCGTAAGCACCTTCTGTTTCTCAGGGCCTTGTATTTGAGGAAGGAATCCGATGTGAGACGTGTGTGACACTTTCCCCACGCTAATGAATGTCTATAAGCCTACATACGGGTGAGGGTCTCTATAAGGTAAGTTCATACCTGCTGTTCATCAATGTCTACAGTGCTGAAAATGTAGGCAGTAGATATGTACGAGTCAGGCGGTGTTACTAGCATTTCTGAGACCTCATTAGCCACATGATCCATTTGCTTGCTATTAATTCATTAATCATTTTCTAGTGTAAAAGACTGTTTCATAGGAAAAAATAATTTTTTCTACACCACTTGTTCTCATGTATTCTACCTTTTAAGAAGACAGAATTCAGATTTCATTGTTTTACGCACTTAAAAAAAAAATTTCTAACTCGATGAGTTCTGGAGTTTGCCATAATAATAGGCCATCTCAGCTCTTCTGCATGTGTTAATACGTTTCGTATGAGAAAGAAGGCGCATTTCTGACAGGATAGTTAACCATCGGAACAAACTGTTAGTGGATTCTCTGTTTCCTGAGCTCTTCAAATAAAGGCTGTAAACCTCATCAAAAGATGTGCTTTATTCAGATACAAGTTATTGGTCTCTACAATAATAACTAGAAAATATTATTTGACTAGATCTTTTGATTACCTCTTATACTCTTAAAATAAATGAATGCATGTGAACAGGATTCCAACAGAGGAAAGAAAAGATTCCCGTTTCTCTTTTATAGCCTAAATTCTACATATGAATGCTATATATGAAGATG
Source organism: Phaethon aethereus (assembly GCF_964289735.1). Taxonomy (NCBI): domain Eukaryota; kingdom Metazoa; phylum Chordata; class Aves; order Phaethontiformes; family Phaethontidae; genus Phaethon; species Phaethon aethereus. The sequence continues at coordinate 13,658,167 of NC_138576.1, forward strand.
TGGATTAATACCAATACAATTTGTTATGCATTTTCCGAAGGGATGTAATGTTTTGCAAGAAATGTGTGTATAAAAGTACAAAAGGGAGAAAATAGGAAAAGCATGGAATTTGATTGAGACAAGAAATAATAAACTCACTGAAAATCCGTAGATAATTGGCACTAAATATCTTTATAAAAATAAGATGATCCTTTATTATTTAATCAAAGAGGGGTTTAATGTTTTTTTCACTGAAATTTATCATGAATATTTCACTGCTATATGCCAGTGTTTAAATATTTATGGAGGGAGAAGAGCTCTAACACAAGAAATTGGGATTGTACTTAAAGCACTCAGACAGGATACTGGGGATCTAGGTTTAAATATCTGCTCCAAATCAGATGGCTAAATAACCTTGTCATTCTTTGAAAGTTCTTGATTTCCTTCCATTTCAAAACCAGGAAAGAAATTGGAAGCTCAAAAAATGAAAACTCTTTCAGTCCTTTGCCTGTCAGAAAAATTTCATGGCAAAATCAAAATATTTTATTTCACAAACCTATGAAGCTTCATTTTGTTGACTTAGGCATTGTGTAGCTACTGTTTTTCTTTGCTATAGAAGTATCTATTTTAGAAGAAAAAGCTGTTTTACTCTACTTTCTGTATTTTATTGCCAAAATAATGATTAAACTGAACAAGATCTACTTAGCCTAGCATGTCTTCTCTGACAGTGACCAATGTTTAATGCTTCAGACAAAGGTACAAGAATATCAATGGTCAGTTATGCCACACCCCTCCCAAGAGTGAAAGATTTTTTTCCTCTAATTCTTATTAGTTAGTAGTTAGTGTACACCCTGTTGCTTGCACTTTCACATCCCTTATGTATTACTTACCTTGTCTGATGCATTTGTGATGTTCCTAGTCTCCATTCAGATGTTTAATCTTCTTAAAAATCCTGTTATGTTCCTAATCTTAACATTTTGTGGCAAGGAGTTCCACAAATAACTCATATTTCCTAAAAATAAAATATTTCCTTTTTATTAACCAAAAAAATGTTGTCTTTCCATTTAAGTGGATTCCCATTTTGTTCTTACAATGTAGGAAAGAACACAGAGAACATATATTACTGGCAAAGGCAACAGCAGTAGGTCTGGATTAATTTTATGCCTTTGTTCCTGATTTAGGAGGTTTTATCCATTCACTGGACCAGAAGCACTGCTTTCCACCAACTTTTTGGGTGTTTTGAACACTGTGATCACTCCTCTTCTGTCTGGACCAATTATATGAACTTAGGTGCAGATAGCAGTGTCCTTTGGTACCCATGGTTAGAGCAGGAAGGTGATGGGAAAAGAACTTTCCAACCTCAGAGGTGGGGGAATGAATTTAGCTTAGGTTCCCTGTTCTCTGTGAACGTCACTAGGTCACATTGTGAAGAGGAAACTGGAGGAAAACCTAATTATGAATCTCAACCAGTTATAGTTACTCTGCAACATCTTAAAAGGTACTTAATACAGCAATAGCCATGATTTCAAGCAGAACATGTAATCCAAAAGTCTTTAAGAATCAGGGCATCAATCACTCAGTGCTGATATTGATATGTTTATGGGAATAAATATCAGAATAGATTTTTAAGCACCTTGGGAACTTCAGTAAAAAGAGGTTCCTTCAGTCCTTTAGTACTATACTGCCTGGGCAATCTCAGAGAGTGTGTTATGAGAGCCTATATTTTGTATGCAAATGGAGAAAATAACATTTAAATATGAGTTGGGTTCTTAGATAATTTTGTAGACGAAGGTCCAGAGTCAGGAATGCATTAAGATTCATAACTTTTATTTAGACTTTAAATGTTGAACAAGACTAAAGTCAAATTTGTTGTTGTTTTTCCCCTAATGCTTATAATTTCCATCATTAAACAGACATATTATCATACAGCTACCTCACAGAGATAGTATGGAGGTGCAGTAATGTATATTTCCAATGGATGACTCTCTTACAGAGTAGTAGACCATGGATGAAGAGCACAGTCTGAATACACAGAATGATCAATGGCATAATAATGGTATTTTTTTTCTTGTGTGTTTTTACACGTATAGTCTTTATAAGCACACAGATGTCTATAGTCCCAGAAATAGTGAGAACAAAAGCAATTTGAGAGTCTCAGGTTTGCAGAAGGTGCTCTGTAGTTCTGCTCTGGCACTGACAGGAGAGAGGTTTGCGTTCTTACTAGGCTTTTAAGGGAAGCCTTGTCTCAGATTTTGAAAGGGCAAATACTTCTCCTCTATTCACATGGTGTTTTCTGGGTTTTTCTTGGGAGGGGGGAAGAGGAAACGTCTAAATAGTTAAACTGACTAGATACAAAGAGACAGAATTGCAGGATTCAGATGCTATTTAGGCACCTAAATAAGTGGCCAGATTCTTAAAGATCTTGGCATCCGGCAGGTCCCGCTAAGACCAGTTTGCTGGGAACAGTGGCAACTGCTGCATGCCGAGACCTTTTCAGAACCTGGCCTTTGTACGCCACCAGTTTCAGTTCTCCTCCTATATGGTCATTTAATGAGTTCATTTCCCCTGGTATTTGTCTGGGCCTTTGACACATCAATGAGGGAGAAAAGAAATGTTTCCTAAGAGGAATTACAGTAATCATTGGCAAAGGCTTAGGAATAGCAATGCTACTTGACCCAACTTTGAATATACTATTCAGGCCACTAAAAATATTTGTTGAGGTCTGGTACTCTTTTAGACAACCTTCTGCTGCTTTCCAGCCTCCAAATCTGAATGAGCATCCTGTCTTGCCTGCTGAGTTACTGGTCGTGTAGGAAATACTGGTTGCCGTTCATAACGGAGCCATTGCTTATGTAGGGCAGACCTATATCCCTTCCTCTGAAAAAAGCAAAGCTCCTCTGAGCTCTGCACTTAAGCTTCATAAAGGAGGGACCTAGCCACACTGGTGGATTCCTGTTACAATAGGATTAGACAAAAAGCTACTACAAAAGATTCAGAATATAATGATAGTCCTGATGCTTTCACTTTTGATGTCTTAAAAGCTGTCTTTGCATTATATGCTGCTGGCTCTGTTGCAGACTCTGGGGCATTAGGATAAGTGAACATGCAAGGAAAAGGAAAATCAATCTCCAGCCTCAGATAATGGAACTACTGGTGCAGATGGTCACTAAACACCAGCGGTTTATAGGCTTCATTCTAGGGCTTGAGTTGCCGAGATGATTCCCAGTGGAAAAGAAAGAGGAAACCTAACGAAAACATAAGGAATGTCCCTCTCCTTATTGGGATCATATGTACCTCATTGCACTGACTTTTAGTATTTGATTGTAGCCTGCTCTGCATTCACAGCTTGGTGCAAATTTGGGGAAGGCTCAGTTTCGCTTGTTTTAATTCCACGTTCAGTCTCTGCCTCTTTTAGCTCTCCCGTATGACAGTTCATAGTGTGAAGTGTCAAACGATGGCCAGTGTCCATGATGAGGAGCTGCAATGTTGTGCGAGTTACACAGGAGAGCGCCATTGTGTGCGTTTTTTCCTGTAATTAGCCAGGAAATAGACTGCTGGGCCTAAACAACCTTTGAAAACAGACTTTTTATACTTGCAGTTGACTCTTTCCAGCGGTTTCACCGAGGTTTCATTATCAACAGGAATAATAAATGTTGATATTGTTATGTATAGGAAAAAGATCAGAACTTGATCAACATATGAACAAGTCCATACGTTTTAAACAAGTAAAACACATAGTTAGGAAATAAATAAAATTTCAAAAACAGGTTTCCACTTCCCCACTTCCCCACTTAAACTGGCAATTCAGGTTCTCATGAATAAAATTCAATGTCCAAATTCTTTTGGGATTCCAGCGACTGTTTCTTTACTCAGATGTGTGTATGTATTAGTGAAACTAAGGTTGGCAACCTGATTTTCAGAAAGACATTTTCAAAAACACTTAGTTATTTCATTAATAGTAGAGTTGGCTCTTCAGTGAACAGCTATGAAAAACACAGCTTATATGAATTTCCTGAAAGTAATGAAATGTCAAACTAGACAACTTGTGTGCCCAAAATTTAGGGGGAAGAAAAAAGGGATAAGAAAATGAGTAACATTTAAAGAAAGAATAGGAAGACTTATTCAGAGGACAACTTTCTGCAGACTTTTTAGCTTCTGAACTTTTTTTAACTTCTAAAAACTTTACATACTTTTTACATTTTTTACACCCATCACTACATGTATTTTTATATACTGTGGATGCAGAGAAAACTAATGGAAAATATAAGAATATCTGGATTCAATGAACTACTAGGTACATTTTGTGGATAAAATCAATGGACTTTCTCCATCATTTGTCATATGATACGATGTATTAATGAGGACCAAAACGATAGTTACAGAGCTATGCTAATTTGTACTTTCAATTTCATGTGGGATTTCTGTTGAAACAAAATTATTTGCTAAATTATTTTGCTACTTGCTATGTCATTTTCATTTGTTTAAATACAGTCTACTTAGACTTGTTCAATTTTTATGGACATTTAAAATTAAATAAACTTTTGTTAATTCATAGATTCTGCATAGTTTTCTTTTATTTTGATCGCTCTTAAAAATGATATGTTAAAATATGCAATAAGGAATTTATATACTTACTTTTCATTACTTTTGTTTGGAGTTTACCGATGCACAACTCTTGGCAGGGCCTAGTTAATTTAACCTGACATTTTTGGAAGGCTTTTCTGTTTTTTATCTCTGTCATTATGGTTTTTTGGGCATCATTTTACACAGATCAATAGAAACCTCGGCTCACATACAGCAAAGGGTAGAAAGGGAAGAAATCTTATCAGATGTCAGTACGGTTTCCTACACAGACAATGGAGAAAGACAAGGTCCTCCAGGGAGCTATTCAAAAGCTAAGCTCTCTTCTCTTCCTCTCCTTCTCCTCTGTCTCCAAAATGTTACTGCAAAATCAAGGGAGTCTAAGGAAAATCAATAGTAATGGTCAAGAACCTGAAAAAAATATTTCTTACACAAAGTAATAACAGGGTAGGTATTTTAAATAGACACAAATCAGGGGCAACATGATGATGAAACGATGTGGTCTGACAATCAGAACTATCTGAAAACAAATAAAAGTCCAGGGAAGATGAATAGGAACTTCTCTTCTGTTTCCTGGAATAAGAACAAGGAGGTATAAAAGACGAGAAAGCCAAAAGAGAAACAGCTTTGTGATTAAACAGTGGAATTTAAGAAGTAGATGAGAGCAAGCTCTTGACCAGCTTAAAAAAATGGATGTGCATTTATAAGACTGCCAGGACCTCAATTAAGAAAAATAAATACTTCCAAAAAGTTTTTAAACATTCAGGTCTTAAACCTGTTAGAGGACAAAACGAGATGTTGCTGGAGGTCTTTTATTCCACTTGCTACAGGGTTTTGCTAGGTCTTATGAAGCAACAGTTTTAGGCCTGATGGGTAAAGGTGCACTGCCCTAATCGGCTAGGGATGGCACTGTGGCTGCGCTCCATTTCTTAATAAATACATAAAATGTCATGTACTTGTATTTGCTGAGACATGAGCGCTGTCCCCAACATAACAGAGTGCTCTTTGTATGTTGGATTCTTCCCGTTGCTCCTGTTGCAGGCTTTCTCACATGCTGCTACTTCATTTAGAAGTTCGACGAAGGAAAGGAAACATCTGGAGCAAAGGCAGAGGGTAAAGAGTTTAACGACTGATGGAAAATACTGCGCTTACCTCCAGTTCAGTAGCCACAAGGATTCCTCTACTTCTGCATTCCTTTCCACAGGAAACTCGTGCATATGTTCACAAAACTATCAACATTTTGTGTCAAAATGCCAGACCTCCTTCACTTTCTCGTAGCAATCTGGATTTAAGTTTTTTTTTGTGTATCTAGGACCAGGCTAAGCAGCGACAAGGATGATGCGCTGCTTAGTGAGCAGCAGGGGAATTCGGTTCTCACTTCACTGTGGGAGCTCAGCGGTCCCAGGGGTGCAAGGGTGATAAACTGGCAGAAACCCTCTCTTTAACTACAGCCCCCAAAAGGGGCACTGAACCTTCTGAAATCATCCAGTTCATAATACTAATTCAGGATATAATAACAATTATAATATAATACTAATTTATAATACTTTTATCTGGGGGATGTCTGCGCTGGATCTCTACCAGCATTTGATTTCAGAAGTGAGAATATACTGCCCTTGTGCTAAGTGATTTTAGAGGTAACAAACTTCGGTAACTATCTGTGTTTTTTAGGAAAACTGCACAGTCACTTTGGTTTCAAGCTGCTGCTTTCTCTGTCTAGAGGAAGTTTTATATTGTGCCTCCCCCACGTTCTTTAGGTTCTTTGGAAAAGGCGGAAATGATAGCTTAGCGTAATTTGAAATGGAGATGAGCCTTTTTTGCCTTTTAGACAATCTACAGTTCATTATAGACTCATTTTCTCTCAGTTTTGATTCCAAAATTTCCCCCCTTTTAGCACATTAAATTCAGCAGTCCTGTGTTTTGCTAAGGCAGGCAGGCTGCGCTGGATTTATATTCCCCTCTGAAATCAATAAAATAGTAATGAAGCAACAGAGGACACAGTCGGGCTCTTACACTGCAGATTCAGTCTCTGTGCTGGGTTAATGTGTGAAAAGATTTTGCAGAAGCCAGATTTTCATTTAATGAATTTCCTCTTTCTTTCCCCCCTTTTTTCCTGAACACCCCCACATTTCGGTTTGCTGCCCTTGCTCTCGTCCGCTGGCTCCCTTTCGTGTGACAGCAAGTCGAACTTTAACTTTGCCAGCTCTTGCAAAACAGGAGCTGTGTGAAGGACTGTCACCTCAGGAGGGATGACGAGTGGCTCTCCCGGTACGCGGGGTGCGAGCGAGCGGATCGGGAGGTGAGGTCACTTGTGTACGTCTCTGCCTGGAAGTCGCTGCCTGTCAGCCTGGAGAGCTGCGTGGCACGAACGGCGTGAGCCCCGCGATGCCAGAGAGGGTTCGGCTCGGAGGAAAGGTCCCACCAGTTTTTTTTGCATTTCAGGAGATGTCCCAGGACGAGTAACGTGAAGGGGTTGGGGAGTGGGGACGTTATGACGCCTTGCGGAGGGCAATGCAAGCAAATGATGGGCACTTTGTGAGCCATCAATAATCAGCATGGTGTGAGAGTAGCCAGCGCCAGGGAAGTTAAAAAGCTGCTAAAAAAAAATCACAGTTCAAGCTCTGATGTTTCAAAGTGTGACTTCAGGGCGTTTGGTTGCAAGCAGCAAAGCAGCAAGCGAGAGCAGAGGTGAAAGTTATGTCATAGACTGTTTCCGAAGGCTTATTGCTGCGATACAAGAGTAGCAATCATTGCTGCTACACCTAAGGGTGAATACAGTTTTATCTTCTCTCTCCTTGCCTGAAATGACTTCAAACTTTGTGAAAATATTGCTTCTCAGGTTGAAAACCTCCAAACAGGGGTTGTGTCTTAGGTGAATTTTATTTTGTTAGACATACTGGGCTCAGAAACAGCCAAAGAATTTATGATCTTATATGACAATTAAACTTTCTATTTTGAAAAAGTGCCATTTCCTCCCCTGAAAAAGAAGAAAAGAAAAATTCCTCTTTCCAGAAATACTCAGGAGACTTCTGGTGTGTGATCTGTTCCATGATTGGATTCTTGCCAACATTATTACATTTACATGTTTTCTCCCCACCTACGGAACTTCTCTGAATCCTGGGCGTAAGGCTTGTGTGCAAGCAAAGAGCGGTCCTGTCTCATGTGTGCAGTGACTTTGATACACCAGGGTGCGTTTGAGCCACAGTGGCCAGCTTATCTGCACTCGCACAGCAAATCCAACACCATTCGTGTGCGTGTCGGAGTCGGCAGAGGTTTGTTTTTGCCTCGGCAATGGCAAGGGGAGAGGCAGGGTCCACTTCTGAATTGTAAAAGTTGGCAGGTGTGAGAGATTTGCTGAAACATTGGAAAAGGTTGCCGGCTCTCAGTGCCAAATCGTGTAAGCAGAATACGGGTGGCTGTGATGTGTTTGGCAGTACATATCTTTGCACCTTCTGCTAAGTCTGTGTGAGCTGCCTCACCTGGCGGGGAGAGTCCGGCCACGCTGCTCCGACACCGCCTGCGCAGGCTCTTGGCATTCAAGCCCATCCTTGGAAACACAAAATACGCTGCCCTCATAACAGGTCTGTCTTAGTTATCCCCAGCACTCAAATAAATTGTTAAAGATGACTACTGACCTTAAAAAGAACTTGAAAGCACAGGACTAGTTCAATCGTCCAGGGCATAATGAGTGGGTAGTGCCTTGACTGGTCTCTGAATAACCTTTCATATGGGTCTATTTCTACCATCACAGAGAGAATATTTTCATTAAGATTAATCATTGCTGCACATGTTCTCTTGTGTAATCACCACAATGATGCTTAATGAAACCTTAAATTCCTTTGTGCCACCTATTTTTGCCTATCTTATTTCACACATGCTTTTGCAGTGCAGCCCAGCAATCTACACTGGATTGTTAGCGAGGATGGGGAAATCTCACTGCTGAATCTTTAATTCTCTCATATGGTATAGGACCAGAGAGAATTGGATTTGCAGAGTGGAGAATTAAGGGATATAAACCACCTTCTAAAAGTACTTCTTTCTTTCCATTTACAATAAAGGATGTCATTCTGGCAACTAACTTTTCTATAAATGACACACATAAGAAACTGAGAGAGAGCCAGGAGAACAAAATTAGGTTGGAAAACTAACTGGGGTAGGTACCTGAACTCACCGTTTTCTTGTTAAGCTGATTACTCGCCAGCCTACGTCAAACTGATTCCCCATCGGAGGCAGATGTCTAACAGGAGGAAAAATAATCTTTCTTCTAGGAAATACAGTGATTTCCTGGGAAGTGCAAGGTCTGGATTTGGCATCTTCTCTGCCCCTCCTACTGAAGCTGTACAACTGGCCAGAAAAGCGTCAGGGGGGAGGACTAAGTGAAAGCGTATCTGACTGTAACACACAAAAAAGACTTTGTAGGGTGTTGTTCCATATGTAGCTTATATATTTTAATCTATGATATTAAAATGAAAAATACATAAGGAGTCTCTTGATCAAGACAGGAATACAGCTTCTTTTCCTAGGTCAAACTAGAGGAACCTTAACAGTCTGTTGGGCTCACAGTTAAATATTCATCAGTGTGGAAATGCAAAAAAAAAAAGTGTCTGGGAAGTTACTCTTTCTGATGGCATTTAACTATGTGTAATTTTATTTAATTCATGTCTCCCTATGTATGTACGCAACACTGGAACCCAGAGATAAGTTTTAAAAGTAGGTAAGGTAAATGACAGTTTGATAAAACTTAAATGTTGCCTAAATAAATAAAATGTGAAGCTGTGCTATAAGATTATAGTCCTTGTCTCTGCATTCTACTTGTGGCACAACCCATTGGTAACAAGTGAAATTCATTGCGTTGTGAGAAGTATTTACATGCACCCCTGTCCTATGATCAACATCAGACAGCCACAGTAGAGCAAATCTGGATTTGAAATCACTGGCATCTTATTAAGGGAGGACAACTGCTCGCTGTGATCAATACATGTCTTTTACATTAAGCTACAAATTATTCAAGGTATTCTGACAGTTTTAAATGGAACATAGTAATCAGTACGTTTAAAACAGATTTTTTTCTTTTATTTCATCTGAGTAGAGAGCAGGTAAAGAGGATATTTCAGTCTTTATTTAGGCATAACTTCCATTATGCTTTAGAAAATTTTGCCAAACTAAGGGCTAGCAAAAGAAGGTAAAAATAACTCTGATGCAACTGTGATTTGCACACATGCTTAGAAAAAATATAATAAGTATAGTGTATACAATGTGTTTAACATAAGGATATTGCTCACATGTTTAAATTTATGCACATTCTCAAGTCTTTGTGAGAGCAAGGACATAAGGTTGAGACAAAAAATCTCTGACTACTTTTGTATACCATGCAATTATGTCATATAGAAATGCTTGGTATTACTGATCATACAAGTTTTCCACATGCAAACCATACAATTAAAGAAATATCTGTGTCCTCTGGTCCTTTTCAGAAATGTGTCCCACAAAACACTGTCCTCTTTTTTTAGATACTAAGAATAGTGTGCATATATAGATTTTTTTTACTCCAACTTAGAATTCATTAAATTACCTTTTCATATTGGCATGCACATGTATATTTACTCTTTAAAGCCTCATTTACTTTCTTGCTTTTTATATAAGCAAAAAATAATTTTATAGCTAGAATTGCTTTTTGGTATGGTTTGATTCAATCAGCTTTTAACTGTACTGACATTTACCGGATGGTCATAAAAAGAAAGCAAAGTGAAAATGACAAAAAGCCCCATGTTTTGCAAAAGTTCACATTCAGTGCATCCAATCTGCAGTCCCCAGAGACAAAAAGAGAAAAGAGCAGGTCTGTAATGCAGCTGCCAGTTTAGTGATCAAACCCAACAGATTGTGGTCTGGCCAGATCTGGTGTCCAGATAAAAATGGTATTCATGCTAACCATCTGCCTACAGGTCAGTAGGGACAAAAATTAAAAATAATTACCTCTAATGAATGAATAGACAATGACAGTCCTGTGTGAGGTATGGTATCATCTCTGTGCATGCACACACATACGCACACACATGTATTGGTGAAGAGTGACTGGGTTATTTTTATTTAGAATTCTGTCAGCTACGGGTTTCATTTATGTTTTATTTTAATTGCTTAATTCTCTGGCTTTATGTTATTGTAGTTTTAAAATACATAGCCGTTTTTCCTGCAATTAAATTGTGTTAATGACGATGATGATAATAATTAGTACCTTAAGTATGTCCAGTGCAAGACTCAAAAGTCAGCTTCTAATTCCTAAAAATCCAACTAAGTCTCAATAAGCAGAATTCTAGACTCAAAATCTCCAAAAAAGCAATTTGGACTATCTACTTTCTGGTACAAACCACATGGAGAACTAGGAGCCTTGAAAGAGCTAGACTGAGCACTGACTACCGTAGCTGGAGCTACAGAGTGGGGGAAAGGAAAGGGCTTGGCGTGGGGTCTGAAGCTGCCTGGGGCTGTAGGATCCGGCTTTCAGATCCACAGATCCAAATCCACCATTCAGAGCTGCAGCTGGCATCTGTGGGTCACATATCCACTTCTAAGAAACGGGAAGGATTGTAAGTGATGAAATATACAATAAATCATCAAGATATATGAGTGTCTATTCTTAATAGCCTCTGAAATGGGGCTGTTGCTGCTACAGGGAGACCAGATAGTCAGTAGTCTAATTTTGTGAGATCACACTTTTTTGTTTGTTTGTACAGCTTCAGGACAAGACCTATTTCTATATTAATAAATACATTCTCCAATCAGAATTATTCTATTGTCTTCTATACTGAGCAACCACTACTAATTCATCACTTTGACCAACTATTCTGGAACCAAATGTGCTCTGAAGATAGATTCCAATTCAGCCACTGTCTGCTGGAAGTGTCTTCTTTGTACATCTCCATATAAACAAATCTGAGCGTCCATGCAATTCATTTAGCTGCAAAGGAGGCCAATAAGTGCTTAATTGCACCCCCACCTTCTTGCTGGCAGACCAGAGCACGGGAAGCTGGGAGGGGACACGGCCAGGACAGCTGACCCAGGCTGGCCAAAGAGATATTCCATACCATACGATGTCATGCCCAGGGGGAGTTGGCTCAGGAACTATCTGGGCAGTGGATGGCGAGCAACTGTGCTGTGCATCACTTGTTTTATATTTTCCATTACTATTTTTATCACTATTCTTTTTTCCCCTGTCTCATTAAACTGTCTTTATCTCAACCCATGAGTTCTGTCCCCTTTCTGATTTCTACCTAAAAGGCTTCACTTATATCTTGATAGTATTCCCTGGCTCTGCTTCCTCACTGTCTTCTGCTGGACTTAATCAGCTAGGTAGGAGGTCACTGCATAAAGGGTGCAAAATTTTGTCATTTGTTTGAACTCACTGTTTGTGTGTTCACATCTCAGTGCTGAGCTCAAGAGGGTCAATAATAATAAGCAGGAGGTGTTGTCAGGTGGCCAGAAAGTTAGCAAAGTGGAAAAAAACCCAGAACAAAACAAAAACCAAAACAGAAATAACTAGAAATGGGGAAGAAAACTAAAGAAAAAGATAAAGTTAAAACATATAATTTAGCTCTGCAACAATCTAGAATCATAGAACCATAGAATAGTCTGGATGGGAAGGGACCTTTAAATTTAGGTCATCTAGTCCAACCTCCCTGCAGTGAGAAGGGACATCTTCAACTAGATCAGGTTGCTCAGAGCCCCGTCCAACCTGACCTGGAATGTTTCCAGGGATGGGGCATCTACCACCTCTCTGGGAAACCAGTTCCAGCGTTTCACCACCCTCATTGTCAAAACTTTCTTCCTTCTATCTAGCCTAAATCTACCCTCTTTTAGTTCAAAACCATTACCCCTTGTCCTATTGCTACAGGTCCTGCTAAAAAGTCTGTCCCCATCTTTCTTAGAAGTCCCCCTTGAAGTATTGGAAGGCTGTAAGAAGGTCTCCCCAGAGCCTCCTCTTCTCCAGGCTGAACAACCCCAACTCTCTCAGCCTGTCCTCACAGCAGAGGTGTTCTATCCCTCTATCATTGTTGTGGCCTCCTCTGGATCCGCTCCAGTAGGTCCATGTCTTTCCTGTGCTGAGGGCTCCAGAGATGGATGCAGGACTCCAGATGGGGTCTCACCAGAACAGAGTAGAGGGGCAGAATCCTCTCCCTCGACCTGCTGGCCACCCTGCTTTGGATGCAGCCCAGGATACTGCAGGCTGCAGGTGAACATTGCTGGCTCATGTCCAGCTTTCCATCCACTAGCACTCCCAAGTCCTTCTTGGCAGAGCTGCTCTCAATCCTTTCATCCCCCAGCCTGTATTGATACCGGGGGCTGCCTTGACCCAGGTGCAAGACCCTGCACTTGGCTTTGTTGAACCTCATAGGGTTCACACAGGCCCATGCCTTGAGTTTGTCCAGGTTCCTCTGGGTAGCATCCTTTTTCTCAGGTGTGTCAACTGCACCACTCAGCTTGGCATCATCTGCAAATTTGCTGAGGATGCACTCGATCCCACTGTCTATGGCATTGATGAAGATATTAAAGAGTACTGGTCCCAACACAGATCCCTGAGGGACACCACTCGTTACTGATCTCCATCTGGACATTGAGCCGTTGACCACTAACCTCTGGGTGTGACGACCCAACCAATTCCTCATCCACCCAACAGTCCAACCATCAAATCCATATCTCTCCAACTGAGAGAGAAGAGTGCTGTGGGGGACCGTGTCAGAGGCCTTACAGAAGTCCAGATATACGACATCCATAGCTCTTCCCTTGTCCACTGATGTGGTCACTCCATCACAGAATGCCACTAGGTTGGTCAGGCAGGACTTGCCCTTGGTGAAGCCATGCTGGCTGTCTCAAATCACGTCCCTGTCCTCCATGTCCATAGCTTCTAGGAAGATCTGTTCCATGATCTTCCCAGGCATGGAGGTGAGACTAATGGGTTGGTAGTTCCCAGGGTCCTCCTTGCTACCCTTTTTAAACATGAGTGCAATGTTTTCCTTTTTCCAGTCTCCAGGGACTTCACCTGACTGCCAGGACTTTTCAAATATCATGGAGAGTGGCTTGGCAACTACATCAGCCAATTCCCTCAGGACTCCAGGATGCATCTCGTCAGGTTCCGCAGACTTGTGCATGTTCAGGTTTCTCAGGTGGTCTTGAGCCTGACCTTGATCTTCTTCCCTGATCTTCTCTTACAGTGGGAGCGACTCTGCTCCGCCAGTCCCCATCTTGCAGCCCATCCCCACAAGAGGTGTGGGAAAAGACACTGACAGTGAAGACTGAGGCATCGAAGTCATTCAGTACCTCAACCTCCTCCTCATCTGTTGTTATGAGACTGCCAGTCTTGCTCGTCAAGGGGGTACGCTTTCTTTGACCTTCCTTTTCTGGCTAACATACCCGTAGAAGTCCTTCTTGTTATTCTTTGCATCCCTTGCCAAGTTCAGATCCAGCATGCCTTGGCCCTCCTGACCCCACCCCTACACAACCAGGCAGCATCCCTGTACTCTTCCCAGGGTACTTGTCCCTGCTTCCACTGCCTGTGCATTTCCTTCTTGCCCTTTAGTTTGATCAGCAGGTCTCCACTCAGCCATGCTGGTCTCTTGTCTTCCTTTCCTGATTTCTTACAACTGGGGATCGAGAGCTCTTGCGGTCTATGGAAAAAGTCCTCAAATATGGACCAGCTTTGTTCTGCTCCCTTGTCCTTGAGGGCAGTTTCCCAGGGGATCCTATTGACTAACTCCCTGAAGAGCTGGAATTTTGCTTTCTTAAAATTCAGGGTCCTGACTTTACTCTTTGCCTGTCCCATATCCCTCAGGACTGCGAACTCCACCAGTCCATGATCCCAGCAGGCCAGGCTGCCTCCAGTCTTGATGTCACCAATTAGTTCACATACATTGGTGACAAACAGGTCCAGTATGGCATCCGCTCTGGTTGGGCTGTCTATTACCTGGCTTAAGAAGTTATCTTCCATGCCCTCCAGGAGTCTCCTGGACTGCCTACAGCTTGCCATGCTACTTTTCCAGCAGATGTTGGGGTGGTTGAAGTCCCCCAGCAGGACGAGAGCCTGCGAGCACAATGCTTTCTGTAGCTGGAGTGAGAAGGCTTCATCAATAGGCTCCCGTTGGTCAGGCAGCCTGTAGTAGACACCAACTACAAGGTTCCCTTTGTTGCCTCGGTCCCCGATTCTCACCCGTAAGCTTTTGACCTGCTTGTGGCTATTCTTCAGTGAACTCACAGAAGCACACAGAATCACAGAATCATTAACGTTGGAAAGGACCTTCAAGATCATCAAGTCCAAGCATTAACCCAACACCACCATGCCCACTAAACCATGTCCTTAAGTGCCATATCCACACGGTTTTTGAAAATTTCCAGTGATGGTGACTCCACAATCTCCCTGGGAAGCCTGTTCCAATGTTTGACCACTCTCTTGGTGACAAAATTTTTCCTGATATCCAATGTAAACCTCCCCTGGTGCAACTTGTGGTCATTTCCTCTCATTCTACCGCTGGTTACTTGGGAGAAGAGACCAACACTCACCTCACCACAACCCCCTTTCAGGTAGTTGTAGAGAGCGATAAGGTCTCCCCTCAGCCTCCTCTTCTCCAGACTAAACAATCCCAGTTCCCTCAGCCGCTCCTCAGAAGACTTTTTCTCAAGACCCTTCACCAGCTTCGTTGCCCTTTTCTGGACATGCTCCAGCACCTCAATGTCCTTCTTGTAGTGAGGGGCCCAAAACTGAACACAGGATTCAAGCTGCGATCTTACCAGTGCCAAGTACAGGGACACAATCACTTCCCTACTCCTGCTGGCCACACTCATTCTCTGCTACAGGCCAGGACGCTGTTGGCCTTCTTGGCCACCTGGGCACACTGCCGGCTCATGTTCAGCCGGCTGTCAACCAGCACCCCCAGGTCCCTTTCCGCTGGGCAGCTCTCCAGCCAATCCTCCCCAAGCCGGTAGCGTTGCATGGGGTTATTGTGATCCCTAAGGGCACTTAGACTTGTTGAACCTCATACAATTGGCCTTGGTCCATTGATCCAGCCTGTCCAGATCCCTCTGCAGAGCCTTCCTGCCCTCCAGCAGTTCAACACTCCTACCCAACTTGGTGTCATCTGCAAACTTACTGAGGGAGCACTTGATTCCCTCATTCTAGATCATTGATAAAGATATTGAACAAGACCGGCCCCAGAACCGAGCCCTGGGGAACACCGCTTGTGACCGGCCACCAGCCAGATTTAACGCCATTCACCACAACTCTCTGGGCTCGGCTGTCCAGCCAGTTCTTTACCCAGCGAGGAGTACTCCTGTCTAAGCCACGAGCCGCCAGTTTCTCCAGGAGAATGCTGTGGGAGACACTGTCAAAGGTTTTACTAAAGTCCAGGTAGACAACATCCACAGCCTTTCCCTCATCCACTAGGCGGGTCACCTGGTCATAGAAGGAGATCAGGCTGGTCAAGCAGGACCTGCCTTTCATGAACCCATGCTGGCTGGGCCTGATCCCTTGGTTGTCATTCACATTCCCTATGAACATCCTCAAGATGAACCACTCCATGATCTTTGCTGGCACAGAGGTCAGGCTGACAGGCCTGTAGTTCCTGGGATTATCCTTTCATCCTTTCTTGTAGATGGGTGTCACACTGGCAAGCCTCCAGTCTTCTGGGACCTCCCCTGTTAACCAGGACTGCTGATAAATGATGGAGAGTGGCTTGGTGAGCTCCTCTGCCAGCTCTCTCAGTACTCTTGGGTGGATCCCATCAGGCCCCATGGACTTGTGGTTGTCCAGGTGGCTTTACAGGTCCTTAACTGTTTCCTGCTGGGTTATGAGGAGTTCACTGCGCTCTCCATCCCCGTCTTCCAGCTCAGGGGGCTGAATAGGCTGCGGATACTTGGACTGGCTATTAAAGACTGAGGCAAAGAAGGCATTAAGTACCTCAACCTTGTCCTCATTCTTGGAGAAAATGTTCCCCGCCATATCCAGTAGGGGATGGAGATTCTCCTTGCCTCTCTTTTTGTTGTTAATATATTTGTAGAAGCATTTATTATCCTTTACAACTGTGGCCAGACTGAGCTCTAGCTGGGCTTTTGCCTTTCTAATTTTGTCCCTGCTTGACCTAACGAGATCCTTGCACTCTTCGTGAGTTGCCTGCCCCTTCTTCCAGAGGTGATAAACTTCCCTCTTTTCCCTGAGTCCCAGCAAAATCTCCCTGTTCAGCCAGGCCGATCACCTTCCCCGCCAGCTCTTCTTACGGCACATGGGGACCGCCTGCTCCTGCGCCTTTAAGATTTCCTTCTTGACGGCTGTCCAGCCTTCCTGGACCCCTTTGTCCTTCAGGACTGTCTCCCAAGGGACTCTCTCAACCAGTGACCTGAACAGGCCAAAGTCTGCCCTCCGGAAGTCCATGATAGCAGTTTTGCTGAGTCCTCTCCTTACTTCACTCACAACTGAGAATTCTATCATGTCATGGTCGCTAAGCCCAAGACGGCCTCCAACCACCACATCTCTCACCAGTCCTTCTCTGTTTGTAAACAGCAGGTCAAACGAGGCACCTCCCCTGGTGGGCTCACTCACAAGCTGCGTCAGGAAGTTTTCCTCCACACACTCCAGGAACCTCCTAAACTGTTTCCTCCCCGCTGTTTTATCCTTCCATCAGATGTCTGGTAGATTGAAGTCCCCTACAAGAACAAGGGCTCGCGATTGTGAGACCTCTGCCAGTCGCTTATAGAACGTCTCCTCTGTCTCTTTGTCCTGATTGGATGGTCTATAACAGACACCCAGCAGGATGTCTGCCTCATTGGCCTTCCCTCTCATCCTTACCCACAAGCACTCTACTTGGTCTTCACAATCTTTGGTTTCTATACAATCAAAACACTCTCTAACATACAGAGCCACCCCACCACCTCTCCTTCCCTGCCTATCCCTTCGGAAGAGCTTATAGCCATCCATCCATTGCAGCACTCCAGTCATGAGAAGCATCCCACCATGTTTCTGTGATGGCAACTATGTCATAGCTGTCCCGCTGCACAATGGCTTCCAGTTCCTCCTGTTTGGTGCCCATGCTGTGTGCTTTGGTGTAGATGCACTTGAGCTGGGCTATCGATTTCACCCCCAACTCCGGCATGCCACCCCTAGGCTAATCTCTAGTGAGCCTCGTTTTATCCCCTCCTCCCTTCAAATCTAGTTTAAAGCCCTCTCGATAAGGCCTGCCAGCTCATGAGCAAGAATCCTTTTCCCCTTGGAGACAGTTGCACTCCCTCTGCTGCCAGGAGGCCCGGTGCCGTGTAAACCACCCCATGGTCAAAAACGCAAAATTCTGCCAACGGCACCAGCCCCTGAGCCATGTGTTGACCAAGTGTGCTTTCCTATTCCTTTCAGCATTCTTCCCCGTCACTGACAAAAACACTGCCTGTGCTCCCCCTCCATCGATCAGTCACGCCAGAGCTCTGAAGTCCCTTTTAATTGCCTTTGGGCTTAGTGCAACTCTTCACACTATATCCATTTATTGTGTTATCATACATGAGGCTGAGACCATAGCAAGTTAAAGGACACCTGTCCCTAAAGGAAGCTCATGAGACCCATTATGGGCTTTATCTAGATATAAATAATCTCTTTTCTACATATATCTGTATTACATAATGGTAGAAGGTGAGTTAATGACAGAAAAATTACCAGGAATATGTATGCAGAAATGCATATTTCAGCTTTGATAGAAAAAGTCTAAATTTCCTGACTTCCAAGATATTGCAGGTTTTTTGGAATCAGAGTGAACTTGGCTTCTCTATTCAAATTTGCACTGTGCAAAAACTCAGCTCAAGCAAGTTGTTGTAAATTAAATCTTCACAAAAGAAAGATGAAACTGTTTATCTCAGCATCCAATATCCTCACGAAGCCGAGCACTCTGCCTGTGCACAAATTACGCCCAAAGAGTCTGTTCATAACAAGTCTCCCCTGAAAGATTCAGAGCCCACATTGCAGAAGGCACTGCACTATGTAGTTGGCTCCTATTTTTTATCAGCTGAAGTTCAAGGCCAAGCCGTTCAAGAGGTTCTGGTCTCATGTCATTGCCTACAGCTCTGCAAGAGCAGCACCGCTCATGTCTAACAGGACCCAGCAGAGATTTCTTACCAAAATGCAGCTAAATTACTGCTCTATGATTTTTGTTATAAGGCTGCTCAGACCTTTTCTTTTTTTTTTTTTTTTAACAGAACATTTTGCCATGGAAACCACAGAAATAGAGGTTTGGGCAATCAAATCTGTGAAACAAACAAAATTATTACGACTCGCAGAACTACAGATTAGTACTAATTTCACAGCTGCCTTCAAATGCAAAGCTCACTTATCTGAACTAGTCTTCTCTGTACAGTCTAGAGAACAGTATTTACATATACTTATACAGACATATACAGATATTTTTATATAAAACTAAGAAAAAACATTATCTATTAGAGTAAATTAGTTATTATGCATGTGATACTCCTTCTTGGGACAGGACAAAAGAATTGCATGTGGCCAATACTATTACATTGTGTACAGGAGGCATTCAGACACAATAGAAACTGAACTGTGATATAAGAATGTGTACATAATGAAGTAGAATACTTAATTAAATTCTTAAAATAATATTCAAAACATTATGTTGTGCCTGTCACCATATAAGATTAGAATCCCAGAAATCCACAAGAAATATAGCTGAGCTGAAACAATTGTTTGCAAAACAGGGTGGTGAACATGTTCCTCTTCAGTTTTTTCTTAACATTTCTTCAAAAAAATCAGGTTGATGACCAACGTTGGAACCAAACGTACTTGCACATAGGCAATCCTCATTGATTTCAGTAAAACTTCAGGATCAACACAAAATCTAGTTCCCTGGGTCCAGTTACCATCTCTTGGTCTGAAAGAGAAACAGTATACTTAGGTAAAACAACAGGTTAGCAGAGTTTTCTGATATTCATGGGAAAGAAAAATCATGGAAACACAATAAAAGCTACAGCTAAACCTCTAGCAATTTAAAAGGTATAATTATTCACAAAGCATTTCAACATAGTGACCATGTAGTTACACCAAGAATTTTTTTTTCTTCTAGAAACATTGGTGTTATTGATCAGTTTTCCAGAGAAGAAGCAGAAATGTGAGAACATGCTGATGGTGAGAGAAGAGGCTTCAAACGTCTAAACTTTGAATCAGATCTTTGAAACTAAAATTCCAGTAAAAAGAATGTTAATTTTCTATATAACTGCTTACATTTAAGATTTTGCTTTCTCTCACAAAAGTTTGCTAGACGAATTTCTCAAGCATCCAAAAAACTGGAGGCTTTTAAAAGTTCGGAATTAGGATAATATTTCCATACATATGCTTTGAAGGAGTATGTATACACCTTGGAGAAGTTAAATAAGTTAAAAATATAGCCAACAAATTTGAACTCAGAATCACAGTACTCATAGTTACAAAATTTCCAGCATTTTTTCTTCTGTCTCTCCTGGAAATATGGCACAGATTAACTCTCTCTTCAGAGGTACTGAGCAGCTGTAAGAACTACAGGAATAAAGAAAGATACCTCGCTAACTTAACTAAAGTATCTAGAGCTCTGTGAATATGTTAGAGTTCAATCTCTCTTCTTTATGTGCTTACTGCTTATAATGTGTTCTGATTTGTCCTATATCAATACTCTCTTCACGGCTGCTGTAGAGGGTCTTTTCCTGCTCTGTGTAGGAAGAAAAACATTATATCTCCTTTAAGAGTCATAGGGTGTGCATAGACTATTAAAGCTAGGTCTTAGCACAATCTAGAACAAGCTTCTAGAGAGTAAAAGGTGGTCTAATAAAGCCAGTGACAGCCAAGAACCAGAAGTTGAGAAGAGATTAAGACACTGCTGAGAAGAAAAAAGCGTAGACAACCAGGCATGGAGGATGTCATAGTACGGAGCAGATTGCTAAAACTCCTCTCTGCAGAGTTTGCTGTATCTCAGAAAAACACTAAATGTCAGTAGACTGAGAGAAGGATTGCAGGAAAGAGCTCACCCGACCTTACTCCATGTTAGTCCATTTCTCTATTTCAAAAGTATCTAATTCTAGATTTTGTTAAAATAAAATTAGATGTAAGATTTAATAGCCCTGTCCCATGGGTTTCTTGAAAGAGAAAAAGATTTTGTAGTTTCATCTTAAAAATGCTGGCATCACATCTACATATGCTCTTCTTATTGTATTAGTGCTTTTAACTCATTCCTATCAAAGCTATCTACAAAGATAACCTATGCAGTGGAACAAGTTCTCTTCTTTTGTCTTCTCGTTATTTCTCATGTAAATGTGGCATTTTTTGAAATTTCACATGTTACTGTCTCTCCATATTTTCACATCCTTTCAGCTGTTGACTAACCAGGTTCTGATCCTTTCATAGACTGCACATTTTCCAGGAAATGAAGACCATTTGCCTGAGATAGCAGCTGGTTCGGTGTTTCTGAAGTGACTTCCCCTGCTGTGTAGTTAGCATTTGTCCATGTGAGGAGTGGCTATGACCATCTTGTCACACAGTGTGGATCAGCCACAATATTCTTCTCTAACAAGGTAATCACTTTGAGCCCAACACCAACTTGTATGTGATGTAGTGGTGACCCCAGAACATGGACTTTTTAGGTAATATTTGCTTTGGGGGACTCAGTAATGCCAAATGATATATGAGGAGACATTTGTTTCTAAGCTTCTGTGCCGTGCTTGGCACAGAAAAGAAGCTTAAGACATTTTATATGCAGTGTTATGCATACTGCCCATCTAAACCTATTGTTGCTCAGTGTCAATGCCCAAGGCAAAAGTTTTGGCCAGCTTCTGCCTGGGCATCATGCCATCCTGACAGATGGGTATGAGTGTAGAAAATCAAGAAAGTATGTTTGTTCATCAAATAAGAGTGGCTGGGGCATTTTTCCCAGCTGACACTCTGAAAACAGCTGCCTTCCTTGAGCATGCTTGTTTCTGGTTAAAAGGTCTGTGATATTAGTAATTCTTCTCTGAACTATGCAAACTATCAATAAATAAAAGAGTCATTTTACAATTAGCTATGGTTACTATGTTTGAGGCTGCTTTTAAAGAGTGGCCCCTTATTTGTGTTTATTTTTGCTTCCAGAATTAGGAAGTGAGGACCAAGTGTCCATGACTCATCTGAGTTGCAATTAAACAGAACTCACAAATGTGTTCTTGGCTTTTATGCAACACTGTGCAACAGGCTGCCCCTCTCTATCCACTACTGAGGTGACTGTGAACTGTGATACCTGCACTCCCTTCTCAGCTCTGCTGTTGGCATACTCCCCTAACCTTAAACAAGATGTTTGGTTTCTGTTACCCAGAGAGGAGAAAAGGTGAAAGATTTATCTTTATTTTCCAGTGAAACAACTTGTTTGATTTCATTAAAAAACAGTGATAAAGTCCTTCATGGTCTACGGATGTTTCTCAAAATCTTTCTTTCATGTTAAACAGAGTAACTCACAAATTTTTGCATTTCATAATGTTCACACGTAGCCATGTGATATTCATATTCCTGGGAAAATATTTCATCCAGCAGCAGGAGGGAATGAACAGCTCAACATTGACTCGTCTACCAAGACAACAACAGTGGTTATGCTGTTTCACAGTGTCATAATGATCTATATGCTCAAGATTTTTACTGTATAGTGTACAGTGATTTATAGACATCATGTGTTTATACGATCACAAGCACAATGGCTCTTCACGAAATTATTTACTTACCATTTTGCAACCCTTTTAATGCAGCTGGTCAAAATTGTTCCTCCCTTGAATTGGTGATATTTTACTAAAGTCAATGGATTTACAGGGGATTAAATAAGTGATGAATATATCCTAATATGCCTGAGACTACTGCCACCATGACACTCAGTAAGTGTTCTGAAATCTGTGTAATCCCAAATTGTTTTTGAAGGACACCCCAGAAAAAGATCTAAGGCAACAAATTTCAAGGTTCAAATCTCAACAAGCACATTTCACTATAAAACGTCCTGTGTCACAGTACAAACACTGAGTACCAGGATATATAATGTGCACATACACAAAAAAAAAATTCACGGCATATCGTGGTTTCCCATACCAAAACCTTTGAGAGCTGAAGTTATGCCGAATGTTTTTTTTTCCCAGTGTTTAGAAAAAACAGCCCAAGCCCAAGAAAAAGTGGAATACACGGGGCTACTTGGGTGTCTTCTTGGGATGGCAGCACTGAGTTTCCTAAGGAAACATGTGGCTATATCTATCACACATCCACATTTGGACCAGAATCTCCTCAAAGAGCTTGAATATTTACAGTGAGAACCCCTGGGAATCAAAGCATTAACTCACATGGCTATTTTCCCACAGGTCTAATGGGGAATATCTTTGTCCTTGAAAATCTGCCAGGTCTGAGCCAGGCTCTGCAACTTTTGTATACTACAGGGCACTCACTGAGTAAACGCAGGGATGAGCGTGCCCCATCTGGGCCTTGCTATCCCACTAACATCTGCAGTTGTTGGCTTCACCTGTGAGACGTGGGTGTTCAGCCTAGCCCTTCTGCATGTGACAGTGCAGAGCGTGCCCACCAAGCTGTCCTTGTCCCCCTGGAATGCCTCACTTCCAGCAGTGCTCTTGTCGGGGGAAGATGCTGACCCACTTCCATTGCAAAGAAGCTCCCAATTTCCCTGAGAGCCCTGGAATGGGGGAAAACACTGAAAAAGGAGAGCTCAGGTGAATCTGGAAAGGATACTGGGCAGGAATGGGACACTGCGGCACTACTGCCTCTCTGGTGAGCGTGGCACAGGCATGCTGCAGTCATTTTGTGAATGGAAGAAGAAGTACCAGGAAGGGGAAATTAATCCTGTGCATCTTTGTTTTTTGTTAGTCAGTAGAACTTAAAACTTTTTAGCAGGACTGAGATGATATTGTGTCACTGCACCACAAGTATGCCTTGGCAAAATGATGAAAGGCCAGTAATTACAGCTCTTCCTTGTCTTTCAGTGATAGATCCTGGACAAATATGGAAGGGGAGATTTTTCCAGCAAACTCATTCCTGAATTATCTGAAGATATTTTAGCAGAACCATGAAACATCCAGGATGAAAGGTAGAAGAAACTGTTTATTTTACAAAGACAGAAAAACTTCATTCTCTAATCCTTCCCCTCACCCCCCATTCACAACGATGCATAAAAGGGGAACCTTCTCCCAGTTTCATGAGGAAACTAGCTTCAGGACCACCCAGCGAGCTCTGTTCCCTTCCCCTTGTCTAAATCACACAAAGAAAAATAAACAAATGAACACAACATTTGCCTTCTCATCCCTTCTTTTCACTAAAGGGTCAGGAGGGTCGGGGAACCTTCTTTTGCCATCTCTGGACACCCTCACCCTCTTCAAGAACCAATCCAGATGGATCACGGCCTTTGAAATCTTAAATCCTTTAATCAGTTTCTCCAACTTTCCCTGTTGGCTCCTTTATGTCACATTCCTGGGCTAATTCAGGTACCTTCATGCAGCATAGGATTTGGATGACAAAAAACACATGGGGAAGTACACGTCCAGAGTTCCATGGAAGTGGTGGGTTGATTATCCTTAGCTTCATTAAGGTTGCTCAGCAACATGAGCTTGTATTAATCATGTCAGAGCAGCCACATCCTGACAAGCTATCTGCACTGCCAGGATACAGACTCTTCCCGCACACTGCTGAGAAAACGTTCCCATGAACTGTCCCTCTGCTGTCAGCAGGTAATGGTTGAATGAAAATTTAGACTTGTCAAAAATTTCATGAAGAATTATCCTCACTACAGTAATGAGTCCAACAGGAAAGGAACATAGGATGTTGTACAAAACAGTTTTTCAGTGACCACAAAAGAGAGACATGAGGAGCGGCAATTGAAATATTAAACAGTGTGGCTAGATGATCTAGATAGTTAAACAAGGGATAAAGAATTCCCCAGTAGATAGATCACTGGCTGCACAGTTCACAGCTTTGCTATGCCCGGAAAGATGGAGCCAACATATTCTTGAGAGAGTCATCACTAAGTTCACAGTCATAATTTCCAGCTGGATTTTTTCCATTTGATAATTTTGTACTGTTAATCAGAGCTCATCAGATACTGCAGAAACAGCATTCAAAAGCTTTGGTTTAAATTCCAAACAGCTTCCTCATGTCTTTTTATTTCTTATTAATATGATTATGTTGTGCTCACAAATGTTCTTTTTTTATCTCAGCCATTTAATAATTTCAAATTACCAGCCATTCTGTGTAGCAGCACCTAAAGTAGCATTACAGAACAAGACTGAACTCTTCCATAAACTACCCTTACACTGCCAAGCCAAATGGGAATTTTTGCAGATTCCCAGATATTTAGTATCAACACTACCAAGCTACATCTCAGATTTTAAATTTGGAGCAGGGGTTACTGAAGAATTATTTGGTCAAGTGTTACTGGATTTATATTTTAGTAATGCCATTTCTGGAAGTGGTTTCTCTTTAATGATATGTCAGTGAATTGAATGGGAGTGATGTCGGCCTTTTAAAAAGATGTAGGGGTTTCTTAGACACTTTGCAGATGATTTTAGGAGACAATCCTTAAAAGTCCATGTCCATAGTACTGTACCAAAACCCCCCTAAAGTCAAATAGGATTCTGGAAAAGTCATAGGGTTTATTCCTTTACTACAAAAGCAGAGAATTTTGTGTTGAAATACTCTAGAGGAGGTATACATCCATGTATGTATATACATCTACTTTTATTGTCTACCACCACCTCATTCTGTATAAAACAAGTTCTAATTATAAATTGAAGGATTGTGCTCCAAGCAGTGTATAACTGACACACTGGCTGCTACTGCACCAAAGGTGGAAAACTGTCAGGAATGTCTTCCTTCTTTTTTTTTTTTTTTTTTTAAATCTGTCACTTCATGTAGCAGTAAAACCCAGCATGGCATTGCAAGGAGATTTACCTAAAATAAACAAGCAAATAAACAAACTCAAACTTCAAAAGACAGTTTTGAAACCTTGGGAAAGATTTAGCTCCTATAGTCATTGCACAAAGATAGAAAGATTCTTATTAGTTTGTTCATACTTGAACATGTGAATATGAAAGAAGCACCTAAATCAGAGAGGCAGTTGAGGCAAGAGGGGTTTTTGTTTGTTTGTTTATACAATTTTGCTGATGCTTCAAATGCTTTCAAATAAAGAACACTTCAGGTCATTGAATACTATGTATACTCCCACACAATTTTTTATTGTCACACACACTGAAAGAAACCACTTACTGGGAAAGAAGACTATTCTTGCCCCACTGCTCTGCAGGCCAAACTCCAGGTCTTTGAATCTCCATTAGATTTAATAAGACACCTCAGCTCTGTGTCATTGTCTATTTTTTTTTCCCCAACTGTAAAACAAGAACAGTGCAGCTTCATTTGGCAGTCACTATTTACAGTCTAGACTGTAAATGTGAGTGATCAGGGACTGCCTCATCCTATATATAGTATTAACATGATGGACTTCTACTCTCAGTTGAATTTTGTTTATGCAGCAAATATGTTAAATAGTATTATTTCTAAAAGAACTTGGGCTGGCCAATAATTGTTAGCAGTTGAACATCTGAAAAATTAAAAGAAAGAAATGTAACTCCCAATAGTGATGAGGTTAACAGTTTCATGGCTATGAGTGAGTCCATTAGGTATGGAGAAATTCCGTGTTGTTAATAATTCTAAATGCCACTTATTTCAAGTTCAAAGAGTTGCTGTGTTGTCTGTTAAACGCATTTGCAAATTTTTACATTGAATTTTCTTTTCTCTGCAACATGAACAAATGGCTTTTAAGATAACGCAAATCTGAAAATCGATACAATATGTATATATCATGTACCAACATTTTAGATCACTATTACGTTATTAATGGTTTATTCATCGTTAAATTAGAGTATTATATCAGTGTAAGTATCAGTTGATATACGTATGTGTGTCAGTATATATAACAGCATGGATAAATCTTTCATTTTCCATCTAAAAGGTATTTTCATTCAGAAAAACGGTCCATCTAGTTCATAGAATTCCCATTCTTGCTGCTTTTATTTCAACAGATCTTTAATCTTAGGTATTAGGATAGGATTTAACTCAGAGCTGATCATCTGTGTCTGTCAACTACAGGAATTCCTTACTTTCATCTGAAGAATGCATTGGTGGCTAATGTCAGGGTTAGGATACTCGAGTAGACGTATCCACTGTCTTGTTATATTGGGAGAATTTTAAGTTGGAAAGGTATTTTCCTATTGACTTAACACATGTAGAAACTCTCTAGCAGGGTAAGTAAATAAGTTTATGATGTTTCCCTACCCCACACTCTACCTCAGTGACCAGGTCTGACATACACAGGAGTCAGTCTTCAGCCAGCTCTTCTGTTCTGCTCCCGTTCAAGGACAACGTGGACTTGCTAAGGGCAGAGTGTTTTCACCTCCTCATCCCACATGCAGGCAGCAGACGCTGCCCTCTACTCATTGCACACACAGTGTTTTAAGAAAAGTGAAACAAGAAAGAAGAAAAGCAATTTAGGGAAACTATGGAAAAGCTTGAGTTAAAAAAAAACTTTTGATGGACTGACTCTGGACACATGACGTAAGACATAGCTAAAGAAAGTTCACAGGGCAGTGTCTTATTTTTATTTTCTCTTGTGTGGTCTATAAAAGAGTCAGCTTAGTACTAAGTGTAGGAAAAGTCTGCAGGATAGGAGGAATGAAAGCAGAAACAAACAAAAGAATTTGTCTTGCTGTAGGAGAGAGAATGGAGTGCCAAACCTGGGAGGAATAGCCATGCCAATCAAATCACAGATTTTGGAAGCTGAGAGAAGCTATAAACTGAAAAAAGTCAGACTGATAGCTGGACAGCTGAAAGTACCTTGTGGCATTAGAAACTATGTAGGAAGTGTTTTAGCTGTTCCACAGTTGCATTTAATCCTGGCAAGAAGTGTGATCTTTGTGAAAATTATTCGGAAAGGGTTAAATTCATCTGACATTTTAGTTAAGCCATGCGGTACAACAATAATCTTATCTTCTCAGTAAGACAGGTAGAAATAGAACAACAAATAATTCATGCTACAAAGGAGACATATGCTTGTGGTTATGAAGAAAGGGGGGATCCTGAATTTTAGTTGATAACCTTCTTCTTGTATTTATTCACATGGGGTTCCCCCATCCACTGCCTTTCAGTGGAAGCAGCCTTTTATGTACTTATATGTCTAACAGGTGAATTTCAGAAGCTGGACTGAAGAGTTCAAAAAGACCAACCTGTCCTGTCTTTTCGTGGGGTCGTTGCTTCCATCCAGCTGCTGAAGTACAGTTATTGGATGGGAGAAAGAAGCTGGAATTTTTGCTGCCCATGCTGATAACTGAAATACCTCTCAGAGGCATTGGAAATGAGGATCACTGACAGTGTAAAACCACAGAGAACTACAGGACTCCTGAAAGGGGAAACTGAGGATTTAGTCTTCTGCCCAGAGTGATGTAAGAAGTGCAAATCAAAGCAGGCAAGTTAGCTTGGGTGTCCTATGACTTTATCTCACTGACTTAGTAGGGATCATGGCTCTTTCTCTTCTCCGAACAAGCTGAGACTTCATTTCTTTCAGTCTGTTAGCATGACTTTGTGCAGAGGACTTGATTCCATGCACAAAATTTTCAGGGGAAAAAAACCACAAAGAGTGTGCAGATAAAATCTTTTTTAAACAATACAAATAAAAGTGTCTTTCCTTCCCCCTCTTTCTTTCCATCTCATATACACACTCCAATGAAGATTATTATATTGAAAATGCTGATATATAAATAATTTCATCTTGAGTTACTCTAGCTATGATTTATCTGTGACCTTCCTTCTAGCACTTTCTTTTGGATGGAGGAGTCTTTCCTCCCTTGCAACTGCTCTCATTGCGGAGGGAAGCCCATCATGTTTCCTGCCTCCCCGCATCCTCCACGATCCTTCCCCTGCAGCTCTCGCTGGAGAGCTCACCCCTGAGACATTCCCATGCTGGTGGGAGTGGAGGAGGGCAGTGCTCTCCAGCTCCACCCTCTTCCAGAGGAAATGTCATGAGAAAATGTTTTCTTGAGGTCTTTCCTGTTAACATGCTATGAGAATGCTTGCTATCAGCTGTGCATTTTTATGGCATTTTGACTGGAAGTAATGTGAGAATGTTCTTTCTCACATTATTTCCAGTAGAAATACCCTGAGAACGTTGTTGTTTGTGATATTTCTACAAAATGTACTCAGAGATTGGATGTGACTAAATTTGCCTTTATAATTGTGGGGGTTTTTTCTTCCAGCTGAAATTCGGGCAGTGTCTAATGTGTCTCCATTTTAAACATTTCTTTTGTCATTAAGCTTTGTCCAGATTTGTGCCAAATGAAACCTTTAGCTAAAATAGTCGATTTGTTTCTTTTGTGCCCTAAGACCTATCCAAACTGAATCAAAGGTTAAGAAACCAGATTAAACTCCACAGCAATTACAGTATTTATAGGATTTCCTTCTGAGATGAAGTTGTTTCGACTGCCCTTTCTGTTTCAAAGCGGACCTACAATAGGGTTGAATAAAACTGTGGAGGAGTAGAGACCTGGAAGAACAAAGACCACATACTGTAAAAAAGCCATTCTAATTAAATCAGAATGAAAACACAAGAATGCCTCTGCTTTCAGAGAAACAAGTAAGCGACCTAGAGAACCTTATGACTTGGCAGTCTACACATTTCTTTTTTAAAAAGCAACTCACATCTTTAAAAGGGAATAAATCCTGGAAAAAATATAAGATATGTCAAGTCAATCAACTATTTATGCCATTTCCTCCGATCCTGATGTTTCCCTCATGAATTATGCACTTTCAGCTGCCACTACTTACATATGTGGGCCCTTGTGGCATGTTTCCCAGGACCAGCATGTGATTACGGATCATAAAAAATGAACATACACATTGCTTCTTCAATAAAGGCTGAGATGCACAATTCCAACTGCTCTATGTTAGAAATCTCTCTTTTATTTGAAAAATAGCAGCTGTTATTAAAAACATCCATAGCTATAATAGCCACAGCCGTGAAAACTAATCACCATATTTTCATTTTAAATTGCAACAAAGGAATTAAGAAACAGATGCCCATTAAAAACAAAAAAGGTAAAGTAGCCACTAGGAGTTTCTCAATAGCCAGAAGGTGGTGCTACATTGTAATATAGTCGTAGGGGGTCAGGTCTGCATCTTTGATAATTTATGCTGTTTGATTCACTTTTTTAAAGTGAGACAGAAGGAGAGATTAAACCATCACAACTGCGCTGCAGGGGAGTGTTCAGCAGAGGTAAAATGAAGCATAGGATTTCGTTCCTGATACACTGAAACCCCGTGGTTGTGGGTCTTTCGGTGAAAATGTCAAGTTACCTCTCCGTGTGTCTTCATTGCTGGTTATATTAAACTCGCCCGCTTCCTTAACTCTTCTGTTTCATCAAGATAGTCAACAACACAAAACAGAAAAATCCTATAAACCGTCCCGCGATGCGTTTCCTTGAAGAAATCTTTCTTCTTGTAGCATTTCACATGTTTTTTACTAAGAAACTTTCAGCTTTTTCCTTTTGTTGAATAAAAGCCCAGATATTCAGCCCCAGGTAGACATGTTGACTTTGATGAAACTCTGCCAGGTTTTGCCAGCTGAGGTGGTGCAATCACCTTCTTTAATGGTGGAAAAGAAAGAGCAGAGCCACTGCCATGTCACGCAGAGCGGCGAGCGGTGTTGGGCGCAGGCAAAGGGCTGGATCCCCGTGATTTAGCCCAGGTAAAGCAGCGTGGGTGCCTTGTCTGCCTGCTTAGAGTCCCTCGGCCTCGCTGCTCCCTTGCTCTGCGTGGGTGTGTGCGCATTACTGTGTTATTTAGGGCCATGAGTGAGCTTTTGAACCAAATATTGCCCCCGATATTTGAACCAAATTGCCCCCACTTTCTGTGCCTTGCTCTGCATTTTGGAGTAATCTTGGAGAGCAGGTGCTGGATGACAGTAAATGGGTGGACGTGCTCCAGCAGCTCCAAGGAGCAGTCAGGACACAGGATCCCTCCCTCCCTCCCCCTCCCGAGGGCTGCAGGGTCTGTATGTAGGGCCTCAGCACAAATGTTTCTCTCCTATAGATTCACTCCTATTGATCTGCTTTACTGGTTCATGTGGGTATAGCTCATGGGTATCTCTGCATTGGTTCAGGGTCATATGGACAATTCCCCTGTGTTCTCTGATGAGAAAGATGCTCCAATTTGATGTGATGATTTTTTTTTGGTGGAAAAAAAGGTCACTAAGAATCAGGCAGCTGCCTCATGGGGATAAAGTTTTGACAGGGAGGAAAATGACCCTGACCATCAGAACAAATCATCTCAGGGACATGGAAAATTATTGCCAAGTAATGCCATCATTGTTGTTGTTTGCATTGCTGAGGCACACTGAAGTCACGGGCCAGCACCCACTTACATTAACTCCTAACAAAAACGTGATGTATTCAAGGGAATGACTCTGATTTTAACATTCATCTTAAAATCTTGCATGAATTAAAGGAGAGACACTGAAAGTTTTGGAACTGAAATCCATTGAGAATTAATGGGTACATAAAAAAACATATCCAGTTCAGGAAACCACTGGGCTGAAAGTAGCTGGAGGCTGGGAGAACAGTGAGGGGGATGGTCAGATAGATTTGACCTCTTCTTATTCTTTTCTAGACATTGCTTTGGCTATTTCTCAGACTGGTCTGGGGCACAAAAAAGAAATAGTCCTCTCCCATGAGAGCAACAACAGAGCCTTTACATGACATGGGCTTAGGGTTGAACACCTTCCTCCTCCCATTGCTTTCTGGGGATGTGCCTGTCCAGCTCCCCTGGGTTCAGCTGTGACAGCTTCTGTGCCACTGGGAATCAAAAGAGGATTTGGTCCCCTGAACTTTCGGGAGAAAATTTTCCATCGACTCATTATTAATTGGGGCTAATTTATTCTTGACGTGACCCTTCTGAGTGATGGCTACTCTCACATCAGCATTGAACCTGTGAGTATACAGCAGGTGAGATTTGCTTACCTCAGCCATGGAGAGATTATCCAAGATGGAAATCAGAGAAGGCCTTTTCCACAGGACATGCCAACTTTGCACTGAGCATAGTGTCTATGATGGGTTGTAGGACCTTTGTGGATCCATTGCAGACTTTTTCCCTAAATTTACAGTGCCAGAAAGCTGCTTCCAGTTTGGTGGAAACATACCAGTTCTGCTGACTGGGGGAACCAAGACATGTGCAAGAAAGGACACAGACTTTGATCCAGGTGGAGAATAAATAGTATTTTCTTTCCTAGGACAAGATCTTGTAGTCTGACCAACCTTATGTAGAATAACTTCATGAAAACTTTGAGTTCCCACTGAAATAGATATGGCTTCATTTTTTGTGATTTTTTTTCGATGTAAATATAAATATATATATATATACACACACACATAGTTATACAGTAGCTTTTAAAGTCACCAGATGCTTAATGACTGCTTTCAATCAGAAAAGTGGCCCATAGCAGATGGAATATGCCTAACCATTTCCAAAACCATGGAGTTTTATTGTCTTAAATAAAGTGAATTTTGAACAATGAGAGGGAAAACTGAAACCTTTCTTTAATTTACGTAATGACAAAATAGCCAAGCTATTTACATAAAATGTTGTTTAAAGGATCTCTAGATCTAAGACCTGTACTGGTAGAGATCATATTCAGCTTGGGATATGTGCTTGTTTGAGACTTTCTTATTGTTGGAAACAGAGGCCCATAATGGAAGTGGTGACAGACCTTAAATTAGTGCAGTGCTACTGTACAATAATGTGTATTCTCAGTGCCATATGGTTATGATATGCAGCCGTTTTCCTATGCTGATTATAAATTTGGACTGTCTGGCAGACACTACAGAAGGGAAAGACATCATTGATCATTATATCCATCTACTCTGGGTCAGTGAAAGATCATTCCTGACAGTCTCAATTTCTGTTTTTTAATTATTTGCATTGCTGTAGTGCCCAAAATCCCAGGCAGGTCAGTGTCCCCTTGTTCTGTGCATTATACATCAGGGTAAGTGTTGCTTGCTTTCAAAATCCAGAGCAGCTAACGTGCAGATGTAATCAGAGGCAAGTAGGAACTGAAGCTAAGGTGACACCATACTTAATGTAAAGGCTATAAATTCTTAACCTCTGCTGCTTCAATTTTGTTCTTTTGTTATAACCCAGCTATCTTGGTTTGCTTACCAGGTCTCACCTTAAGTGGCCAAAGTTTCACAAGCGTCACAGCAGACCCAGCGTGTGGAGAAGCACCTCCCTACAAACAAACGCAGGAGAGATGTTCCAGAAACAAAGACCATCACAGGCAAACTGGAGTCATTTGTCTGAGAAGAAAACACGAGAGAGTGTCACAGGAAAAGCAGTGGAAAGGCAATGTTAAGGGACAGAAAAGTGCGTAAAAACATATGCAGAGATGTGAAAGACCTCAATGTACAAAATTACTGAGAATTTCTCCATGCCGTGAAATGGACCTGCAGTAGAAACCCCACTAGTGGAAACTCATGCTGTTAAGTGCCGACTGTCTATGTAACACAGCGCTGTGCCACAGTGACCTGTCACTGCATTTTCTTGGCAGGGCTTATTAGCTTGGGCACAGCACTGTCTGATGTGGGAACAGTGGATCAGATGTGAACTGGCTGGGGTCCAGGCAGCTCAGTGCATCTGTGTATCACACGCCCCAGCACACCAGCTCTGGGATTAGCTTGGACAGGCCTCACTTGGGTCGCTTTTAATTGGTCCATAAATGATAAGAAGCCCTCATTGCTTCTCTTATCCAACTAATCTCCAGTTTAATAAAGGAAGTTCTTTCTGATGATCAGTCAGGTCTTTTCCTTTTAAAAAAATATTTCATCCTAGCATAAATTAATTGCCTTGCAAAACCTGAGCAGAGTCTTTTGAAAAAGAGACGTCCTGGCAAGCCAAACCACCATGCGTTTTGTTGCCATTTGAGCGGACTTGCACTGAAATCCCAGCCTCTGCTGCCTTTCTCCTGCTAAGGAAGAAGTACCTCATATCACAAACCAGCAGCCCCTTCAGGCAATTGCCATTTAAAGAGTGGCATTGATGGACTCTGTAAGGAGTCCTATTCAGTGCTCTCTAGCTGGCAGCATGATGTCAGTGATGTGGGCGGCAAACCCCTGAATTTGCTTTGATGGTATTTGTGCTCTTTTTTTTTCATTTTTCACGAATGAGTGATTCATTTCTTTGAAACAATGTGTTTGGAAAGCCTGCCCCGCTAAGGAATTGTCTGCGCAGTGGGGGAGGCTTGGAACATTGTATGTCCTCATGGAAGTACCAACAGGGGTTGTGCCAGATCCCCAGTGCAAGAGGTAACCGGGATGCTTGTATCAAAGCCAAAGCTTCGTGAATCAAAGCCACTGACTCTCGAGCGCAAGCGCCAGCATTCGGGCAGATAACCGAGCCTGTGCCAATTTAGGGTGAGAGAAATGCCGCAGACTAATCCAGTGGATTCAAAGAAACACAACGTAATAATTTTTAAGTATCCCACAGTCCTGAGAGTCTTCTTTTTCATTTATAGATGTTAAAGGAAGAAATGAAGGTAATGATATGGTCTTGTTTCCCAAATAAGAAAAAACAGAAAAATTTTTACACCATATTCTACCAAAAAACAAAGGTACCTTGAGTGGTTTGTTCTAAAACATTAGGGGGTCAGCAGAACCGGCACTGGAAAAAGAAACTGTGGGTGTCAAACGACATGTGTTGCAAGTGGATCAAGTACTACTCAAATGTTCCTGTGGCAGGTGACCAGCAGCAGATTTTGGCCAGTATGAGGGCTGTTGAATAATTCTGTGGCACCTTCAGTAGCAAGCACCTGACACTTGACAGTCGCTAGCAAGGTGATTCAGAGTGTTTAGATTAGGCTGTCTAAAGCAAAACATTGCATGCAATGGAGGGAATAAGGCACCCATGAAAAACCATCAAATATCCTACGCGCAGAACAGAGCTGGAGGCAGCATTAGATTAAAATCTAGAAGCAGGGTCACATCTGTCACTCTCTGTTGATGAAGTCCCTGAATCGGGCTGAAAATTATGTGCCTGTGTTCACTCAGGAAGAAAATGTGGAATTCCCTTCTGCTCAGACACGTGTAGTCAAGCATTTCTCATTCTCTTAAAAAGGTAGCTAAAAGACAAGGTGACAGCCCAAGTTTTGCATAACATTTTTGTGGTTCTAAAGAGGAGTGTGAGCATAGCTTCGTAGCTTTGGACAAATGCAAGGAGCTTAATTAATTTAACAGTGCATTTCATATATGAAGTGTTAAGTGGTTCATTGCAACAGCTGATCTCTACCTTACTGAAACAACACGCTTCCTCTCCTAACACGCCCTGCGTGGAAGTCCCCATGGGAAAACTGATCTCCCGACTCCACAGCACAACCAATCTCTGGTTCAAATGGTTGATCCCAAAACAGTAGGACAGAGGACTTCGTGTTAGCAGAGTCCAATGCCATCATATATCTAATCAGTGTTTCCTTAACCCTTTCTGTAATGGCAAACTGCTTAGACTACTTGTTCAGGAAGTGGAAGACCTGACTCTATCCTCTTCTGAAGCTTGAATCCATAACTCCTATATTACAGAAAAATGCTTTAACCCAACTCTGTAATATTCTGGATCAGACAGTCTTCATGCTTTCTGTTAAGAGTAAGCCACGGTGGGTGTGTCTTAAATTCAAGATTAATGTTGCTTTATTTTTGTTAAATGTGTCCTGGATAGAAAGGGATGCATATGAATTTTACAGCACAAACACTGCCTGACCCAAATCATTATTAAAATGTTGTGTTACAGAAACGTAAAAATCAGGAAGGCAGTGCTCAGATTCCATCTCTGCAACACAGGATGAAATCAATGAGTTTACAAATTGAGACATGGAATTTAATGGACTCTTCAATCACACAAGAGCAGAAAACATCCTGTTCTCCTCTGCCCCTGCTTCCCTCTCCCAGAAGACCACATGTGCAAGAAGATGCTACCCACAAGAACTGCAGTGCTCTAGTTTTCTAACTCAGTTTGTCCATTGGTTTCCTTGAGCTCAGTGGTGCTCAGTAAGAATAGAGAAAACACTGTTCTTCTTAAATGTTCAGAAGTAGCTCCCCATTTGTCCTGCAGTTATATACATATCATATAGTGAGTAAAGACAAGGAAATGCTTTGAAATCAGAGATGTTTCTTATTTTTGGCTCTGGAACTTGGTATTCCATATGCAGTGAGTATATGTTTCTGACAATAAATGCCATTACAAGTCTGAGAAACCTGCCTGGTTGAAAATGTTGTCAAAATGGCACATACAAAAATTCACTTTCTGAAAATCATTTTGGTAGGAAATCCCCAACCGGCCCCCTTTCCTTACTTAAAAAGTCATTTTGTATTCTCTAATGTGTGGAGCATTGGATTTTTCAGTGCAAATGACATAGATATTATTCTGAGCTACAGGATGAATATCCTTTCAAGAGAAAATGTTCCTAGAATCATGCTATTCCATGTTTTTTTCATAATTTTGGTGCAAAACCAAAAAAAAATCAAGTCTTTTGCAGAGCAGAAATTCTGAAAAAAATCAATCAAAATTGTTACCTCAATGATATTGATTTACTATAATGTTAAATGTTAAGTATTGAACATTTAATGTTTATCTTTATATAAAACAGCTTATTTTATACCTGTGATACTCTGTTAATATCATCAAATCAAAAACAAGGGACTTTCTTATTTAAAAAATAATAAAAATTCCCAGCTGTCAAATATTTTGGTTTTCATGGAACTGCATTTCGTGTTGCGAGTCGGCTAAGCTCAAAAATTTTCAACCAAGTGTAGAAGGAACTTCCAAGTCATAAAGGAAAAGACAACTGAGGCTGCGATTTTCAAAGCACTAGTGGAAATGAAAAGCATATGGATTGTATTGAAATTTGGTATGATTTGGGTACTATGCTCCCAGAGAATCCTTTGAAAATCCTGAAAGAGTGTCTCCAGCACAGTATGCACTCACTGCCTATTACTTGTTAAAAATAAAATGTCTGAGGCACATGTTTAGGAAAACTTGAAGCACTGTACACTGTCTTTAACCTCTAAGTAGCTGTAGGATAATACTTTTTTTATCCTGATAGATAGTAGGACTTTCAATAGTGTTATATGCTGTTCTTGGTGGCTTTTGGATTTCTGTTATACATTTGTATCTCAGCAACACAAAACAAAACAAAAAAACAAAAACCAAACCAAATATATTGCTCTAATGTTAAGCAAAGACAAACCACCACCCAAACCAGAAACGCTTTAGAATTTTATTTGAAATATATGAAATACTTTGAAATTTTATTTGAAGTCCAGAAAGTGATGTTAAATCATCAAATGAGATTCCCTGCATTAATATAACTGACTATAATTCATTCTAAACTTCAGTGGTGTCTCTGTGCATACTAACTTCACAAACACAAAACTTCCCACTGCACTTTTATTCACAGGCTTGTCAATCAGGTGCTCACCATTCCCTTAAAGTTTAAGCCTTATTAACCTACACACTGGATTTGACTGATGATAGGCCACAACAAACAAAGAGCACCAACTCTCAGGTTCCAAATCCTGTCATCCTAGTTCAGAGGGTCCCTGCAAACCCCCTGGAAGAGATGAAAGG
Organism: Phaethon aethereus; assembly: GCF_964289735.1. Classification (NCBI taxonomy): domain Eukaryota; kingdom Metazoa; phylum Chordata; class Aves; order Phaethontiformes; family Phaethontidae; genus Phaethon; species Phaethon aethereus. The sequence continues at coordinate 13,695,434 of NC_138576.1, forward strand.
ATCACTCAAATGTCTGATTATTCAAACACACAGGCAATGAGGGCACATTGTGGAAAAAAAAAAAAAAGTTAGCAGAGTCCCCTGCTGATTGAGATATCTTCTAAAAAAATAACTTGGTGCTGATCTTTGTACACAGATAGTGTTGGTTGCTAGCCCAGGTCTTCACGGGTTATGTCAAATGCACGCTGGGAACACCATGTGTGAGATCTGGAGTTAACATATATTTGGCAAATATTGTTAAATTGAAGTCACCTCATGCCAGTGTTGCCCAGATACAGTAGGAAGCCAGCATGTTAGCTGCTTCAGAGGAACTGAAAATCACTGCAATTCTAGAAAGAATTTTTATTTCATTCATTTATCATATACAATTTCATAGTTTAGGGCTTCAGTATGAGCATATGCTTATGCCCCACTTTGGTATAAAACAGATAATTTTATTATGAAAATTCTGCTCATTAATGGCCTGGCATGATGGGAAAATGCAGTTCCTGCTGACTAAACCTCACTGTATTTATCAGGATTTTCATTACCGTTAATTAATATTACAGTATTGCTCCGAGACACCACTCAGGCATAGGTTCCTATACATAAAAAGTACTAGTTATTTTATGTTTTAAAGTACAAATCTAAATAGTAATTATGCATTGTAGAATGCAAAGTAGAAGAGTTGAGGGGAAGAGAAGGACAATGTTAATGAAGAATTCTGAAAGATTGTTTTTTTAAAAAAGCAAACAACTCTGGACTTCAATATGAGACTAGTCAAGGGAACAAGAAGAAAAAAGGGCCGTCTACAAAATCAAAGGTGACCTCAGGTTTTCCCAAAAATATTCCCTTATATTCCTGCTATCCTGATCTTTATTTCCGTTTTCTCCTGAGTAAAGAATATTAACTGTGCAGGATACAACAACTGTTGAGCCTGCATGCAAACAGTGTTCAGCTTGACAGTGATGGCTTGTTAGCTTCCCACTGAGCTAACTACCAGTTAGTAAAATGTAAATGACACAATAAACAGAGCTGATGAGAGGATCAGATCATAAGTACAACCATTTTATACAATACTTTTGAGAAGGGGGAAACAAGCACAGGTTATAGCTGAATAGTACAGAGAACAAGTAGCAACAGTTCCTTCATTCTGTCTACCAAAGCAGACTTTTGTATTTTCTGGATAAAAAAAGATATAACAAACAGATGGGTGAAATCCTTTTATCAGTGAAAAACTAGTTCTCCATCCCAAAGTGGCAGATTCAAAATCCAGTTGGCTTTACTGACATGTCTCAAGACAATGCATCCAGCAAAATATGAAGGAATGAGAGTGAAAAAGAAGAAACAAGGACAAATACCTCATCAGGGTGTGACTTTCTCATAACAAGTTGAGTATCCCACTTATACAGTATTACGTCTTCTTTCTGAGCCATATCGGTATAAATCAGATTATTTAAGAATATTATATTTCATTTTTTTGTATGACGCTGTATCAACTCTCAAAGTTGTAAAAATGTGCATTTTGCACTTCTTTTCAATATGTTTGACCATTTCTTTAGAAAGTGATGACACTAAGATTTTCATCTGTTTTCTGTGTCAGCTACATCTTAATACTTCTATCCTTTAAGAAGATTCCTGCCCATTCAATAAGTATGTTAAATAAGGGGTAAATGTATGAATAAACTTGTTCTTATATGATTCAGAAGCTCACAGCAAAAAAGCAACCAAGCATATACAAGTAATACGCTGTTCCTCTGGGAATACAATACTTGTACCATAGCTTCGGCTTTATGTTGGAGTGCTGAACTGAGCCTGAGAGATGAATGTAAAAGATAAAGAAGCATTGTAAGGTCAGTGACTGAGCTCCTCTTTTTGCTAATCGGCTTCCCTTGTTATCCATCTAATTTACTAGAAGGTTAACCTTTTCACTACTGCTAGAAACTAGTTATAGTTTTCTATGAAATGGCTATGGTAACAAATTAAACTTTTTACTGTTTATACAGCTCTGGAACAGTAAATGGTACTGTAAAAAAAAAATTAAAAATATCAGCAACTCAGTAGCATTTTCCCTCCAAAGACCATTCAAATGCAAATGGGTTTACATGAAAAGAGGTACCAGGTCTTCATAGGTAAAATATGTCACGGATATAGAGCTTCCAAGGGCATGAAAGCAATGACAATGTCACATATTAATTAAGAAAATATTTAAGATGGGCTGACCTGGAATTTTTTAAGGGAACATTTTCCTGTTAAGAAAGCATTTTCTTTCAAACTAAAACTTTATAAGAGACTTAAAAAAACCCTGCTCCAAATTAATTTTAAACATAAAATGCATAGAATATTGTATTTCAATATTTTTTAAATGTAAAGATTCATTTTCCAGGTTGAAATTATCACAAAAGTCAGAAAAAAAGCAGAATAAATATAGATAAGTGAATCAAAACTCGTTATGTATCCACAAGATTTTATGAGGTTTTTCCTTTATTCTTGGATCAAGACAAACACGTAAATTTGTTGAAAAAAATTTTGAATTGTAAAAGTTGGTTTCTTCTAATCTATATTCTATATCCCAAGAGTAAGTATGAAAGAAAAATTTGAATCAGGATGGGTACTCCAGAGATGAGGGCTTTTGTCTACCAGTTGGAAAATTGAGGTTGAGTGCTTGGTTCCATCACTAGCAATTTTTGTGGGTTTTTCCCAGACAGTGCATGCCATGTTCACCTGTCCTAAATTCAAGGAAGCTGTTAACTATCCAGATCTCAGACAGCATCATTTATCCCCTAGAGGCACACAGAAGGAATTAGTACTTCTGTTCTAGTGCGTACCCAGGCGAATGCAATATAATGTAATGGGGCAGATGGCTACATACCTCTTAGGAAGTGCTGGTCCTAGGAGAAAGATTGGTCCTAAGTTACAATTCAGGACTTCGAAGAGGTTGGCAAGCAATAAATGTCCCCAGAAGGATGACGTTCATTAGATGTACCCTGTCTATGGCTAATTTACATAGGCAGCAAAAACAGCAATCACTCTGCATTACAATTTCTTGTATTAAGAAAAGCAAGATGGTGTATAAAGGCGATCCTTTACTCAAACATTCACTGATCATCCCAGTGATTAGTAGGACCCTCCTGATATATCCTGTCGCAAAGGATCAGTCTAGGGATTAATATCCTAATTAATGTGAGCTCTGCAGTGACTATAGTGATGGAAAGGAGGGATGGAAGTACTTTAATTGAGAAGACTGGAATAAATGTCTGTATTTTGTCTTTCTTAAAATATATATATCAATGCAGAATATTAGGGAGCGGAACGTATAAAAACATTTAAAATACAGTGAAGCAGTGCTGCAAGTGAAAACAAGAGAATTCAGACCAACAGTGATTACATGGCATATTAAACAAATTTAGCTCTAAAGGTGAAAAAATTGATGCAATGGCATGAAACACCAAAGAACAAGAAAACTAGTGGCAGTTCCAGACTGAAAATTGAGCTTTCAATGTTCTAAAAATGTGATCTTTACACTGATAAGGATAATAAGAATTCTTAAATCCAAAAGATACCTCTTTCTAAGAAAACCTCCACGGCTGAAATCTGTGTGTCATATTATCTCTCAGTGGTGAAAGAAGAAAGTTGAGAATTTTTCTGAAAATGGTAACATACCATTGGACTTTAGTCATGCTATTGACATGTCTTGCATCCTCAGTCTCTATACCTTCACCTTCTCTTTGTCCTTTAGTTCTTCCTATAATGTAATTAATCTGTTAGCTGCATCTCTGAGAAATCTTTATTCTTTAGGCCAGGTTTAGTTTTAATTATTCTTCTTACAATGTTATAAAATAGTGGTGAAAAGAAATGAACTATTCTGTCCTTTAATCGCGTAATAATAATATAATAATTATCACAAGTAATTTTTAGGCATTTGAATAGGCCTATTATTTTCGAAACAATTAACTACTAACAATTAATTATCAAGGGAAAAAATACAGAAGAAAAACTAAGTATTTGTAAGTTCAGTATCAAGTTAAGATGAGGATCCTTAGGCAGAGGAAGTGAGAAAGAGCTTTGGAATAGTTTTCAAATGAGACAGGGGAAGAAATTGTAGGAAAGTGTTCAGAAGCTTCAGTTTAGGAGTTTAGCATTTGACAATCATTCCCACCCACTCCAGGGCTTTACAGACCTAACCTACCCCTTTGTACCTTCTCAGTGCACAAATTATTAATAAAGAAATAGTTTTGTGGTCTTTGCATAGTCAAAAATTTACACCAGTTTCAAATTTTTAATTTTGGGATTCCAAAGTGCAACATTTAGGGCTAGGTTTTCATTCTAACCTCAGCATGTATTGCAGGTGCTTGACATCTCTAAGTACTGTGACTCATCATCTCAGTTTGGATCCCCAACAGTTTAGCCTTACTATTTTGACTTAATGTTGGCATTTATTATAATCACAGATAATTATGTATAATTATAATTAAGCCCTAATCCTCCTCAATTACACTGACATAAATTAGGCATAATTTAATCAAAATTAGTGGATTTGCACCAGTGTAGAGCTGACACAAGGATAAACCCAGATCTTGTATCTTATTATGAACTCCAGCATTCTAAATAAGCCAGGGTAAACCCATCTTATAGGTAACTATTGTTCAGTTACATGAAATGTTTGTTATTCACTGACTGTTATTGCTCACAAAAAGGGAAAAGTGTATTAATTCAGAAAATAAAGCAAAAAGTACAAAGGAAGCACTGAAATCTGAAAGAATTTCAAATCCTGTATATAAGAAAAAATGTCTGTAAGATCATAAGGATGTCTATACAGATTACTTTTGTTAAAAAAAAATCAAAGAATAATTCATTCCCTTGGGCATTTTAAATGTATGTGGTAGAAATACTCACATCCAGATGCTAACTTTTCTAACTGACCACGAGTGGCCTTAGACAGGGTGGTTAGGGAAATGATCCTTTACAAAACATGGGATACAAAGCTTATGTTGTTGAAAGGAGAAGCATGTAATCAGCTAAAGAATTCCTGAGAAAGACCAAGGGCAGCAGATACTGAAACCTTGAACTTCCTTGCTTCAATGCATTTTTTGCATGCTTCCTGAAGAAAGGAGCAACCAAGGGAATTTATTAACTTTTAACTTAATTAGGTAGATGCCAAAAAAATGTTCATTCCTGGAGCAGTCCATTTAGGTATTGCAGCCTTCGAAAAACTGTATCTCTACTCTAGGACTCCAGTGGAGATTTTTTTTAAGAGGCTATGTGAACTTTTTTGTCTTCTAAATATAACACAACAAATGTTTTAAATGAGAATTTTAAGTGCACAATTGCATTGAGAACACATCTAAGGCAACAGGCAATGTGGTGTGTCTGTGTCATATATGCGTATACACGGATGTATGTGTGTAAGTTTAATTGAGATATTCCATGGAAATCTAAAAAAAACTTTACAAAATAATACAACAATCAGTTCCTGTGAAATCTGACATATCTATCTATCCATCCATGCATCTATCTATTTACATATATATACAAACATATGTTTTTTCTAACTTTGATCTTTATTCATTGCTCTCTGTGAGAGTATATATAACCTAACTCTACCTTTCCAAAGCAACACTGTGGCAAATCTATAGTATAATTTTGAGTTATGTTTTCCCTTGGCTTACTTGTATAAAACTTTTTTTTTTAATTTTAATTGGCTCTTATTGTGAAATTGTTGATGAAATAAAAAAGGGACATTATATTAAACTTCTCTCCCACTTTATGCTCACAAACAATTGCTAAGAGAAGCAATAGTCCTTGAACATCTACTGTCTTATTTAGAAGTGTGCGAAAGTACTCAGATTACCAGTTTCCCCTAAACTATAATCTCTGTTTCACATCCTGTCTTCAGTGTTGATCAACAGAGATGAGGAGATGGTGCTGTCCCTGGCAATGGAAAGTCAGTGCCGGCATTCCAGCCTGACAGCAGCCATGAACTGTGCATGACTGTGTACAGGGCTAAGAAAGAATACATGATTTTAAGAACGACTTTTACAGCAAAAACAAGCTATAGGTGCAGAACAATCACTGTATGCTAAACCATAATCAGATTAATTTTATTCACTGGATTGATTTAGAGTATCAGCATTGCAAAGTAGGGTGAAACAAGTCCTGTTGACAGAAAGTGCCTAATTCTCAAGCTTAATTCACCAGCTACAGTGGTGAATTCATTGGACTACTTCCAAATAAATTCAAATGTGTTTGAATTAAGAACAGACTAATTGCAGTAAAGCTGCCAGACGTCCTCAAGGCCTGGGCCTAGAACTTGAAGGCAAAATTTATAAATAATAATTTCATTTTTATAATAGATTCTTAAATCCATTCACAGTATTCTCTGTTGCACCCTTTTTGAGGCATAAACATTATACAAGGAACAAGGCATAAATGAACGACCTATATCACAGTACTGGGATAATAATAAAAAAAACCAATTGTAGTCGCTTCCATGTTATCAGAACTGTTGTTAAAGCACGTTTTTTGGATGCCACGGTCTTGTCACCAGTCTTATATCCCCCCCCCAGCAGATCCTGCTGTTTGCTATCAGTGTTGCAGCCTTATTAATATTGTCATCAGCTGCATATTCAGTCCCTGAATCAATAGCTTTAATCATCTTTATGGTTGTTCTTTTATTCATGTCTATTGACTACAGTACCACAGTATAAAACAGCAGGGAATGAAATGACAGAGCACTATTGGGGAAAAAAACCCAGCAAACAAAACCAATAAACCTTTGAAATTAAATAATTCTTCCAAAATGCTATCTCTGAAGAATTTTGATGCACCAGGTATTGCAGGCAATTCAATTATTTGTCTACAGGTCTTTGTAAAATTTTATGTACAATACATTTCAGTAAAGTCAAAATTAATTTCATTTTGGTGAAAATTCACATACATGATGGCTTTTCTTAACCATAGAAAATAAATAGATAGTAACTGAAAGACTGAATGAGATTAACAAGCACAACTGAAGGAGAGCTTCTGCTCCACTTTTTTCTGTTACCAAACTGTTAAAATGCTCAAATACTTCCTTGTTTATTTTTAAACATAATTACTTAGTATGTCTGAAATCCTTCAGTAGACTGCCCATCTGACTAGAACCATGTGGCTGTACATAATTTGATCAATTCCTGAGTTATTCTGTAGAGATTATTCTGACTCTGGACCTAGGTTCACAAAGGTAGAAGATGCCCATGTGTTCATTTACTCCTTTGTTTGCTCTTTTGTTTTAGTTTTGGGGAGATGCTTTGCTCCAGCTCCTTACTGTCCAGTTAGGAAACAATCTTGAAGACATAATAGAAATTTTAATTTTCTGTTTCTATCAGAATTATGATGCTATCCTGAGGGGGGATGACATAAACAATAGCAACAAAAAAACAAACAGAAAAGATATTGTATTGCAAGGATGAGTCTCAGAGCTTTGATAAGATCTGGATTACTTTTGGGTTAGGAGGACTTCTACAGTAATCCTTGTTTATGACTGTGCCTGAGAAAATATGAGTCTGTTAGCAGTTTCATATGGGTGTCAGGAAATACTAGGTTCAAACCCTTAGACTTTACCTAAGAAAGATCTCATGCAGGTTCATAAGACTTTTGAAAGAATAAAAGATTTTGAGAGATAGATACATGCACATATATAGAGATTATATCCCTTGCAAAGGAAAGTGAAAGAATGAAATCTATTTTGATGTGCTGGAAGTCAAAGCAGCTTCCTGCATGTGATTCATCCATCTCTGTTACATTACACAGAACTGGATCAAAACAAGCTTTCATTTTTTTCCAGATTGAATTGTGGGTGTCAGGGGGGCTAAAAGAACAGTTTTCTCTCTTTTTTTCCCCCAAATATTTTTCCCCCCTCTTCACTGCAAACATAACACTGTCAGCTGTCTCTGCCATCTTCCCATTTCAAGTTCTCTCTCTCCATCTGTGTTCATACTCTTTTTTAAATTCTTAATCAGGTCCTGCCTTGTCTTTGTATAGGAATTCATCATCATATGGCACTAATTCAGACCTGTAACATGAATAAAGGTTGGTATTTATCATACCTGCTGTAAAGGAAGTGCCTTTAAAAGGAAAGGGAGCATGTAATTCCCTGCCCTTCACTTTCTCCTCAACCTTTCACCTTTTAATCAGTAGCCATAACCTAAGGAGATCTCACAATGGAAAGTTAATTATGAGGTCATGAAGATGAAAGCATTTGACTTGCATTTTCTAAAGCTACTTTACTTTTAAATTATCCCTGATTTACCTGCATAAAAGGAAAGGAAGTTCCCAAAGATTATTCTAAATGGACCGGACTTTCAGATGCCAACATTTCCATGTGGAAATGGAAATGAAATCCTGTTAAAATGTCCTTTGAATATTTCTTATGAAGAAAAGGGAATTATTCCATTTACCAATATGATCTGACTCATAAATTGAAGATACGTTAATGGACATGAGGGCATGGAGCACTCAAGGGCAATACTCCATGGAGACTCCACAGCTATAAGGCTAGTGCGTAACTAGGAAGATGTCTGGATGCATTTTCCTAGGAAACTAAGAAAATGACAGAATTTAAGTATTTGTATCTATCAGCTTTGAGAATCTGATATGTACTATTGAGAACTGTAGGGAGAAGTGTGTTTGCAGAACATTGTCCCATTCTATACTGAAAATTCCAATCTTATTCTGTCTTAATAGTTGTATATATTGAAAGTAGCAGGAATAACTGCAGGAAAAATATTCATTTGTTTTATAGCATCTAGTATTCAGGATGATAAGCTGGAAAGTTTGCCAGCCGTATCAAAGGCTGTAAATAGTAATAACACATATTTAAAATTGTCTTTTATTACATAAGAATGAAGATACTCTGTTCAGGTAGTGGTTGAGGCTGAAATCCCAGGAGAATAGTTAAACAATGCTTCAATTTAGAGCTATCCAAACTGAATTACGAGACTATTGAATACATGAATGCATCTGACATGAGCCCTATCAGACTTGAAATGTATCCCCTTTGAGAAATGAAGACTGCTAGAGAGGAAGAGCAGCTCCACCAGAAAAAAGGGGGCAAGAGAACCTTTGCCAACAGGCCTGTTAATCTAGAGAGAAGACTTGTCAGCAGATGATGGGCCAAGCATGAGGAGAAGTGGAGACAGGGAATTCACACTTTCCTGGGGAAAGCAGCATGACTTGCAGAGCCATCTCCTCTGCACCTGACACATGAACACTAGAAAGGACAGTCTCCTTTTCTTCCTGAGGATTTGACATTTCCCATAGTCAACAGCGTCTTTTCATCGAGTTTCTACATGAATTGCTAAGAAACAGACCATATTTCCCTCTCTGATCATAAATAGTACAGAGATACCAGTTTTCTATGATGTTATTATTGGCTCCACTGTTCCTCTCCTAATACTTCTTTAAATTATGTCTACTTGGCTATTAATACTTCTTAAGTTGTTTTTGTTTCCCGTAACATTTTATTTGGACTTTTCATGACAATTAATGTAGAGGATGAATGGAAAAAGAAAGGTTGTGATATGAACTGCGTGCCAGAGTTGAAATCAATAGCCCAGCTCAGGTGCATCTACACCAATGCACGCAGCATGGGCACCAAACAGGAGGAGCTGGAAGCCATTGTGCAGCGGGACAGCTATGACGTAGTTGCCATCACAGAAACATGGTGGGATGCTTCTCATGACTGGAGTGCTGCAATGGATGGCTATAAGCTCTTCCGAAGGGATAGAATGGGAAGGAGAGGCGGTGGGGTGGCTCTGTATGTTAGGGAGTGTTTTGATTGCATAGAAATCAAAGATTGTGAAGACCAAGTCGAGTGCTTATGCGTAAGGATGAGGGGGAAGGTCAATGAGGCAGACATCCTGCTGGGAGTTTGTTACAGACCACTCAACCAGGATGAAAAGACAGAAGAGACATTCTATAAGCGACTGGCAGAGGTCTCGCATTCGCTGGCCCTTGTTCTTGTGGGGGACTTCAACCTACCTGGATGTTTAAAACTATAAAATACCTCTGCTGGAAGTATAACACAGCAGAGAGGAAACAATCTGAGAGGTTCCTGGAGTGTGTAGAGGAAAACTTCCTGACACAGCTCGTGAGTGAGCCCACCAGGGGAGGTGCCTCGTTTGACCTGCTGTTTACAAACAGAGAAGGACTGGTGGGAGATGTGGTGGTTGGAGGCCGTCTTGGGCTTAGCGACCACAACATGATAAAATTCTCAGTTGTGAGTGAAGTAAGGAGAGGGGTCAGCAAAACTGCTACCTTGGACATCTGGAGGGAAGACTTTGGCCTGTTCATGTCACTGGTTGAGAGAGTCCCTTGGGAGACAGTCCTGAAGGACAAAGGGGTCCAGGAAGGCTGGACAGCCTTTAAGAAGGAAATCTTAAAGGCGCAGGAGCAGGTGGTCCCCATGAGCTGTAAGATGAGCTGGCGGGGAAGACCACCAGCCTGGCTGAACAGGGAGATTTTGCTGGGACTCAGGAGAAAAAGGAGAGTTTATCACCTCTGGAAGAAGGGGAAGGCAACTCACGAAGAGTACAAGGATCTTGTTAGGTCAAGAAGGGACAAAATTAGAAAGGCAAAAGCCCAGCTAGAGCTCAGTCTGGCCACAGTCGTGAAGGATAACAAAAAATGTTTTTACAAATATATTAACAACAAAAAGAGAGGCAAGGAGAATCTCCATCCCCTACTGGATATGGCGGGGAACATTGTCTCCAAAGATGAGGACAAGGCTGAGGTACTTAATGCCTTCTTTGCCTCAGTCTTTAATAGCCAGTCCAGGTATCCGCAGCGTATTCAGCCCCCTGAGCTGGAAGACGGGGATGGAGAGCGCAGTGAACTCCTCATAACCCAGCAGGAAACAGTTAAGGACCTGTAAAGCCACCTGGACAACCACAAGTCCATGGGGCCTGATGGGATCCACCCGAGAGTACTGAGAGAGCTGGCAAAGGAGCTTGCCAAGCCACTCTCCATCATTTATCAGCAGGGGAGGTCCCAGAAGACTGGAGGCTTGCCAATGTGGCGCCCGTCTACAAGAAAGGCCGGAAAGAGGATCCTGGGAACTACAGGCCTGTCAGCCTGACCTCTGTACCAGGGAAGATTATGGAGCAGTTGGTCTTGAGAGTGCTCACAGGGCATCTGCAGGACAACCAAGGGATCAGGCCCAGCCAGCATGGGTTCATGAAAGGCAGTTCCTTGCAGGACCAACCTGATCTCCTTCTATGACCAGGTGACCCGCCTAGTGGATGAGGGAAAGGCTGTGGATGTTGTCTACCTGGACTTTAGTAAAGCCTTTGACAGCCTCTCCCACAGCATTCTCCTGGAGAAACTGGCAGCTCGTGGCTTAGACAGGTTTACTCTTCACCGGATAAAGAATTGGCTGGATGGCCGAGCCCAGAGAGTTGTGGTGAACGGTGTTAAATCCGGCTGGCAGCCGGTCACAAGCGGTGTTCCCCAGGGCTCGGTTCTGGGGCCGGTCTTGTTCAATATCTTTATAGATGATCTAGATGAGGGAATCGAGTGCTCCCTCAGTAGGTTTGCAGATGACACCAAGTTGGGTGGGAGTGCTGATCTGCTGGAGGGTAGGAGGGCTCTGCAGAGGGATCTGGACAGGCTGGATCGATGGGCAGAGGTCAACTGTATGAGGTTTAACAAGGCCAAGTGCAGGGTCCTGCACTTGGGTCACAACAACCCCATGCAACGCTACAGGCTTGGGGAGGAGTGGCTGGAGAGCAGCCCAGCAGAAAGGGCCCTGGGGGTGCTGGTTGACAGCCGGCTGAATATGAGCCAGCAGTGTGCCCAGGTGGCCAAGAAGGCCAACAGCATCCCAGCCTGTATCAGAAATAGTGTGGCCAGCAGGAGTAGGGAAGTGATTGTGCCCCTGTACTCGGTACTGGTGAGGCCGCCCCTCAAACCCTGTGTTCAGTTTTGGGCCCCTCACTACAAGAAGGATGTTGAGGTGCTGGAGCGTGTCCAGAGAAGGGCAACGAAGCTGGTGAGGGGTCTGGAGCACAAGTCTTATGAGGAGCGGCTGAGGGAACTGGGCTTGTTCAGTCTGGAGAAGAGGAGGCTGAGGGGAGACCTTACCGCTCTCTACAACTACCTGAAAGGGGGTTGTGGTGACGAGGGCGCTGGTCTCTTCTCCCAAGTAACTAGCGATAGGATGAGAGGAAATGGCCTCAAGTTGCACCAGGGGAGGTTTAGATTGGATATTAGGAAAAATTTCTTCACTGAGAGGGTGGTCAGGCATTGGAACAGGCTGCCCCGGGAGGTGGTGGAGTCGCCATCTCTGGTAGTGTTCAAAAAACGTGTGGATGTGGCACTTCAGGACTTGGTTTAGGGATCATGGTGGCGCTGGATTATTGGTTGGACTTGATGATCTTGAAGGTCCTTTCCAAACTAGTGATTCTGTGATTCTGTGATTCTGTGATGAGTTGGCAAAAGATTAATTATATATTGCTTCTACTGAAATAGAGATTAATTCCGAGAACTGAAATCAGCAGTTAGTAGAAAATTCAGCTCTTCCAGGATCAAACCTAGAGTGTCTACATTTAATAAAGTAATAGTCTTTCAGAAAGTTTTTTAACATGTACAAGAAAATATTTTGTGCAAAAAAAATTCCTTATAATGCTATAAGCCATGAGGTAAGCTGCAGTAAATAAATGAAAAGAATCACAAAACTTAAACAAGAGTCTCATGTCTCTGGCATTTCCTCAAAATGCCTTGAAATCGTCATTTGATAGCACTACCTCATACTCCCCTTCTGTAAAATACAGATGCTGAGTGTATATATGTGTTCAGAGAGCTGTATCTAAAACATTATATGAGGATCATAGAAGATTTAGGTTAATAAAAAGATGAAACAACTGCGCAAAAATGATCCCAATCTAGTTGATACAATTTGTTGTATAATGTTACAATTCCATGAAGAAACAGGATGATGAAACTCCTTTTCCTTACAATATTATCAGTTCAGCTGTGGCAGAAAGCCCTCTGGATACCATTCTCACAGGCTTCTTGTTCACATTTTCAGATAAAGCGAGTTTCTGATAGGTTTTGAGGTTAGGCATGATTATTCAAACCAGAGTTTGCATGAATGAGCAATAGTGGGTTTATAATCTATGCAGCTGGTAATCCATGCCCGTATCCTTCCAAACAGAAAAAAGCCTCTTAAGTTCACCATGGAACTTCTATGTTCAGTAACTTAATAGGCTTAAGCTTTATTCCTTCAAGGTAATTGTGCAGATACCTTTAATAAAATACACTCAACATTGCCAGCAAACATTCTAGATAAATGAACACAAGAAACGTTAGATGCAACTTTATTATACTGTTAATCCTTGCTGGAAGGCTTCCTGGACTCTTTGAGGGTAGTGTTAGTAGTGATGATAAACTAATTTGCCATGGCTCTTAAGTTCATGTTATCTTTTCTTATCAGCCTAAGGCTAGGTCAGAAAAAAAAAATTGGAAACATTTTCCAAAGATGGTAAAATGGGTAATTCAAATGCCATTGCAGAGTGTCAGTCCATCCATGTCTCCATAATGGATAGTTTAATGGTCCATTTAATTCTTCAAAACAATTGAATTTCCACCCACATCCTGATAAGGTGATGTACCACAGTAGGGTTGCCAGAATTTATTTTCTTATATGCAAGACAAGTTTTCCACGGTCTAAGCTTACAGATTGAGCTAAGAACAACGAATTGCTTGAGATTTTTGCCCTCATGTTTTCAGAATGAAATGACATCTAAAATGGTTGATTTTACTTGTTTTGTTTGGTTGGGTTTTTAATTGTCTCAAGATAGTTAGACTCAAAACTATAAATACATTGTGGAGTAAGACATAAAGAACAACATAGCAAATCACCAGCTGTTCCTAAGTCTTAGAATACATGTTCAACTCAATGATAGCGAGGCTGGTAAGTGGTAAGTAAATCTCATTACCTTCATCCTGTGGTGTTTGCTATATCCAGGACTTCTCAGATCTTCCACTGTTTGCACTGGTCTACCAGATGAAGGATCCTGAGCTTCTGCTGCCTTCTCCTACTTCTTTCTAGACCACTTCACAAATTCCACTCATGCTCATACCATCCTTATGAAGTCAGTCCATTACTTGGCTGCAGCTGCCTTGATTCTTCTACTCTATTTAAGCCAGGTCAGCTTTTGTGAAACCAAACCTAACAGATTACGAACTACGTGGTTTTGGCTGGGCTAGAGTTAATTTTCTTCCTGATAGCTGGTATAGTGCTGTGCTTTGGGTTTGGGATGAAAATAGTATTGATAACATACTGATGTTTTCTGCTGTTGCTAAGCAGTCAAGGACTCTCCAGCTTTTCATGCTGGCCAGCCAGTGAGAAGATGGGGGTGTGCACAGGGAGCTGGGAGGGGACACAGCCAGGACAGCTGACCCAGGCTGGCCAAAGGGATATTCCATACTATATAACATCATGCTCAGTATATAAACTTGGGGAGTTGGCCGGGGAGGAGCCTCTGCTTAGGCATTAACTGAGCATTGGTCATCGGGTGGTGAACAATTGCATTGTGCATCACTTATTTTGTGTATTCTAGATCCTACTCCCCACCTGTATGGACCAGTATCTCAGCTATTAGGAGCAAATGTTGCTCTGCTCAAGAGAGAGGATATAGTGGGTACACACCATGGGCCACCCTGTGGTTTTACCTGTGTGACCACAGAGAGGACATGAGGAAGTGGGATGGAAAATCTACCTCAACCCTAGAGGAATGGGTGTGTGAGTTGCAAGAAGAAATGATCACAAAAAGGGGTTCTTCCAGGAAAATTGCTGCTCCAGTCTCCACTAAGCAGTTTCCCAGAGTATCAGGGCTGATCTTACTCCTGATCTTAATAAAGGGACTTCTGATTGGTATTTACAAGAAGTGAGTGACAGACACTATGACCAGGGTTACAGGAGCCCTGCCTCCAGCCAGATGGAGAAAGGGGACAACCAGGTTTATTGGACTGTGTGGATTTGATGGCCTGGCACATCAGACCCACAGGAATATAAGGCTCCAGTGGACACCGGTGCACAATGTACCCCAATGTCACAGAATCACAGAATCACAGAATCACTAGGTTGGAAAGGACCTTTAAGATCATCAAGTCCAACCATTAATCCAGAACCACCATGTCCCCTAAACCATGTCCTGAAGTGCCACATCCACACGTTTTTTGAACACTTCCAGGGATGGCGACTCCACCACCTCCCTGGGCAGCCTGTTCCAATGCCTGACCACCCTCTCAGTGAAGAAATTTTTCCTAATATCCAATCTAAACCTCCCCTGGCGCAACTTGAGGCCATTTCCTCTTGTCCTATCACTAGTTACTTGGGAGAAGAGACCAACACCCTCATCGCCACAACCCCCTTTCAGGTAGTTGTAGAGAGCGATAAGGTCTCCCCTCAGCCTCCTCTTCTCCAGACTAAACAACCCCAGTTCCCGCAGCCGCTCCTCATAAGACATGTGCTCCAGACCCCTCACCAGCTTCGTTGCCCTTCTCTGGACACGCTCCAGCACCTCAACATCCTTCTTGTAGTGAGGGGCCCAAAACTGAACACTGTATTCAAGGTGCGGCCTCACCAGTGCCGAGTACAGGGGCACAATCACTTCCCTGCTCCTGCTGGGCACACTATTCCTGATACAGGCCAGGACGCTGTTGGCCTTCTTGGCCACCTGGGCACACTGCCGGCTCATATTCAGCCGGCTGTCAACCAGCACCCCCAGGTCCCTTTCCGCCGGGCTGCTCTCCAGCCACTCCTCCCCAAGCCTGTAGCATTGCATGGGGTTGTTGTGGCCAAAGTGCAGGACCCTGCACTTGGCCTTATTAAACCTCATGCAGTTGGCCTCTGCCCATCGATCCAGCCTGTCCACATCCCTCTGCAGAGCCCTCCTACCCTCCAGCAGATCAACACTCCCACTCAGCTTGGTGTCATCTGCAAACTTACTGAGGGAGCACTCAATTCCCTCATCCAGATCATCTATAAAGATATTGAACAAGACCGGTCCCAGAACCGAGCCCTGGGGAACACCACTCGTGACCGGCCGCCAGCCGGATTTAACGCCATTCACCACAACTCTCTGGGCTCGGCCATCCAGCCAGTTCCTCACCCAGCGAAGAGTAAACCCGTCTAAGCCTCGAGCCGCCAGTTTCTCCAGGAGAATGCTGTGGGAGACACTGTCAAAGGCTTTACTAAAGTCCAGGTAGACAACGTCCACAGCCTTTCCCTCATCCACTAGGCGGGTCACCTGGTCATAGAAGGAGATCAGGTTGGTCAAGCAGGACCTGCCTTTCATGAACCCATGCTGGCTGGGCCTGATCCTTTGGCTGTTCTGCAGATGCCCTGTGAGCACTCTCAAAACCAACCGCTCCATAATCTTCCCTGGAACAGAGGTCAGGCTGACAGGCCTGTAGTTCCCAGGATCCTCCTTCCGGCCTTTCTTGTAGACGGGTGTCACATTGGCAAGCCTCCAGTCTTCTGGGACCTCCCCTGTTAACCAGGACTGCTGATAAACGATGGAGAGTGGCTTGGCAAGCTCCTCCGCCAGCTCTCTCAGTACTCTTGGGTGGATCCCATCAGGCCCCATAGACTTGTGGATGTCCAGGTGGCTTAGCATGTCCTTGACTGCTTCCTCCTGGATTATGAGGAGTACATTGTGCTCTCCATCCCCGTCTTCCAGCTCAGGGGGCTGAATATCCTGTGGATACCTGGAGTGGCTATTAAAGACTGAGGCGAAGAAGGCATTAAGTACCTCAGCCTTGTCCTCGTCCTTGGAGACAATGTTCCCCGCCATATCCAGTAGGGGATGGAGATTCTCCTTGCCTCTCTTTTTGTTGTTAATATATTTGTAAAAACATTTTTTATTATCCTTTACGACTGTGGCCAGACTGAGCTCTAGCTGGGCTTTTGCCTTTCTAATTTTGTCCCTGCTTGACCTAACGAGATCTTTGTACTCTTCATGAGTTGCCTTCCCCTTCTTCCAGAGGTGATAAACTCTCCTCTTTTCCCTGAGTCCCAGCAAAATCTCCCTGTTCAGCCAGGCCGGTCGCCTTCCCCGCCAGCTCTTCTTACGGCACATGGGGACCGCCTGCTCCTGCGCCTTTAAGATTTCCTTCTTGAAGACTGTCCAGCCTTCCTGGACCCCTTTGTCCTTCAGGACTGTCTCCCAAGGGACTCTCTCAACCAGTGACCTGAACAGGCCAAAGTCTGCCCTCCGGAAGTCCATGATAGCAGTTTTGCTGAGTCCTCTCCTTACTTCACTCACAACTGAGAATTCTATCATGTCATGGTCGCTAAGCCCAAGACAGCCTCCGACCACCACATCTCTCACCAGTCCTTCTCTGTTTGTAAACAGCAGGTCCAGCAAGGCACCTCCCCTGGTGGGCTCACTCACCAGCTGCATCAGGAAGTTATCCTCCACACACTCCAGGAACCTCCTAGACTGTTTCCTCTCTGCCGTGTTATACTTCCAGCAGATGTCCGGTAGGTTGAAGTCCCCCACAAGAACAAGGGCCAGCGAATGCGAGACCTCCGCCAGTCGCTTATAGAATGTCTCATCCGTCTCTTCATCCTGGTTGGGTGGCCTGTAACAGACTCCCAGCAGGATGTCTGCCTCATTGGCCTTCCCCCTCATCCTTACCCACAAGCACTCTACTTGGTCTTCACAATCTTCAATTTCTATGCAATCAAAACACTCCCTAACATACAGAGCCACCCCACCGCCTCTCCTTCCCATTCTCTCCCTTCGGAAGAGCTTATAGCCATCCATTGCAGCACTCCAGTCATGAGAAGCATCCCACCATGTTTCTGTGATGGCAACTACGTCATAGCTGTCCCGCTGCACAATGGCTTCCAGCTCCTCCTGTTTGGTGCCCATGCTGCGTGCATTGGTGTAGATGCACCTGAGCCGGGCTATAGATTTCAACTCTGGCACGTTGAACCTACCCCTAGGTTCAACTCTAGTGAGCCCGGTTTTAGCCCCTCCCCCCTCCAATTCTAGTTTAAAGCCCTCTCAATGAGGCCTGCCAGCTCATGAGCATGTCATCAAGCTATAAAGAGGCAGAACCCATTTGTGTTTCTGGAGTGACAGGGCGATCCCAATAGCTGACTGTACTGGAGGCCAAAGTGAGCCTAACTGGGAATGAGTGGCAAAAGCACCCCATTGTGACTGAGGGTCCATGCATCCTGGGCATAGACTACCTCAGGAGGGGTATTTTAAGGACCCAAAAAGGTACTGGTGGGTTTTTGGTATAGCTGCCTTGGAGATGGAGGAAATTAACAGCTGTCCACCTTGCCTGGTCTCTCAGAGGACCCTTCTGTGGTGGGGTTGCTGAGGGTTGAAGAATAACAGGTGCTGATTGCTACCACAACAGTGCACCGGCGGCAATATCGCACCAACAGAGACTCCCTGATCCCCATCCATGAGTTGATTTGTTGGCTGGAGAGCCAAGGAGTGATCAGCAAGACCTGCTCACCCTTTAGCAGTCCTGTATGGAAAGTACAAAAGTCTAATGGAGAGTGGAGACTGACAGTATGCTATTGTGGCCTGAAAGAAGTCACGCCACCACTGAGCGCTGCCGTGCCGGACATGCTCGAACTTCAATAGGAACTGGAGTCAAAGGCAGCCAAGTGGTGCGCCACAACTGACATCGCTAACATGTTTTTCTCAGTCCCTTTGGCGGCAGAGTGCAGGCCACAGTCTGCTTTCACTTGGAGGGGCGTCCAGTACACCTGGAATCAACTGCCCCAGGGGTGGAAACACAGCCCTACCATTTGCCATAGAAGAACACCTGCAATACATTGATGGCATCATCTTTTGGGGTAACACAGCAGAAGAAGTTTTTGAGAAAGGGAAGAAAATGATCCAAATCCTTCTGAAAGCCGTTTTTTCCATAAAACAAAGTAAGGCCAAAGGACCTGCACAGGACATCCAGTTTTCAGGAATAAAATGTCAAGATGGACATTGTCAGATCCCAATGGATGTGATCAGTAAAATAACAGCCATGGTTACTCTGTGCCTTCAACAACTAACAAAAAGGAAACACGAGGTTTCTTAGGCGTTGTGGGTTTTTGGAGAATGCATATTCCCAATTACAGTCTGCAAGCCCTCTCTACCAAGTCACCCGGAAGAAGAATGAAATGGGGCCCCAAATAAGAGTTTGAACAAATTAAACAGCAGATAATTCATGCAGTAGCCCTTGGGCCAGTCTGGACAGGACAAAATGTTAAAAATGTGCTCCACACCGCAGCAGGGGAGAATGGCCCTACCTGGAGTCTCCGGCAGAAAAAGCACCAGGGGAGATCCAAGGTTGACCCTTAGGGTTTTGGAGTCAGGGATACAGAGGATCTGAGTCCTGCTATACTCCAACTGAAAGAAAGGTATTGGCAGCATATGAAGGCGTTCAAGCTGCTTCCAAAGTGGTTGGTACTGAAGCACAGCTCCTCCTGGCACCCTCACTGCTGGTGCTGGGCTGGATGTTCAAAGGGAGGGTCCCCTCTACACATCATGTGACCGACGCTATGTGGAGTCGCACTGATCACGAAAAGGGCTCGAATAGGAAACCCTGACTGCCCAGGAATCTTGGAAGTGATCATGGATGGGCCAGAAGGCAAAGATTTTATAATATTGCCCCAGGAGGAGGTGACGCATGCTGAAGAGACCCCACTTTAACAAACTGCCAAAAAATGTGAAGCAATATGCCCTGTTCACTGATGGGTCCTGTTGCCTTATGGGAAAGCATCGGAGGTGGCAGGCTGCTGTACGGAGGCCTAAATGACAAGTCACAGAAACTGCTGAAGCACAAGGTGAATCAAGCCAATTTGCAGAAGTGAAGGTCATCCAGCTGGCTTTTAGGCATTGCTGACCAAGAAAAGTGGTCAGTGCCACTCTATACGGATGCATAGATGGCAGCAAACATCCTGTGGAGGTGGTTACAGCAATGGAAGCAGAGCAACTGGCAGTGCAAAGGCAAGCCCATCTGAGCTGCCACATTATGGCACGATACTGCTGCCTGACTAGAGAATCTGGTTGTAAAAGTTCATCACGTAGATGCTCAAGTACCAGAGTCAGGCCACTGAAGAACATCAAAACAACCATCAGGTGGATCAGGCTGCTAAGATTGAAGTGGCTCAGTGGATCTGAATTCATCTGGATCTGAACATAAGGGTGAATAATTTGTAGTTCAATGGGCCCATGGGGGATCAGGGAAGAGATGCAACATACAGATAGTCTCATGATCAAGGGTTGGACTTGACCATGGATACTACTGCACAGGTTATCCATGAACGTGAAATATGTGCTGCAATAAAGCAAGCCAAGCAGTTAAAGCCTCTCTGGTATGGAGGACAAAGGCTGAAATATAAATATGGCAAGGCCTGGCAGACTGATTATATCACACTCCTACAAACCTTCCAAGGTAAGGGCCATGTGCTTGCAGTGGTGGAAGCAGCTACCGTATGCCTGGAAACGTACTCTGTGCCTCATGCCACCTCCTGGAACACTACCCTGGGCCTTGAAAAGCAACTCTTACAGCAACACGGCATCCCAGAAACAGCCGAGACAGACAACAGGACTCATTTCTGAAACAACCTCATAGACACCTGGACCAAAGATCATGACATTGAGTGGGTGTATCACATCCGCTATCATGCACCAGCCTCTGGGAAAATCAAATGATACAATGGACTGTTAAAGACTACACTGAGAGCAATGGGTGCTGGGATGTTTAAACATTAGGACAAACATTTAGCAAAACTCACCTGGTTAACCAGCACCAGGGGATCTGCCAATCGAGTTGGCCCTGCCCAGTCAAAACTTGTACATGCTGTAGAAGGGGATAAGGTCCCTGTGGTTTCCCTTTGGAAAAAAGATTTCTAGACGAGGTCTTATTCCAATATGTAGTTCCCACACTGTCCTTCCATTCTTGTTGGATTTGCATCTATTATTTGTCAGGATAACCTGCTTCCTATAGGTAGTGATATTTATTTCACAGTTACCTTCACTTATATATGTTCAAGTGCAAGCCCGGGCAAATATGGTTTCCAAAAACTGATGACAGTCAATTTCCAAAAAGTTTACCATAAAATATCGTATTGAGTGGAATTGTTACAACTGGAATAATTGCAGAAAGACCTACCAGAACACAGTTTTCCTATGCAGAAGCAGAAGGACTCTTTTCTATGTAAGACTTTTAACTCTTAGGCTTATAATGAATGGTTTTGTGTAAATGACCTTTAATTGAAATACAGCTAATAAATATTCACTCCATTCTATCAGTCAGCACAAAATTGTAAGATTGTGTGCAATAACTTTGAAAATACTCAAATATATTATCTTGTATATGTTGTTACAAATTTTTAAATTGTTTTAATGTATAATCTAATTCACAATGATAATGTTATAGTAATAGCAATTCATGAATATAAAAAAAACTTTCCAAGATGAAAGTATCCTAAGAACAGTGACCTTTTTTTCAAGAAAAAAAAATTACATTGCACTCAAATTTGACAGTGGTGAAACTAAAAAGAGAGTTACTGTAAAGTCAATCTATATTAAGATTTTTTTTAAAATGTTTTTAAGCTCTTTACTTAACAGATAAACTATTTTTGAACCCTTGTCGGAAAGGCACTGTTCACACCTCAGTATTGCCACAGCAGAACTTTATTCAACCTGGGTCTTATTGTTTTCAACAAAAGTAAGAGGTCAGACCCAAATTATCACCTTTGAAAATGTACCAAAGTGTCATCATGATCCAAGTATGTTGTATATCCTTCTCTTGAGATACTAGTGAACGTTGATAGTTTAGGGAAAAAGAGTGGTAAAAGTGGTCAGACTTTCACAAACAAGATTTGATGATAGTAACAATAGTCTGGTTTGCCGTGATCTTTCCCTATTGTAGAGCATCATTTCCTGTGGCTCTGGTATTGGTTAATATTGACAAATAATATAATTCCAAAAGAAAGGAAATATATACCAAGACTGCTGAGAAACAGTGAGCAAACTGAAGACAACAAGAATTTTGTCTTTAAGTGGACTGGGATTTTGTCAGTGATGCATTAATTTCCCTCACTTACCACCTTGATCCAACCTTCTGCAACAGCTTTCTTTCTCCTCTTAGAAAAATATGGCTTGAACTGTTCCATTAAAAAAAAAAAGGCAAAAGGTTGACTCAAAATTCTGCATGAGCACTTCTTAGATATTAATATTAGAGATCTGAGTGATATAAATATGTATGTTTATATATATAAAACTATTTAATGAGATATACATTTGTAAAATGCAGAGAGTGAAGTTAAGTTTCAAACCAGTGAAATCTAGATTTGGATCTTCTTTCTTTGGCTTAATCTGAATTTATTGATAGGTAACTAACAACATTAAAATACGAACAGGAAATTAAAAAGAGAAAAATAACAACTTTAAAGACCTATGAATTGTTTTTGTTTGCTTTGATCAAAGAACATTTTCTTGTCTAGATGTCAGATTAGCATTTTTGTTTCTTAAAGAAACTTTGACTTACAGTAGTCTCACTTTAAATATAGCATTCAATGGAAGAGCTAGTCTGGAAGTTACCCCATCATTTTCTTATTTTTTGAGTGCAGCCAAGGAAATATGAGACTGAATTTTGTGGAAATCTTGATGCCTTGTAGAAGGCACACTGAGAATGATTTGGGAAGAAATACTGCAGTGGTATTTTTTTGGTTAACACGAGTGTTACTTAGTCCAAAGGAAAGTATCATTAGTTTTCATTCAGAATCTGTGTGGTACTTTAAAAAGCAAGCTGCAAAAACATCGGAGTTTTACATTAAAGTTAGTACCTAAACTAATTTTCAAACTTCTTCAGTTCAAATGTACAAATTGCTGGACTGCAATATGAGTAAATCCAGTCCTTCCTGCCCTTCGGAAGGATACCTAATCCTTATTGCAAGACTCCTGTGCCCATTGAAGACCACATCCCGAGGCCTCCTGTCTTTCTGGAAGGTTTTCTCTACTCCCTGAAAGGCTTTTGGCAGGAATCACTGGATGATGTCCTCAGGCCTGTGCTACACAGGAAGTCAGATGAGATGGCCTTAAAAGTCATGATGGTTTAAGTCTGGAAGCATGTTAGACTTAAGTCTTTTTAGAGAATGTTGTCTTTGAAATGGAAAATCAAATACCTCATTGCCCTTGCCACCCATTCTTCCTAGTACTTAAACAAGCCTACCTGACTTTCAGAGAAGTTTTGGTAGCTCTGATGCTTTGGCAAAAAAAAAATTTCTTCATCCTTATTTTATTTGTGATGCAAGTATACTCCACCAATAGTGAAAATGAGGACCTTATTTTTTTGGGTTGTCTACCCAAAGTTAATGAGTGAAATGAATGCAGAGCTTCTCAGAGCTCAATAGGGAGGGAATAGCTCCTGTGTTAAACAAATACTGTGGATAACAGGGAACAAGCACTCGTAATGTGCTACAGCGACAGGAGAGCTAGAGACTTGCCCATGTTTCATTGTGGAGTCTCCATCAGGATTAAAGAACTTTGTTCTTTTAATTAATACAAGGCAAAACTTTTACTCCATGGCTTCTCATCCTCTTCTGTCCTTTTTTTACTTCTTTTTAAGGTTAGTTCTTTAACAAATCCCTCTTTTCAGGGACCAAAAGCTGATACGTTCTGGGGAAATGCCAGCAAGATGTTAAAGATTGGCACAACTAGCTACTGTCATTCTATCAAGACAATAGGATTTGAGGGGAAGGGGTAGAGTTCTCCATGCAGAATTTAGCTGCTTAATCCTCTCTTGTGGGCTGGCACAAAATCAACAAAAGAAAAAACCCAAATTACCCAGCTCTGCTTTGGCAGATTTAGCCACTGTCAGCAGGCCAGAAGTTAATTCCCTCATATTCTTGTTTGCCACCAACTACGGCAGGCCTTGCTGAGCCAGGTTTCCTGTGTAAATCTGTCAGTTGAAATGATGCACAGCATGAAGAAGGAGAGAAAGGACATGCAAAGAGTGTGGTCCTTTCACCAAAGCAAGTCCCCAGAAGTCAGCAACTGGCACTGGAACTACCTCTGCCTTCAGCCTGGGTGACGTTTTTGACACAGGATGAGAAAGATTTATAGTTTCTTAAACTGCCATCACACACACACCCCCTTTCTTGCCAATAAGTAAGGATTGTTGTTACATTAAGCTCTGTGTGTGGGAGCCTGTTTCCTTTCTGGCACTCAGCAGAAGCTTCCAGCTGCTTAGCATCTTTCTGAGACTCAACAGTATGTAGGGTATGATATGTTAATAATGAGGACTACATAGTCATCAAGGCCAGTAAAATTGCAATGGGGGTAGGAAATGCATCATCAGTTAGCTCTGTCACAAATACTTATTGACTAGTCACAGCACACGGTGCCTTTTATCGTGTGCCCAAACTAAGCTCTCGAGTGGGTAATGTGACATAAGGGGAATCAGTCTGATAAGTGTCATTCATTATTCCCTCTTTCCTTAGAAATGAAGTAACAACACTGTTGTGAGAGGAGGTAAGTCAGATGCAAAATATTTGCAGCAACATGCAAAAAAAATTGAATCACACAGGTTTGGGGATCTCATTATGAACTTCAAAATGGAAGTTGTTCCATGAAAATTTTTACTTAGGGATGTTTCTTTCAAAGCAAAAATGGTCTCAGAAGTGAAAGTGAGAAAATTGGGAAGGAAAATACAGTCTACTTGCAAGTGAAGGATATAGACTTTTTTATAAAAGGTAATGGTCTTCACATGAAAATCACAAATGCCCAGGGTTTTCACATGTTCTTAATGTGAAAATGGACAGTTCCTTAAAGTACATAATGAAACATGAGTGACAGAATGAGTAATTCTGCAAAAATGTCGATCTGAGTGTGAAATTCTCAGTCAAATTATGTGTTAACAGTTCTGGTTGCCTTTTTTCTGTACAGGAAGTGGTTTCCACTTATATTAGACTAGTATATAATCTATATAGTGTACTATAATAACAGTGTATGTCTGTAGTGTAAGGAATGTAATTTAGTTAGTTCTGTTTAAGTTCTGTTAATTTATCTGTTTCAGATCATGTAAGTGTTACATGACTGTGCAGTACAATTGGAAATTTTTTTTTACCTATGTTGAGACAAATTTTTAGACACTCATCACAAACACATTTATTGATTGTAACAATTGGATGAAACAAAAAGGACAGATGAAGCATTATTCTAATATCTGCTTTTCTTTCTTAACTGCAGCAAGATACTTCTAGCTATAATCATATTACCTTATATAACCATCAGACTTGGTAATTATGGCTACTGAACCTAAACATCAATGAGCAATTTCATACCATCCATGTACGCCAAATACTGACACAATCAATGGAGAAAATTTGTTGCAGTTCCTAAATTAAACAAACAGAAAACTAGCACAAAAAGAACCTCTTATTTACTTTGTTATTTCTAGCTCTAACCCAAGACAGATGTTCATGTTAATAAAAACACTATGGAAACGTTTAATGGAAAATTACCAACACTCCCAAGCAGGTTAACATGGATAAAACCCAGGATGGTACCTAACAGAGGCAAGTGCAAGATGATATACTTACAGGGAAATAATCAACTGCATAAATACAGGTTAGGGAACGTTTAATGGATGAGGTTCCAGTTCTGTAGAAAAGGATGCAATATGTCACTGGTTATGTCATAATTTTTTGTAACAGCCTTTCAGCACCAAAACTGGACTCTGGAGGGAGTTTAAAAGGGAAGGAAAAGGGGCCAGATCCAACTTTGGTCTCAGCTCTAAATCTAAGCATTTCATTGAGACCCCTGACCCAGACACAAAATCACCATGTACTTTCAGAAGAACAGAAAAGATTTTGACTGGACTTTGGAGATTTTCCCTAGCTATTTAAACAAAGTACCTAAATTTGCATGGACTGGATCCAGGTCTAAGTGTCTACGGAAATTGATTTTTAGAAAGCCTGTGGCTTTGACAGTTGCCTAAGCAATTTAGACATATTTTTGAACTGTGCTTCTGAACTCACATGCCAGCATTCTACCTAAACTTGTTCAAGTCCCACAGAGGAGGCACAGCAGGCATTTTCAAGACTTTGGACATGTTTACCACATGCTTCTGCCTGCAAAGAGGTTTCAGTGATGGAAGACAACAAGTCAACTCAGGAATTAGAAACTATAAGGCTGCAATGCTGCAGTGCTGTACTTGCTGAGATGGTGAATTTGTTATTCACAGAGCTTCAAATTGTACAGCCTTACAGTGTAGGTGGCATTTTGCTGCACCTTGTAAAAAGTGATATATAATGTTAGGAAGGTGCTTACCCAGGTGTGTGCTACTTAACATCTCGAGAGCTAGTCCAAAGGAAGAATGGTCAACACAAACCCACTCTACAGAAAAGATCATGGTAGTCCCTTGAGTCTTATATCTGTGGACAACCCTATACAACTCATCCAGTTGGGATTCACACTTAATGAAGAGTTGGAAGGGTGAGTTGGGGGGTGTGTGGAAACTTAGTCTGGACATTTTATTGTAAGTTTGATGTAGATTAAGAAATGTTTCAGAAAAGCAAAGCAAAGCTGATTATCTCTGGAGAGGTGCCTGCACTCTCATGGGCTAGTCAAGAGGAGTGCATGGGTGTAACTGAGAGAAAGTTTTGGCTCACATATTTTGAAATCTATTTGAACTCTTAAAAAAATAAGTTTTAAAAAGGATTTCCTTCCTGTCAGCAAAAAGCCACAGACATCAGAGGAGCAGAGTCAACCACATGTGTATTTCTTTTCATGCTTCCTAATCAGATGTAACGATTGCTCACACTGTATAGATAGTTTTTATTCAAGGATGTGCATTCCTGAGTCTTAGGAGCCTGCCAAGTGTAAAAGCAAACAGAACAAGCCACACATGAGGTGATGTATGCCCTTAGGCTTTCCTGACTGCAGCAGGACTAGGGGAATCTAACAGAGTTCCTCTTCCATCCTGACTGTTGTAAAATTCTCAAGAGAAACCACAGCTGGCCTGTGTCCAGTAATCATCCTTTTATTGGGCTGGTAAGTTACTTTTCTGAGAGTGCAGAAGAAAAACAGCAGAAGGAAATGCACTTACAGGGACTATAAATAGTTCTGCAGAAAAGCTAACAAAGGTGTCATAGTCAATAACTAATGCATCATGCATGACGCTGTTACTGACAGTGATTCTCCAGTCTGTGATGGGAGAAGAAGGGGAGAAATGAAAATGTATATTAATAAACTGAAGTGCTGAGGAATTATCAAAATTTTTACATAATAAGCTCTTGAGTCCATTTTTTCTAGGTCTGCCTATAATACAGATACCACAGTTTTCACAAATATAGCTGAACTAGTTCAGGTATTACCGTCGAGTGGTAAAAGCAGTGCAAAACTTAGTAGGAATGAAGTGCCTAACTTTTCACCCAGTTTCTCAAGCAAATTTTGTACCTATATGAAACTTGATGGTATTACAGGCAGACTGGTAACATTATCCAAAGTAGATCATTAAAACCTTACTTAATTAGTTATGTCTACATGATCTGCAGTGATTATATACCCTATACATCTATATATCTTAATACTGTGCCTTTAGAGAGCTCGTAACTTTGGTTTCTCAAGAAATCTGAAGTAATCTATAAATTCATTACTGGGCTGAGAGTCAGGAGAGCTGGGATTTATTTACATTCCTTTTTACTCATCTGTGATCTTAGATATATGATTTCCCTCTGTCTTTCCTCTTCTCTGTCAACTGTTTTTGAAGCGGGAAGGTTGGTGCAGACACCGTTTTCCACAAAATACTTGCACAATGCCTAATAAAATTGGGCTTAATCTTGGCAACTCCAAATCAGCTTTTCCAGTTTAGGTCCTGCTTCTGGCTGGGACTGTGCACATTGTTTCCCTGCTGCACACATACACACGAAAATAGCATTAAAAAAATGAACTTCATTCAGGCCTATGATTAATGTCAAAACTGCCATTAGTCATTGTCGTGGTTTAGTCCCAGCCGGCAACTAAGCCCCACGCAGCCGCTCGCTCACTGCCCCACGGCGGGACGGGGGAGAGAATTGGAAGGGTAAAAGCAAGAAAACTCATGGGTTGAGGTAAAGACAGTTTAACAGGTAAAGCAAAAGCCGCGCACACAAGCAAAGCAAAACAAGGAATCCATTCCCCACTCCCCATGGGCAGGCAGGGGTTCAGCCATCTCCAGGGAAGCAGGGCTGCATCACGCATAACGGTTACTTGGGAAGACGAAACGTCATAACTCCAAGTGTCCTCCTTTCCTTCTTCTTCCCCCAGCTTTATATGCTGAGCATGACGTCACATGGTATGGAATAGCCCTTTGGCCAGCCTGGGTCAGCTGTCCTGGCCGTGTCCCCTCCCAGCTCCCCAGGCACCCCCACCTGCTCGCTGGTGGGGTGGGGTGAGGAGCATAGAAGGCCTTAACTCTGTGTAAGCCCTGCTCTGCAGTAACTAAAACGTCCTTGTATTATCAACATTGTTTTGGTCACAAATACAAAACATAGCCCTGTACTAGCTACTACAAAGAAAATTAACTCTATTCCGGCCAAAACCAGCACAGTCATGGCCTCTGCATCAGGAATCACAACTGTTATACAAATACTTTTCCTCAAAGTGGGGGGAAAAGGCTTCTCATGAAGCCTATTATGTTACACTTCTGCATGCTTTAGCTTTGAGTGCCTTTGTAGCTCCATTCATTCAAAATAATTAAGAGTGAGTGCTGATGGGCAGACAAAATGACATCAGGTGTCTGAAATGAGAAGACTGAGCTTGTGACATCACTAAAATTTTTCTTTCCTTTTGATTTTGAAGACCTATGAAGACAGCAGTTCAGGAACATCAAATCCATTCCTTCTTTAGGAGGATATTGAAGCTGTCAGTTAAAAAAGTTTGACTCGGCAAAACTAAGTAAAGGAAAAAATAGCTACAATTTGTAGCTGTGATTATATGACCTGGAGAATAAATAGCTAAAGAAAATCTAGATTAACAGCATGAGCTATTTTTAACCTGAAATGGACTATAACTTATTTTTAAAAAACAAAACCTTAAGGTTGAAAAGTGTCAGCTTCAATACAGTCTCACTTTACTGAACTATAACGTTCTCCTATCTTTGAGAACTGGACCCTACCTTGTCTTCATGCATTTGGGTAGCTTTACTGAGATTGCTTGGAGTCACTGAAATACAAGCTGTTTAAGTAAGCAAAATGAATATAGTTCCCAAAATTATGCTGCCCGACACTGCACTGATTTCCTAAAGAGGAGACACTACAGATATGTGTCTATCTAATACAGGCACACCACCCGACTAAACAGAATGTACCCAGGGCTGTTCTTAGTTGTGGAGGCCAACTGGCACTGAGCAGTCTGTGTACATAGCAATAAATTCCACTAGCAGCCAAACTGCCCATTGGGAACAGCTCCTGCCCATATTACATCCAACATGTGCCCAGGAATTTTCGGGGAGAGTGCTATCTGGCTGAGGTCAAAGTCATGCCAGGGGCCATTCTGGCAATTTCACAGCCTAGATGACTGAGTACTAGTACCCCAGAACATTCCTTGGCAGTGTTTAATTTATGAGTATAGATGTAGCCCAGGAGGTGTGCAGCTTATCTGAGTTTTCTTTATAAAGAAGAGGAAATAATTTTATTTAGGATACAATTAATCCTACGTTTTCAAATATAGTCATGTAAAACAGGTCGAATGAACCAAGCCCTGAAGATGTTTATTCCTTTTCATTGTCTGTAAAGTGAACATAGCTAGACTTACTAAGATATAGAAAAGAATACTATGCACATTTAAAGGGATGAATCCCCTTCATATGATTAGAGCAACTAGTTAGTGATGATGCACAGCCAGCAAACATCTTTACTTTTCCAGTATATGAGGCTACCAACTTGGATAACAGCTTCTTTCAGGCACAGAGTCCAGATCCTGGATGTTTGTCTTCAGATATCAAAAGGCTTCTGTATAAATCAGTTTGTGCTTATTTATGTGTGCAGTATAGGTTTTTCAGGAATCTGAAATGAGCTGTTATTCTTGCAACTGTGGTATGAAATGATTAGACACGACAGTAAGAACTTGCATGATGACGAGCTAGAGTAGAAAAGTAGGAACTTAAGATCAGAAGAGCACTTTCATGATACTAAGACCAGTCCCCTCCAGTACAGGCAAATCACAGACATTACAAAATCCCTTTCTAAATATTTATCTGCGTGAGTAGATATTTATTCCTGTACTCTTACTGAATGATTGAGTTAAATAACTTTACTTCTCTGGTTCTTACAGAGCTTCTTCTAACTTCCAGCCTAAATTTATGCTTGACTAGTCTGTCTTTACTTGTTCTTGTGCCAAGTTCACCATTTATCTTAGATAGTCATTTTACTTCCCTGCTGTTTTCCTCCATGGCATCCTTGTGGAAAAAAATCATATCTTCTCTCAGTCTTTATTTCAGTGAGCTATACCAATGAAATTCTTCTGGTCTTCTACCTGTCTCTAGTTTGCCTTCTATGTGTCTGTTCCAGTTTAAATTAAACTTTCTTGAACACGGCTTTCAAAAAATGTGTAGTCAAAATTTCTCTAATTCCTTGCAAAATTATTTCAGCTTATTATTTCTTTCAGCTGGAAATAAGCCAGCTGAAATAATGCATCTGTTGTCATTTGTCTTTCTACAGAGATATGACACTGAGTCTGGAGGTTATCCTGGTGTTTATTCTGTTCCTTTATTTGAACATAATGAGATCTGTGAGTTTTTCTCACATCTGAGGTGTGATTGTGTCCATCTTGTTCACATTAGATGAGGGCCTTTGCCCCATGTTCAACTTCACAATTTTTGAGACCTGAGGCAAAAAAAATCATATTATTTTGAACAATCTTTTATTATCTTCAGTCACACTCTCATCCTGAGCAAGAGAAATTTTGTTTCTTCTTTCTAAGGTACTTCTAAGATTAATAATTGTTTCAGTATCTGCAGGGTTTAACTCATCTTTTTAGACAAATCTGTTGCTCAATGATTTCTAAGTCATAAGGTTGATCTGTTTATTTGTTCCTTTTTTTCATTCTTTATGGTTTCTCTACTTAATTCTCATATTCTTTTTGAAAGAGATTATTCATTCATCCATTGATTAGTAGGTTTTTCTTTGGAAGATATTTCTTTTGCTTGAGATAAAACATCAAGGTAATTTCTGAGCCTTTCTTCACATTTCAGTCACTGAGTTCTGAAATTTAGTAGTAAGTTTTATAATTTTTAAGCTTTATTTGTGAGTGTTACTTTCTAAAACTGAAAACGCTCATTACTGACTTATTTTTTTTTATCTGTTAATGTAATTTAAATTGAGCAAATTATTATTACTTTACCTAAGGTTATTTTCCACAGCTACTGGACTACTACTAATGCCAAGATAATAAAATCTTTTTCAAGGTTCCATTACACTTTGGCAAAGTGCTGTGTTGGCTGTTGTGACTACACTATTATTAGTAGAATATGTTTTCTAACCTTTATCTGTGAAGTAAAATACCATAATGACTTACTTCTTACCAATATTTATCTCCTTAACAGTAATAAATCTGTTCAGATTCAAATCCCACCTCAGGAGCCTACAGCATAACTGTAGTAATGAGAACCCTTCCTTGCACCAAAGGAAAATCTGTCAAACCTGAAATATTTTGACATAAACACTTAAGGTTCAGTGAACAAGCATACTTCTATAAAATTTTGTTTCATCAGGAATTTTTCTGACTAGCTCCACACACATCCCCCATTTATACGATATAAACTTTAATCAAACACAGATCTTACAAACAACAACCAGAAAAACTACCAAGCAACTGAAAAACAAAGATTTGCTCCTTCTTCCAAAGAACATGCCTTATGCTAATTCCAGTGTTTTCTGCTCTTTGCTCACTGGTTCTTTTAAATTGCCTGAAACATTTGGCAAAGAGGGAAACTATGTGGAGCCCAGCTATGAAAAGTCAATACTAAGTCCTTTTCCTGTTTTGACAGCTTTCACAGAAGGAAACCATATTAAAAGGATAGAAATAATTTGACAATATAGGACTGGTGATAGTGAGACAGCAGTTTAACGCATACAAATAGTTCTGTTAAAGTGATCTAAAGTAGAAGGGGGGGGTGTATGTGTACATGTATGTATGTATACATAGGCATATGTACATATGCATATGAAAGACAGAGAGTCGGGACTTAGGAGTCTGAACAAAACAACGGCCTAATTCATAAATATTTTTTCCAACTGCCAAAACAATAAGCCTACAAGATGTGACATGACTTGATGTGAGAAGTATGGACTCTTTGGCTAGCTGTGTAAATGAGAGATCAAGAGTAATCAGTAATCCCTCATACCAAGACTCTGTGGTGTTCATTGTGTGTCTTCCCACACCTCTTGAGGGGATGGACTGCAAGACAGGGACTGGAGGAGTAAAGTCCTTCCCACTGCAAGAGAAGATCAGATTTGAGACCACCTGAGGAACTTGAACATGCACAAGTCTATGGCACCTGACAAGATGCATCCCAGAGTCCTGAGGGAATTGGCTGGTGTAATTGCCAAGCCACTCTCCAGGATATTTGGAAAGTCCTGGCAGTCAGGTGAAGTCCCTGGAGACTGGAAAAAGGGAAATATTGCACCTATTTATAAAAAGGGTAGAAAGGAGGACCCTGGGAACTACCCACCTGCCACCTTCACCTCTGTGCCTGGGAAGATCATGGAACAAACCCTCTGTGGCGGACCAATATGCGGTTTCTGTCTTAAACATTTCACAGTTCTGAGGAACTCACACCTTTTTCTTGGTACAAAAGCTTGAACATGTCTCAATACGGGGTGGACCCCAGAAAAGACCGAGATAAGGTGCCTTTGCCTGATTTTATACCAGGAGGAGACACCAAGAGGTGCCATTGCCTGATTGAATAGCGGGAGGAGACACCAAGAGGTGCCATTGCCTGATTGAATCAGCTTGCACAATGACCGGGAGGAGACACCAAGGCCTGCAGAGGTGCCATTGCCTGATTGAACCAGCCTGTTGCATATGCATGCAGCCTGTTGCATATGCATGCAGACAGAGATTGTGGGACTGGGACTGTATAAAAAGGACACCATCAGAAGCAAAAAAGGGGGACCCCCATCACCAAGGAGCATCAAGAGGACCAACGGGACACTGCTGGATCCACGGGTAGTGATATCTTCTTTGCTGTCTCTCTCCTCTCTCTCTCTGTCTCTCTCCCCCCTCTCCCTCTCTCTCTTTTTCTCTCTCCTCTCTTTGTCGAAGTGTAAAAGATGTGCTATAGGGGACTTGTTTGTTTAGTTGAATTACTTAGTTAGAGTAGTTGCCATTGAGTCATTTTATGTAACCTCATGCCTTGCATTTTGTATTATTAAATTGTTAAATTGGTTGGCTGGTGTCGTTTCACCTTAATTCAGTCCAGGGGGATCACGAACTTGGTCGTTGGTCTCACGGGGAAGGAGGTCGTCCTAAACGATTCCTTTTTGGGCCGCGACACTCCCCTAGAAGCTGTTCTAAGGCATGGAGGGCAGGGAGGCAATTCAACACAGCCAGCATGGCTTCACCGTGGGCAAGTCCTGCCTGACCAACATAGTAGCCTCCTCTGATGGAGTGACCACATTAGTGGATAATGTCATCTATCTGGACTTCTGTAAGGCCTTTGACATGGCCCCCCACAGCATCCTTCTCTCTCAATTGGAGAGAGATGGATTTGATGGTTGGACTGTTAGGTGGATGAGGAACTGGTTGGATGGTTGCACCCAGAGAGTGCAATGGCTCAATGTCCAGATGTTGCTCAGTGATGAGTGGTGTCCCTCAGGGCTCTGTATTGGGACCAGTACTCTTTAATATCTTCATCAATGCCATAGACAGTGGGATTGAGTGCAAGTTTGCAGATGACCCCAAGCGAGTGGTGCGGTTGACATGCCTGAAGGATGGGATGCCATCCAGAGGGACCTGGACAAGCTTGAGGAATGAGTCTGTGTGAACCTCATGAGGTTCAACAAGACCAAGTGCAGGGTCTTGCACCTGGGTCTGAGCAACCCCCGGTATCAGTACAGGCTGGGGGATGAAGGGATTGAGAGCAGCCCTGCCAAGAAGGACTTGGGGGTACTGGTGGATGGAAAGCTGGACATGAGGCAGCAACGTTTGTTTGTAGCCCAGAAGGTCAACCATGTTCTGGCCTGCATCCAAAGCAGCGTGGCCAGCAGGTCGAGGGAGGGGATTTCTACCCCTCTACTCTGCTCTGGTGAGACCCCACCTGGAGTCCTGCGTCCAGCTCTGGAGCCCTCAGCACAAGAAAGACATGGATCTGTTGGAGGGGGTCCAGAGGAGGGCCACCAAAATGCTCTAGAGGGATGGAACAGCTCTCCTATGAGGTCAGGCTGAGAGAGTTGGGGTTGTTCAGTGTGGAGAAGAGGAGGCTCTGGGGAGATCTTGTTCCAACCTTGCAGTGCTTAAAGGGGGCTTCTAAGAAAGATGGGGACAGACTTTCTATCAGGGCCTGTAGTGATAGGGCAAGGAGTAATGGTTTTAAACTAAAAGAGGGTAGATTTAGACTAGATAGAAGGAAGAAATTTTTCACCATGGGGGTGGTGAAACCCTGACACAGGTGGCCCAGAGAGGTGGTAGATGCCCCATCCCTGGAAACATTCAAGGTCAGGTTGGACAGGGCTCTGAGAAACCTGATCTAGTTGAAGATGTCCCTGCTCATTGCAGGGGGGTTGGACTAGATGGCCTTTGAAGGTCCCTTGCAACCAAAACTATTCTATAAATCTGTGATTCTATGATTCTATGAATGTTGAGAACTAGCTCTTTCACATCCATAACACTGCTCTTAGCATCTCCTCTGGACTTCATGTGATATTTCTTGCAGTAAGACATAATTATGAATTTTCTGTGCTTTCTAGGTCAAAATGTATAAAGTAATGGGAAAGGTTACTTTTCTGAGAGTGCAGAAGAAAAACAGCCGAAGGAAATGCAGTTACAGGGACTATAAATAGTTCTGCAGAAAAGCTAACAAAGGTGTCATAGTCAATAACCAATGCATCACATGCAGCTGTGAAAATGGTGTTTTCACGGCATTAGACTTAAGATATGTGTTTAGTGGCTCTGGTGACATATAAAGGCATGTAGGACATGACATATTACTTTGAGATTGCAAAGCTTACTGAGAAAATAGTGAATGACTGTGCAATAAAAGAAGAGTGAAACCTTGTTCAGGTTCATATATGTTGCCTTTTAACTTAAGAGTTCTTTACATTTCTGAAACCCTGTGCAGGCTGATCAGTCAATACCAAAGCAAGCAATGTAGACTATCAAGAGTTCAAGTTTTTAAGCTGTGCATTGACACTGCTATTTAGTAAAGTAGTACACCCCTTGACTCTCTGGTAGCTCAGATGCTTCTACATCTCACTCCCTTTCATCAAAAATCTCACTCTACTTCATGAAGCAGACTTGCCTTACGTCTTTTGAAACTGTAAGACTCAACCTAAACTACGTCCACAGTCTAAGGAAACAGTTTCAAAGCTGGAACAGGCATGTCAATTTGGGCACATTTTTGCTTAAACTGATGAGTCCAGACTTAGTTCCAAACCAGTAATGATCTTGTGGAAGAGGTCTCTGTCAAAGCTGAGATAACAGACTATACTGATACTTTCACAATGACACTTTTTTACGCTTCTAAGTAGACAACAATACATTTTTGTTGTTGACTGACAACTCACAAATACTATTTTCTACAGCTGTATTCTACAGTTTCATGAGAAATAATGAAGGTCATGGCATTTGGGAGACGTTCTTGATGACTGAAGGAAAGCAAATGTCCCTCCTATCTTCTAGAAAGACAAAAAGGATGATCTGGGGACCAATAAGCAGACCAACTTTACCTCAGCCCAGGGAAAGGTGATGGAACAAATAATTCTGAAAACCATTTCCAAATGTATGAAGGACTAGGATATGACTGACACTAGTCATCATGGATTTAAAAAAGAGGACTCTTGCTTGACCAAACTGATAGCTTTCTGTGATGAGATGATTAGCTTGGTGGGTAGAGGGAGAGCTATGGATGTTTATCTCAACTTTAGTAAGGTTTTAGATACTGTCTCCCATCATGTCCTCATTTACAAATTTATGAAGTATTTCTTTACAAACAAAACTGTTTGTAAACTTGGCCAACCAAGTATTATATGCCTTAAGTATTTCCTTGACAAGAAGAAAATTATAGGTCAAGACCCTGAGCTACTCAATGCAACTTCAAGGTTGGCCTTGCAGAGCATTTGTTCAAAATACTTCCAGAGGTTGCTTCCAGCTGAAATTATTCTTTACTTCTATGGTGCAATGTTAATACTATGCAAGGCAAAAGTAGAGAATATAACTTTCAATGGTGTGTCATCAGTTCCAGTCCAACACGGGTCAACACTGCATGAAAAATTCTGTCAAATAATGATTGTTTTGTGGTTTAAGAGTTGGAGAAGGGATATTTTCCCATATCCGCTTCAGATGATAGAGATTCAGTAAGGCTAATAGAAGCTGTGTCACAGGAAAACTATGGCTTTTGGTATTTGTATTGAAAAATATTACTGGAGTTCACAAGTATGAACGTGATTATGAGCTGAATTGTTCCCTTATTCAAGCTTGGGAGATGCTGAATATGTCTTGTGCCTCTGCTAGATGTCCTGGACACAGTACAGAAACCTTCAATTTCCAGTTGTGTCTACAATCCTTTATCATAGCTTATTCATTATGGAGTCTTATGAATTTGGAGGCAAATACTATTGTTCTCCTTTTACATGTCTTTTTAAGCGGATGTATGATTGCAAGGCACCCCTTGAGAGAGTATATGTGTGCACTCATACTATATACATGTTTTCTGGAAGAGGAGGGCTATGCTCTAATATTTGTTGCAAAACCATAAATCCAAAATAATCATTAATCATAAATCATTAATAGATTTGTTGGATATACTTTGGCTAAAAGAAAAGAGAATTGGATTTGAAAGTTTTTGTTGTTTTCAAAATTAAAAAAAATAACCAGTTGTTACTATTAGTATACTGTTAAATCATAGTTTATGATTATCATGAATCTCTTTTTAGAGACTAGTAAAATCAAGCCATCCTGCTTGAATTAGGAAATAAATTGCATTTTAATTCTTACCCTGCTAGAAGCAGTTATTTCTTTTACTGTAACTTCTGTTACAATTCTTGGTTATATAGTAGTAGTTCATTGTCCTGGTTTCAGCCAGGATAGAGCTGGTTTTCTTCACAGAAGCCAGTGTGAGACTGTGTTTTGCATTTGGGATGAGGAACTGTTGATAATGTGCTGATGTTTTGGGTTGTTACTGAGCAGTCAAGGACAGTCCAGCTTCTCGTGCTGGGCTGCCAGCGAGCAGGCTGGGGGTGCACGGGGAGCTGGGAGGGGACACAGCCGGGACAGCTGACCCAGGCTGGCCAGAGGGATATTCCATACCATATGATGTCATGCCCAGTACGTAAACTAGAGTTAGTTGTGGGGTGGGAATTGCTGCTCGGGGACGGGCTATCAATCGCCGGGTGGTGAGCAATTGCTGTATTGGGCATCACTTGTTCTTGTACATTCCTTTGTTGGTATTATTATTGTTGTTATCATTGTTGTTTCTTTCTCTCTTTCTGTCCTATTAAACTGTTTATCTCAACTCGGGAGTTTTTCCCAATTCTCTCCCCCACCCCACTGGGGAAGGGGGAGAGTGAGCAAGCAGCTGCGTGGTGCTTAGTTGCCAGCTGGGGCTAAGCCATGACATTCATATGTTTGAGATCAGAATGAACCAGGTTCACTATTCATTATTCCTACTCAGTTAAGGTTCCTTTGTAAGAAGGAATCACGTTAATGAACCACATGATAAATGGTATGTCTACTCTGTGTTTTGGAGAGGAGGACAGTTATCTCCTTGTCGCATAGATACCAAAAACCAGCTCATGGCCTGATCTTGAGTGGTAAGTACAGTGAACATCTCCTGGGACTAAAAGATGAAAACTGTGATCTCATGAGGCAGGTATCTGTGAGATACATCAGCTCTTCCTGACTTCAAAAGTTGGAGAGGTGAGATAAGGCCAATAAGGATAGTGGGGATAACAAACTTCCTTCAGATACACCAGCTACATCTCTGCCAGTAAATGAAATGGTGCCAGAGCCGAGGCATCAGAACTTGCTAGTCTACACAATTAAATGGGTGGAATGGTCCCCAGCAAGGTTTTGGCCTTGGTAAACTAGCACTTTTTGAGTGCACGGTTCAGAAGCCATTATAGGCCAGGAACCATTCGCAAAACACGGTTTGGGCTTAGAGTGGTAAAAATTGCTTAATATTATGGACATGACCAGATCATTTCACTTGGCTTCTGGACACCCTTCTGTTTATTTCATTGTTCATTGCTTTGTTTGCTATCAGAGGTGTAGGCAGTGTCTCTCGTCTTCTGGTAACCTGATAATCTTCTGGTAACCTCTGGTAATCAAATCTGAAGTTTGGGCTGAGATCACTTGCCCTGGCTTTCCACAATTTTAAAAATTTCCTTGCCTTTTGTATTTTTACATCCTGTACTGTACCCTCCAGCTCCTCCATCAGCTCCCTACCTGGTGAATCCTGGGAGTATAATTTTAGTGCTTACACTTTCCTCCCATTTTTCCATTGTGATAGTTAAAAAAAATGTAGTCCCAATGGTCAGTATCATAATTTTGGGATAGCAAAGAATAATTTTTTCCAGAAACAATAAATTAAAGACTTTCTCACTTTAGACCTGGCATCCACCTGAAATTAAATTCATTTGTATTTTGAGTTGAGGTTTCTGGTGCAAAAAAAAACAAACGAAGCAAACAAACTGGAAATGTGTCTGTATAGCTCTTCACCAAGTGTCCGATTTTCTGACATATGCTATGTATATATACATATATTAATATTTATATAACATTGTATCTGTGTCTAATTGATAATATCTGCCTTTTATGTTTGCCAGGTTAAATATCTGTCCTGGTAACAGTTACCTATTCACAACTCAGTCATCATGTTGTTTATGCACATAATTCCCCTTGTTTTGCATAGGCATCATATGACCCAAAACAACAGGATAATTATGTTCCTGGATTGACTCCATTGATTGTAATGAAATTATCCCAGATTTACACTGGCATAACTCAGAGCAGAAGTTGACCTCACAGTCTTTATACAAGCTGTGTTTTAACCCAGTAAGATTTTGGTCAATCCCTTTCAAATATGAAAAATGCTCTGTATAATAAAAGTCATAAGACTTAAGAGCATGACCCTCAGCTTTACCAATTCAGAAGCTCCCAGGGTCCTTCCCCTCTTTAAAGAATGAGGATAAATTCTGACAGCTGAATAAATATAAAGGGTCTAGTGTCAGTCTGAGGAAACAGGTTTTCATTTTGGCACAGATCACTTTGGTTCACAGGTCTTCAGTGGAAAGGGAAATCAGTGTCTATTTAACACAGGATTATTGTTGTTCAGAACAGCCTATGGACAGAGAGAAATAATCCCTGCCCCACACTTACTACAGTACCAAACAGGCAGTCGCAAAATAGAAAACTTTTTTGTACCAAATGCAAAATGACAGATTCAGCTCCTCCTACACTTTCTCTTTTTCTCTTCACTGGCCAAGTTAGCTCAGCTCAGCTCGCTTGGCTGGTATGAGGTTGCAAGACAGTTTCTGTGTCACTGAGTACCTGTTAGTGTTTTCTACGTAAATGTGACTTTTCTTATCTTGGACAGTTGTTTGGTTTTTTTAAGTAAGATTGTAAACATTGAAACAATTCTACAATCATTACCTTAGTCTTCAGACAGTGTTTAAATATACATCTGATATTATCTTTTCTATTAAAACTCTCCATGTTACATTATATTCAAGGACTTGATATTTACTTTCACCATAAAGACATAGAAGCTGACACTTTTGGCAAAAAACCTCTGTCCTTTCCTCTTATATATGAGTAAAAGAGGGAAAGATGGGTTTGAAACCCTAACGCTGAAGGATTTTCTTCCTTTTCTGTGGATATTTTATTTTATAGTGGGCATGTGCTACCATTCTTCTCCTTTTCTTCTCCTTCTGTCTCTATTTTAAGAGAGAATATGGAGAAAACACTCCAACTGAGGGTCCTAACGTTCATCAGGGCATTTGCTGCAGGAACGTGTAAGAGAACACGGATTTTAATTTTTTTTGTTTTCTTCAGCACGTTTTGGAGCCTAGCTCAGGCATCATCCTGTTCATGTCCTCCTGTCATGAATGCCATTGTCCACC
The DNA here is from genome assembly GCF_964289735.1 of Phaethon aethereus. Classification (NCBI taxonomy): domain Eukaryota; kingdom Metazoa; phylum Chordata; class Aves; order Phaethontiformes; family Phaethontidae; genus Phaethon; species Phaethon aethereus. The sequence goes on from NC_138576.1 coordinate 13,735,746, forward strand.
TAACTCTGTGCAGGATGTTTAAGAATTTTATTTGGAGCTATTGTTCTTCCCTGGTTTGGGTTATCTAATGTTTAGGTGCTGCACTGCTTTTTGTGGCAGTGTCCAAACTTGAGCGTAACTGCTGTTATAAAATAAGCATTAATGATGGGGTTCTTCTAAAGGCACAGCTGCCTTCCTGTACAGCTTCTGCAGTCACATATGCAAACATGCATCTTAAGGCATGCAGCCAAACGTCTACCTAATGTAGACTGTAGTAAATAATTCAGAATAACTCATTTATTTCGGAAAAGAGCTATGATATGGCCATGAACAATATGAAACAGAGAGACGTAGAACTCACTGAATATATTATTTTCTACTGATTATTTGTTCAGCTCCAGCCAGCAGACATCATTCCTGATTTGCATTACGAAAGAAAAATTAATATGAGTACAGTTACTCTTTCTTGTATCTTAAAGTCTTTAAACCATGAAAAATATCTAAGAATGTGTGTGTTCTTTCCCACAACAGATGCTAAATAACAGCTTGTAAGTAAAAAAAGTGTTATCAAAGTCAGTGGTTCAAAAAACGTATGTGATTTTTTCCTTTGAACACATTTAATATATAACAGAGGATTAAAAATTATAAAGAAGGAGGGTTAAGCTGTATATCAATCACAACTTTGATTATGCAGCAAACAAAGGCTAGCAAATGTTGACTTGATACAGAACATTTTTATCTAATAATATCTCTTTGCCTCCAAAATTTTAAGAAGTATGATTTAAAGGATATCAAAGGCCATAGGATTCCTTCCACTGAACTAAGATAGTCCAGAACAGCTTCTCAATCACCAGCAATGTTCTGGTAAATAGGACAATTCAATTTGGCTGTAAGTCAACTAGCAGGCTTGCCGGCAGATCCATAGCAACCCACAGCTGGAGAAGAGCTAAAGGCAGGGTGCATGGCTAATGTTAATGAGACAAACAAGAAGAGTAATAGGAAATAAATAATTGTTTACACATGTTGAAGTGCTTGTATTATATGTTCAGTATCCGCATATGGTACATTTGTGCCATAGGAAATAATCAGGTATATTTTACTACCAGATTGTGTGAATGTCCAGAATCACTAAGACCTCCATGAAGTCCTCACTGTTTTTTTCTATTACTGCTCCTCACACTTCAGATAACACAGTTACACATCTCTGTTATTCTAGATGGTCCTGCGGGGCCATCGTATGAAAACAGAGGTCAGGATGGGCCTCAGATTCAGTAATGTGGTTGAGAATCCAGTAAACCAACATCTGTGCTTTAATAGGGATGGCATTTTACATCCTCATTTAATCCCTGCACTAAGCTGAGCACAATAACAAGAATTAGGTTTCACTACAAAACACACAGGAAAAACTATATCCTAAACAGAAAGGAAGTACAAAATTTACTGGGAAACCAAGAAAAATATTTTGTCTTACAGTGATATCTTCAGCTAGATTTTCTTTTAAAAAATTAGGTTAATGAAAGAAAATAGTTTATCTTTGTTTCTGTTTGTTTTTCCCATTAGCTTTTGAACATCCTGAACGATGTCAATCAATCTGACAGAGTAATAGAAGTTTTACAAAGCTCTTAAAACATCTGTGAAAACAGGGCCAGAAGGAGACCCAGAAGTCCCTTTCAGTGCCCTGATGGCAAAAGAAGTAGCAGCAGAAGTTCATAATTCAGCAGTCACCAGACACCAACTGCAAGTGCCCAGCCACTGGAAAATTTCAATCAGGGCTTACAATGAACTATAAGACACAGATCCCATAGGAGACCTTGCTTCATTCAACCAAGATGAATAAGTAGTTTGTGGAGCTATTTGTGTTTTGTTGTTTGTTTGTTTTTTCTTTTTGATATCAATAAAAACATGTCCACAGTCACATGTAGCATAATTTTATTTAAATAAGTCCTAAACTCTAAGCATTCAAATGATGAGCTGTATTATAATCAATATAGTTTCTTGAATTTTTGATCCTTTGCAGTTTCTTTTCCTTTACTGCTTCATGATCTTTTTCTTGTTGTTTTCTAAAGTGCACATTTAGTAAATTATTGAAATTTGATGAGAGATTCACTGAAATTTTTGTAATGTACTTGATTAATGTTATGGACTAAGTAGATTAACCACTAGATGATATGTTTACTGGAAATTATATTTAAAGATTTAAATATGTCAAGGAAGGACAACAATAAAATAAATGGCAAAGTAGCTGTTAGTTACAAACTCTTAACAAATATAGTGAATCACAAGCACAAAGACAAAAGTATGGCTTTTGTTTTTCCTACATGCCATTGGTATTTTATCAGCTATGGTGCAGGTCCTAGCACAGCACAACACAGCTCTGCAGTTCAGGACACGAAATAAGGATCAGTTGATGCAAATGGTCTTCCACTAAAATGTTGATAAAGTGATTATTAAAGCATACACGTACCACACACTCAATCCTGCTATTCTCAGTAAACCAAAACTTTACTTTTTTTAAAATAATTTAAGAGTTAAGTATTGATAATCTCAAATTACATGGGAAATTTCACCCAAAACAAGGATTATAGGATTGGGCTCAAATTTTTTGTATTATTTTCTTAAAAAAGGTCAATTAAAAAAAAATAATCTATGTCTAATTGCTCTAAAGGGAATCATATATTTGGATCCTGATAAAAATAAGATTGAAACTTAGTTTTAAAACAGAAGTCTCCCAAGCTTATGACATAAGGGATTCAAGGAATTCAAATAAATTTCCATTGAAATATATAGAGATAGGTTTGGGATTTTTTTTTTAAAGAAAGTTTTCTGTCATATAAATTGCAAAGCGCACTAACATAATAGCCATGACATGTAATTCTGAATTACTATGTAATTATTTCATAATATTTAACAAATAGTTTCTCATCATTTCTAACCAAGCTGGAGGTATCTTTGAAAAGAGCTTGATTAGAATGAGCTAAAAGGCATCTCGCCACCACCCACTACCACTTTCTTAGATACTATTGTTTTTTTATATGGGATTGCATTGTATGAGCCAGAAAACTTCAAGATGCCTAAAGTCACCACAGTGTCTTCCAGAGCACAATGGTATACCTACTGCAACAAGTAATTAATCTTGGGCTCAAGATTTCCTGATGGGAGCCTATTGACCTCAGCACAATAGATGAAAGTATTTTATCCTGTGTGTTCCCCTACTGACCCCTTGTCACCTTTTTTCATGCACTGTCTGCTCTCATACCAAACCAAAGAATTCATCCTTCACTCTGATATTCAGGGCCTGCTTGACCCTCTCTGTGGAAGCAGATTTCTTGATTTTGCTCAAGGAGATTATTTGGTAAGAAAAACCTGGAAAAGTTTTACCATACCCTGCAACAAACATGAATGAGCCCAAAAGTTAAGTTTCAGGGACGCTGGGCTTTACTCACACCCCTGATCCCACCCAGTTTTTAACGGGGAGCCACGGCATGCCGTAAGGCTGCACCCCATCTCTACATCCACTGGGAGGAAGGCTGGGGAGCCACTGGGCACACTCAGGACTGGCTGTGCCGAGGGGCCTCAGTACTGGTGCTCACGAATCACCATCGTCGTCTTTCTGGGATGGCCGCTGCAGGCCTGGAGCATGAGCCTTCAAGCTGTCTGGCATGCTAAATAGCTTTAAGGGTAGATAGGAAAATGGACATTGTACCACAGCCTTCTGTATTAACACCAGTGTTTGAGTCACCTCCCAACTGGCCCAGAGGGTGCTCCTTGTAGGCATTTAATGCCTGCACAATTATGGCCATGAGTCCACTCTTGGGGCTAATACACATAACAAGGTTAAAAAAGCTAGATCTAGTGTAGCTATCTGAAGTGAACCTGACGTTTAGAGAACGGCTGCTCAGACTGTTCTTGAATTCATGTCTCTTTGGGGTGTCTCAGACTGCAGAGCCAGGAATGGAGATACTAACAGCCATTGCCAGTTCCTGAACGCTGATAAAATATTTTGTCTCCCAGAAATTTACAGTAAAAGGAGGTGGAGAGTAGTTTACAGACCCCGTACAGCCGGTGCAAGCAGTATGTAACTACTGCCATTTTCAGCTCTCGCCACAACAGTGTAAAAGCTAAAGTTGGGTCTAAGTTTAAGGGCTGTTTCAGCCTCTTTCCTGTAGCAGCAATTGCCCTCTGCTGGGAAAGCTGGGCTGTAAATCTTCAGGGTCCCTTGACACTCTTAGCGACAGCAGACCTCCAAGTGTTACCCACAAGACTCTTCAAAGGCCATCTTGGATAAATATGTGAAAACTGTCCTAAACTCTTACAGCAACTGTAGACCCAGAGTGAATATCCCCTCCCCCATTCCCACCCATCAAGCTCCCATCTACTCGAAGTGCTTCACCCCCTTGCTCCTCTGTATCCGTCACTGGGAATACTTTCCAATGCAACTTATCCACTCCCCCACACAGGCTTGAAAGAGGGTGAAAAAGAAAACACTGGCAAATATTTCCCCTGCAGATAATTATATTGTCATTAGAGCCTCTAAACTACTTCAGTGTCTTCCATATTCAATTAATAAATGACCTTGGGCCCAGATCCTCACCTCACTAAACTAAACTAACATTCCTGTTATCAACGGTAATCCTCTCGTTTAGCCCAGATGCGTGTCTAGATTGCCTGCACTCGGAGGAAGTTTACCACTGACCTGAGCAAAATGAGAACTTAAAATCTGGATCTGCTTATTTATGAAAGATCTTACTCTCTCATACAGTCCACCGCTATCTACCGCATAAGACTAACATAAGCAAAAGGCTGAAAACACAGTTCTCTATAATAATGCAGCTGGGATAGTCCTCCTGAAGAAAATAAAGTGCTGCAAGCCTGTAGTGAGAGTGCCTTACACCCCGCTGTGAAAGGGCAGTGACTGGCAGCTGACGTGCAGGGCAAGGGGAGAGCAGGAGATGCTGTGGCTTGGAGCAACTGCCTGGGTGTGCTGAGAGAACTAATCCCGCTCTGGTTGTTCTTTCTCAGCTTGCAATATGGTGAGCAAGTGGGAAACTATTGATTGCATTCCGCTATCAACTCTGGAAAAAAATATGGGTGAGAGTAGAGGCATGGGTGAGCCTGAGGAGCTTTAGGAAACGGAGACAGTGACACATGGCCATGGAGGAAGTTGAGGCATGTGAATATGGAAAAAGATTAGGTAGAGATACATAGAAATGTATAAATAAGATAAAACCATCTTCTGGTGCTTTTTGGAAATTTTTAAGAACATGGAGAAGCGGTGCTGAGCCCAGAGAAGATGAGGGAAGTGTGTATTGAGAGAGATGGCAGTGGGAGTGGGGAAATATTTAGTTTGCCCCTTTGTTAGGGCCCAGAACAGCTCTTGTAAGGTTCTACGTGTTTGTGTACATGGAAACATGCATGTGAGTTCAGAAAAGACGTATAAAACATAAAGTTTTATATTTCACGTGTATCTTTTTCAGATTTCAAAGTCAGTGCTATGAAGCACCTGTGTCCTCCTTCTATAAATTTTCCCAGTATTCCCTCTTTTAAATCAAATTTGGTCCTGCTTTGCTCTTTTTCTCCTTGGCTGAAAATCTAACAACTTCCCTGTCCCACCAGTCAGTCTCTGGAGCAGACGCTGGTGATGAGGACTTAGATATTTTCTTTGAGTAACTTGTGTATTTACACAATGTTCATGGGGCTTATTCACCCCAAGGAGTGGCAAAAAATGCTATGAAACATTTGCATTACCATCAGGTAAGGTCTGGCCTCTGGAGGCAGCTGTCCTGCCATACTGTGTTTCTGCAAAGCTCAAGCAATACTAATTGTTCGGCAGATTGTTTAAGACCCTGACCCAGACCATGAGTTTTACAGGTGCAGTTCTACGGAGATGAGGTTATTCACAGAGATGGCAGGGGCCAGCGGGTGGGTGGTCTTACATGTCCACTGGCACGTTGCATTCAACCTGCCAGCAACACAAAGGGAACGTAGGAGTTCTCTTAAGAGACAAATGCAAAGCATACAATGATTTTATAGACAGTTATTCTGTGGCATCTTTGGGTCACCTAAGAGGAGTTTCATCTTTAGTACTCACACATCAGCAGTGCCTAACACAAAGACACTTTTCCTTTGCAATTCTAAATGATGTAACCTTACTCATAAATGTAAAGCAAGGGGTATTGCTTAATATTTATAACACTATCTAGTGTGCACATACAATATTTTCCTTCCAAATGCTTTTGTGCTTTTGATTTTTTTTTTTAATCAATGTCAAGTGAATAGTGACATGATAAATATTCAGTGAGGGTAGATAACAACCTTGCTTTATACGAGGTACCTGATTTGGTCTAAATCATCTCATTCTTTTGTGCTTTTTGTGTTGTTTTTTTTCCACTGGGCAACTTGCTCCTAATATGAATTTGACCGAATTGAATACTTGTCAAGGTTTTGCACCACTGTATGAGAGAGTAATAGGCCATATTTATTTACTACTTTTCTGCTGCATTTACATATAACAGCTCTCCTTCTGCTTTAGACCGAAGATGATCTTTGTTTTCTAACAGCATCACAGCACTCTTTCAACAAATCTTGCCTAGAGTCACTGTTCCTAAATAATAACTTTTTTTTTTAGCTATGTTGTATTTTAAGCCAAGAAATAGACTATGTTCATGTTATATAGACATTTGCAGTTGATCATCTCTCAAGGAATTAAATTTTTCTGTTCCTCCCTAAAATATTTTACTCATTTATAAAATATTTCAGACAAATATTTCAGACATAAGTTAGTTTGCACTGTGGCAAGAGTTGGTCTTGCATATGTTTGAGCAGCGAAAAAATGTTACAATTATTCAGCCAGATAATAAATAACATAAGAGCAGTTAGAAGACTTGTTTGCAACATTCTGCTTACAAAAGATGTATGTATCTCAGACTCAGAGTGGTCATTCCAACAGGTTTAACCACCCAAACTCTTCCACCCCAACTTTAAAGAATGCTTTGGTTTACATGCCCGCACAAGGGGATGTGAAGAGTAATGACTTTCACTTACAGCCTTGTGCAGGCTGGTCTGGCTGCAGAGAAAGAAAAGAAAGTTCTAGTGTAAGTGATGTCCTCATCAAGCACAGGAAGGAACGTAGGAGAGGGGCTAACGCTCAGTCCCCTTTTCTGTATGGGGACATAGCCAGGACAAGCTCCCCCAGTGCCGTTCTGCTCCAGGGGAAGACCAGCGATAAACATCAGGCTCCTGATGCCAGAGGTAGGCAGTGAAGGATCATAACTCCTACCTTGTCCGTGCTCACTTGGAAGTCAGTTTTGGTTCTGATGTCAAAAGAGCAGTCTCAATATCCTACCTGAACAGAGGACTTCTTCCAAGCCACTAGAGAAAAGTACGTCTAACATCTGACAATGGAGGCTGCCAGACTGCAGAGAAGAAATCTGTTTTTAGTCCCGGAGTACAAGTTCCTGGTCCTCACTAATATTAGAAAGAATTTTAGGAAGAATGTTAGGATCAAAATAGTTTCTCATACAGGAAACCATCGAGAAAGACTTTAACTTTTGGAGCGAGGGAAAGAAAAACTCAAGATAAGCTCATCATTAATAATTTTGGAATGGATACGTAGAGAAAAATAAAAGAAGACATGAGTGTTTTACTCAATTTTTCTCTTTTTTTCCAGTATTCTTGAACATTTCAGTGGTAACTGAAAGAAGGTCTACCTGAATCAGAAAATTTATTATATGTTTTTTCTTATATATTGAATGTAGCTTTTCCTAATCTTTTATCTCAGATAAAACTAGATCTTATTCTGACCAAAGTAAATAGATGCTATGGATATTCTAAATACTGTACTACTGAAGTTGATGTGCTTCAATGGAAGTGAGATCAGATAATATTGAACATTTTTACATATTTTGACAGGTGTCTGGCATCAATATGACTTTGTCTGGCCAGAGGTACAACACTGTGGGAGGACCTTTATGGACTGATCTTAAAAAAAGTCCTTCCAATATAAAAGCAGAATCCAATCTCACACATTTTCAAGGAAACATCTTTTCTTCAAATCCCTCAGAAAAACATTAACTTATCCAATGCAAATATAAAGAGATGGATTTTCTGACGTTCGCAATCCCCCTCAGTGATTCTTAAAAATGACATTTTTTCCTGAGAAAAATGTAGCTAATTAGTTTCTCAGTTCATATTAAAGATGACCAATAACCATTTCCTGGTTTATAGATTTAGTGACTCCAAGTGGCTGTCTGAAATTTATGTTTATATTTTCAAGAGTCGAATCGTTTTGATTTTGAGGCTTTAAATTTTTCTTTAGCTAAAAGTCATATGAATGCACCATTAGGCTCCTGAAAGTTGCTAATTTAAGTGATTGCAACAAATTAGAGAATTCTTATGACTTGTGATTCCACCATTCACTGCTGGGAAGAAAGTGAGCAGGAATCACTTTCTAGTCTTGTACAAATGAAGTGAAAATGTTGGTTAATAGGTGCTCAATACCAAGCATGTGCTGCTCTCCTGGTCACTTCTCCAAAGCAGAAGGTGGGGTTGGCGGATTGCTGACTTTATGCAGTCTGTGTTGCTGCTGATTTCAGCAAATAGTCCACTCAAAGCTATGTAAAAAAATGGTAGGAATTTCTGATATGGGAACTTATTTATTCTTGTACTATATTCACTGAACAATTACTATTTTTTCCAATTATTAAATAGTTAATTGTGAAAATTTACCACAGAAATCTATAATTAGAAACCTGTTATATTTTGAATATTTATATCTGGTCATTTAAATATCACAGTATGCCTAATTTTACCATGTTAGACTTTAACGTTTCTTTAACCACAAGTCACATTAATTTAACTATACAATCTTCAGTGATGTTAATTCCAGTAACCACAGTAGCGAAAAAGTGGCCGTGACTGTGACTGGTTGGTGTTTCTCATTCCCTGCTGCACTGATGGAGCCTGATCAGCTGTAACCAACTGTCTCTAGTATGTCCTTCGCCCACCTCTCTCTCCCCCTCTCCCTCTGCCTCTCCCTCGCTCCCTCTCTCCCCCTCTCCCTCTCCCCCCCCCCAGGTACCTTTTCCACCTTTAATATTTTTTTACATGGACCAAGTTTTTACCTCTGGACCATGGTAGCTGTCTGTGAAGAGAGCATCCAAGCTACATTTATTAATTGACATCTTTATCCTTTAGTTCAGTAACAGTTCACCGTCGGAAGAAATCTAGGAAAGGAGGGAGGCAGGGTGAAGAACTGAGACACTAGCAGCATTAGGCAGGGAAACAAGCTAGTTGCATCCAAGCTAACCTTGGGTACCAAAATACAGGGAAGTGTGATGCAAGATATCCATGTGGGCAACATGTCACACGAGGTTTTTTCACTTGGATGTCACATCACATCTAAGAGATGTTGATAAATTCTCTCAGTGGAGAGATATGCAGTCATATGGATTTACTGGTTCCAAACTTCAAGGAACTCTTCCTTCTTTCCATTTCATGGTGTATACTTAATTACAGAGAGGGAAGATAACAAGTTAATGTTAACCCTACACTATCCACAGACAGTGATAGTCAAGTTTTAGTCAAGTTGCAAGTTTTAGTACCCATCAGACTACACTTATTTTTTCCTCTCCCTAGTGTAGTTACAGAATAATTGAAATTACCTTGGCTTTTGTGTTTCAGTCTTCTCTCAGAAGAAAAGAAGATATTCTCTATTTTGTCTTTTTTACTTTGGATAGCCAGAGCTACTTGGAATATTCCAGGTGATATTTTATTGCCACTTTTTAAACTGACATAATTCCAATTCTATACCGAAAAAAAACCTTTACTGGGATGATTCATAACTGTCACTTGCTTTCAACTCACAGTTCAGTCCTCAGCAGTCTTTAAGGTCAGATTCATCACAGTTGAAATTAGGTTTGCAGACATGTAAATTAGGAGCACAGTCATAATATTATCCTTAAATAAACAATGGTGGGACTGATTCAGATGAAAGGTGGATGATTGTTCCTTATCTCTAAGCCTCAACAGGATGTCTGAAATTCAACGAACTGAAACTGAATTTACAATTCATTCATTTTTAAGTCAACAGGTTGAACTAGCACAACTCCTGCATTTTGCGCCAAATTTGTTATCAAAAATTTTCAATGAGACCATTAATATAATTTCCAAGGATAACCATAGGAAAACTTTGTTAATAATTCTTTCAGTATGAACTATGGTTATATAGCCTTGAGCAGTTGCCTTAATTTTATTACAGCGCTTCTGTTTAATAACAATCTTTCTGAATGTAACTAACAGTATAGGGCCACACTTGTACGGTATTGTATTATGGGCTTCACTGAAATTATTTATTTAGAAGTTCTGCATTAAAAAAATAAGGTTGCATTACACTTAAGATGAGAGTGTTAGCTTTTTTTCAGGATCAGGCTACACTTTAGATATGCAAATGCATCTGTGACCCATATCTTCTACTCATTTTAATTATATCATTACAAAAATAAAAGGTGTGAATGAACATCCTCTACATGTCTCAGCACATATCTACCTGTCTTTCAAAGATGCAGTTAGACTGATATTTTTTGTTAATAATATTAACAATAATATTAAGTAGTAATGATAACAGCAATCATAATAACTCACAAGTTATAAGGATATACACATGATCTTTGTGTCAAGAGGAGTGTGAGGACAATTCAGTTGATGTTTGCAAACAATCTTTGATGAGTCCAGATTATATACACTATATATAATACTCTGATATATAACGGGGTATTACGGTTTGACACCCAATGTATTTTGTAATTGTTGATGATTTTTAAGATATAAAAGAAGACAACACTAATCTGCTTAAACTAGCATTAATCCTTCCAAAAGAGAGTAGTGTTTTAAATTAATAAGTCTTTCATTAATACTGAATTAATTTAGAAAAAAAAAACCTGGCGTTCTTTTATTTAAGAATGCCAGCTGCATAATTTAATGACAAAAAGTAGAATGAGAATTGAAATATATTTGCTCACCACTACTATTAAGAAACAGAAGTGCCTTTTCACATTTCTCCAGCATATTTTTCCCTTTGAAGAATTTCCCTCACAGCACTCAGAGTACAGTTAACCTCTCACAGCCTATAACTGCACACTCAAATAAATCAAAATTAAGCCTAATTCATTTTTAACCCTACACTCAGCAACAGTAATGATTGAGTATTTGTGACAAAACTGCAGAAGGGAACTCATAGTTTAAGGGTCCAAATATTGCCTGTGTTGAAGAAAATGGAAAGCTGAGGTGACCTGATCTGCCTCTGCCCATTAGGGACTTTTTGATAGTCATTGTCTTCAAGAAAAATAATTGCTTCCCAAGAATGCTCAGCTAAATCATTTTATTAGTGTGAACTGGATTAAGGTTATAGGAAGGTCCCTCTTGCTTCTTGCCCAATAATATCTGACCATGCATATCAAAGAGTGGAGGAGGCAAATTATTCATTATTTCACCAGTATAATGAAAGCATAAGGGAGGTTTAAAAGGACGCTATCTGCAGCAGGAAACTGTCAAAGAACGTGGGAACACAGCCCTCCTGCATTTTTGTTTCAGCTCCGTTGATCAGAAGATTGAAAGGCCTGCTCTACCTACAGGGGTCCTCTGTTCAGGCCCCACAGTGCAATTATAATCCGTCCTCACCTCCTTTAGAATGACAGGCCAAAAACAAAGCCCAGAGCTTTTGTACAGCTTAGCATTCCTAAGAAACACAAATCTTCATTTCTTTCTTCCTTCTTTTTTTAAACTCTTAAGAATTAATTAAAATTGCTCTTATATAATATCGAGGGGTAAAACAGCTTAAAATTATCTAATACTTTTTAAGGGTGGAATTTTCTTTATAGAGCATGTAGAAGGATCAGTTGCTAACTGCCACAAGGTATAGCAGCTCTGCTTTTGTCTTCGTGCTGCCTCCAGGAAAAAGGAGTCCGGTTGGCAGTATTTTGCACGAGGCTGTTTAATTTCATTTTTCCTGCCATTATTCCTGTTGTTTACACATTTTAGTGACAGAAATTTGCAAGTAGTTAGATCCTCAATGGCTCTTGCAGTTAATCTTGTTGTTGAATCTCTGCTTTTCAAAGGATATCTGAACAAAAGCCATGCACCTCCACAACTAACATGCATACCAGATCACAGTAAAAACATCAAATGGTAGGAACTCTGGTGGCCTAAGTATATTAAGAGATGCTGGATCTATATGAGAACGTAACATTTTCAGTAGCTTCCAACAGCAGATTATTTTGGAGGCAACAGAGACATTTCCAATTTTAAAACAACAACAGCAAACTATTAAACGTGCTAAACATACTTGCTGTTTTATCTTCCTTCAGCTGGCCCACCACACCATTGTGGTTATCTGAGGAATGCTGTAGATTGCGTAGTTACAACAGCTTGGAAAATTCTGTGTTTAACGTTAAATCTTCAGGCTGCATTGCCTTACCCAGCGTAAACCAGCACCAAGCAGGATAAAGTTAACTGTCAGGTTACGTTGTAGAGTGAGCACACAGAATGCGTTTGGCAAGCAAATCTCACATCATGTGTGCGACCTTTAAATGCACATATTTGCAGAAGGTTAGACAAGATTCCAGGCTGCTTGAAAGCTTTAGTGGGTGAGATCAATACGGGATGCCACAGTGTAGTCTAGCTATGCATCTGAAAGTCTGCTTTGAAAATGCAAAACCAGGTGATAATAAGAACGATGGTAACGGCATGAATTTGTTTCACTATTCTCATCCTCTGACTTCTTATTTCCCATCTGGGACAACCTAGAATTACTTTTAAGCCGATTTGGGCTATGTTTTTTGTACCTTTAAAATGTAGTACGGCTACAATGTTGGGGTGAAATCTGGCTTCCAAGAATACAAGTGCATTCCCAGGTCAGGCTATATCACAACTGTTCTGATACTTATTGCTAAGTTCACACTCTTCTTGTATCCCTTAACCTTTTACTATTAACATTATTTAGTAATTGCTTTACAATTTTATTTTTTTAATTAGGAAAGAAATTCTCAACATGTATTAAATTGACTAGTTAAAGATCCTTTGCAAGCATTTGGAAGATGGCATGTTAGTGAAACCACACTTAAAAAGGGCAATATTTTAGTATCCCTTTCAAAGTTTATTTTGCTGTCGGGAAGACATAAGGCAATATAAGAGGGAAACAGGCCTCTCTTTTTTGTTTAGAGCGCCACGTCTTTTTTGTTTATTATAGGTTGTTTTCCTTTGTTTGAAAGGGACAAATGCACATTATTTGATTCTTTTTCACATATGGTTTATCTCTTTGCCCTTTAAGTGACACCAGTTGGATCGTTCATGTAAGATACCTAGGAGCCTGAGGACAGAAGGGAACCAAGCAGTGAATAGCCAGTGGGGGAATATCAAAAGCCAAATGCCTGGTTTGTCATTCATTACCTATGCTACTACATTCCAAAGTACTACGGCATGGGGAATCAACTTCTGGAGAAACAGATATTTTTCAGATATATCAGCAACAGATATATTCCCAATTCAGGGACTTGGTGGAACATCTGTCCGTGACATATTTCTGCCTCAGAACCTGAGAAATAATCTCAAGTGGTTCCCTGCACTGGCCAGTGGAGTCCCACCAGCAATGCATTTGTGGGAAAATGTTCAGAAATGTGGTTTTCTTCAAACATGTAGAAATCCTGTTCCTTGGGATGAGGCATTAGCTATATCTTGCTGCATTTTAACAACAATATTTAACAGGTAGAACTTTTTGTTTTCTTTTACTTTAAGTAATTCTGCAAGTTTGTATGTCAGAATGGATGTAGTGCTTGACTGACCTTCAATTAACTGGTGCAAACCTATCCCTCTCTGGCATTCAAAAAACCTCTTTGATAACCTTTGATAATACTCAAGACCTATCAGACTCCAAAGACTTGGGATGCCTTAACACTAAATCAAGGCTTAAACGAGTTCAATCTGTCTTGAGGAAGTGTTTAAGTCACCGAGCTCCACCTTCCAAGTGAACGTGGAGGTCTACTTGGAAACCCAGGAGTTTTAACTGAAGCTGGACTTTATAATTTGCATATAATTCTGCAGAGCTTCAGGTCAAAGTTGGCTAAATGAGCCAATAAAGTGGTAACTCCTGATTTATTTCTACAGTTGTTAGTGAAATAATTGTGAAAATTTCTAGCCATTTCCATTCCAGATTTCTATTCTACTACCTAGCACCCATTCAGAGAGTCTAATTTGCTACAAAAACCCATTTAGTGTTTGTGAGGAAAAAAGAGCCTGTGGACATGATTTGTTCCTGTTAGACCTACTAGAATTAATAATGATTTTGTAATGTTTTCACATGTGGGTGGTTTGGTTTTTTTCCTTTAATAGGAGATAGAACTAAAGAACTTTTAAGAAATTCTGAAACACCTAAAGGAACTATGACAGATTCTCCCATTTGAGCAAATACACCACAGCCCTAGTAAGCAGTCTTCATGGTTTCAGCCCTGCCGCCATCAAAATATTGGCTAAAGAAGAAAATGTAGTCCTAAAATGTCAGTTTGAGTCAGTGTTTCCAGTTTCTTTAATAATTTCTTTAATAGTGTTTTTCTACAATAATGTTCCTCAAGTCAAACACATTTTCCAGGAAACACTTTTAAAATTAACAAAAGCATAGATATATGGAGTTACCTTACATTTTATTTCCCCCTTTTGTACAGTGTCATCTCTCAGGTATGGTTCCTGCAGAATGGCTTTTCAGATACAAAACCTCTCACAGTTTTAACTTTAAAACAGAATGGTAATGTCACCGTTTCCCTCTAAACTGAGGGAATCACAAGAACAAAGCGGTACCATCCACCCCACAGCTGAAGGCTGAAAGCCAGAAGGGACAGTCATCCATAATGCCCTAGAAGTATCTGTCTGTGCTTCCTAATGCAAGGAAATTGCCTTGCACTGCATTTGAATGGAAATACATCATTCAGAGTTGGTGGACTATTAGTAAGAAAGTAAGCATTTGGGGACTAAACTGAGATTTTCCTGAACACTCTTTGTTCCCCAGCTGTTTCAGCTGTGAACTCCCATTTTATTTTATTTTATTTTATTTTATTTTATTTTATTTTATTTTATTTTATTTTATTTTATTTTATTTTATTTTATTTTATTTTATTATTTTATTTCTGAGTTCATATTAGAAAGTTCATTGGGTTTATGGTAGATTTCAGGAGCAGGATAAGGAAAAATCCGATCTGTTGCATTACATCTCTGTGCCACCAAAAGACCAGACCATGTGTGTGTCCATGAGCACCCATGTTTTCGAAGGGAAGACTTATTTTCTAGTAATATTTAGATTGCTCAGGTCAATCCCAGCTCAGCCAAGTCATCCCATTGTTCCAGCCACTGTGGCTACACCACCACTCCCAGAAGGGCATAACTCTAATGGCCTCCAGGCATGCAGAATCTCTTCTGTCTTCCTATCTGAACTGTTGCTTGTATAATAGCAAAGATATATTCTTACTCTGACCTCTTCCATTGTCCCTAAATTTAGGAAAACTCAAGACACAGATCTGACACTCTGCATCTTTGCTTTTTCTGACCGGATCTGAGCAAGATGCGAATAGGTTTTCTCCTGTAAGAGCTCTGCTGTTGGAATTAGCAAGAGGATCGTCTTTAATTTTTTTTCCAAACACGCCTTGCATCTGAGAAGTCTTGCAGAAAGATTCAGAGGCTCATGAAACTACCATCAGCCTGTGCAAATCATTGCAGCTCCAACCACAGCTAGCTATGGATAATGCCTATTTTATGCAAGCATTTCTGAGACATTAATGCCTACAAATGTTAATCCATTTCTTTCCATCCGTATATGCTGGGGTGGGAGGGCCGCATCTGTATTCTGAGCACTGTTTTTCACAAGCTACTGGAAAGTAACTGACAGTCCGAATTTCCTCCTGTGCTTAAAGCTTCGTCCTGAAGGCAGAGATTTACTGAGACTGAATGCTTTCGATATCTTTTTGTCATCTTTACCTCTTTTCATCTGGGAAAACTATGGTTTGAAATTATTTATTTACCCATTTAAATATGACTGAAAATAATGAATTTTTATTTGTCCAGTAGTTAAAAGTTATTCATCTGGACATGTTCTCATCACAAATCACTTTCAAGTGAGAATACCTTAATGAAAGAAGTGAGCCAGAGGGTAATTAAATTAGGTGATGAATGTGTCTAAAAATGCACAAAGTAAACAAATAAAAAATATTACCTAGATTTTCAGTTTATTTTATTTCAACCCTCTCTTTTGGGCTTGTGCCTTACAGTTAGTTTTACTTACAGAATGGAAACAAAGAATGCAAAAAAATACAAGAAATGTGGATTAGTCAAAAGACTTTTTTGGCAAAACAACATAAGAAGGGACTACTGTCAGAGTTACAGAATTTACTCTTGTGAGCCTAGAGGTAGAAGCTCTTGAGATGGAATTCAGCTTTTTAGGCAAAAATAGTGTCAACTCATTTCAGCACCAAACGTGCCACATCATATGTTGAAATCGTTTCTTGAGGGTCACTCTAAAGACTAAAGTTTTCCATCAAACTTGCAAATGTTGACTAGCCATGGCCAGAAGATGCATTCTGGATGCGTGTGCGCTGGCATACCCAGGGCCTGGCATGCCTGATCTACCATCAGTGATTTTAAACAGGTTCTCATAAGCCATATTCGTACTTGAAAACTGAAGTCGCAAAGAGTGACGTGCTTATGTCATGTGTCCTGGAGCTTGTCAGCTGTGACAGAGACATATTCTTCAGCTTCTGTGCTGTGAAATGGATACCTTTATGGCTCTGAAAATGTGCATGAGCTGTTGAAAGACTAAATATACTATTGCTGGTATTTTGAAAAAAACTGAGCTATTAGTTTGGAAGGGAGAAGCATCTTCTCCCCAGAATTTACCTTCCTTCTGCAGACCTTCTGCAGAAGGTAAAGAGGCTTCTGAAATCCTGCTTGGGTTGGTTGGGTTGAATTAGAAGTTCCTGATGGGTAATGTCACTAAAAAAATGTAAGAGCCAGCTGTCATGTAGTTGCTTTTAGTACCTTTTTCTGAAATATTTTCACAAAGGTAGTTTGTTGCTTAGAGAATCAAGAACTACATTAGGGCTTTTTCTTCAAATAAATATTTTTAGAGCAGACATGCTAGTACATGCAGGGAACATCAGCAGTTTTTATTAAGCTTTAGTAAGGCTCTTCCCCTCTGGCAAGAGTTTCCCCTGCCTCTTGATGATTTTATGGATGGAAGAAACGACACATTTACTGGTTGTAGCCTGTCAGAGGAAGGACAGCTGTAGTAACAGCATGGTGAGATTTTGGAGATGGAGTGAAATAAAACTTCAGATTAAAAATTGAGATTTGGTACTAGTTTTTAAAGTAGAGCTCACTCAGCATGCTGAGAAGCAAAACAGCTGATTCACTGTTTCTTAGCCCTTTTGAAGTTATGTTGATACTTTCTATGTAAAAGCAACTTAAAAGGATAACTCAAAGATATCTGTTTGAAATCATGCCCTGCATTACCTTTTCCCACACCAACTGAAGCAAACATAAATGAAGACATCTGCTTTCTAGCATCAGATTTCTATTGCATTGCCAGCAGTAGAAGCAGTAGAAGTTTCATGCCCATACTAACAGAAAATGAAACTGGAGAAGACTTACAGCAGCACAAACCACCATATCTCCTTTGTAGAGGTGAAGGTGGAGAGGGAAGATTTGTGGGCAGGGCCTTGGGGGAGCACTATAGGATGTCTTGTTTAGACCCATGAGATAAAATCCATTATTGTAACCTGTATGAAAGACATCACAAAGGTTACTGTGTCCTCCCATTGCCACATATATCATATGTGCATGAATTAATCAAATCCACTGTCTGAAAAATGCTTTTTATGCTTCTTTTTATGTAGGTAAACCTTATGAAAATATATCAGCTTCCCTGAAAACATTCTACTTCAAAATTATAAAGAAGATACTTCCAGTGCATGAGTTCTTGTCCCCACAGACACTCTTTGGACTATCAGAGAAACTCTGTAAAGTCTAGGGTAATATCCATAACAACACATGGCTTGTTATATCTTGCAGCTTAATCAACCATAAAATGATTCCAATTTGAATATGTTCTATTTTAATTGGCAATTGTGTTGGTATCTGCGCTTACAAATAGAAGTCAGAATAGTCATGTTAACTTCTGTCATGCTGCTCTGCAGACTAATTTGAGATATCTCGACAAAGGATTTCGATTATTCCAAAGTTAAGGGAATTGTTTAGGTGTGAATATAATATAAGAATACAGATTTCTGGTTTTGATAGCAGAAGTAGTAGACAAAAAGGACAAAAATTAGGTGAAAGCATAAAACCAAGAAAATATTTTAAATTTTGGTTGTTTTCCACTTCAGGTAAATTAACAAATGCAACTGAAGGTAACCTTATACTTGATTCTGCTTTGAGAAGGAAGCTGGACTGGATGCCATCCTCAGGTCCTTTCCAGTCTGAATTATTCCACTTTTAAAAATGCTGAAACCAAAAAAAGCCACAAAAATTCCAGTTTTTCAGTCTGTTTCTGCTTTCTGTATGTTAACTCTGACATAGTAAAGAATTTATCCCTTTCATAAATATTAACATAACTGCACTATATGTCACATTTTTTATCATGTTATACTTGGCATATTTAAAGAAAGTACAATGCAATTTAAAATTCTTGATCTGTTACATTCCTGTTCAAGATGTTTCTTACACTGGAGGAGAGGGTTAACTTCAGGAAAGACATGCATGGAAACTCTCTGTCTGTCCTCTACAGACTTTGTTTTTGCTTTCATCAAAGAGAAATTTCCTTCATTACAATGATGCAAGATCACTGAAACCACCAAACTACTAAGGAAAACACTTGACATTTGATACACCTGATTAAAAGTGTAAGACTTTTCTTGCACAGTTGACCTCATTTTCCTACCCAACATTTTAGAGTGAGCGCAAGAAAAATGTTAATGTGGACAGTGTGAAAATCATTCTGACTATTTACCAGGTGCTCTCTACTTTTCAGTACTTTGTCACCAGCTGTTCTATTGTGTTGATGGCTATGATACAAAAACAGAGATTAAAAAAAAGAGAGGAGAAAAAGGACAATTACTCCTCCACACGCATTATTGTGGTTTCATGGGTTATAACAGCAGTAATTGGAATCAAGTCAGCCATCTCCTGACTTGACACCGTTTGCTGTAAAGAATAAAGATATACTTTGTTGCATTCTAACTAGGGAAAGAAATCTTAGGCTATCTTTGTGAAAAATGTTTTTTTAGGGCATGGAAGTCAGGCGCTTCTTTGAACTCGTCTTTGCCTTCAAGCAGAAGCCTGGGAAGGTCAGGTTGCATAAGGGAAGATGGTGACTCAGCCAAAATTCTAATTGTAGCTCTAAACCAGCAAGGGTACAAAAGTAGAGTGAACTTTAAATACAACTAGCAACATGCAGAGTAGTAAAACGAAGGATTATTGCATTCAGGCAGCACTGTCAAATAGAACCTTTACAGAAAAATAATCTGGATTTACAAGACAACAGTTATCTTTATTTTACATATTTAAACCAGGGTACAAAATCGAGAACTGGGATGTCACTGCCCCTTCAGCTTCCTCTGAACGTTTCAGAACTCCATAAACCTGCTCCTTTTCTGCAGTGCAGAGCGAGGCCCTTGCTGTGTAAACCAAAGTAGCTCCACACAATTTTTGGAACGTGACTGGTAAACCTATTTATTCACACTACCTATTCTTACTGTCTCTTCAGATTACCTTCCATATCATCTGATTTTATACCTCTTTAACTATACGGAGGATCACTTGCAGAGCAAAATCTCACAGTTCTTTCATGAAAAAAAGGTATTACATAAAAGGGTTTTTAGAGCTGGATGATTATCCAGCAATGAACAAATAAATGGCTTCAGTGGTGTAGGGATACAATATCCTTAAAGTGCACCCTTGCATGCACACACGTGCCCAAACAGATCTCCTGCCTGCAGCTTCACACTATCATCACAAAAAGCACTAGCGTATATATGTAGACACTATGAAATCATAAATTCTTCCTAAGCTTGTCAAAGGGCTAAAAAATCTCATTCCAGTGATGCAATACCTGATTAAATCAGTCTTCAAATTCAGTATTGTGTGATAGGGAAGCTCTGAGTCCCGAACACAGTCACCATGTGAAACATTCAGGTAACCCTAAGTTAACAGGGTTAACAACCCTCTGTTGTTATGCACTCAGGTGACCGTAAGGCTGTTCCTACTAATGAGGTAGAGAAAAAGAGGCTGGATATGATAAATCGGAAAAAACAGGGTTTTACACTGGAGATCAGAGGTATATACAGTGCTCCCTCAGTTCCACACAACCACACACATGTGCAAAGAAGCAGAAGAGGCAGTGACCGCCCTTGCATAATCGATTACATTTTTGGTTTCTCAGTAGTTTGCATTGAACGCGGCCACCATCCAGGTCCTGTGGTCTGCCCCTTAGAAGTGAGCTGCTGGTGAGTAGAAAGAAAGAACAGATAATGCAAGAAGAAAAAGGAACAACTGTAGGGAGTATGGTAGAAAGGGATCAGACTGGCAGTCTGCATGCCAGAACCTCCATGCCATACCATAACCTGGGCAGTTCCAGAAATCGTAAGAATTATCTATGCTCAAAAGCCACAGTTCTGTTCCCTCAGCTTTAGGTCATTGCATCCAGTCAACTATTAACAACAGCAGCCGTCACACCATAAATACATACAGTTCAGCCTTTGAACTAGTTACGTTTGCAGTTCTTGTTGCTATTGGAAGACTCTTGGCAAAAGACCGTGAAGGGACCTTCTGATTTCCTAAATGTATTCACAGCCACAACTCATTTGTCCAGGTGCCAGTTTTTCCTTTATTTTTCATGCTTTCATAGAATTTGCCAGTGTACATTTTAGAGGGTAGTTACATCCACTCTGCACTTTCTTCTGGCTAAGCCTGTCAAGCCAAACTGTTCCAACATGACAAATGTTCTCTTTTTTTTTATTACCTTAATAACACCTCACCACAACTGCAGATAATCCATACATTTTAGGAAGAAACCTTTTTTTACTGGAGCCAAATCTGTTCTGTTCCAGCTACTCGTGAGGTGCAGTCTATGACTCCATCATTAACAGCTTCATGAACTGGTGTGGTACCCGAGGGAGGTGGTGCTTCTGTCCTGTCCCTGATAAAACCTTATGTTTGCCTGGACTGAGAGGTATCCACGGAAACTGAATTATCTCAGGGTCATTTTTTTGCCCATTCAGCTCTTTCATCAGGCCCTGAAGAAAGCTTTTCAGCAAAGGGTCCCTTGCCTATGGGAACAGCAGGGGTCTCTGCATGAGATTAATACTTTGTAATATCCTAAGCTACTTGAGCTTTTCCTGACACTTTAGGGAAGTAGATGAGGTAGACCAGCTTGTTTCTTTTGCCCTCTATTACCATAATGATTTCACAAGCAGGTAAAGGGATTCCTGGCTTGCTCCTTTCCCTATGTGATGTGGATGTGACAACATTCCCACAGTGCTCCTAACCTGCTGCTTCTCACCCTAACCTGAAGTATGTATTTTTATCACATTAACAAATAAGTTGTCACAAAGACCCTGTGTTCCAGCCCTTTTTTTCCACCTTGGCTATGTCACGACTAGTAATGTGATTCTGGGACTACAGATTCCTCACACATGGGAAAATAGATAAGTGATTCACAGAATAGTATTAATAGCCCTGAATCCAAAATATGTGCCCAACTCTTGCAGCAATTAAATTGTACCTTCTTGCTTCTGCACTGTCTGTTGCCTAACTCAGAATCAACCTGACTGTGCACACATCTGAAGCTAAGAATCCAGTGTGCTTTTTATTTCTGCATCATTTTGCGTTCTAATTTGCCCTAGGATGTTCCAGATGATAACAATTTCTGACGACTGTGAAGAATTCAACACTTAAAGTATCTTCCTTTCCTATAATGTGCAATAAGAATGCATTGATTTGAACCTTTTGCAATATATATACATGTTAAAAGATACATTGTCTGCAAATCTGGCATGCTAATTTCCCATGTGTGATTGGTTCAACATGTGGTTACTCAATGGTAAATAAAACCTGAGGTTTGTCGAAAAGAATTTCTGAGTAAGTTTATTAGGTTAAAAACTGTTTTGTTTTGGTGTGCCACTGTTGTTGTTTTTTCTTGGTCCCACATGGAGAGCAAACATGGCCTGGAAGAGTGTTATGTCAAGTACCTCCCATCATGCATTGTCACTGCTCAGTGAACCGGAGTCTAAAAAAAGTAATTCCTCATTTTCATCTTGACTAGGATTCCCCTTTTCTTTGCTGTGAAGCTGCACTAATCCTTCATTCAGCGCAACCCACACCCTCTGGTTCCACTCGGACTTCTCCCTTTCTAACATTATTGTATTCTTTATCTGGGCCTTCTTCTTCCAATAGTACTCCTTGAAAGCTCTTTCACAGACAAGAAAGGACCAGCTCCATAATGGCCAAGTTGGCCCTTTTCTTTTCTCTCTCTTTTTTTTAAGCTTCCGACTGAGCTTTGCTATTTAATCTTCTTGAGGCGTTCAAGATGTCACTTGCCTCTGATGACTATAGACAAAAGGGAAATCCATCCAACTTGAATGCAGTGTATACTTGAATACATAGGGTTGCTTTGAAGAGAGTTTCTTGAAGTCTCTGTGTTCCATTGGCTGTCCTGGTGGCCTCCGTGCAGGTCTTTATGTGAAATCACATGCCCTTTCACAGATCACGTTTCTTGGAATGTTACCTGAATTTATACAGACCTAAATACTAACAGGTGAGATATTAATCAAAAGAGATTGTTTCAATCAGGTATTTTTAATAAGCTAATGAGAATTCCCTCCTCACCACAATTGTATATGAACACTTGATGCTTTGTGGATGCTTTGATGGCTTGGTTTGCGTATCTTTTACAGGTAGCTATGTCATCCTGCCCCTTCTCACTGCTGCAAACCGAAAAAAGGAAGAATATGTAGAGGACAGGACACCACATCCCCTCAATCCAGCCCCTCCATTCCCTGTTTGAGCACTAAAAAGTTAACATTTGCCTCTCTGTAATACATTATGTCAAGGTTATTTTTACACTTCTTGTATTTTCGGAAACCTGAAACATTAATATGAAGTATTTTAATAACTGCTATGGACAGTATAGGTAAAACGCATTTAGTTATACTCATAAATGCTCTACATTATATATATTCTTTAAAAGACCCTGATTTTCCTGAAGTGCTGAATGCCCCAAGACACATAACTCTTTAGTTACTGGTTACTTATGAATATTTATACAGACTGACAACAGACTGGTGCTGTGGAGGATGTTGGATGAACAGATATTTGTCCAAATAGATTATTAGTCCGTATAGATTATCTCTTCTTAGTCTGCATAGAATCAGTTTTGTGAGCTTATTTCTATGTCTATATATAGATAAAATTCTAGGAAAAAAGAACTGATAACATTCACTGCAATGTGAATGTAAGTGCTAGCACTTTTATTAAATGAAAATATAGAATAGGAATTTCTGCATTAAAAAATGAATCTGCCAATTCCTAGCATTGATCAGGAGAAGAAAATATGCAGTCTTTGTAGAGATATATACAACTTTTCATTTCCCATATCAATCATGAGAACAAGTTGAAGTTCAGATAATGGCCAGTTCAATTTACCCTAATTGTTAAGGACTTAGCCTGACTGTTTGCATTACAGACTGTGGCCACTGGGTTCTCAGTAGGGGTTTGCGGCCTACTCCATCCCGTAACAAACCCATGTTCATGCGTCGATTCAGATCCATCACCCTGAGATAAACTGTGAATATTGCCCTTTGTCCTGCGCTGCATTCTTTCATGCATTGTGTAGTGACTATTTAAGGATTTAAAGGCTCATTTGCACAATTCTTTTGTCAGCAGCCTCAGTGCAGAATGGAAAAGTGATGGCTTCTCTGTCTGGGTTATGCCCTGAAGCTCTTGTGAGAGAAATCTACATACATAAGTTTTTCTTACACATGCAGAATGTCAACACTAAAAAAAAAAAAAAATGACCTGTCTGTTTCTGTAGCTTAAAAGGTTATGGGTTAATATATGATGTGATTTGTTTTCCTCTTTTGTGGTATTCAAAAAAAAATCAACACTTGAAAACAAACAGTAAAGGAATACAGAAACACTGGGTATTTAAATATTCAGCTGATTAGGGTTGCTGGAATTTGCAAAGTAAATCTTCTTTGCTGAAGGAAATTGATAACATTAATAATTTAGAAGCCCTCAATTTCTCAGGAAATGTCTGAGAAGGTAATATTTCAAAGGTCCATCTCATCCACCTATTATGCATGTCTGTTTTGTTAATACATGTTTATTTCACAGAATCACAGAATCATTAAGCTTGGAAAAGACCTTCAAGATCATCAAGTCCAACCATCAACGCACCAACAACAAGCCCACTAAACCATGTCCTGAAGTGCCACGCCTACACATTTTTTGAACACTTCCAGAGATGGTGACTCCACCACCTCCCTGGGCAGCCTGTTCCAATGCTTCACCACTCCCTCAGTAAAGAAATTTTTCCTAATATCCAATCTAAACCTCCCCTGGTGCAACTTGAGGCCATTTCCTCTCGTCCTATCACTAGTTACTTGGGAGAAGAAACCAACACCCACCTCACCACAACCCCCTTCCAGGTAGTTGTAGAGAGCGATAAGGTCTCCTCTCAGCCTCCTCTTCTCCAGACTAAACAACCCCAGTTCCCTCAGCCGCTCCTCAGAAGACTTGTGCTCCAGACCTCTCACCATCTTCGTTGCCCTTCTCTGGACATGCTCCAGCACCTCAACATCCTTCTTGTAGTGAGGGGCCCAAAACTGAACACAGGATTCAAGGTGCGGCCTCACCAGTGCCGAGTACAGGGGCACGATCACTTCCCTGCTCCTGCTGGCCACACTAGTTCTGATACAGGCCAGGATGCTATTGGCCTTCTTGGCCACCTGGGCACACTGCCGGCTCATGTTCAGCTTGCTGTCAACCAGCACCTCCAGGTCCCTTTCCGCTGAGCAGCTCTCCAGCCACTCCTCCCCGAGCCTGTAGCATTGCATGGGGTTGTTGTGGCCAAAGTGCAGGACCCTGCGCTTGGCCTTATTAAACTTCATGCAGTTGACCTCAGCCCATCAATTCAGCCTGTCCAGATCCCTCTGCAGAGCCCTCCTACCCTCCAGCAGATCAACACTCCCACCCAACTTGGTGTCATCTGCAAACTTACTGAGGGAGCACTCGATCTCCTCATCCGGGTCATCAATAAAGATATTGAACAAAACCAGCCCCAGAACCGAGCCCTGGGGAACACCGCTTGTGACTGGCTGCCAACCAGTTTTAACGCCGTTCACCACAACTCTCTGGGCTCGGCCATCCAGCCAGTTCTTTATCCGGTGAATAGTAAACCTGTCTAAGCCACAAGCTGCCAGTTTCTCCAGGAGAATGCTGTGGGAGAGGCTGTCAAAGGCTTTACTAAAGTCTAGGTAGACAACATCCACAGCCATCCACATCTCATCCATTAGGCAGGCCACCTGGTCATAGAAGGAGATCAGGTTGGTCAAGCAGGACCTGCCTTTCATGAACCCAGAACCCATTTAAACAGAAAAAATCATTCAAATTACAGTAATTTTATATATATGTATAAATACATATATATATTTATTTACTTTAGAAAAAGATCTCATTCTTCCCTTCAACGTAAGGCTGGTTACAAGATTACAAAAAAGATTAAAGTTTGGTAAAAACACTTCCTTGCACTCTAGATCAGAACTCAGAAGACTGTGCTAAGTCCATCTGACCTATTTACCTGCCGCATTTACTGTATTAATGCTTTTCATTTGACATAGATGGATGTCTCATTACGTTAACGAAATGTACAGTTTTTTCTCACAAATAAGCATCGAGGATTTGATATCAGATAACAAAGTGTTATTTTAGGAAATTCAAGATGCTTAGCTAGTACACCTGAATTACAGAGGAATGGTATTGCCTTTTCCTATACAGCATTTTTCATTAAAGTTTATGACTTAGGAGTGGTTAGGAACAGGCTGAACATTTTTTTCAATATTTTCAAAATAAATTGTTTTGTAATGTGTCTCATATCATGTGGTATGAATAAAAGGTGTGAGGCAAGTAACTTATGCAGTTGGTGAAAAATCTTGAAACGTTCAACAAGGCCAAGTGCAGGGTCCTGCACCTGGGTTGGGGAAACCCCTGGTATCAGTACTGACTGGAGCTTGAAGGGATGGAGAGCAGCCCTGCTGAGAAGGACTTGGGGGTACTGGTGGATGAAAAGTTGGACATGAGCCAGCAATGTGTGTTTGCAGCCCAGAAGGCCAACCACATCCTGGGCTGCATCCAAAGCAGCGTGGCCAGCAGGTCGAGGTAGGGGATTCTGCCCCTCTACTCTGCTCTGGTGAGACCCCACCTGGAGTCCTGCATCCAGCTCTGGAGCCCTCAGCGCAGGAAAGACATGGACCTGTTGGAGACAGGACCACCAAAATGATCAGAGGGATAGAACACCTCTGCTGTGAGGACAGGCTGAGAGAGTTGGGGTTGTTCAGTCTGGAGAAGAGAAGGCTCCAGGGAGACCTTATTGCAGCCTTCCAGCACTTCAAGGGGATTAGAATAAAGATGAGGACAGACCTTTTAGCAGGGCCTGTTCTCATAGGCCAAGGGGTAATGGTTTTGAACTAAAAGATGGTAGATTTAGGCTAGATAGAAGGAAGAAAGTTTTGACAATGAGGGTGGTGAAACGCTGGAACTGGTTTCCCAGAGAGGTGGTAGATGCCCCATCCCCGGAAACATTCGGGGTCAGGTTGGACGGAGCTCTGAGCAACCTGATCTAGTTGCAGATGTCCCTGCTCATCACAGGAGGGTTGGACTAGATGGCCTCTAAAGGTCTCTTCCAAACCAAACTATTTTATGATTTTATGATTCTGTGATTCTGTGATTCTATGATTCTATGATTCTGTGATTCAAGATTTTGGCCTTCAGAATAAATCTATCTGATATTTTTAGACAATTATAACTTTAGAAATATGATTATAAAAATTGTATACTCTATTATTTATCTATCTATTTTCCACCTACAAGTTATTAACTTTAGATTGAGTACTGAAATCTGTCCAGACTGGTTTTAGTCAGACTTCATGTGATTTTAATCAAACACCAGCAATATGGATTTTTTTGTTATTTAAAAATATTGTGCTGGGTTATTCCAGCTTTTATATCAGTCATCCATCCCCTCTGCTCTAAAAATTTTATAAGTTTTTATCACCTAAATGTCCACTTTTCCCAGAGTTATTAAACTATTTTCTTATCCAACTATGTGTGTGATCAAAATCTCTAAAGCTGCCATATTCATCAAAATTCCCCTTAAAGCTTATCTTCATTGTGGTCCATCTAGTAACAAATGGTGGTAAGTGGTACATTCCAATTGGTGTTATTGGCAACAATTGGTTTAATCAACCTACAGCTCAGGCATATAACCACTGTAACCCTTATTAAAGCCTCTGATTATTTTGGTGACCATGTGTTTCCCTCGTCTCTTTATCTACCTGCATGATTTTGATCCATGTTTCACCTTGTGTTGTACACTTCACGTTGTGCGGCACAAGGGCAGCTACCAGCTCTGTAGGGTCCTTATAACCATGAAGCTTTGCCATGGAAAAGATGTGTAACTGCCTCAACAACAGTTGAACAACCAGTCTTATATCCACTCCCAGTGAAACATCTGCCTGTTTGATCTTAATATAGAGATTTTTTTTTCTTTTGAACCAGTGAAGACAAGAATTTAAATGCTTTGAAAACTAAGAATGAATAATTTGTAAATTTTTTTATATGCAACGTATTAAAACTTCATTTACAATATCAATTTTTTCCTTCTATTTGCTAAGTTTTAAGTAGGATGTTGAGAAATAAAAGAAGATAGAGAAATTTCAAACTGGATACTTCTGATAGGATTGTGGATCCTTAGAAGTTATGTAGAACATAACCTCTGCATATCTGAAGATTTGTCTGTCATCCTTACCCATAATGTCAACATTTGGTCCTCCCCTCTAGGGAATTCCATGAAATTTTATGCTATGATACATGTCTCATTTAAACATTTGTGTTACTCTGTCTTGTTTATTACATTCCTTAGCCTGAAGATATGCAAAATTATGTGAATCCCGATGTAATGTGTTGTCTCTGACAGACTGATGTCACTGACACAAGATAGCCTTTAAATGATGGCTCATTGCCCTGACTGTGAGGAATGGCTATATCAGACAGGATTCTAAATATTGCCACAATTTTGGAATAATGGGGGCTGAGCTCTGTCTTGACCCCACTACCTCAGTTAAATGCAAATGAACATGTAAAAGTCTTTGTATCCAATGTGTATCAATAATGCATACAACACATAAAAGATATTGGTGTCCAGGATAGTGATTAACATTTATTCCCAGTTGCAACAATGGAGTACAACAGCATGTGAGTCCAGGTGAAGACCTGGACCAGATCTCTGAGCATCAAGGAATTTAGCTGGTTGTACTGATTCCCATCATAGGATGAAATATAGCCCATAAGTCTTCCTAAGTCATAGACATAAAAAAAGTTGCACCTCCACATGTCCTCTGCCATTCTCTAACACCTTTAAACAGGGGAGTTCTGACTCCAGAAACCTGCAGGAGCTGTTTGTGCAGGAAGTCTCAACAGTCCAAAAATTCAGGTTTGTAGAGCCAGCTTGTTCCAGCCCACATGAGGGACCATCTCACCCATTTCTTCACTTTGCTGAAGGCCACTGTCTGAAACAGTGAATGAAAAAACGGGTGACAAAGTGGCTGTTAAAAAGTCTGACAAAAAAGAAAAGGTTAGAAAGAATTTCAAGAAAGCATCCAATGAACACAGAACTGAGGGAGGGCAAGTACATCTAGTACCAGATTTCCTTGACAGGTATTTGCCTAAACTGCTCCAAAAAATCTCCCATCAATAACATTTTTAGGCTTTCTCCAAGTAAGTTTGGAGTTTTACACTAGGAGAAGACTTGTATTTTGCACTTTAATAATAATATCTATCTGTTTTTCTCCCACTTTCAAATACATAGGAAATATACAGGGAAAAAACTCCAATATTTCTCATAGCTTTTTTTTCAGTATCTTTCATAATGTTATCTATGAGTTTCTGTAGGTTATGAATTCACACAAGGGAGCTAAGACACAGTGGAAGAGTTTTATGGTTTTATTTGGATGTGAGGGGATCCATTGTTGTTTCATTAACTTCTTGCAAAACCAACTCCCATAGTCATGAGCTTCTTCCAATTTTGCAGGTGTTTTGCTGCCTTAAGGGGAAGAAGAGTTTCACGGTGTCAAACATAGAGGGAAAGGCTGCCTCTCATTAACTAGGTGGATGGCTTTGGCTTTTGGATGGCTTTATTTAAGAAAACAGTAACCTTGGATTGGATTTTATTCATCACAGTGCAGAAAGACAAATACCTCGAATGCAGTGGACAAGATGACTTGTGAGTTGCTTGGTCACATGAAGCTTCCTCATGCACATGGCTGAATCCCTGAGCCACTGTGCCCAGACCAGGCACTTTCTGTCTTCTGGGGAGAGGGTTAGAAAGTTTTGACTCTTCACCTGTGTAGGTTTGTGATCCAAGGGTGTCCCAAGGTGTTGATTGAGGCAGGAGTCTGCAGTGCCTTTGGAATTAGTTTATTTTATAGAAAGGGTGAGATTTTTTTCCCAAGATCTACCATCTTCTCCCCTGTCTAGACTTAGATCAGCATCAGCTAGCTATTGTTAATATAAGAGCTGATTTAAATTAGGTTTTAGAAAGATGAGTGATGGTTCTGTGCATGAATGACTTGAAAACTTATATGTAATATATAGTGTATATAAGCAGTTACATGACAATCCAAATCAATTTAAATAGATTCAGACCAAATAAAGTAATAATATTATATTCCAGTATGTTACTATTCATTATATTAATATTAATGGTGATTATGATGAACATCCTTTTTTTTCATCTCAAGACAGACTTCCAAATTCATACCTAATTATAACCCATGGTACTTAACAGCGCCTTCCTCAACCTTTTATGGCAAGCTGAATATCAACCACTGTGATGACACTTTTTTATAACCTTGATTATTTGTTTAGCTCTTAAGATTAAAGGTCATAAATTTTATTCAAGTTACATTGGAATTATCCTTAAGTGTCAAGTTCTTTGAAGGCAAAACTATCCTTAAAAATATCCATATTGGAATGATAGGCTTTGATATATGATAGTTAAAATAGCTTTTTTCTGACCACAGTTTACTAAGGGGAATGATTTATTTTAATCTCAGTTCAGTCAACCAGAGAAAAATCAAGTACAATGCAATTTCAACTCAAACAGTCGAATTTTTGTTTTCTCATGAGTGAAAACACAACTACATTATGTCTCTCTGCTAAAAAAACATGTGGTCGATACCATCAGTCATTGTATTATTAAACATTTTGATATTCAGCATAAATATGAAAAATCTTTGTTGAGAAGTTTGTAGAAGTTGTCTCATAAATTTCTTGGGGCTTCTAGTTTAAGTGCCATTCTCCTCATGAGCATAACGGTAATATTATTCTCTAATAGATATTCTACTATTCTCTAATAGATATTCATTCATTCTCAATGACAGCACTATAAGAGAAGTAAGTCAATATCTAGGAGGTTAACACAATTGTCACATGTTGAATTACATAAACTGGTGATCACATTTAATGGAGTAGTAGTTTGGAAATGCTGAAAGCAGAAACAAAAGAGTTTTTTAATTTTTGCTATGGTTCCTTGATATTGAATGAATGTATATTGCTTTCTCTGCACAAATGAAAGAACTGTCTGATCGAAAACAGATTTTGCTACAGGGAAATTGTTGAATGTTTCTTAATTCTAAATGCTAAATATTTGCACAAAATATATTAGAAAATTTTTCATTCTGTTGCAATTGTTTTCTTACAAGAAATCTATGTCATACATTTTCTTTCTAAGAAAGTCATCAACAGTTTTAAATTTAAAATCTTCTCTTTTACATGAAATGTTAGAATTTTTGGCAATAATGTCTTCTGCATTTTACTATGATGTCAAAAATATCCTTTAGGAACAAGGGAGCCACAATCTGTCCTGCATTGCATCATGAAGTCAACAGAAGCTACCCTTGCATAGAAGAGAAAATAAAATTAGTCCACAATTAAGCAAATGCCAACATCATGTGAAACAAAATTAATTCAGTGATTTGTAGGGATGGATAATTTTCTTTCTAGGTTGTGTGCAGCTCTAGCAGTCACCTGGAAATCTCAAAGGGAGTAGGACACAATAATTTAATGGTAAATCAACATTTGGCGACAAGAAAAAGATTTGAAAGAGGAACAAAAATTAGAAGTGAAATACAAAAGCTGAAGAATTACAAGCCCACAGAATAAGTAATGCTACAGTCCAACACCTAGAAAGATGTATTTGGGAAACATTGGTGAGAAACCAGCATCCTATAGGAGAGTTTTTGGCAGCCATAGAAGGGAGGTAGGCACAGTCAGAGAAGAAGCTAGTTATGGGGCCTGGAGTGGATGTTTCTAGCTTTGGGAGGAATCTAGTTCACTATTCATCTGTGTAGGTTGAGAACAAATTGCTTCAAAGTTTTAAAGAAAGTCACAGATTAATGTCTCCAAATGCACTAGAGCTACTGAGATTTAGCCCAACAAGGCAGGGATAAAGCAGTAGCAAGGAATATGTTAAAAATCTCTGAATCTAGTGCTAAATCTGGAACTATACTACCATACTAGGAATTGTCAGTGAATAACTTCTGACCCTCAAAGATTATTAAGACTGGGTCATTCCCTTCATTTCCATACTATTAAACTTGTTGCAAAATCATGGTGAGCGTATTCACACTGCCTATAAGTAATGGTGCCTAGACTATGCTCGCTCCTGAACTGTGCCTGGGACTGGTCTGGGAGAGGGCTAGCTGGCAGATCAAAACAGTGTCAAGGTCAATGCTAACAATATAATGACACAGGTGATTGAGTTCCAGTGGCTGGGCTGTGGTACAGCACTCATACTACACTAGTATGGCCATAGCCTAAGAAACAACTTCCAGAGTGCAAAACAGATGGTCAGGTGGAAGGAGAATGAATCTACAAATTCATTACAAAGCTATCGTATTGCTGATGGGAGCAGGGATTCAAGTAATGAACTGGACAAAATGTAATACAGGGAGTAGCAAAGACAGCAAAATAAATCAAACATCCTGAAGTTATCTTTCTGTTCTCCCCAGATTACCCCAGGCAGCTCCCCACAGAGCATGTTGTCTTTAATGATCTCCAGTCAGGAGTGCTTGACTGCACAGAGACTCGAGGACCATGTCTGAACGGCAAACTGCGCTGTGTGCTCCTGTGCCCCCCTCCCACGGTCATAGGAAGTGTTCAACTATTATTGATCACTGTCCCCCACACAAAGTGCTCAGAGCACCTTCTCAGAAGGGTCCCTGTATTGCCTAGGCATTGGCATCGCTAACAGCTATTTGGTTGTGGCCAGCCTGTTTTAGAGCAAGGGAGTGCCTAGCCGTGTGAATGCTGGCCATGCCATGCCGGTTGGCCACTCTAGCATATGACCGTGCCTGGGCTATTTTATTTTCCAGCACACGCATAGTCTAGGTGTCAGATTCAAGGTTGTGAATTCCCAGGGCTGTGAATTTTAGTGAATCCTTCTACATTTCTTGCCCTAACTGCCTAATCCCATTGACTTTGATCGAAGTTATACGCTTAGACGCTTCCGCAAAGGGCTCTTGGAATTTTTTAGGTGTTTATATATAAACATACACGGTTTTAAAAACAAGATCTGTAAACTGCAAATCTTTGGTCTATAGCTGTTGTTTATTTGTCTTCAAAACTCCAGTTTTGGTGACATGGTCAGAATAAAGCATAGAGAATTACATTTATTATCCATGTTAGTTTACTACATCATTCTCATACAGCAATGTCTTCAGTGTAAAAGAAGTTAACTAGAGGGATTAGTATTCATAAATATGTATTTTGAGGACATTATTTAATTTTTTTTTTCCTGTTATCTCTTCCTTCTTGCTCTTTCACATTTTGTTTTATTTTTATTCTCACTTTGGCACTTTTAACTGATAATATAACAACATTTGCATTTAATAATTTGCATAATATAATTGTAACCAACTTTAAAATAAATGAAAGCTTGCAGATTATAAAAATGTAGAGCTCAGCAATACTTAAGTATACACAGAGAAGAATGATGCTGATAAGGCATTCTGCCTTGCTAATAAGTGTAGTAAAATCTGGTTCCTTAAGCCACAAAACAAAGCTAATTAAGACAGAAGAATTCAAACACAAATTGAAAGTGATTTTTTTTTTCCAGTTGTAAAGAGTTTTTCTCTGAAAGTGGCATATATAATACAGTGTATCTTGGATTTATTCCAAGAAGACTTGTGAGGCAGTGCAGAAGGTCACACTGGGATTAACAAATACATAAAAGCATTTGCACCAGGAGTGCAGCTGGAAATAAACAGTGTAAGATGACCTAACACTTAATTTATGTTTACAAGGGAAAGAGAAATATACTCAAGTTTGAAATGGAAGATGCCTCACTTGGTTCTGTTTGAGGCTGCAGGAATTTGAGAGGGAATTGAAGAAATTATTTTTCCTTCTCAGAGCAAAAGACTCTGTTGTGGGCATGATTAAGTTCTGCAGCCCTGATTAATTCTAAACTTCCCTATGACATGTAAAGAGTATTTCTTACCCAGAGAAAATGCTCTATGGCTCTTTCTCTGCAATACCATTATCTTGTCTTCCCCTTCCTTCATGCCTAAGTCTTCACACTTAGTATTCTTCTAGTCATCTCCTGCCATTGACACCCATACTCCTCTGCCTGTTCAGTCCTCTGTTACTCTTCTCCTTTATTTTTCCTGAGCCACCCTATACTTCTCTCCTCCCTAGACCCCATCACATGCCGTCTCTGTTTCTGGATGTTATATTCTCCAGGAACATTCCTCCCATTAAGCTTTCTCCTAGACAGTCCCTTTCTCCCTGCCTGGGCATCCTTTATCTTATTGCCCTTTGTTCACATGTCTGCTCCTTATTTACTCTCACCTCTGTCCCTTCATGGTCACCTACCATCTGCCAGTGCATCTTCCTGTAGCTTAGGACTAACATTTTCCTAAGAAATTCTTGTAATTCATAAGCCAAACTTGTCCTCAAAACACTGCAAAAATTCTCTTGCCAAAGTAACACTGAACTCCAAACCTCCACAAGGTAGAGGAAAATTGAAGCCGTTTGCCTTTCATTGAAGAAACACATGGATAAAATTCAGCATTTGGACCCAATTTGTTGGCTTTCAACTATTCCTGTGCTAATTTATATTGATGTAGCCAGAAAGTTTGAAGAATGAATGCCTTGGGTAATTTCAGTAGAGATTACTGTAAATTGTCAGTGTTCTAGTTATTCTGGGGATAGACAGAAGTTGTGGCTAGCTTGGCATCACTTTGCATTACCACAAAAGTGAATTTTAAAATGAACAAAGGGGGTCAGCACAGCCACAGATAATTGAGTATGGTACAATGGCAGGATAAATAATGCTTAAGAAGAGTAGGTTCATTGAGCAGGATGCTCAGTAAGACACAACAAATCTTCATCCTGAATTATGTATCTTGCTAAATGAGGCAGCAAAGACACGAGGTGACCTAAACTTTAGACACATTTCCCTTCCATTCAGAAACAGCAGTGTTTCCTCTTGCAGTTATGCATTTCCAGGGGAAAGGAAGGTGGGACTTTTACTCTTAGCCAATGTTTCAAACTGTGAAGAACCTTCATTCTGCTGTATCACTGAAGCAAAACTCAAAATAATAAGAAGGTAAGAGTCAAGGTTCGACTTTTCATGCTTATTCCATGGCTGTATGCCTGTAGCCTTCAATATCATCAGCTTTTGTCATTGTAAACTCTGCTAGTTCAAAATCTGTTATATATATATTTATTGTATTCCTGATCCTTCAATCACACAGGTCAATTATTTATGGTAGTCATGTCAATAGAATTATTTGTGGAGAAAAAAAGTTCTTAATCAGCAGCTTGACCCCTAATCCTTCTCTCAAACTTAATAGAGATTCCTTTATCCATTGTCCCAAAAAGTTACTGTCAGAGTCCTAATATGCAATATGAACTCTTTTAATGGTAGTATTTAAGGCATCCATGAACTGCAGATGGAATAATAAAAAGGTTAGTCTTGGAAGGAACCTTAAGTAACAGTGAACATCTGAAGTTATATTCTATTTATTTAATGTTCTGTCCAGCCAAATACAACCATTATGTGTTTTCAGC
The DNA here is from genome assembly GCF_964289735.1 of Phaethon aethereus. Classification (NCBI taxonomy): domain Eukaryota; kingdom Metazoa; phylum Chordata; class Aves; order Phaethontiformes; family Phaethontidae; genus Phaethon; species Phaethon aethereus. The sequence goes on from NC_138576.1 coordinate 13,771,155, forward strand.
AAACAAACTCAAGAGAAAGATGAGTATTATTGACAGGAATCATGTTTTTAATTAAAGATATAATCTCAGATATATCTGTAACATGTGTGCCATCAATCAGTGCCTATTTGCTTCTTTGTCTCACTATTTGCAAGTTTAAAAGGAAAATTACTGCATGTTTTCTAAAAACATATCCCAATAATTCACATGGAATGTGCAGTCCAAACAAAAAAAAGGAGCTGCCTGAGATATTTTAATATCATAAAATATTACTGCTGTTTGAAAGATATTTTTTAATTCCTGTCCTCTCTAAAGACCTTATGAGGAGTTCCGTTTTTCACAACATATTATTTCAAGTCACCTTTTGAAAACAGAAAAGCTATGCTTGCTTTTCTTGGAAATACACAAGATAGCAAAAAAATGCTGGACTGCATTCATAAATAGTATGTGGGACAGGACTAACCCTAGGGGCCAGTTTGCAGTGAGCGTGTGCTGCTGTGGAACCAGACAGCAGTAGCAGCAGAAGAGAGGTCTTGTCAGAGCACCAGAGTAAATCCCCGGAGTAGTCTGACTGTGGCTGACTTGAATTTGTTGATTTACATTCTCTGAGACAATGTGTGTTTTCTTCTAATAATTACATGGCCAGTTTTCTTAGTTATTCATCATCTTTAATATATGCCATTATAAGCCATTTCTAAGTGAGTCTTGAACACAATACTTTGCTTATTTTCCTTTTTCATATGTGATCCAAAAACAGACACTTGAAGGCACCCACAACTTCCCTTGTTTTAAAGGCAATTTCTTTCCAAATTGATTAAATTACTTCCATGAAAAAAGACCCAAGATAAAAAAAAGAGTTGAAAAATACCACTCCAGATTATCATTTGTGTACACCTTGGGGAGCTGCCATGGGAAATGTTTACATAATTTACTTGAGTCCCAGATGAATGAGCTGAGGAGAAACATCCTTAGCAATGAACATCATCATCTTGTTAGACTGTGGCTGAAGTCTGGAAATATTTGTAAAAAGCAGTGTAAAAGATATAGGCATACATTCATCCTTGGCATAGGTTTAAGAATGTTAAATAAATGGACTCAGCAGAGAAAAATAAACTATGGATCTGATACAAATTGTCTTTGACTTTTCTGATAGCAGAGTGTAGGTAGCATAAAACCACATCCCTTACCCTTAGTCACATAATAAAATAACACAATAACAAGAATAATTACCCAGTTAAGGACTGAAGTACACTGAACAGTATAAGAATTCATTCCATATATTAAAAAGCATAATATTTAGGACGTCTAAAACGAATTCTTTTTCAGTAAAATGCCATAGGGAAAAAAGATAATAAAACTCAGGGAAAAAAAAGATTACAGACATGAAAAATTAGATCACCTGAAGTTATATTAGTTTTCAAGTACTTCTTCTTGAAGGAATGAGCAGTATGTTTGAGAATGGTAAGCAGTTTAATAGCTACCTGTTTCCCTTAGGTAAATGCTTGCATAAGCATAAAGAGATTTGTCCATACAGGTGTAAGCCAAGAAAATGTTAACATACTAGGAGGATCTTTGCTATGACAATTTCTGTCTCCAATATAGAAATGTCAACAGGTTAGTGATAGCCAATATTGCTCTTGCTTTTGATATTACCTGTTATTTTGTGAGAACTGCTGAGTAAGTAGAAGTGACGCTGAGAGGAAGGCTGCCAAGCCAAGTCAATGCAGTTCTCCTTGGTCTGTATGCAGAACAATCAGCAAGTTCTTTCTAGCTGGCCACTTCATACCAACATCACTGCAGACTAACCACAGTACAACTGTCTCTTACACTCTGAGGATACGGAAGTAAAATAAGGGATGTGCTCAGATGACATGAGGAGAAGTGGAAGTGTCATGGGTGCACTGGAGGACATTAAATTTAATTTACCTAACATCAGGAATCTTTCAAGTCCGGAGAACATCTCAGGAGTAAGCCAAAGGTGCATGTCTTAAAAACTCTATGTGGTTGGTAGATTACAATGGACACTTAAAAAAGTAGTTCATGTCTTGGTGAAGAAGATAAGTATGGAAGCACAACTGCATACTGAGCTGTGAACACTTATGCTTAGTCAGAAGCTGGCAATCTTAATCCCTATTGTTTCACCAGTGATCACTTAGGAAGCTGCTAGACAAAAACATGATTCACTAGTGCCATACGTTTTTTGAGAATTCCCTTCCCATACTATCTGTCAACAAGACACATGAGTGATAACACCTACTGCTCTCCTGGGCTTTTCCAGCTGTGTTGGGATCAGTGATGGGACACTCATCTCTGTTCCTACTTTTTCTCACCCTGTCCTGTTTCTATATTAATAAGAACTGGTTGTTCTCCATCGAGCTGCAAGGCACTGTACACCGGCTCAGTTGTTCTAGTGCAGGTTTTCATATCTTCTTCATATAATCACAGAATCACAGAATCACTAAGGTTGGAAAGGCCCTTCAAGATCATCAGGCCTAACCATTAACCCAATGCCGTCATGTCCCCCAAACCATGCCCCGAAGTGCCACATCAACACGTTTTTTGAACACTTCCAGAGATGGTGACTCCACCACCTCCCTGGGCAGCCTGTTCCAATGCCTGACCACTCTCTCAGTGAAGAAATACCCAATCTAAACTTCCCCTGGAGCAACTTGAGGCCATTTCCTCTTGTCCTATCACTAGTTACTTGGGAGAAGAGACCAACACCCACCTCACCACAACCCCCTTTCAGGTAGTTGTAGAGAGCGATAAGGTCTCCCCTCAGCCTCCTCTTCTCCAGGCTGAACAACCCCAGTTCCCTCAGCCGCTCCTCAGAAGACTTGTGCTCCAGCCCCCTCATCAGCTTCATTGCCCTTCTCTGGACACGCTCCAGCATCTCAATGTCCTTCTTGTAGTGAGGGGCCCAACACTGAACACAGGATTCTTCATGCCCCGAGACATGCCAGCAAGCCAGTATCCCACATACTAGATCCATTAAACCCCCTACACTTTTATTCCATACCTGTATCTTGGCAAATCCCCATGATGCCTGGTTGCATGTAATCTTCTGTCCTTGACTGACAGTCCTGACTAGATTGTCTTTTCCTGAGAGTTCTCAAGTCCCAGTGAAAAACACAAACTTGCCTGTCTGAAGGCAAATGGAAACCTCTCTCTGTTGATCAACAGTGCAGCATCAGTCCCCTTTGGTGACTGTTACCTCTTCAGAGCATTTTGGTCAAATTTGCTCTGGAAAAAGTTACTCTATACACTTCACCTCCTTGTGTTTTACGAGTATGGCATTTTTAATTTTGTAGCAAATGGTCTGAAACTGAACTACCAATACAAAGATTAGTATTTTACTGCTGAGCAGTATGGCTGCAAATGATCAAGTTAACTTACAACTTATTCTGTTGCTGTTAGTTTCTGCTGTTTGACCCTTTTCTCCTGTTGTGCAGGTGTCTCTGTTCATGCTTGCCTTCTCTCTTTTTGTTGCTTTATGCTCTTTCCAAAATGTATTTTAAAAGCTGCATCATTCACCATGTTTCTCCATGGTATATAATAGTCCATGAGTATAATAACATGTGGGACTGTATTACTGACTACATCTTTTAAAGGTAATTAAAAAAAAAAGACAGAAATTTCAAATGCCAGAATAATAGAAATTGTAATTGAATGAGCATTTCTACAGCTATACATTTTGTTTCATACACTGGAAAAAAATGCAGGTTAACTAACAAACACTTACTAAGACTACAAGAAGTTTAGTCTTGAACATTTTGAAGTTAATAATCTCCCAGTATTTGGGCTCTCACATACATTTTCCAGCTAAATTAGTGACAATTGTTTTTAGAAGTTCCATGCCTGTTCCTAATGCTCCAGTAAGAAGCAATTGGTTTCTTTTTATGGATACATTTTTGCAGTCATTTAGTCCATAATACAGACTATTCCTCTTTAAGGCATCATTAAAACCAAACCTAAACAGCCCAGTAAAAATGATCAGTTAATAAACTGTTACAGTGTATAGACAAGATGCTACACGCAGGAAGATTAATTGCTCACAGAGGCTTTAAATACACTTGTGGTATGATGACTTGTAGCAGTAAGTTAATAGTTCTTATAGCTGTTTATAAAAGTGATTACATTACAGTGACTACTGGGAAAACAAAAATAAACATTAAAAAAAATATGCATAGCTTCAGCAGAGAACCGTAAGCAGGTTTTTGATGGTGTAACCTAGTTCCCTGCTTTCAAAATTAATAAAATCTCTCTTCTTGGGGGTATGGAAAGTTTACAATAGCTTCCTTAATGCCAGCTTCTCACTTTTCCTAAATTCAGAGGGAAGACTACTGGATTAAGTAGTGGCAGGAGGAGCTGCAGGAAAAGGTCCTGCCCTGGAAAAAGTTGTGGAACCATGGCACCAGGACTGTCATGTGGGTTAAGCAAAAATTAAAAAAACAAACAAACCAACAAACACAGCGAAGTACAGGCATATTACAGAACCACTGATATATAGGTCTAAAAAAGACCTTCTTGCAGTCCAGCATTTTTTAATCTGTAATCAGATATGAAGGTCTGCTAACTGTTTTGAAGGGGCCTATGAGAGGTAACTAAGATCAAGCTCCTGTACACTATACATCAGCTTAAGTGTGTGAAAGTTCTGCATCTCCTAAAAATGGAATGTTTTAGAAGCCCACAAATCAAAAATAGTTGAAAACTTGTAGTTTCAGCCCAACATTCTGAATTGCAACAGGGTCCAGTATCAGGTCCACCATTAACAGGTGTTTGTATAACCTGTTCTTACAAAGCCTTCACAGAAGACAATTCTGCAAGAAGTTTTGAAAAATGGTTTAGAAAGCATCTGTTATTCATGGTATTTACCTGTTTATGTCATTTATATAAAACATACCTTTATAAAATATCCCATTCAAACCTATTAATTCCCTCCAAATCTACAATAACTCAAAGGAAAATGAAGCATTATCTGACCTGGAAGGCTGCAAATTGAACATGTAGAAGTCCATGTGCCTGCAATGTTCTCAAGCATATGGAAAAATGTTAATTATAGTGAATATTTCACAGGAAAGTCTTCCACTGGCCTTGGGAGAAATCCCGGTGCAAAGCAGATGTTAAGGCATGTCTACATACAAAGAGAAGGCTGCAGCTAGTTCCATAATTACAGCAGCATGAAAATTACGCCCATGTATTTACCCCAGATCCTGAGCTTATTTTCCTGGGGTGACATAACTACTGGTACTCAGGCTAGTGTGTTTAAAGAGAATATGGTGTTTAATCAACAACAACTTCTCATTGCAGTGCCCTGATGTTGTAATTTGGTCGTCAGATCAAGTCATCTAGAATGTGGAGGTTTCAAGATTTTGTTGCAGATTAGTTTGGACAGAAAGTAGAACTTTATCTCCACCTTCTCCTACACCCAGGCAAGTTGCTCAATTGTTGAACTGTCTTGGATAATGTCTTCTTTTTTTCCATACTGGAATAGAAATAAATACCTGACATTTTTCAGAAGCATCATTTTTATTTTCCAGCCAGCTCTACTAAAATATGATAATACCTGTCTTCCTTTCATCTGAATTCTGGTATCTTCTTTCAGAATTCTGCAGCTATGTTTCTCTGTATATTAAGTTATTATATACATTCCCAATACTGTAATTTTGGTATGTATAATACTAAAACATCCCTGCATCATACTTCTTGAGGAAAACAGGAACTAAGTCTGATATTAACAAGCTTGAACTCCATTAAAAATAAAGTAATGGTTGATAGATCTGTCCAACTCTGTGGATCATTCAAATCCTAAATTCACATCCATAGTACCTAGAAATTGATCCAATTCTCAAAGCTAGTCATTTTAGTACCATTTTTATGTTTTCTACTTGATCATGTTACTTTATCATGACCTGACTGCTGGTCCAAAACACTCTTTGTCAGAGAAAGAAAAATATCCAGTGAGCAGTTAATGTAAATATATCTACCTATTGTACAGCAAAGCAGAAATATATAGACCAATTAGTTAATGTATGTGTAGTTCTTTGAAGTTTTAACATTGAAGTGTTATTTAAGTCTTTCTGGCAAATAAACATAAAATGTTGCTGTTATTTTTGCACCTACTAAAGAATGTGTTTGTGTTGTAGACCTTCTTCCCACAACTGATTTGCTTTAATAGCTGACTTTCTAGAGAAGAGACTTCAATTGTTTACATGTAAACATCCATATATAAACAGTGGTGGATGCCTAAAAATATTCAAAACATTGAACTGGTAGGTAGGTAGGTAGGTAGGTACCATATTCCATGAGAGTAAGAATCCTGCAGCTGTTATGACACATACTTCATCTTGAATTAATAACTCTTTGCTATCTACAAAGTACTTTCTACTTTTTATTTTTACTACTCCTCTTAATTTTTTCTGTATGCCTTGCATTTTCATAATGGCTGAAATGGTCAACATAGATCACAGATTAAATGAAATCTGTCAAACATATTCCAAGCTTGTACCATGAAAAGCCTATAAAATATTTGGTATGTATTGGGAAGAGCAGGTAAGATCATACAAACTGATTTCATATGAAGCAGACTGGACTAACTTCCATAACTAGAAAGGGCATAAACAGATCATGTGTAAACAGATAGTTTTGTAAAGTATGATATCAACACCTTTTTTTCAAATCATTGGCATTTATTCAATGAAGTTTATTCAATCGGTAGTTTTGAAGAAGTTCTGTTTTGTACAAGTTTCATGTGACAAATGACCTATACAGTCCACTTCTGCAGAAGTATTTTACTCTCAGAACCTGGGCCATTCTGACTTCTACAAAAGCAGGTCTAACCTTTTATAAGAACATTTTCCAGTTTGCTTTCTGTAACCCAGCCCTTCAAATCTGGTGGATGTTAATTGCTGTTTCCTTGAAGTGGATGTTTAAAAGGAGCCTGTTGCTTTTGGCAGGCCCTTTTATTTTTTCTTTAATAATGTTTATTTTATCTTTTATTCTCCTTATTCCTAAGACAAAAGCAGCTTGTCATTGTGTTTGTGTTGGTTAAATAAGGTAGCTATGACTCCAATCATTAAACAAAGCCATTTTTTAGCATATGAAAATCACAATAACCCAGAAACATCCAACTAAATATAAGTAGTATATAACATATAGATAGATATATGTGTGTGTGAAACAGTCACTGCTGTGACTTCAGTGTGATGTATTTGATAGGTAATGTTTCAGAAGGTTTTTCGTTTACCTAAAGGATTAACAAGCCATGATGTTTTATTACATCCACAATTTGCTTAAGTAACACAAAACTTTTGCACCTTTTCCTCTTCACCCTATGTGCAGTACCAGCTAACTAAATTCAGGTGACCTTCATCTTACATTCTGGGTGAGTACAAAAATCACGTGTTTAGCCTGTTCTCATTGTGCTGTACTGCATTCATTTGTTCTACAGCTCATTCATTCTAGAACAAACTTTAGATTGTTCTGAAATTGTGGGAAGTCTTAACTATGTGAAATTAATTAATTTGTATTTTGATTTGGTAAACGTTTTCAGTTGGTTAGATGTACAGGAAACATGAGTATGGTTTGGTCCTTTTCCTCTTGCCCTGCAAATGCTTGCTATTTCCTCTTTGAATTACAAGTGATCTCTTTCCCAGAAAAGGGCCTCAAATGCATATAAATTATGGTGGCAGTTGTTTGCTGCTTACTAAAATCATTGGGTGGCACACACTGCATGTAAACACGCCAGTCTTCACTAAAGACAGGTTGGTCCAATAAGCCTGAGTTGTTTATTTCACCTTCCAACCTTTGAATTCTACCTGCAATTATAATTCAGACTTCATCTTACTACACTTGATTAAGTGATTACTTTATTCTGGGCTTCTCAGCTGCAGGCTTTATTTTCATTTTGGTTTTAGACCTCTTTTTTAATAAATACCTGTAAATTTAGTAATGGTCTTTTTATTCCTAAGATGAAATCTTACTCCAATTCCAAATGACACAATTGAAACAGTCCTGCTACCTCGTGCATCCCAAAAGCATTTCAATAACGAAGCATCTCTCTCTCATCAGAACAACTATTCTTGGTTTATGCTGATAGTTAGAAATGATTTAGAGATGAAGCGAGAAGCTTGTGGCTCAGTTACTATATTCAGCTCCTGAGCTTGGCCACAACCTTCCTGTGCGACTCTGAGGAAGTCACTTAGCTCACCACCCAGGAAAGAGAGGCGGTGCAGACATCCCATACAGGGCTCACAAGAATAACTTCATTGATGTGTGAGGTATTGATACACCTGTTTTAAGTACTTATTTCAAATGTTATTAACCTCATAGTATTTTGCGTGCTTTACAGAGACATATTGGGACCATCTTGGTCTTATGCTGAGGGATCCCAAAGCCAATGCACCAGACACTTAGCACTAACATTGTGCGTAGTCATTAGCATATTTTCCCTTCATCATCTGATTACAGGCGGGAAGTCGGAGAAGAACAGATCCGCAGAGGGGACTTCAGAACCACAGCATTCATTGAAGTCTAAATTCAGACTAACTCATAGCTCAAGGATTCCACAAGCCACAGACAGATGGGGTTGGAGGGTCATTCAGAGATCATATAATGTGCATAGTGTGATAAAACTACTGTCCTAATGCAGTAACAGCTAAGACTATTCCCAACAGCTATTTGTCTTCTTTAAAGCTACCACAGTTTCTGACAAGTTCTGTTTCAGTGCTTAAAAATCCTTACGCAAAGACAACTCTTCCCGAGCTAAATCTTCCTTGCTGCCTTTTTATATAGTTTACAATAGATGTAGTGAACAATATACAACCTTTTTGCTACTGGCTACCTTTAACATATGCAAACTCTTCAGTCTTTATTTCTTTATACTAAATAATTCCATTATTTTCAGACTTTCCTCATAGGTGATGTTTTTGCCAACTTCACTGCTCTCCTCTGGACTCTCCAGTTTCTCCACATTTGTCTTGAAATGTCTAATGCACTTAAGCTCTAGCAGTGAATTTCCTTGTGGATGGGGAAGCTCTGCAGCAAAGCACGGCAGTGAGAATACTGAGCTAATGCAGCTGCAATTGCCCCACTGCATTTCCAAAATGTGTCCAGCATCACCCACTGAGTATCCCACAGCCTGGGCTTGACAATCCTCTCTTTAGAGGCCGTAACAAAGTTCATCTCATTTGTGTGGAGAAAGGAACTGAACACAAATCTCTCACATCCAGTGTCAGTGCTCTGACATTCTGGATATGGACTAAAGGTAGAGCTTCTCCTGTTTTGTGCAGTCCGGTTCAGTTCATAGGCTCCCAGAGCAACCTCAGCATCTTCAGCATCCTCAGGGTGTTCACTATAGCAGGAGCAGTGAGGCATATAGCAGAACAACTTACCCATGAGACAGGTAGAGGGTTAACTCATCTGTGAATTCTGACAAGTTTTAAGTTCAAAAAAGACACAAAACTCATAAAAAAACCTTTCACAGACAGAAGTAGAGTGGTAGATGCCTAGGGACTGCCAATGTCTAAAACTCAGACTATGTCTAGTTTATGGAGCGCAATGCTGATATCAATATATCCATATTTACCTTTGTATAAGGTATACCTATAGGCATTAAAATAATGGGAAATTCATTTATTTAACTCTGAGAATCAGACCCTTCATCCCCAAATCTGTTTTCCTTAAAGAAGTAAAAGGCTTTGCAGAAGATGTAGACTTGGAAGCTCATGGCTTAAATTCATATCAGTAAAACATTTCACAAGGCAATCTAGAAATGCAGTTACTTTCTATGAATGTTGAGTGGTAATATAAAGTCATTTTCATGATAGAATTGCTGGATAACTTTACTGTAAATTTATAATTTATGTTCATATTACAAATTCATGTCAAGTTATAGGTGCTGTTAAAATCAAAAAGCAGATAAGCAGACATTAAGTTATGCTAGTTCCAGGGCACGGCTTTTCAATAATGTTGACCTAACCTGAAAGAGATGAACAGGTAGCTCTGTCAGCTCCTGTAAGGTTTTTATTATGTTACAGGTTTGTATCAAAATTACCCATGAGGAAATTAATTCTGCATTTGACACAAAAGCTCAAACTGTAGGCTATGGAGCGTCACAAGAGTTATAGGCTACTGCAGAGACAATTTTATTCAGAGACAGATTTTTCCACTCCTCCGGGTTTATGTAGGATCACATCCTGGGCTTCATTCACCTGACAAAGGAAAGCAGAAGCCCACCAGGGAACAAACTCATGTAAATCTACTTTTGTTGATACCTGAGATCAATTTGGATCAAATATTTGAAGACATTCGTTGCAGTCCCACCATGCTTTGTTACTGAGCAACACCAGAGGTCCATTTCAGGCTGTACATGGGGCAAAGACAATGTCTAAGAGTTCTGTTTATCTTCAAATCTTCCCAAATTGTGCTGCTTTTTGATGTTATTTAGATAGGTGTTTTTTTATCAAACCACTTTGCACCATACCCATATCCCTCAATCTGGTATTTTACCACTCACAGTGCTCAGCAGCGTGGTACTGGGGACTGCCAGACTATCCAGGAGGTCCTTCGTCATTAGCTGTAGAGGTTGCTCTTGACTGACTCCCTTCACACCCCACTGCCCCTGCCAGCTGAACAAAATGCTCTGATAAGAATAATTTAGCCAAAGGATGGGTTGTAAAAGGTCACTAATGGGAAACAGTGTTAAAACAAGAAGTCACTGCAAGATTACCAAGGAATTTATAATATCAGAGTGTTATCTGGTATTACAAAGGGACCATGGACATCAGTACCAAAGCCTTTGGGAGGTTTCGTTTGCAGTCTGCTCATACTCAAAAGAGAATCACTCTGCTAATATTGCTGAGCTCCTCTGGCAAATGTATTCATCAAATAAATAATTTACATTATAAAGACATAGGACAATAGATGCACAAAAGCCATCAAAGGCGATGTTTTAATACAGTCTTCCCCTTTAGAAAATTGAGACAATGAGAATGGTATTTTTCTCTCTCTCAAAGCCTTCGTTAATTCCTATGCAAACATTCAAAACTACCTGTGACAGCAGAAGTGGACTGGAATGCAATGCCCCCATGAACGATGCATTAGGAAAAAAAATATTTGTAATAAAGTTATAATCAGTTCATAGGGACGTTGCTGTTAGTTGCCAACCAGGATAGTATTCACCCTGGCAGTCCCAGTTATGTCATCTACAAGCCAATATGAAACCAATTGCTCAATATAAGCTGAATGATTAATTTGTGCTGTCATTCACAGTCACTGCATGATACTATTTTGTATATATCATTTCAGAGCAGGAAAGAGAGATGTCATTGATGTTATGAACATTCTTAACTGCTTAAGTTCTTTCACCTCGCTTTCATCATTACACTACACATAGCTTTGTTGCAAGACATATACTGGATAAATGACTAGACTCAGATGGATCTATGCAAAAGTGTACTTCAGCCTTTCTTCTGAATCTGGGAGAACAGTGTCTTGTCAAAGCATGTTTAGGACCAGATTTTGTAATGTTTTATTCCATCAAGCAGTTACAAGCATTACCATGTGCCTGCATTACCATACCAATACTAACCGAGTGCAAGTTATTCTGCTACTTCCAAACCAGGACTAGGCGCATTTCAAATCCCCATGTCTTTCACATCCTGTTTTTCAGTGTACCAGATTACTACTTCCAAAGCCTTTCAAAACTCCTAGCCAGCATGTTCATTGCTTTCATCTCTGTCAGATCGCACATTATCCACTTCCTCCTCCTCCTTTCTCCTGTGGATGTCAGCCAGAATTGCCTGTCAGTTATATTCTCCAGTAAACCTCACATTCGTCTATTTGTCTGTTCATGGAATACCTCACTTAAAGAAAACAATAGTCATCTTTTTATAGCATCTTTTTATAACAGCACGTTTCTTTAACAGTATAGTAGCTAGAGTTCCTGCACAAGGTAGGGAAACATGACTCTCTGAGGTTTTTCTATTGGAAAAACACATTCCACATTCCAAATGATATCTAGATATTTAGATATCACATATCTAAATGATAGACTAGAGCCAGATTCCCTTTTTTTTGTCCTTTTAGTTCATGGTTTTTCAAATACTAGTTGTTTGATTGCCCAGCTCCAGGAGAGAAGATGGAATGGAGCAGGGGTATGTCCTTGTTCAGGATGCTTAAAAGCATACTGCTGAGGACAGCCTCTTGAATTATGAGCTCAAAACTCCTGAAACTGAAGACAGCCAAGATCCCAGCAATCACGTTTTCTAGGAATATGTTGTAACCAGCAGGCTATTACAAAATACAGATAGTTGGATGATCTTTCTGTTGGGTAGATAAAACAGTGGATTCCCTCTGCTAAAATCTCGGATTGGCAAATGTTGGAAGGAGAAAAGCCTATCTCCAAGAGCAGGTTGACTCAGTAGGAGTTATTCTGTGAGTGTATACCATCAATTAACTGCTCTGGGAATGTTAAGGCCGAGAGGAATAAATGCTAGTGATTTTAAACAACCAGGGTGAGCTACTGAACAAACTACCAAGGGAAGCCTTCAGTTTGTTGAATGTCTGCAGGGTGGATGTCTGTACCCGTGCTAGTCACCAGGTCCATTTTTGAGGAAAGATTGATCTAACCTAGCTTAGACATCTATTTCAGGTGATAGATTGCAACTTATAAGTGCCTATTTCTCTCAGTTTATAAAAAAAAAGAGTAGAAAATTAGCTGAGATGTAAATATCTACTAGAAGTTGAATAAATGCATTCAGAATAATAGAAAGTATGCTGTATCACTGTCTAAAACCTTCTAGGAACTCGAATTAAGGGTGAGCAATTTTCCAAAATATCTGCTTCAACCAGGAGTTGTCACCTTTATACAGAAATTACGGAAGTTATGTAGATGATGCTTAATGGCCCATTCTGACCTCACCATTTATGAACTTATAAATCAATACTATTAAAAAAAAATATTTCAGACAATAAGTATAGCAGCACAGATGCCAAGTGCTAAACAGGCAAAGATGAGAAGAAGTTGGTGCCCAACTGATGACTGATAGTTGCGGACTGTAGAAATCAATATGGCTTTAGTATTTACTACATCTTTCATACAGTTAGGCAGATTATTTCTTTTTCCAATGACTTAATTTTTGCATACTTCTCCAAGTTAACATTATAAAAAGCATAACAGTAGAAATAATAGCTATAATAGCAGCAATAGAAATTATACTAGTAATAATAATAATAATAACGACAACAGCAACAATAATAACAATAATAATAACAACAACCACCCTAATTCTCTTTTCCTAGGTGTTGGTGCCTTTAAGAAAAGATGCTACTTTTATCATAATTTTTATTACTAACATCAGCACAATCTTGTAGTAATTCTTAGACTGAAATGGGTATTTGTGTGTTTGGTTGGTTGGTTGTTTTTTATCGTTGTAGGAATGGGACTTGAAAAATTAGGATTCCCTTTCTGATATGAAAATTGTCTAACACTGACAAGTCATTTAGCACTGAACATTATGGTATTTCTGTGCTCCTGCAAGACAGCTGTAAGAGTTTCATTTATCATTGTATAGAAACTGCTGTAAGTTCCACACATGGAAGCTGCTGTAAAACACCTGGTCCGCTTCAGAAAATGTCTGCTAAAATTTTGCACAAGTGACATTGATTTTAGAACTAACTGAATGTTGATTGTTGCTTATTTATCCTTATTTATAATTAGGAGATGGTTGTTTTGCCCTCTTTGCAAGCTTCTTAGCAACATTGGAGCACGGTAGAAACACATGAACAGTTTAAAATATATTCATAGAAACACACTCATATCATAGGGTATAAGATAATTCAGGTTGGAAGGGACCTCAGGAGGTCTTTAGTCCAACCAGGTCAGACCAGGCTGCTTAGACTTTAATTTATTTATTAGGTTATTTATTAGGTTTCCTGGCTTGAGGAAGAAGGGGTGGTTCACAAATGCTTGAGAAATATGGGCTTCATTCACATCTCTTTTTGAACTTTTTCCACAGTCTGTCTGTCAGCTGCCGAGGTGTATTGAAATTCCTCCTTTGCCTGTAGGCGTAGTAATAACTTGAGCAGAGAATTATTGAAAATATTTACTGTTTCTGTTATATTCACTGTTTACTGTATCAGACTTATTGTTAGTATTAATAACAAGTAATAAATAACGTTGGGAAAACAGGTGACTGTATTTATTTCTTGAGGTATTTTTAGAAGATCCCCAAGGCAGTCCAGGAACCTGGATTGGTATTTTTCTGTTCCTGTTTGCAAACATCCAGTTGAAATAAAAATAAGTGGAATCCACTAGCAAGCATCTTATGTTGTATTCTTTCCTTATCTGAGCTTATATACCATAAGAGTGAAAAAGAGAAGATTTACCTCCACATTTTGGTGGTTTTTATGAAGTAGAAATACTTAAGGACCAACTAGAAATTAAAACTAATTGGCTCTGAACATGAAGTCTTCTGCTTTCAATAACGTACTGCTAGATTTGAGTGGAAAACATTGTTTAGGACATACAGGGCAAAGGATGTCATACATGTAATGTTTTGAAGTGTCACTTGTAATCCTTATTGTTAAAACAGTTCTTACACACCATATGGTTATCATGAGAGAAAGGGATCATATTAAGTGCATCATGTCTTCATATTAGTAGAAACAAATTTTCACAACTGCACAAAGAAACTAGTGTTAGTTAATATTTTTTAATAATCGTAATCAAGTTTCATTTAAAGGTACATTATTTCATCCAAAACCTCTACTGTTCTTGTTAACTAAACATAAACCTATATGCATTGATTAGGAGTGCTGCATATTGCTGAAGTGTATTTATGGCATCTAATATAGAAAGAACCTTCCATTTGCATATTTATTTGAGTATTTCATGAATGAAACATTGTGCAATACAAACTTCCCCATTTTACTGTATTCTTATAGTTCATCACAAAGAAGCTAAGTCTTGGAGTGCACTGTGTATCATTAAACTTATCTTGGGAGGGGAGGGGGAATTTTAGTCTTGACTTTTTCATATTCCTATTTCACATTCCTTCAAATCATGGGTAAATCACACTCTTTGTTCTTAATAGTTGTCAAACCAGTATTTCCATTTCCCCTAAATTTACATTAAAAGTGTAAGTCTGATTTATATTGTATTATACTATGGTATCATATACGGTGGGTTAAAACCCAGCAGAAAAACAATGCTCTGATTTAGCTACGCGTAAATTCTGGTTTTATTCACCACAGAGTACTGAAATTGGGATTGCCTGGTGTAACCTCATGGAATGTAACAGAGACTTCGAATAAAACGTTTTGCATATTCTGTATCAAGGATGATTTGCTGTTAAGAAAGGTAAAAGCTCATCAGATATCTCTTCTCAAGCTCCTGTAAATATCATGAGGAGGCTCTTGGGTCGAAGACTTGTGGGATGGTGCAGGGGAAATGCTATCAGGACAATACTACTGGGTTTACTCCTCTTTCAGTCTCAATTTTCTTTTTAAAAGGTGATTCCTATGAACATATCCCAGCATAGGTCAAATAGCAAATGTAATGAATAAACTTGGTTAGATGAATGAATGAAGACAACTTTATAAAGGTTGGCATTATTCAGCATACTTTATTATTTGTTGTTATTGTTGTATTCAAGAAAAAAAAGAGCTTCAATTGTATAGCACTGTTTCAGTATTCATTGTACAAGACTAAAAATTCCTTGTTTTTAGGTAACAGAGTAAAGTAAGAGACAACAAAGTGTCACTTTGTGCAAGATGAAGAAGATATTAAGTGCAGATAAAGAAAAGTAGCAGACAATGGAAAGAAAATGTTGCTATAAACTAAAACCAGTAAATTTAAAAATATATATCTGGGTTTTGCAACCACCAAGTCTTTGCCTTCATTACAGAGAGTATTAAAAACTTATTTTTAATTAACGATTAAATTTTCTATAAGGACGGTTGTTACCGCTTCTTGAGGATTGAGGCTACAGGAACAAATATCCATCCTCTATGCAAATGACTACTGTTTTGGCCTCCATCAGCTTTTTCCTGTTTCAAGATTTGTCAGTAACAATACTTTTAGTAGCATAACTGAACTAACTGTATTTTTTTAGTTCTGTACCTCAACAGATGAAGCAGCTCACTTAACTCTACACTTATATGTAAGATGTGACCCATAGATGCCACTTTTTTGAAGAGCCACCCACATATGGAAGATGTTCTACAGCAGTTTCTAAAGAGTACATTTACATCAGAATCAGAGAAAGAGCATCAGAAAAAAAGTACACAAAGAAAAGAAAACAAAGTCAAAGTGAAAGCCTAGAGATCAAAGAAGTATAGAATGTTTTACAAGGTGAGATGAATTTCAGGCAGTCACCAAGAGTTGGAGTGAAATATAGGTAAACAGCAACAAAAATCACAAACAAAGGAAGATTCAAATTACTGTCTACTCCAGCTGGTTACATTTCACCCTCTCATTCTCCATTTTGAACTAAGAACATCAGGCTGTTTTTCAAAGGTGTTACATCCCTGTGCAACAACTGACACTTCAGATCTACGAGTCTACCGGAGACTTAAAAAAAAAGAAGTGGGGCGCAACCCCCTAAGAGTCCTTACATTGTTGACTTTTCTGTATGAGTTGTAAAAAGAGGACAAAACATAATTTTTATGTGTTTACTTGAAGGCATTGCCAAGAGGACTGGGTTATTTTCTGCACCAATATCAAAGATTGTTGTTCCACCCTAGTATATTCACCTGTTTTGTATTAAGCACTGAGGAACCAAGCACTAGCAATTGCTGTGTTTGTAGGTGTCCAAGTGTGAGATCTTGGTCCATTCCATCACCAGTGGAAAATTTCCTCCTGATTTAAGTAAGGTTCATTTTGTACTCATAATTGTTTTTTTCAAACAAGAAAAACATATTTAACCCTGGAGAGTTAAAAAAAATGGTAGTATCAGAAATGTCCAGAAGATAAAACTTTGCAATATGACAATTGTTTTTAAGCGTTATCCACATACCCAGTCCTTCTGGTACAGTAAAAATAGCATCTCCTAATTTGTATTTGCATGGAAATTGCAACGCAAGTGGGAAGAATAACAATTACAGATCCTTGTTAATTAAAGTTCTAAAAATGAATTATGCAAATAAACCTCAAAAGGTTTTTTAAGCTCTTTCCAAGATTTCTTTACAGTTTTTAATGAACATATTTTAATCACTATCTCTGCATTAAAGGCAGAACTTCAAAATAATTCAGCATATGTATTGTCATACTAACAAGATAATAACTCATTTTGCTCCAGTACAGAAAAATAAAATATTTTCTTGGAATACTAACTCAAGATATTCTTGATTATATATTTTACACTCTACACAGTAGAGTGACACATAGAATAAACAAATAAAATCAAACTTAGGAAGTTAAGTTTCATCGTCAGCTAGGAAATGTCAGCAATAAAGATCAGAAGCATGACAGTTTTAACTAGACTGTTCTGAAAACGCAGGCAATAAAACAAAACCTTTAATGAAATCTTGTCAATTTCAATAAATATGTTCAATCAAAAAGTAAATTATATAGAATAAGAATATGTTCATGTATAGATCTAAGTGTTCTTTCTCTGTATGTTCAGAATGCCTTTATTAAAAGGGCAAGTTTTTATTTTACCTGTCCATAATTTATTTTCATTGAATTTAAAAATTCAAGAAAATTCAAAACCAAAGCAGAAGTTGTGCAACATAGTCCTGAACATTTCTGTTCATTGCTCTGGTTCTCAAAAAAATCTGAAAAAATATATTCTAATACTTCCAACATATTTTAGTTTTCTTTTTTTACGTAACTGCCAAAGAACTGAAAACAGGTTTTCTATGACTGAATGTGTCAGAGGGTCAATGAGGTATGTAACACTGTGATGGATTAATAATTTACTTCATAAAGTGTTTGCCTAAGATCATTGAATTAAAGCTTACTGGTAGCTTTGATTAAGTAGCTTTATCAACCCGTAGATAAGACAGGCAAGGTGCATCAGGTTGCTCAGTGTTCCTACTATAACATGTAGAGGAAACTCAGAATTAGGAAATAGAATGGAATACAGCATCTTCAGTGAGACCTGATATTAGCAAAGTCTCAGCATCATGGTCTTCAGGGTGGCCTGTACAAGGCTATACACGAGCTTAGGATCCTAGCTGGCACCAGTAATAGAGGGAGGACCAGAAAGAAAGCAGTAGCTTGAGTGAGAAGAGTAAGATTTCAGTTTTAAAAGGCTTGAAACTGTTATTTGTCGTGCATTTATATGTACTTGTACACTTGTAGGATGATACCATGTGTGTCTTTATACTCGAGTTTTCTGAAACTGTGTAAGACAAATAGACTAAGGAAAAAGGCAATATGTTCTCTGAAATGACTCACAGTGAATAATTATGCATCTTGATGGATCACAATTAATTTCTCTTCTTTTACTTATGCCTTGCTCACTGATAACACCTAGCATAGTGTTTACCCACACCATAGTTAAGCCATGGTACCTGTCCTCATCATTGCTGACTGCCAGCACGGGGGCCAGAGCTGTCCACAAGTGAAGGATATGAGCTTGGGGCTGCTCTGAAAACCATTCTCCCCAGAATCCAAATGCCATTGAAGATTAAAGAATGAATAGGGTTATTAAAAGTTTGGAAGGAATATTTATGTCTTCCTTTGCAGACGTTACTGTCTTTTTTAGTAGGCATAATTTTGATCATTCAATGCTAGCAGCAATGGCCAAATTCAGGCCAAGGTCTTGAGCTAAGACTTCCTCTGGCTCACTGAGCTGTGTTAGAACCATAGTTTCACCTCTCTTATGCAAACCAGGCCAGCAAACTGGACTAAGGATATTACAAGAAATAATTTGCTGCAGTTACTAATTCTTGCAAGGCACTTTGAATAGACGAAATGCTCCCCATATGCTAGCCAGTATAATACTGTAGTAGCTGTGTTGTTGTAGTCACCCTGAATCAAGGGTAAAGGAATAGAGTGTCTTGTCCATTTTTTCTGAATTACATCAACAGGTTTAACAACAGGTCATTTATCCCTACAAAACTTGCTTTTCAAATGTTACCTTACTATTGCTATCACTAAACAAGGTGGAGTAGCTTGTTGGAAAAATTAACATTTAAAGTTCAAAACTTTTGCAACGAAAAGGCTTGAAAGGGAGGGGCCATCTTTGCAGTAGATGTGTTTGGAGTAGGTCATACTCGCGCTGAGATGACAGTAACGGTCACCTGGAAGCAGCCTGGAGCTTTTTGTCTCTCCCTGATGCAGACGACAGCAAGGAAGGCAAGTCAGTTGTCTGTGAGGAGCAAACCCCATGTTACAACCTTGGAAATAAATTTAAGTGCCTCAAATGGAATTAAACAACCAGACTTTTCCTTTGTGATGAGGAAGTATTGTATAATTTAAGCAACTAAACAAGTATGAACAGCCCTGAAATTTTGGAGGCCAGAAATACAGCACCATTTGAACCCTCAGCAATAACATTGTAGCTTACTAATAGAAGCATGAATTCTTACTTTTACTCTGTGTATGATGATCATCATGTAAACAAGAACATGGGGATGAATAAATAACTTGCCTCAAGTTTCTGCCATAACCTTAAGTTATTGAGTTAGAGTATTCTTAATTCCTTCCTAAATAGTGCAGTCCCTTAGACAGATGTGATACATACATCAACATTTGTTTCCTGGTAAGTTTTTTCAACATTATATTAAATAGAATAATATGCCAACAGCATCTGTGCAACATGTAGTCTCAGTAATATCTGAATGAAACATTGCCAGTTTCAAGACAAAGCATATACCTTCTGCCTTGCCTTTATATTTTGGTCGTAGCAGTCATATAGCACAGACATAAAACAACATAAAATCTTTACTATCGCTATTATTTTTTAATATTTTGTGTAAATCCTAGTTTCGCCCGAAAGGGTTTCATCAGAAGCCAAAGAGCAAACCCACAGCAGCCATTATGAAGTGCCTTATTTATATATAGATAGAACAAAAGTATTTTTCTTCTCATTGTACCACTTCCTTAAAGAATTGTTCGTTGGCAATGCTTCATTACAGGTTTGGTCCTCTGACTTCTGTTTTTTCAGTAATTAGCAACTGTATACAGAGCAGTTTATGGAAAAGTTCCTCCAAAGTAGCCAGGTAAACACTACAGAAATTCTCTTATACCTATGGATATAATTCTACTTTCAAAATAATCTTCCAACTAGAAGACTGTCTCGTTTCCAATAACAGAAAAAAATTAGTTATTTAGGAGGAAATAGATGAAATCTTCATGAACCAGCCTGTTCACAAATAAAATGCCAAACCTAGTTATGAACAATCAGTTGGTGAGACTGTTGGCAGCATTAGTAAACAAAAATGAATACCTTTTTAATTAGTTAACAATTTGTCCCATAGAAAAGTCCACTACATCCCAAGAGGGAAAAAAAAAGCATAATTTGACAAGCTTTCTGCCTTTTTATCTGGGGTTTTTAAAGCACAAAATCACACCCACCCTTGGAGTGGTAAACCAGTAAGAATGGCCTTCACAGAAATGTAATTGTTATTTTAACTCTACATTTACAAGACAATAAAATGCCAAGTCAGCAGTGGCCATTTCCTTTTTTGACCATTACCTGTCAGCTTTTTGTTGCTTTATCACATGGCCTCCAGCTTCATTAAAAACAAAAAACAAAACAAAACAAAGAAAACCAACAACAAAAAGCCCAAAACAATACACACACAACAACAAGCCTACACATCAACAGCTAAAGGGAAGTCATTCATCCCATAATTGCCCTGGCCTCAAACAAGCCATGAAGCAGTGCACACAATAAAGGCAATCTGTCCTCTTTTAAAGGGAAGTTCAAACAGCTGCCTTGAGTTTTCTATTGTATATTCAAAGTGATAATGTATGAAATTATTAACTTCTGTACTGGGGTTTATGGCATTAAGAACCCCCCATCAAGCAAACAAACTAACGATGTGGCTGGTTTTAAGGATTGCTTTGTTAGAGACTTCTGGGTCAATTGGGCTTTCAAAAAGAGCCTGGATACTTGAAACATTTCGGAAGTTATCTTAATTGAAGACGGATGGTGTCTGACACCAGAAATGCCCATTTTCCTTTCTTTGCATGTCATTCCCCATGTTGATTTGTAAGGATACCTAAGGGTTATATGCCAAGCTACCCAGGGGAGAGACTTTTTGGTTGTTTGACAGCTAGTGTAGCTCAGCTATAAGCCAGTGAGCAGCACAATTCATCAGGGGTTTGATCCAAAGCTTGTTAGAGTTAGTGGGGGCATTTCCTTTGATTTTATTACTTTGGATCAGAACCACTGCAAGGATCATTGCAACCGTATCTTGAACTTGCCCAAAGGAGCATGCATTAGGCTTTCTAAGACTGCTCAACTTCTGCAATTCTTATTTCCTTTTTAAAATAAATATCAATGTTTACTGCCTTTTTTTTGCTCCTCTTGCCCCCTGACAACCTCCATACAAATTTTATCTTATTGCATGAAGTTGTTGACCTCTTTGTTCCTCCTTCATCCTCACAGTTCTTCCCCCAAAGGACCTGAAATCATTAAAGGGAAAATAAAAGGTTTTCCTTTCTCAAATCAAGGTTCACTGGATTTTGCTGCTCTCCATTTCTCCTTGTGTGACACAGAACAGAGCTTTCTTCTGAGATTTCTGACTTCCCAGCATCTGTGCAAAGCTTCATGTAGAAAATGTGTTTTATTTCATTTTTAGTAAACATTGCCATTTTTCATCTTTGGAAAAACTTTATGCAAAGGCACCAAGCTGATAAAATGTCAGAAAGTTTACCAGCTGAGTTGCCCCAGTAAGGACAACATCTCCCAGGGACCAAGATCTGACTGAACAGCCCAGCTCCAGTCCCACAAAGGGCTGTAAATGCCCAGCACAACTTATGAAATCCACAGTCCAGAAAGTGTGATTGTGAAGGAACCTTAAATAACTTACAGGGACACTACAGCCCTTCACACTGGGGATCACCAAGAACCAAGCATGGAACTGCCTCAACTAACCAGTATGAAATCCTGAGGATAAAAGATGTATGACTTAAATCCCACTGCTTTGGGGGCACTCATGTGCCCCAAATTTCTGCTTTCATTGTAATCCCGCCTGTGTTTGAAAGTCTAACATGCTCTATTTTCCAGCTATGAGGCATCCTTTCTCCTAACTTTGAAATGGAATAATTTGAGATTTTTAATTCCATATAGTGACTGAAGCCCTACACTTTGCTGACCCATGAGCAATATCCAATGGCAATTAAATTATTCTTGCCTATAGTCCTCGGAGTACTTCAGAACACATCACTTTCCATTAGGTTAAGTTTCACTCACATATCTGCAAAAAATTCCTAGAGTATTTCTTGAAGGAAAATAGAGCACCTATTTTATCCAAGTATTATTATCTGTCAGTGAAAATAGTTAATCTATTTTATTCAAATAATATTAACAATGACATTTTGAAGGAATACACAAATTATCTGCCACATTCAGGTAGCCTGTACATTTAAACAAACATACGCTAAGACTGTAACCTCTGGGGCAGAATGTCTTCTTGATAGTAATGCTCGTTTATTCCAGCACAGCAGCTGGAAGAGTCTCTAGGCGCTAGCCTAATATAAGCATTACTTAAAATATATTTGGTTGAGATATAACCCACTTAAATTGCTTAATAAAGATTTTATTGATGAATAAACTTTTACATTCCCCTTTGCTGGTCCTTACTTGTCTTCAGTGAACAGCTGAAAACAATACATTTATTCTGGTTGTAATAACATACAGCGTGAAATCTGTTCCTGGGAGGTTTAAATGATAGGAACTGAAGGGCAACTCACTAATTTTAAGGCACATTGCTTCAAACAGTCGCTTACCCTTGCAGCGATATAACGGTCAGTGTATAGAAGAAGCTACAGAAGAAACAACGGAGTCGTGTGGGCACTACTGCATCCTGCTCCAGGGCTTGTACCACTCCCGCCTGAGGAGCGAAAACCCCTGACGTAGAGCCGTCTGAGCGAGCACGACGCACAGAACGAGCCTGACTGTCCGTGTGAAACGGGCAGGGACATTCGCAGATGTAAACTGAACTGAAGGTAGTAGTAGAGTTGTAACGTTCTATAAATTACTTTCGCTGGCCTGGCTCACCACCCCTCACAGAGCTTTCAGCTTGATTCAACAGGGCTCTAAGCAACCAGGGAAGAAAATTTCTTTTAAAGAAATCTAATGCAGCAGAACTGATTAACTGGGGAACAGCCTACAAACAGGCAGCTGAGAGAATGTTCTCGGCAAGCCAAACAGCCCTGTTATGTTGGTTTTATTAATTAACATCTGGCTTCCTGCCTCTAAATTGGGTCCCGTTCTTTGCTGCTTTAAAGCCATGTTTTCACCACTTTTACTCTGAAATGTACCCCGAGAATGTGAGATTAAATCCTTTGGCTGTTCAGCTTCTGAAACACAAGTCAATCTCCTCTAAATAGCATACAGCAACACAGCTCTAGTGGTCTCAGCAAACCTCATTTTCTTGCAGACACTTAGTGAAGAACGGCAAAAGGGAAGACACGAAGTCCTGCACCAAAGAGAGAAAAATAATTAGTGGAGTATGCAGGGTGTATAGGAGACAGCTTTTAACTGAGGAAACATTCTCCATCATTAGGAGAGCTCGGGTAGGCATACCAGGGCAGCATTATCTCCATGGGTTGGGCTGGTCCTAAGCTGGGAAAATAGCATACATTTTATGGCTGTGGTTTTCAAAAAAAAAGATTTGATAAATGTTACAAAACAATGCTGGCCACTGTAAGCTGCTCCATCAACTTCTGAGTGTTATAGTTCAGCCTGCAAAAGTATAGGCTTTGATCTACTCAAAATAAGGCATTTGTTTTGAAAGAGATAAAGTACATAATGTAGATCCTTTTTAGCTGATGGTTTTCTGAACACACAGCAGAAACCATACATGTAATCAAAGGCAATAACTTAATCTAAACAGGTTAAAAAGTTCTATAGTTTACTAGCTTCACAATCTCTTTCACTCTGCATCCCCTACACACTGATATTTTATAGTACTCACCTTCGCTAATGGCCATGTATTTAATTTGCTAATTACATTACAAGTCTTACAAGACGGGGCTTATATTTAAATTGTGTAATTGATCATCTTGTATTTCCTTGTCTGCTTTTCTGTCATTTATTTGGTCAGGGATGTGCATGTTTGTTAGGTACCAGAGAAGAATTTCTTTGGAAGTAACTCTATTATATTGTATTTATTGTTCCTCCTGATACGCTGCTTCTTTGGGAACTTCTGTTAAATCTTAGGCTGTCTTTAATTCCACAAAATGTTTTGGTGTTTTGCTCTCTCACCACGTACATCTTCTGAAACCCAACAAACTGCAAAATTAGTGACCAACTTGACAATAAATAACATCCTTATTTTATGACAGCTTTCCTTAGCGTGTGCAATTCCATCAAGTGATGGAACATGACTGCCAATAGGTTTACATAGCTTGTCCCCAAGTGACATGTTTATTTGCTTACAGCTGAGCCACCAGGTCATCTGCTGTAAGATTAGTGGAGATTTACAGAAAGAAAAATATATCCTGTTAATGCTTCACAAGTTAAGTTTTGTAGTTCAATATTACTAAATCAACTGTTTTTACAGTGCTAATGCACAAGTTGAAGCAGCTTATTAAGTCTTGGGGGGCTGATTTTATCCAGTGTGTAACAGTATACTGTGCTGATTTCTTCATATACAAGGGTTTAAAACATTGGTAAGACCTTCGCTGATCCCTTTTTTTAAAGAAGTGTGAGTATACATCACGGTTTTAGTCCACTTACTGCAATGCCTAAAGAAGCAACTGATGTCATCTTATGAAGAGTGTTTCTGGGTCACGCGTCCAAGGCTGCACTTCACCATGAACAGAGCTGTAACAGTGATAATCTCCTGCCGTGACAGATAAGAAACCTATTACTGGCAACTGCACGTGAGTGCAGAAATCAGGGGCTGGAATAGGCACTCACTGCAACTGGTAGAAATTTTTCTAGTGATTTTAGTGAGCATTAGATCTAATTAGGAGGAGAATAGTTAAATAGTCTCACAAATGCAGCTCCAGCATTTTCAGTCTGCAGAATCCACTTGCCAAAGGGAAAGGTTTCATCTCACTTATCTTTGGCTATCTCAGTGACCATTCGCTGCCTGGTTTGACAAGAGAAGGAACCTAGAGCACTCGCTTACATTGGCTGCACAAGATTTGGATTGCTGAAGTTGAGATTAATTTCTTCTAGTATTATTGATTTCCAGGAGGATGAATGAGACAATGAAGTCCAGTTGTGAGGCATGTTCTGCTTCTCTGCTGTGATCTTTCCTGCTGACTTCTTTCACAGCATTAAAGTCTACACATTTTCAGATGGCCATACTTTTTTGTAACTGACCTCTGTGTGGAAGAGCTATGCCGGACAGTACCCCGTGTAGCCTCTTAACGGTTCTTCAAATTGATACATGCTGAAAGAAGGTCTATATTTCCTGAAGTCTTCCATCTGTGACTATTAATAACATTTCCTAGACCTACAGACATTGAACTGGCATGGTAAGCATGTTGAGGGAGCAATTTACACTAGTCTATAGAGACAATGAACCTTCCTTGGTTGTCTAAAAAACTGTTTCAGATTTGTCAAACTACATCTGCTTTGTAATGTAAACTACAACCCGTCATTTT
This sequence comes from Phaethon aethereus, assembly GCF_964289735.1. Lineage (NCBI taxonomy): Eukaryota > Metazoa > Chordata > Aves > Phaethontiformes > Phaethontidae > Phaethon > Phaethon aethereus. Next base: position 13,796,875 of record NC_138576.1, read on the forward strand.
ATTTTCAGTAAATAACACATTTTAGACTGTTTCTGATTTCACTGAAACTAATGCAAAAACCCATTTCAACCTCAGTGGGGATTAGGCAAAGTTTTAAAAGTACCTTGCAAGTTTTAAAATGAAAGGAAGTTACTCTATGGTTTTGGCCAACACTCTTTCAAAAGCTTTTCATGGATGTTTTTGTCGCTGAATTGGGCTCAGCATTCAGAGTTCTCTGAATTTCTGAGAGGTTCTCAGATATCTTATCTTTTAAGATGTATCTGTCACCAAAGAGAATCTATTACCAAATTCTATTCTATTCAATATAGATATTAAAAATATGTTTTTTACTTACTAGTTGACAAAGGCAATTTTATTTGGTTTTCCAAAAGATATTACAATGAGATTCAATATTTTGCAGGGAGTTAAAAAAAATTCCCCACTACTTTAAGCAGGGGGATTTAAAGCATCCATATTACTGCCTGCAGCAAGATCTTCATATGGCACAGTGCTCTCTGAAGGGCTAGTTCATCTCACATAGATAGGGTAAATAATGTTATTTTTCTATTTGTTCATGTAGCTAGATAAGCTAACATGATTTGAAATATTATTTAGTACTTTGTGTATACAGAACCTCCTTCGGTTGTTGTTGGCTGAAGGTTTTGTAACTAAGGTGATGCTCACATTAGACGTAAAGTAGTATTGTAAATGAATCTACTGAATTTGGTTCATTGCATGTGCCTCAAACACAATATTCAGGGACTCAGCACTTTGTAGAATTAGACTCAAAACAGGGAAAATAAATGTTCTTGCTGTTTTAATTACCTGCTTAGATTTTTCCAACTTCTTCACAGCTGTGGATGGGATGCCAGCTTTGGGGCACTTCCAAAGACTTCCATGCCCTCTGAAGTCACACGATAGCAAGCCCTTAAATATCCAGATATGAGCAGCTGCACAAGGAGAAATCCAACAGCTGTTCAGCTTCTCTGTTCTGCCAACTGCAAGGCAACACCACCGAGAAAAGATGCTGGATTGGAGGAACTCATCCCAGGGAGCACAGTTGCTCCATGGTTATCAGCCAGCATATGGATAATCTGGCTACAGTCATTCAGGGGACCAAACACTGATGGGGACGAGGAGGTCATCCGTACTTTCTGGACACCAGCGATTAAGCCACTTTTAGTTTTTTCTCTCACTCTTTGTCTTTCACATATCTCAGATCACAAGCTTTTCAGGGTAATATTTTCCTCTTTTTATGGGCGCAGTGCAGTGGAATATCCTCATCTCTGAGGTACACTTCGAACCTGAAATTTGTACATGTCCTTGGAAAGGTGAAAGGTCTGACTTCTTCCACTTCCAAAAATCCTTCCTCGGGTCATTCAGCATGTTCTTAAAGATTGATCTACCTCAATTCATAGGTTTTTGATGTATCATTCAGCTCCTTTCCTTTCTGAGATGGAAACAAACATGTTTCATGTTCATCAAAACACCACTGGATATTTTTAGAATATAAGAATAATGTTGTTTGGGGATTTGGTTTTTGGTGGGGTTTTTTTTGTTACTAAAAGCCATGTTCCTCGAGGCGAGGAGGGGGATGTCATGGACGATGACAACAGAGGATTTGCCTCCTTTTCACCATTTCTATTTCCATGTTTTGAGATTATAAACATATTACCTAGTTTCAACATTTAAAGTTTTTTCCTTTGTTACTACATGCAGAAAAAATACACAGGCTGTTGCTTTCCTCAGTGACAGTTTCAGGCATCAGACATCATTGAGTATACGTCTCCTTCTGAAAAGAATACCCAACAATAAGCAGCAAGTGACTAAAGATATTAACAGAACCAGGAACTCCGGAGAATAACTAGGATGTCCCTCATTAACCCTGTCATGGGACCTGTGTCCCACAGTTGGAAAACATTATCTCTACACAATAAATAAATAAATATCCTGGCATTCCTTCTTCCTCTCCACTTTCTGAAGTAGGTTTATTGTTTCTTAACATGTTAGCATTTTCATTTCATTTAAAGGAAGAAAATGGAACCATAGATTTTTAATATGATAGAATGGAATATTCACTCAAAAAGTGAAAATAAGTAGTCAAGAAAAAAAAATCAATCTTTTCTTTCTAGGGAAAGGGCAAAATTGTTTGTGCAGAGTGGGGTTTCTTTTGAGGGAGAGAAAGGAGAAGAATGGTGTGGGGTTTTTGACCCAGCTTGACCTGATCCTCAAGAAAATAAACAAAAACCTTACAAATATGCCTTTCCCAGTACTCTTTGACAACTCTTATCTAAGGGACAGGGTGAATGGCAACAAAGCTGGTGTTCAAAGTCTCGTTGTTACCCATTGTGTTCAAAACTGCAAGTGAGAAACTGCAGCAAGCAAAAACTGTACTGTTAAGCAATGTATCTTTCTTTTATCCCAGAACGAAAAAAAAGAAGTTTTCAGATCTGGAGATCATCTACATCAGTGGGGTGATCCACGATGTATTTAAACATGGAAACACAATCTGTCTTTGGTGTAACTGGTTACTGCATGTGAGCACAGCCCAGGCCACCTGACACGCACCCACAGAGAACCCACTTCAGTTCTGGCAAAAAACACAGTAAATTAAAATCCTGTCCTTGAAAATGGTACAAAACATGAATATGTATATTTATCAATGGATCAGTCGACTTTCTGGTAGTTCATTAATTCATAACTCCCTTTTACCATCAACCAATTCACAACTTTGATCCTGTAGATCACTGCCAGCAATGAACTGAAGTCTTGCAGCTCTTCTACAAGGCTGCTGTTGAATCAGGACTGAAAAGTGTGACCTAAATTTTAAAACCTGAGATCTCTTTCAAAATATAGTTGTTCAGGACTCATATGCAGTACTATAAATCACATATCAAACCAGTTAATGAGATGAGCACCCTTTTAACGTCTAGATAAGACAAATACCTCTTTCCAGCATCCCCACTGTTGGCACTAACTTAGATCACTGACACCACAGAGAGCTCATCACTGTTTCAAAGGGTAGAGAATCTGCCCCTGAATTATTAAAATATTTTCTCTCTCACCTTGTCAATTTAATAAATATGGTTCAAAGAAAATTATTCTTTCTATAAGAAAAGTATGCTTATCATTTAAAGCAGTATATTCCAACAAAACTGCAAAGATCAAAATGTAGCCGTGAGTTAGACGAAGAATGAAAAGGACACTCATGGCTGTGCCCTGCAGAAAAACAGGAGGCTTTTGTGCTTAGAAAGAAGAATTTAAAAATTCATTACATTGGAAGTGATACAGTGGGTCAATTCACTGCCCTTTGGAGACCTGAAATGTATTTGTGCAGAGAATGTGTTTTTCCAAATCCCCAAACCACCACCACACAACTTGGCACGGAGAGGAACAGCTGCAGTGCTGCAGGTCAGGGGGACGTGCATTGGCAGAGGCTGAGCTGGGGAAGCTTGTTCAGCACCTGCCTGCATCGTGCCTGGTTCTAGCCAGTGCTATCAGTTTCTGACTTCGTTAAAAACTTTCAAAACCAGCACATTCACAAATCTTTCTGCAAGATAACTATTACTAATAGGAGACTGCATTTGCTTTTGTGCTTACAATTTCTTCCCTCCACATGTATTATGAGTTTTATAAGAGCGAAAGAGGGAATAGAAACATGTACGTTGTTGTGTGATTTGAGCTGTAGAACATGCTTCGGAAAATTAAGTTGTTACAAGTATTTAAGAACTGAATTAACATGTATTACATAATAAACTAGATCATGCAAGTAGTCTTATCAAAGACAGAATCCATTGAATTCTTCTTGGATTGTTAAGAAATTTCTCTTCCAGAGGATTATTTACATGATATCTGAATGATCAGCCAGCCTAAGCCAGCCCCTTGAGCTAGTGTGGTTGTCACGAATGAGTGGTTTAGGACGGTTAAAGAATCGCCACCAAAGATACTAGAAAACAAATTATTTTAATATGAATTTGTAAAAAACATGACTTAACAGAATTCAATAGCAAGATCCACTCTATTACTTATTCAACACGGAAAAAGTGTACAAAGAGAAACCAGAGTTAGGTTGGAATGATTTACACATGGATCGGGAGGAATGATTTACACAGAGTCAGGGAAATCAAGTCAGAATCAGGTTAATGTGACTTATCACTTGTGATTAACACTATTAAGGTAAATCACAAGTTATATAATTTTCTAACTAAGCTTAATAACACAACTTAGTTAAAGACTTAACAAGGTTCTCAATGCACCACCACTGTGGTTGACACATGAGATTCCAAGACTACACTTTGGAAGAGGTGAAGTTATTGCCTCTGACTGTCCAAAACACCTGCACAACATGTGTTTGGGAACCGGGCTGCTCACCTTCACCCCTGTATAACAAAGAGATAAGACCTGTGATGAACTTTAAAGATTCCAGTGGATTTGTTTCCAAGCTGGGTATAAAAGCATCTGATTGCATGTTTTGCTAAACAGGAGCCAAAGCCAGTGCAAGATGTCTTCTACAGACGTTATGAGATGATCCATGCCCTCCATTAAACTCAGTCCCTCACTGGTGTGTTTTCTGTAACTATTCTAGCTCTACTATTGCACTAGTATACTAGATGTATGATCTTCATGGTGTAAGAAGTGCAAAATTGACAGAAAAATGCATAATCCCTCTCTGTTTCACCAGAATCTTTTGAATGACCATATACCGAAGGTGGCAAGAATAAAATATATACATATTTGCTTTTTAAGGCATCTGTTGGCTAATCTTCAACTCAGCTCAGAGCAGGTATTGGTCTACATATCATAGAAGGTGAGAAAATTACAGGAAAGGATGGAAAGTTACCTAAGGGCTAACTGAAGATCAGTTAAGCCAGTAATTTTTCATACACAAAGCATTGTTAGTTGAGCATTAGAACCGGTATTGTATTTCACACATTGGTACAAGAAATAGCGTATACCTTCTAAATTAATTAAATTCAAAGCAGTTAAAATAGACTTCATACGTAAAGAAAAAAATAATAATTATCTTGAACGGGACAATGTTTTCCTAGGTTTAACATGTGTAATGGAAATTTTATATGAATTTTACAAACACGAAATTAACCTATATGAAACTTACATAATGCAACAACAAGCAGTAAAAGTGATCAAATGACTGTGTTCATTCCATAATATTTTTACAAGCCATAACCCACAACTGCTGTAGCTGTACATGCCACTTTTCTCAGCTGCACTAAAAGAGTAAAGTAATCATTATGTATTTTAAGTGCTTATTTCGCCCACTGTTTCTGGGTAAAAGCAAAACTTTGCAAATGTTAATTTCATACTTGTGCCATTCATTTCTCTGTGTAACACTACATATATTTAATGGGGAGAAAGTTATTGTCATTTGGCCGGTGTAGTCAGTACTTCTGTACAATTTACAAGAAAAATATTGTTTTCTTTTCTCTCTTTGGAGCAGTTTCTAATAACCTTACTTGTATCCACCAGTATATTACCATATAACTAATTCCAATGAAGTCTATATAATTGCTTTTAAAGTGTTATTCACTGAAAACGGATCAACATATTATCATTTGTTTAAATCTTACAAATCACTAAAACTTCAGCCTGCAGTACTTATATAGCTCCAGTATAAATTTTGTGACATAACGACCAAGTTTCACTGAAGTAAATGAAAGAGTTTTTTATCAACATCAAAGGGAATGAGCCTGTACTCTACGCCAACTTAGTCACAGTCTGGAATCTTCAAAAGCACTCAGCCTTCTTCCTAACCCTGCTCCAAATTATGTCAAAGCAAAAAATCCCAGTAATTTCAAAGGAAACACATATAACTAATATGAAGTGTTTTTGAAAATCCTACATGCAGTTAATGTATCAAATTTAGCATCTGACCTACACCTCACTATATACACTTACAGGAAACATATATTGAGATCAGGACTGTTTCTGTTAATGATGATTCAGAGGCTCTTTGACACGAATGCTCATACAAAAGAGTAGGAAGAAGAGTAGAATAGCCTTGCTGCATTTGTTTGAAAGAAGGCATAAAAAAAGTTATATGCTGATCCTATAAGTAGTATACTTTCTATTGACTTCAGTAACTCCAGGATTTCCTCCTAAATATATTTGCAGTTATTTAAAAGCTTCAAAACATTCCTTCAATGAAGTAGCTTAAAAAAAAATAAAGTCCCATTTAGATATTGACAGATCAAGCACTGTTGCACAAATATCATATGCAATGAAAATGTAGCAAAAATGTATACTTGCTTGAAAGCACATTTTCCTGAAAACATGTTGGAAATGTATTTCTGACAGCTAATTAAAGCTATTCCATTCCACCAGTCATGTTTGTGTGAGGTCCAGTGAAATCTGAAATGAAATGTATTGTGAAGGCTACGCTTTAACAAATTCATTTTTTCTGGTATATCCAGAAGTTAAAACATTGGTATCATGGACTCCAATGGAAATTTTGCACTTAATTTTAAAGAGATTAAAGGATTTTACCAGGTTGCAGACATTATTCAAGTTTACTTATTTCTAAAGCCACAGAGTTATAAACAGGATATTCTAGGAAAATTCCATATGTCCTTAGGCAAACATAGATTTTGACCATATAACACTTTAATCTGAGTTGAATCTCTTACACAGATCAAAATCTTACCCCAATTCCCAAACAGAGCAATTTCTTCCTCGCACAAAGCAGGTTATTTCTGAGAAGACTGTTGTTGCACAAATGCTCCAATGCTCTTACTTTCAAGTTTATGCTTGAGTTTTCTGTCTGAGGGCAGTGCCATTCATGCAGCCATATCCCAAACCCATATCCCATGCGGAATAAAAAGGACAAACCATTCTCCCATGGAGCCATAGGCACAATCTGTCTGCAGCTGTGTGGAATTAAGCTTATCAATACCTGAGTCTGTCCCTTGATAGGAACAAATGTTTCACTATAGCAGCATGGCCAATAACCGTAATTAGTTCTCTGCAGCCCACTTGTATTTTTTTATAGAATCTCCACTTTCCAGGACTCTCCATGTTTCAGTCCCTTTTCCTGGGGCTGCAAAATGCGGAAACATTTCAGGCCTTGGTATTTGTTTCTTTTCACAAATAGGTATGAAGAAAGGCCTGTATAAATACAGAATCACAGAATCACTAGGTTGGAAAGGACCTTCAAGATCATCAAGTCCAACCATTAATCCAGCGCCACCACGTTCCCTAAACCGTGTCCCGAAGCACCACATCCACATGTTTTTTGAACACTTCCAGAGATGGCGACTCCACCACCTCCCTGGGCAGCCTGTTCCAATGCCTGACCACTCACTCACTGAAGAAATTTTTCCTAATATCCAATCTAAATCTCCAATTCCCTGGAGCAACTTGAGGCCATTTCCTCTCATCCTATCACTAGTTACTTGGGAGAAGAGACCAACACCCTCGTTGCCACAACCCCCTTTCAGGTAGTTGTAGAGAGCGATAAGGTCTCCCCTCAGCCTCCTCTTCTCCAGACTGAACAACCTCAGTTCCCTCAGCCGCTCCTCAGAAGACTTGTGCTCCAGACCCCTCACCATCTTCGTTGCCCTTCTCTGGACACGCTCCAGTACCTCAACGTCCTTCTTGTACTGAGGGGCCCAAAACTGAACACAGGATTCGAGGTGCGGCCTCACCAGTGCCGAGTACAGGGGCACGATCACTTCCCTACTCCTGCTGGCCACACTATTCCTGATACAGGCCAGGACGCTGTTGGCCTTCTTGGCCACCTGGGCACACTGCCGGCTCATGTTCAGCCGGCTGTCAACCAGCACCCCCAGGTCCCTTTCCGCCGGGCAGCTCTCCAGCCACTCCTCCCCAAGCCTGTAACATTGCATGGGGTTGTTGTGACCCAAGTGCAGGACCCTGCACTTGGCCTTATTAAACCTCATACAGTTGGCTTCTGCCCATCGATCCAGCCTGTCCAGATCCCTCTGCAGAGCCCTCCTACCCTCCAGCAGATCAACACTCCCTCCCAACTTGGTGTCATCTGCAAACTTCCTGAGGGAGCACTCGATTCCCTCATCCAGATCATCAATAAAGATATTGAACAAGACTGGCCCCAGAACCGAGCCCTGGGGAACACCGCTTGTGACCGGCCGCCAGCCGGATTTAACGCCAGGATTTTAATACCTGGGGAATGAGGGTGTCTCCTGCAAATGCAATGTGGTTGCGTGAGAAAGGCAAGGAAAACTGCTCCAGTAAAGATGTTAATAGAATTAAGCAGCAGGTGTATCAACATGTAAAAACCTGTAGGACCAACACAGAAACGTAAAGATTATTTTAAAATGCAGTAAACCAGCCATGCACTTTAACTTCAGTTAAAAAACTGTGAAATTAAATGGATGTAGCAAAATGGACAGTTACAAACTAACTACTGTACAACCCACCTATAAACTTCCAAAATATTAAAGTATATGTATGAAACATAAAAAGTGAAAGAAATAGTAATTCAAACTTTGCATTAAAATATTTTCAATGTGAAATAGTGTTAATACAGGCATCAAAAGAACTGCTTTGTCAACACAATGTGATTACACTGCCATTCGTGTTTTGAGAAGAGATTGTATTAAAAAAAACACAGCCGTTTACCTTACCTTGCCGACATGCACACCTGTGGTACTATAAGAAATCATCTTAACTTCTGACCCATGCACTGGACTTGATCCTGACGGGTGCAGAGTATCACGGAGTCAGTGAAATGGAGTGTGAACTGTTCTCACGAGTCTTCATAGCGGTGTATAATTATTCGTGAATGCACAGAAGGATTCGTAAAGATATGAAAAATGGGAGCGAACAATACCTTTACCAATTGCATTAGGAAGAGGCTTAAAATTAAATACAATTAACCTATTTTTTGCTTCAGCTAGAATATGGTAGTTTTGATCAGACAAGTTAAAGAATGAGCTCAGGAAGCCAATATTTCCTTTAGAAAAAAAATTGTTGAATTCAACAAAACTTGTATTTGTTTAGTAGAAATCAGTTATGTTAAAATTTTACTTTAACCACTAAATTTAATTTCCTATATTTATTGCTATATTCCTCATATAACTAAAAATTTCAAGTGTGAAATATCAGGTATCCAATATGATATACTGTGATACATTTTAACAACAGTAAAGACTTGGATAAATTAAATGTTTATTAAAACTGAAAGTTGGCCAGTGACAGCAGAAATGGCTTCCCTTTTTACGAGTCGACACACGGACCTCATCTGAGAACAGAGGCTCTCTGTGGCTGGAAGAAAAAAAGGAAAACATTAGTGGTACAGAGTCTTCTCTTGATCACTGTCTAAATCAATGAAAACTCTCGCATGACTGCTAATTCTTCTTGCATCAACTGACAGTGCATGTTCACTAAATCCATACATGTGATAAGATCCTTTCAGACCATATGAAAAGATATTCCTATTAGCCTTTTCTTTTTGACAGTTCCCTGACGGATGTACTATTTGGATTAAAATATTTCTTTTAATTGCATGAAAGCGGAAGAGGTAGCATCACTGGAGCTAGTTATGCCATAGGACCACCATAAAATGACTGCTGTTTGTTAATGTCATTCACAAACTACTAAAGTAACATTAGTAAGTGGAAGCACTTGATGCTAAGGGATTTAACCATACAGTAAAGAAATTTTATGGACAGACCATTAATCTCTGACTGCAAAGAGTTAGACTTGTTTCTATGCCAAATGTTTGACTCTAAAGAGTTTGCCAAGCGGCAAAAGCTAAATTATAGAAGAAATACATATTAAAATAAGACCATTTAAATATTATATCTACTGTGAGAATAGACAAACACCATCACATTTTTAACATAATCTCAAAATGTAATTCCTAATCCAATAAAAACATCCAATAAAAATTGGCATGAAGTTGTAATAAAATTAATTAATGTGTTGTGTACCACATTATGTTTTCATTTCCAACTTGTTAAAACAGCAAGTTTCACTGCTCATTCTCATGTGTCACGTTTCTCTCACTTTTCTCAGTATTTGTGTGTGGGCACATAAACATGTTTCCACCAAGAAAGTACCAGCCTGTAGTTGAAAAATATCCACGTTCTGCTAATAGCAACACCTGAAAATCAGAAAATATTTCATCACAGCGCTCCGAGGAGGAGGAAGAGTAATGCTCTGTGTTCTCAGAATACAGCATGTAACTCGCTCTGTATCTGCAGTGAGAAAGCCAGAGGGCTGTTTTCAGACCATCTACCCCAGTTGTTCGAAACGGCATCAATATTCCTATGACATTAAAAGTGTGACGGAAGCCTGAGCGGTTCCTGTTGCCCAGTATCCGCCTGGCCCCAGTTCCCAGCACAGTTAAAATGGAGAGGAACGGGTGCACCTCCCCAGAGGGGCTGTCTGCAGGGGCTGACCCACGGACCTTGGACTCTTCCCTCGGCAGAGAGCAGTGACCTGCAGAGCATCCGTGAGCAGCCCAGGCTCCTGCCGGTGCCGAAACAGGGCGCAGACGAGTGTGCTCCGGGGCTGGGGTAGAAAGCTGCCTGATGGGGCAATCTGGCTAAATTGTCCATGTCTAAACTCATGAGTTAAAAAAGCTGGGAGTCATCCCTCATCCCGGGAGCAGCGGATGTACAGTGACCTGCACCCATATGACTAAACTGTTTCAGCACCTGCAGCTGTGGCTGCATCCAAGATGTTTTTGAGGCCAGTCCCTGGGCGTTTTCATGCCCCAAACCGTGCCTGGCTATTATTTGAGAGTTAGCACAGGCCAACATCATGCCACAAAATTAGCAGTGCCCAGCCCCATGCTTTCATTGTAGTTAGTGAAGTGTTGCAGGCATAACCTGTAAGTCCTCAGTTTGCCAAATGGGTGGGAAGGGATGGCACCCAATGATCCAGCAGGAATTATGCCTCATTCATCTCTCTAAGATGCCAAACAACTGTCGGGACTAGCACGCTGAACGTTGTGCACGGCTTTACACATGCAGCAGTGTTTCAAAAACTAGAGAATGGTAAAGCAAGTTAATCGGCTAGCGTGAAAAGCACAGTGCTCCCAAAGCAGATGCAAAGATCACAGCAGAAAGAGGAAATCTCCCGTTTCTGGTCCTGCTTCTTGTAAACTACTTTGACCAATATTAAAAATGTTACAGAGAACAATTCTTTAACATCAGTAAATTGAGATTACTAGGTGGCTGGTATGCAAATCAGAATGATTGGCATCTACAACTCAGAGTGAATAAAAAAGCAGAAACTCACCTCAATGTAATTAGATTATTTACAGGTGGTTGCTTTCATTTTATTACAAATACCTTGCATGTGTAATATCTACTTATAGGAACTGTTATGCTAAAACAATTAAATATTTCTGACAAGGAACAAGAAAAAAAAGTCCATTTTGAGAAAATGCATGATAAAACAGTCTTATAAGGATTGTACTTTATTTCAGAAGTTTAATAGGAACCCATATTTTAAATAATTTTATTTTATATAATATTTAATCTCTATTTCTCAAAGCACTTCATAAAACTGTTGTAGGAAGCAAATTAAGATGTATCCTTAGAGTTGTGATACCTGTGATAAACTGTATAATTTTTTGTCCTTTCATTTTTTCACTTACAGCATGAATTCCTCTGTCCTCTAGCTGTGCAAACACGCTAAGGAAACAGCAGCTTCCCCAGCAACCTTCTCCTCTAAGGAGAGAGGTTTGGTCCTGGGACACAGAAGAGATCTGACAAAGTCATGACTGGAAACCATTGGATCCGTTCTTGCTTCAAGAAAAATTCCTGATAGATTCCAATGACTTAGTTTTGCTTGATATTTTAATCACTTGGACTAGTCTTGCTATAGGCTCATCTTGCCGTTTGACAGAGCTAATCAAGGTATTATACATCGGGAAATTTCTCTGTGTTAGAGCTAATCTGTTTAGGTACCTGGGGATACGTTCAGCTGGCAGCACAGGGCCATGCAGGGCCATTGAAACACATTGGGCATCTGAGAGATACAGCACAGGGACCACTGCTGCGCTCCCCTGGAAACGCCGGTGGGGTACCACAGGCTGTTCTGATGGGTCCTCATCAGCTGTGTGCGAGCTCCTGGGTGAGAGGTCTCAGTCTCAAACTGAGCTCCAGCCTGACTGCTTTGTTGTTTTAAATAAAAATCAGTGCAACGCCGTGCCAGGTTGAGACCCTGTATCAAAACTCAAGATGGGGCAGGCAGCTTGGCTCCAGGCTGCATGCAGAGTGTACAGGAGACTTGTGAAAGCATGAACATGACACTGGGAGTTCTTTGTTTGATTCTCATCATTTGCCTTTAAAGATCCCAAAGGTTTTAGAAATTATTAGCAGAATCTTAAATGTACAGACTCTACACCAGTGCACAGAAATTTTGGGTCAAATGTCTCTTCCAGAAGACATAAAGGTGTGCAGTGCCTCTAAGAAGAAGGTCTGCTGGCAGGGTAGCCTTTTATCAGGAGGAAGCTGTCTACAGTATGGATATTTGAGTGTAAAAAAAAGGACTGGCATCTCTTCATAAACAGTTGGGTGATAAACTGTAATTTTCTATAAAGCTGTCCTGGTTTCAGCCAGCGTGGAGTTAATTTTCTCCACAGAAGCTAGTGTGAGGCTGTGTTTGGATTTGGGATAAGAAAATGTTGATAACGTGCTGATGTTTTGGGTTGTTGCTGAGCAGTCAAGGACAGTCCAGCTTCTCATGCTGGGCTGCCAGCGAGCAGGCTGGGGGTGCACGGGGAGCTGGGAGGGGACACAGCCAGGACAGCTGACCCAGGCTGGCCAAAGAGATGGTGGAGTCACCATCTCTGGAAATATTAAAAAAACATGTGGACGTGGCACTTCAGGACATGGTTTAGGGGACATGGTGACATTGGGTTAATGGTTGGACTTGATGATCTTGAAGGTTCTTTCCAATCTTAGTGATTCTGTGATTCCATACCATATGACGTCATGCTCAGCATATAAAGCTGGGACAAAGAAGGGACAAAGAAGAAGGAAGGGGTGGAGGGACATTCAGAGTGATGGCGTCTGTCTTCCCAAGTGACCGTTACGCGTGACGGAGCCCTGCTTCCCTGGAGATGGCTGAACCCCTGCCTGCCCATGGGGAGTGGTGAATGGATTCCTTGTTTTGCTTTGCTTGTGTGCGTGGCTTTTGCTTTACCTGTTAAAGTGTCTTTATCTCAAACCATGAGTTTCCTCACTTTTACTCTTCCGATTCCCTCCACCGTCCCACTGTGGGGGAGTGAGCGAGCGGCTGCGTGGGGCTTAGTTGCTGCTGGGGCTAAACCACGACAAAAGCTTCCTATGAGGAAACAAGGGCCAGTAGCAGAAGGTGTGTTCATGTCCCAGAGGGACTTGGTAAGCAATGTTAGAATAAAACATAAAACATAAAAAATCTCAAGTTCAAAAATAGTAAGTGGGACCTGCCAAAGTCACAACCTGAGCCTAGAAATCAGGATTTTTAAACTCCTGGGTTTTGAGCTTGCAGTGAGGATTCACTGGGATCATATTATCAAGTTGTCCCTGAAACCATGAAAGTGAAAAACATACTTTTTAAAAGAGAGAGAGAGACACCACTGTTTCTTCCCTGGAAATTATTTGTGTCTAGGGCTTAGGGCCCTAAGCACTGAATGCAGTAAGATGCAGCACTGGAAAATGGAAATGAGGGAGGGAATGAAGGCAGGATGGGGTCATAAAACTGAAAAAACAGCTGAGAGCTTTAGGGAGAGGGATAAGAGAGAGAAATAGAACCCTGAAGGATCAGGTATAAAACAGAAGGGAAGGCCCTCAGGGTTAAACCAGAACCACAAAGTAGCCTTGCTATGTTATTAAATGCAATGTTTTGTATAAGCATCACTTAAACCATCTTTAATGGGATACAGCAGCTGCACGCCAGGGCACAGTGACACTTAACAAACAGCTGAGGAGAGGAAGGATATAATACTTTCTACAGGATGAACTTTATGAGTTTATGATGTAATGAACTGAGTCAGAATCTGGCTAGGATGCTGTAAGTAAGCCTTTTAATCTTCCAAAAAAATACTATTAGCTATTTAACAACCCCAGTATTAATTTTACATCTCACCTGGGAAAAATCCTGTGCCCTCTGCCATTTAACAGCTGTAGCGTCGACTTGCACCTAGGTTCAGTAACAACTCCAAGAAAAAAAAAAAAAGCCACCAACATTGTTTCCTGTTGTTTTTTTTCTTGGCATTCTTCCAAGTAGAACTGGTCTTAGGGAATGTTACCAACTCTGCAAGGTATGACAAGGTTGTATGCAAGATGGTGCATCTCCCAGAAAAAGTCTGCCTAAGAGTGGATATAACAAAGCCTTCTGCTCTCAGATCTTTAAACTTTTACAAGCCAAAACAGTCTGGGAATGGGTTTCCACGCTTTTGACCTTGTGCTTACATTGTTGGCTCTAATCTGATTTAGGATGAAAGTTCCCATTATTTCCCTCAGGAACACGCAGCAGTATTTGCCCTCAGACATATTTCTCACAATTTACTCAGTTTGTCTTAATTGTGTTTATGAGGAAACTGGGAGGAGATATTACAAAAAATAGACATTTTAATTTAAATAAATACTGGTAATTACTGTGACTGTAAATACTGTGACTACTGTGATGACTACTGACATTTGGTCAAGAGGCATCCTATTTTCACCTTCTAGTCTCAGTTAAAATTGCTGTTTAAGGACTTATCTACATTAAAAAATTATCCTAACTGAACTCAATTTGTTCAATTAAATGATGCAGACTTCACGTGTAGACTTGTATCAGCTTAAAACACATAAAGCAGCACTGGCTTACATCCATTCTAATACGTATTTCCTTTCATCCCAGAGATGAAATTTGGGTAGGCTTCAGTGATGGTCTTGCACTAGCACCGCTGAATATTTTCTCAAGTGTTCCGTGATTCTGTGTGATTCTGTGATTTGGCACAAACAGGTGACGTTACACCCCACAGAGCTGTTCTACTGCATTCCTGACATATTTTTGGTCAAAGGCTTTTGATTTTTAGCTATCTTTGCCCTAAATAGTTTAGTTTCTTTTTAGGGGTCAGAAGTGAAACCAAGGTTCAATTTTGAACAACTTGCAATTTCCAATAGGAAAAATCTCCATTTCCTGGACAAACTTTGCTGGACCATTTACACAAATAATAAATTCTGTACAATATTACCCCACTGCAACCTCTACAGATAAAATGATTCTATGTAATGAAATAAACTGCAAAGAATAAATCTGAAAAGTGTTTTTTTTCAGAGGATTGTAAAATCAGGTTTGGACCTCTGCTATGCTTGGCAGGTGACCTAAGTTCACATCCTGTACACCTAAGGTACCTAAACTCAACTCTAGGTACCTCAGTTAAATCACTTTCATACCAAGCCCACGTATGGTGTTCTTGACTAAGACATAAAAGCTGGAGGACATCCAGTTTTGATCTGAAAACACCTTCAAGTAGAATTCTTTCCTAAGCTTATCGCCCAAATATTCAAATGTAGTTATATCATGTGCAACTCCCAACTATAATTTCTTATGCCTTTAGTGCCACTGTTTTCTCTGAAGAAAAAATTCATGCAGTGCCCTCTCATTGGTATGCAAAGAAGTCTGAGAGCCACAAGAACTTGTGCTGTAAACGAGCAGGGACAGCTATCCATGTACCTGAGAGCAGCACAGAGCTCACTGTGCCTGTGGCTCACGTGCCCGTCCAAAGACCCGCATGGGTGTTAAGGATCCAAATGGTGCTGTGACTTCATGACGCACTTTTAATGATGTTATAGCTACACTATTACCAATGGTAAATGCTAGCTGAAAGTCAGGCTGTCTATACAAGCTGCAATCCTTTTTAGATTGCCAGGTAAGCACATGTTAATTTTCTCTGTCAATTATTTTTTCCTGTCCACAAAAGATTTTTGTGATTTTCCTTCTTTTTTTTTAATTTAAAAAACACTTTTAGATGGACAATAAAATTGGATTTTATTCATTTGTAAAACATTGATTTGCATCTCCCTGAACTACTGCCCACCCTCAAGCCACCTTCAGTTCTGAATTTGTGCTGGTTTAAAAGGTAACACTATGCATTAAGCAGAATAGGAAACAAACCAAGCATACAGTTTTACTTATCTCTCAAATCATACAAATGAAACTCAGTTTTATTCATCACATCAGTAGACAATGTATTCCTTAGCCTTATAAAAAGACAAAAGTAAGACTCTGGTATCCAGTGAGATGGTACACATAAGGCAAGCATCATCGCGCTAGAGAGACTTTTTACAAAAAAATTAATATTTTTATTTAAGCATATAACAAATAAAGATGTTACTACCCACAGTTCCACAACTGTTATAGTGGGCCTCATTCTCCACTATTTTTTTGACCTTTATTCACAAATAAATAACCACAAACTTAGGGTTCCTTGTCTAGAAACTCGTTATAAGAAGCCACACCTTGCTGAGAAATTTCTGTATTGAAAAGATGCAGGCATACTTTTTAAATTTTCATTAGTCTTCCACCTTTATTGTATAATGATGTCCTAATGCAGAACAGTATACACGTTTTAACTACTTTTGGGAGCAGCGGGAAAAGGTCCCTTTTAAAACCTTTTGCTATCTAGAATCATAAACTCATAGAGTAGTTTGGGTTGGAAGGGACTTTCAAAGGTCATCTAGTCCAACCCCTCTGCAGTGAGCAGGGACATCTTCAACTAGATCAGGTTGCTCAGAGCCCCGTCCAACCTGACCCTGAATGTTTCCATGGATGAGGCATCTACCACCTCTCTGGGCAACCTGGGCCAGGGTTTCACCATCCTCATTGTCAAAAATTGCTTCCTTCTATCTAGTCAAAATCTGCCCTCTTTTAGTTTAAAACCATTACCCCTGGCCCTATCGCAACAGGCCCAGCTAAAAAGTCTGTCCCCATCTTTCTTACAGGCCCCCTTTAAGTACTGGAAGGCTGCAAGAAGGTCTCCCCAGAGCCTTCTCTTCTCCAGGCTGAACAACCCCAACTCTCTCAGCCTGTCCTCACAGCAGAGCTGTTCCATCCCTCAGAACATTTTGGTGGCCTCCTCTGGACCCGCTCCAACAGGGGTCTAGTTGGTCTAGATCCAACATGATCTAGTTCTGTGAAACTTAATTCTGGTTTAGTGCTGTCCAGTGTTGTGACAGATTGGGTCAATTAACGTTTTCTTCATACAACAGTGGGTCAAATGTGCCTTTTCATAACTCATACCACTTTTATTCTGCTATAGCTTCATCGTTTCTGAAGAGTCATCCCTGAGATAGACACGCATCAAACAGAGAGAAAACTGACCAATTTTCTGGAGACTAGTAGACTTCAGTTCCTCTTTAGTATGCAACTGCATGTATCCCTGCCCCTTATGGGAAATGTTGAGAATGCAAACAAATATTTTAAATTTTTTGAACAAATATTTTTCTTTATTCACAGAAACGAAGAGACTATCAGAAGCTATCAGAACCCATCAGTAGCCTTCAGGTTTCAGTGTGTATTTTGTCTAGTTTTGTATTTTTACAGACTTACTAGTAGTTGAATTAAATATTTTAGTTAAATATTGAGATGGTCCTCAACTACTATTGAAATCTTTTTTCCTTATTACTATTTGACATCCAGAAAATTAGAAGATGAGGACAGACAAGGAACGGTCAGCATGAACAATCCCTGAATCCATCTTTAGGTTTTATAGCCCTCCTGGCTGTATGATAACATTCTGGACATTGTGAGAATTTAAATGTGTCTCAAAGATCAAAATTTCAAGGCATGAGATCACTCATGGATAAAAATACTTTTTAAAACAAACATGTTTTTCCTAACAAATATTTTTATGAGACAATTAGCAGCCCTTCCCTTTACAGTTCCCTTAGAAAATAAGCAGACACTGATTCACTTCCAAGCTGCTGATGAAAAAATAAGGGCTGAGAGGAAAACAAAGCAGACAGGGACAATACTGTTGAAATAAATGAATGAATACATTCCATTGACAATTCAGTTTGTCAGTGAAACCCTAAATAGACAGAAAAACAGACTTGTAGGGAAAGTAAGTTTCCTGCTGAACTCTGGCATGTGGTAGAGAATCAAAATTAACATCTCAAAATATTTTTCAGAAGCTAAAACTACTAAAATATTTTGTTTTATAAATGGCTAAGAGACTTTATTAAACATTTCTTTTTTGATAATGTTGAAATAAACTATTTTGAAATTATTAAAGTTTTGAAGTATAGTATTACATTTTAGAAGTACAAACCAAAATGTAATACAATATAAATTACCTAAGATTTAAAGTTATTAAATAACATCCATGAAATCAAACCCAAAATATAACATAGCTATTAGCTTTGATTAAAAACAAAATGCCCATAAAATCCTATATGCTAACCTGCAAGTTAATATGACAGCAGTTTGAAGTGTTTCCATTAGAAGTACATGTTGACACATTCACTGGAAAAATTCAAATTTTGACAGAATAGCATTTTGCCTCAAAGAGTGTTGACTAACTCTCTAAAATACGTTTGGTCTCTTATGCTAAGAAAACAGGCTAATGTTGGGTTATGCACGATCACTCCTAAATTAATGGGAAATATTTTATATACACCGCAGACAGCTTAGGACTCTGTTCTGCCTTTGAAAGTGACTCACTGTGACACACACAGACACATCTGGTATTTATAGTTTCTTTTGTCCCAGCTTTGGATGCCTTTGCTCTCCTGTCAAGTCATAAAGATCCTAGGGCAATATAGAATTTTCTGAAAATAGTTTAATTGCTCACTGACATTATCTTGAGTGAAATCTAATTTAAAATGAGGACTTTGCAGGTCTCACCCACTTGCGAAACATGCAACGCTACATTTATTACCGAGTAAGAGGATATCTGCCATGGCATTTAATCCACTCAACATGAAACAAAAGGGTGGTATTCTTCATTTCCAGCTTTAACCGTATAAAAGTTAGATGTCTCAGCCTAAGCTACTGACCTTAAACTGCCTCTGTGGTCAGCAGAGAGCAATAGCCATTTCACATGACAATTCATCTGACCTTTCTCAGGTACATATTTTAAGATGAGATGAACAGTCCTCTAGGGATTTAAAATGAGATAAACTGCCATCTAGAAGTTTGGTATCGATATCTAACCTAATCACCTGAGGCTTCCTCTGCAGCCGATGGAGAGAAACAGGCTTCCTCATACGACCTTCCTTGTCCCCAGGGCATCCAACCTCCTGCAACATGCCTCGGCCGGGCTGCAGCTCCGGGAGGTCTGGTAGCGGGCTAAAATCACCGAGTCCCTGCATGCACATAACTTCGTAACCCATTTGTCGGAGTGGAGCCCCACAGCCACCCTTTCAAACGCTCTCGCCGTTCAGGCCTGACACCTTACTCCCTAATTTCACCAGGGCACCGCAGCACCGGCCCACGCTCCTCTACATGCTCCCACGCATGCTGCAGTAACGCTGCCACCGAGGATCGTTAAAAAAGCCTCGTTAAATAAGGAGCTAGGAAACATACCGTCTGTATTTTGTACTGGATTAGGACTTAACGTTGCAGTGGTGTAGTTCTGGATTAAACAGATCAACTTCAGTGCAGTTATCGTGGCCTGGAGCCAGCAGGAGAGCACAAAAGCGGTGTCTGTGAGTCTTTCTTCAGCTTATGGCAGTTGTTCTGCTCATCTTTGATCACGCTTATTTTTTTGCAGTTAAGCTTTTCGGTCACACTGTCTTTGCAGAGATAGCTGTTCCCAGCAATACCCCTGTTCATATGCCAGCAAAGGTATCTGCGCGTGTGGATTAGCCAGTTTTGGCTTGTCATGTGCTTATTTGCTCTTGTGTTGTTTTTGCCTTGTTTACGAGAAGAGATTCAGCTACTCAAGGAACAGAAGCAGCAGCGTGCGGCACAGCAGAGCAGCGCTGCACGAGAGCTGACGCCGGTGCGAAGCGCTCGTTTGCAGCGGACGGGAAGAGCTCTGCCACCTCAGGTCAAGGCAAGAGGCTCGTAGCTAATTTAACACAACAACGAGCAGCAGATGCTCTTAGGAAAGCGCATCGGGACAGGGCACGCCGGTGGCAACGCCCGCCTGGAACACACTTCCAGTTTTCAGTACTTTGTGGCTCAAAGACTTCCCGAGCTGTCTTTGTATTTAACAGCCCTGAAAGGATTTTCTTCCATGTGAATTTATCGCTTTTTTAATCCTTACAAACTTTTAGCATTGCAAGCATCCGACAGCACGAAGTTCCCCAGATTAATTATACACCGCATGAAGAATCCCCTCCCCATTTTCGGTCACCAGTTGTTAGTTTTATTTGGTACTGCCTGTTTTTTATGGTCAAAGAGATACAGAATGATTGTTCCTTATTAACCTTCTCCAGTTCCTACATGTTTTTGTAGACCTGCACCATATGCCCTCTCATTCGTCTGTTCACAAGGCTGAGTGCCAGCCACCTGAGTCACTTCTCATTTTGAAAGGTGCCGTATCATTGGTAATTTTTCTTCTTTTTGTACCTTTTCCTGTTCTACTAAAAAGTTTGTAAGCAAAAAGGAACCAAGAGAAATAGAGGTTTATCAGGATGAGAGATGAATAGAAAACTATATATTTTTAAGAAAAAGTGCATCTTTTGGGGACATGGGAGTAAATAGAGGCCTAACTGTGATTTTTTTTTTCTTCCGAGGTGAAGGTGGGGGCGGCAGTTAAAACAGCTCAAAAAACTCTGACATTTTCCTCAAATACCTCCATCTTTTCTGGATAAGACCTAGACAAGCAGATTTTTCATAGGTTATAATAAAACAGGTCCACAGAAATTTTAAGAAATTGTTACTCAGCGAGTATGAGTTTTAATCCTCTCCAAATCACATTTCAATAATGTACACAAGCGTTTCAAATGTGCTACCTAAGGCTACCTTGGGTCTTTTCTGATGCTTTTCTACAGAAGTTCCAGAAGGTGAGAAAAATAAAATGCTATGCAAATATTTGAAAAGGATAGCAAGAAGACTGTTGTAATGATAAGCTGTCAGGTTGACATTGAACTCAGGCAGAACAAGCATTGAGTCCCAGCTGATACGGGACTCGGCAAAGAGCTATAGGAAAGAAATATAATTGATGCCAAAGTAGGAAACTGTACAGAAAATAAATTCTGTCAAACTAGCCATATGTCTTTATGGGATTATGGGTTAGTTGATGAAGAAAATGTTATTAACCCTGTCTTCCCCTGTAGACTTTCAACTTTAAATTACCTTACTTTTAATTAGATGATGCTAAATCAATGTCGCACATTAAAATTTAACAGGGCATACACCTATGGATTAAAATTGGGTAACAGACATCCCTCAAAATACTGTTACAAGATGAGACCATTTCCACGGATTTGCTCTTACCTGTATTTTATCTAACTTCTTATTAAAAGTCTGGAACGAACCACAAAACAATCACAGTCAGAGTTTGTAAGTGATCACTGCAACAGTCATAAATCATGAGAAGTTCAGGTCAGTGATACACAGCTTGGAAAACTGCATGCAAACTTATTTTAATGTGGTCAAGCATGAATAGTCATACTGATGAAAGCTCCCTTATGTCAATGTTTCCAGGAGAGCTAATACAATCTTTCCACGTAGAAAGCATCTTGAATAGGTGCTCAAAGTTCATGTTATCTCAGCATTTGACCTTCATGCAACTGCTCCTGTAATATTTTGTTTAGTTCTTGTGTTGCTGTTCAAAAGGTTTTCAAAGGACTGAAGAGATTCAGAGAAGAACCACTAGAACAGCTTTCCTTATACCAAAAGATTCCAGAAACTGAGTCTGAGAGGGAAGGCTAAGGGACAGCAAAGCTTATAAGTACACAAAATAAAACGTTGATTGTGATCTCTTTGGTCCAAGACATAACAAAATACAGTGGCTGAAAGCTGAAGCTAAAAAATCTAAGGCTGCAAATGAAGAACAAATTTTTAACAGTGAGGGTACTTAGCCAATGGAACAACCAACAAATGCTTTCAATCAAGACCAAATGTTTTTCAAAACTTTTCATACTCAAGTTCAAATTGAAAATATATAGGTCAGGCTAGATGATTACAATGATCCCTTGTGACTTCACAATCTATGGCTCTATGGATCTAAGCACACCCTGGAGACTAAGTCTGAAAACAAACAAACAAGAAATAAACAATTTGTGAATACTTTTAAATAGCATGCTCTTTTCACAGAAATTGGAATTACATCAGAAATAATTCAGAAACAGAAAAAAGAATAATCGTTCCTTAATAATTCATTACTTAATAAATCATTTTGCTCTACTCTGAATTTACTTTTTTTTTGTTACTAGGAGCTGAATAATGCCCATTGAATATAGCTAAGAGTTGAGTAAAACAAGAAAACCAGAAAATGCTCCAGTGACTGTTTGAAGTTATTTTTACATGATTTCTGACATTTTCATTTTGAGTGTCATGTGATTTTTCAAAAAAATTGTCAAAGCAAAACTGTCTAGGTACCGATAACATATCTGAATGTAAAGATGTTTTCTGACTCTTTTGAAGTTGACCCTTTGTACCCTCTTGAAAAATTTTGTATTTGAAACTGTTGATGGCTTACCAGAAAGATAGTGTAGATGAGTTACAGGTTTTCTAACACAGAAAGATTATTTTCCTCTATTTTGCTATTCAATTTTTCATTAACACTATGTCTTGGTTTAAATAAGACCCATCTCCTTTATGGACACAAAGGAACAAATGATGTTTTTTCAAACTTTAGATAAACGGCAATCCTTACATAATGGTGGGCATTTCCTCTTTGGAGATCACCACTGAATCAGGACATTCAAACAAACTCACCGCTAAGCTGTTCCCCGGGGCTAGGCTCAGTTTGTCCAAAGCTATGCTTATTACATGTGCTTTGGTCAGCAGATATGCAATCTTAGACAATAGCTTCTTTCTGCAAACAATAGCCAGTATTAAGAATGTCATCAGATATAATGGCTATGAGTGGGACAATTCTGCTTTCTTATGAAAGCTTTCATAATGGGGCGGTCAAAGTGTGCGTGTGTGCGCGTCTGTGTGTGTGTCTGTGTCTGTGTGTCGATGTGTCTGCGTGTGTTTTAAGAAAGATCCACCCGCACGCTGCAGAAGCAGCCTGCTGGTCTCAGAAGAGCTGCTTCATGAAAGGTGCCATTTATAGTGCTTTCACAGTACCATAGAATGGAAACATTAGGTAATAGTAAAATCTCAGAGCTAGACTTACTAAATTCTGAAAACTTACTCACATTACCATGCTTTATAGGGCTTTAGGGACTTCATAACAACAATCTGTGCAACTGCAGACTTTGTTTAATGAAAAAATAAATAGAAATAGTTACCCAAAAATTAGCCTAAAGACTGGTATTCCCTTGTTAGTGCCCTTTAATAATTTTCACTATGCCTCCATTTGCACTCTGTCTAGAAAATAAAAGGCTTATTCATGCACAAAAACACAGATCTGCCTTCTCAGTGAGAAATTTTGTAACATTTCTGTAGTAGAATCAACTGTAGCAGCTCAAGGTCTTTTTCTGAAAGAGGAAAAACGGTTAGCTGGATATTGCATTACTTTCAGGAGATTTCTTCACTGTTGTGTAATTTATCTGACAGTTGCCACAGGGCTTACATGTCACTTCAGTTACCCTACTGATTTTTAAGGGATGGATATGCATGTGGAAATTAGGGGAGCATTCATTTTTCCCCCTAATTTCATCAAATTACATGCACTGTGATTTTAGATAAATCACACTATTACACTGTTTCCCTCTCCACATTTATAGAGACTTGTGGGTTGGCTTTGGTTTGCCTTTAAGCAGTCGCTATTTGCATCAACATCCCAACCGACTGGGTTAGTCCGGTGTGTCCTCTAAATTGTGTCCTCTCAACAGCTCTCCTTAATGCTCCGTCATGAATTTGTTCGGGTTTTTCTTATCGGGAGGTATCAGAGTCAAAGCTCCAGAATGTTTCACTTTCTGTACAAGGCTTCCTGTGTACTTTAAATGAAACAGATTTAACAAGGAAAGCAATGTGAATTTATGCAGCTCCAGTGTGGGAGAAACAAAGAAGTTGGTTGAAAAGACAGACAGAAATATATCAGCCTTGCAATCTCAAGCGACCCTCAGGCAGGTACAGCACATATGCCTTCTGGCTTTAGTGCAGACAGAATTCAAAAGATCAGCCTTTTTCTGACCCCAGATATGAGCATCTGGTGAAGACCAGCATCCTTCACAATTTTGGCAGTTTGCAAAGACACAGACTGGCCTGGATTACAAATCGGAAACACTCATCACAGCTGAAAGTGTATTTTTTGCCATTGGGATGGTAGGAAACAGAGGCACGCAGTTGGGGGAGGAGAAGCCAAAGTAAGACTGCTTTTTCTCTGCCCTTGAAACCTATGATGCAAATATTTATGCATGAGGCTGAGAGGAATTCTTGGGTCATCCTTCCACCCTGTCTAAAAACATACCCACCTCTAAAAAGAGAGCTCACAACAGTGCCTGGTTTGAAAACGTGCTGATGTCAGAATTTTGCTCTATTTACATGCCTTTGGTGAAGAGCAGCCAACTACCTGCTTATCATAAATCTCTCCTCTCCCTCCCTTCGTCCTCTCCACTGAACCCCGTACAATTTTCAGTACAGAACACCAGCGCACAAGTAGGTTATTCTGTGTATGAAAGCAGTGCTTGTGAAAGATGCTGAATGCACAGTCCCAGAGACCCACATCCCCTGCAGTATAGCAAAGGAAAAAAAGATACATCATGGATAGCAGCACTGTCGGCTTCCTCGCTCTGACTTACCAGCTTCACTGAGCTTGAAGAAACACCCACTGGGGTGAAAGGATCATTCATCCTTTATAGCCAAGTTGTTGTCCTGACTGCTGAGATTGCCATAGAGGCTGCTAATTAGCGCCAGTTATGGTTATGGCTTTTGCAATGCTGACAGATGTGAACTGTTCACCCAAAGCTTACCCTGAAGGTTGTGCTACCTATAAAAGCTATCAGATGTAACAATCTGCTAAACTATGGTAGATTTATACCTGTCTAAAGATGAAACCAGAGAGAAGAGCTGAAAAAACCCCTCCAGAGGTTGCTTGATCCATCCACAGGAAGATCATGTCTACTTTGTTTTTGAGAGCTGTTTGTCAGACCTACTTTTATAGGCCTCCACTAACAGGGACTCCAGAGCCTCTACAAGCAACTCATTCCAGTGCTTCGTAAGAACTTCCAACAGAAGGGTTTTTTTAAAGATTAACCTAAACTATCCTCGTACTTCTTATTTGCCATATTCCTTTCCCCTTTGCAGGGTCCTGCCATACACCAGGTAAACATGTCTCTCCAGTTTATAATTCTTTCTATCTTTCTCCAGGCGTGACATTTTCTGGATCATTCTCAGATCATTTTGTTATTCTCTTTGGACTCTGTCCAGCTGGGTTATATCGTCCCTGTAACACATGGCCTGAACCAGACTGGACACGGTTACAGTTGAGATTTTGCAAACCTGAAGAATGCAGGAGGGTAATTGCAATGTCTTACAGGTGATGTTCCTGCCTATACATCCCAGACTATGTTTATGGGGATGCAGAAGCAAGATGCAGGTCATCCACATGTATTGTGTGAGTCAAATGACTGACTGCCCTCACCCCATTTCTTCTTCTCCTTTGTCTGACTCTTACTCCCCCACAAAAAGGGGGTACTCTGGCCCCACTCCAAAATCTCTGCAGGACCACTGAGAAGCTTGAGATGTCCTTCAATGATGATATTAAGGACACCAATAAATGAAAGACAAGAAGAAACCTTCATACGGCTGCTACTTCTCACCAGTATCGCTGGGTAGGATGTGCGTAAGTCTCCCTTTAGCCGTATGTTTACCAGCATAGGAATAATCCTAGGTGCTTTCTTTTCACCGTCTAATCCTTCCCTTGGTCCTATGATACAAAAACTACATGTCAACCAAAAAAAGGATTGTGTTATTTAAAACAGTACGCAACAGTAGAAATATCCATAGGTTTGGGGCCTCGCTGTTTTTCTTAAAACTGATCTCTGAGTACAGACAACACTCAAACTGCATTAAAACTGTTATTTTCATGACAGCAAATATCTCTGAGCTCGTGTATTAATCTGGAACTTTCGTGTATCACAATGCCCCAAACGCACAGCTGTCAAACAGATTATTTCTGTGATTGATATAAGATGTATGGATATGACGTCGAGAAAAGGCTGCATTGTGGGACAAATGTCCCTGAGCTTTTGGTACTATAATTCCCAGAGAACTGGTATATGTTTGAACTGCTTTATCTTGGCATAATGCAGAATTTCAGTAGAAGCCATATTAGCTCCCTTACTATAAAACCACAAAAATCCCTCAATGCAGCATTAATAAATCACATCAATTAGATTTTTTTAAATTATCTGTGTGAATAAATATACACAAAAAAACAAATACTTATAGAAAGAGGCATAAAATTACGTCTTAGCCATAATATAGCAGTTAATGATATTCTATGCATTTTACTAAGAGCAAAGGCTTTCCATAAACATTAAAATGTATGGACATGTATGCCCTTTGGGAATTTCCCTGTTTAAATATTTGCACTTCGTGAGAAAATGTTGAAGAAATTTAAAAATAGTCATTACATTTGATGAGGTTCTTGTATTTGAAAAAAAGAAAAACAAAGACACAAAAAATCTATCTATCTATCTCACATATCAAAAAACTTCCCATTTAGAAAGTAGGCTATAACAGCCTAGATTCTCCTTTAGAATGAGTACACTTGTAACATTGTCAAATGATATTAGCTTTATATCATATTCACATCAGATTCCCGATGAAATAAAGGTCCATGTTTTGCCATCAGTGCTGAGTAGCATCCTTCCTCACGATTTGTTCCAGTGAAATTAATAGTTATTTTGCTAGAAAGTGGTTTAGGTTAACATGGTCCAGATCTATATGATGAGTGGAAAGAAACAGCTTACCTTTCTTATTGCTTCCTTCACGATGTTATCTTTAAACTTAGATGTCATTAAGTATATAATTAAGTGTATACAATTTTAAATTATTAAGATACTGCCTACTTTTCACAACATTTGTCCATAACTTCACATTTTCTATGGCATTATAGCTTAAAATAGTACAAAGATATACGGCATTTATGGCTCAGAAAGACCTTTGGCCTTTGACCTTAAAAGATCTTTATGTGGAGGCCCATGGTGGATTGATTTTTGACAGTACAGTGACAGAGCCATACAAAAAAGGTATTCATATTGACCAAGTCAGTGGATATTTCAGGTCAAAATGTCAGCAGTTGTCTTTTTCAGCTGACATCCTGGTCTGAGAAAGTTGGATTTAAGGCTTTCTTGACTCTCATATTTTGATTTGTTGCCATATATGGCTGTGTCATTAGCTCCCTGGAATGCCTTTCAGTTTCTTCCTTGAAAAATGCTAAATAAGTTCTCACTTTACCTACTGACTGAATAAGAGCACAAAAACAACAGACAGCTGTGAGGCATCTGCGTGTCACACAAACACTGTTGGCACAGTTCCTGCATTCAAGAGATCAGCAAGAGCCTAGTAAATAAGCTTTCTTCACTAAAGACCACTTTTGTCCATGATCATTGGAGCTGTGCTTTACTCATACACCCTCTGAATTCCTCTTTTCTTCAGTAATCACACATGCCTAACATGATGGCTGATTCTATTCTACAGTCCTGGGCCATGTAATTATGTGAGTAATTGGCAGACAAGATGTTGTGAATACCTGAATCCCAGGTTAATTGAAACTAACACCTGCCTGAACTGTGCTGTTGTAATGGATGCAATAATACAACATGATCAGGTCCTATTGAGTTGCATAATCTTTTCAAGACAGGGTTTTTGATCTCTCTCCTTTGATTTGAGGGCGGTGGTAAACTAAAGTACTATGTCTTTGTTGAAGCTTATAAAAGATGAATCTGAGGCTGAAAATGAAGATCCTTCCAGTTAATCTGTATTGAGAAAAATCAGTGAGCACACATCTTTTGCATCTTTCAGAAAAGAAACAACAGATACAGCTGTCAACACAACCATAGTCAGTAACAACATTACAGTTCACTCTAGAGAAACCCAAGTCATTACCCAGGTAGTACAAACCACAAACTTTGGAGTCATGAGGCTCAGCATGGTCAAAATTCCCATTAGCTTCATCAAACATCCTAAACTGAGCAAGTGTTACAGCATTACGCAGGAGATGTTGTTCTAGTGTTCTTGGTTTGAGGTTGATTTTCTGCTGCATTGTCCTTTGCGCTATCATAGCTCTCAGGCAATTTATTTCGGTGTGTCCTGTGTTACCTCCTCATTGACAAAATGGTGATAACAGTACGTCCCTACAGCACAGACAGACAGGCAGACACACAAGCAGACCTTCTGTCTGAAGAGCAGAGGAGGTATTAAGACAAAGACTTCCAAGTCATAGAAAGACCTTAAGAACAAGTATGCTTTACTTGATAAAATCTCTTCAAGCAAGCATAGCTTTTCTTGATCTATTCCTGAAACTATGGCAATCTTACTTCTTTCAAATCAAGTCATATAAACTATTTTAAATATAGCTTTTACCTGACATAATTAGACTCTTTGAAGTATTTCAGTTCAAACAAACTTTTCTCTATTGCGAGAGAATACGGGATCAGAACAGAAAAATGAAGTAGTTTGGCAATAGAACCTGACATATTTAGGAACAAAATAATATTATAGAGCTGCTAGTAAAAGAGAAGACAGGACTTGATGTCCCAAAAGGCCCTATTTTTCTAAGCTAAACAAGACACAATATTTCTATGTTAGAATAAATGTTGGGTTTACTTATAAAGGTGCAAACTGTGTAAAGATGCTAGACTCTTTGTAAAGGGAAAGCAAATAGAAAAAATGTTAAAAAGCCAAAATATAACCAGAAGATGGGATTTTCAAAAGCCCACAGTCCTCAGATTACTTACACAAGTAATCTTATTACAGACTTCTCTGGGAACTGCTTGACCACCCCAGTTGCCTCTGAAAATCACAATCAATTTATTTGTCTCAGGACTAATGGGGGGAAAAAAGATTTCAAGAATGAAAAGATTTTACTGTAATGACCTGAAGCAAATGGGAGAACAAAACGCCTGCTTTAGAAGTCATGAGAGGCACAATCACAACAATTAAGGGCAAGAAAAAGAAGTGAGGAGGAGGGATTTGGGAAAGCAGGGTACCCAAATTTCAGCAGTTATGTAGGCTTCAGTTTAAATGTAATATGGCCGCAAAAGAAAGACAATGTACTTTGTCTGAAAACTTTTCAGAGACATTTTGACATGAAAAACCTCATAGTCTTTTAAACAGTCACCAGTAGCTAAATGTAAGGAATTATATCTCTATCTGGGAATCAATATAATTATAGAAAGTCTGTAATAAAAGTAACAAGAATATTTCATGGTAAAAGATTAGTGTGGTTTTAGCAGCTGAACAGCAAGCCTGAACATGTTTATCAGCCCAGTGTTTTTAAAATCTCTTTCAGTAAAAGGCTGTGTCCTCTAATACATCTTACTTTGTCATTTTTATATCCTAACAGGGCCTGATTTTTTTTCAAGCTGAGCACTGTCTGAATAGCTTCCCTAATGTCTTTGTTTAGACATTGGTCTATAGACATTTAGTTTATAGGTCCCACCTTACTCCCACTGATGTTAGAAGGAAACTCTCTCAGCAGACATCCTGTGGGATGGCAATACCTAATTGTGTCTTTGTTTCCAGCATCTGACAGTGTTACATCCATCCCATCAAAAGTTGTGAATAATTCTTATGTCTGCTAATATATTCTTACTTGTGAGTACAAGGTCTAGCAAAAACATCCTCAGTACCTCTTTAAAGGTATTTTTCTGCTAGGATATTGCAAAATCAGAACGTCTGCTCTGGTGTTAAAATTGTGAATATGAAATTTGGCAAATAAAAAGAAAATGAGATGAAAGCTGTGGATTAACATAGGGTTAATCTGACGCAGCTGCCTCACAGTAAAAGTGGCAGGTATCCTGTCCAGATAGGAGTTCAGAGGTATCCATGGATAGATCCTCTCACCGTCACCTTTTCTGTAGTAAAGAGAGAAGTATGGTCAACCTTGCCATCACACATCTTCTGACAGAAAACACAGGGAGCAGTGGGCATTAAGTATTGTACTATGTATTTGGCTAAGATACTAACAAAACCCTAAGGTAATTCCCTGAAAGACTGCAAATGCTGAGGTGACAGGCAGGGCATGGGGGGGCTGAGGCAGGGATGGGGGGAGAAAGACACTGCGCTGCTGGGAGAGAGCCATAGCTATGTTTCAGTCAAATCTGACCTACTTTAATGAAATCAGGTCATCTGTGAGCTCTTCATTACCCCCAGACTAAACAGTACAAAACACAGCAGCCAATGTCTCTGTCTTTTCAGAGTACCACTAATTCTCATTACAACATTGTTATGTATTCCTTAATATATATTGACTTAGTCATCTTGCCACACCAAAGATGGTAAACAGTGCTGGGGAAGGAAGTAAAGTAAACATGATTACTGACTTTAAATAAATAAATAAATAAATAGAAAATTACAGGGTAAACACAGCCATGCCTCCAGAACGTGTCCTCAAGGGAATACGGAAACAAAAGGAGGCACAACTGTCTCACAACATTAGCCATGGCGGATGGAGCTCACCTATCACACCAGCAAACTCTTAACTGTTACCAGCCACGTTCGCAGACAAAGCGGAGGCTGGAGTCAAGCAGAAGCTGGTACTGTAGGCTTGTGCTCAAATACTGCTCTGTGTTCAGTCTTCTATAAACTAGGAAGGTGACAGCCCCATAACAAATAGTATATACTGGTGAAGTTTTAATGCGATGCACACATCTACATTTTTGTTCCTACAGAGACAGACCGTATGGCTGTGTGTGCAGGTATGGATGTGTACTCACACATGTATCTCATTATGTACACATGTGTATCCACTTGTTTGTACACCGATGTCTGTGCTTGACAATAATGTACATTGAGATATATGCACTGCTTTTAGACCCAGAGATATATATTTTAATAAATATATCCAGCAGGTTGAGGGACCTGATTCTGCCCCTCTACTCCGCTCTGGTGAGACCCCACCTGGAGTCCTGCGTCCAGCTCTGGAGCCTTCAGGACACGAAAGACATGGACCTGTTGCAGACGGTCCAGAGGAGGGCCACCAAAATGATCAGAGGGATGGAACAGCTCTGCTGTGAGGACAGGCTGAGAGAGTTGGGGCTGTTCAGCCTGGAGAAGAGAAGGCTCTGGGGAGACCTTCTTGCAGCCTTCCAGTACTTCAAGGGGGCCTGTAAGAAAGATGGGGACAGACTTTTTAGCAGGGCCTTTAGCAATAGCTAAATATATATATAAGATGTATAACAATACAATATATCATATAATATATGATGTATTATATTATAATAATATATAATCACATTATATAATTATGTATAATAATATTATATTATAATATATATTTTTTATATATAATAGCTTGTCTATATCAGAAATAGTGTGACCAGCAGGAGTAGGGAAGTGATCGTGCCCCTGTACTCGGCACTGGTGAGGCCGCACCTCCAATCCTGTGTTCAGTTTTGGACCCCTCACTACAAGAAGGACGTTGAGGTGCTGGAGCGTGTCCGGAGAAGGGCAACAAAGCTGGTGAAGGGTCTGGAGCACAAATCTTCTGAGGAGTTGCTGAGGGAACTGGGGTTGTTTAGTCTGGAGAAGAGGAGGCTGAGGGGAGACCTTATCGCTCTCTACAACTACCTGAAAGGGGGTTGTGGCAACGAGGGTGTTGGTCTCTTCTCCCAAGTAACTAGTGATAGGACGAGAGGAAATGGCCTCAAGTTGCTCCAGGGAATTGGAGATTTAGATTGGATATTAGGAAAAATTTCTTCACCAAAAGAGTGGTCAAGCATTGGAACAGGCTGCCCAGGGAGGTGGTGGAGTCACCATCTCTGGAAGTGTTCAAAAAATGTGTGGATGTGGCACTTCGGGACATGGTTTAGGGCGCATGGTGGTGTTGGGTTAAAGGTTGGACTCGATCACCTTAAAGGTCTTTTCCAACCTTAATGACTCTGTGATTCTGTGATTCTGGGAATAAGACAAGGGGTAATAGTTTTAAACTAAAAGACGGCAGATTTTGACTAGATAGAAGGAAGCAGTGATTGACAATGACACTGGTGAAACACTCGCCCAGGTTGTCCAGAGAGGTGGTAGCTGCCCCATCCCTGGTAACATTCAGGGTCAGGTTGGACGGGGCTCTGAGCAACCTGATCTAGTTGCAGATGTCCCTGCTCACTGCAGGGGGGTTGGACTAGATGACCTTTAAAGGTCCCTTCCAACCTAAACTTCCAACTCAAATTCTATGATTCTATGATATGCATGCATATGTCTGGCTGTATATGCATACATATCTAAAGAGGCATAAATAAATATATATGTATAAATGCATATTCAGCAAAAGACCTGTCCTTGTGGGCATCATATTAAACCTACACTATTTACAGTATGTGCATGTCTCTATAGTGAACAGTATAAATGTATGAAAAGCTACTGTGTACCAAAGACAAATATTAATCTCTTATTAAAAGAATTACTATAGTTCATTCCTATTGCTTATCATAGAAGCATAATCTTTACAATAATTGTTCAACATTAGTTAGAAGAGTATTTATGTTCATTCTGTTTTGGAGACCAAAGGCTCCACTCATTTGTCTACATAGGGCTATCTGGTGCCCTGTGAGATGTGGCATCTGGTGCCATAAGGAATGACATCCAGCCTCCTGCTGCTACTCCAATAAGCCACAGGTCACCATGGGTCCTGTGCCATACCTGTAGCCTGGTGGACATTGTGGACATCTCCAAAACTTAGCTCATCTCGAAAGGCACTATATAGTAATGTACGGGCAACTGCATTGGGCCCTTCCATTCCTTCACCTGTAGACAGCTGTCATTAAAACATTTTCACTGCATCTTGCTGATTTTCTGTTTTTTCTAACCCATGTGTAGTTGGAAAATCTATTTGGTACTTACTACAGAACTATCTTTCTTCCCCTACTACCTCATTGTCCAAATTACTTCTCAATCTGTCTCTGCCACGCATTTGTGGGCGGCTCAGTGTACTCCACCTGGCTCAAGGCAGGGGTTTATGCATGCCAATGCTTTGGACAGAAACATTTAGGTGAAAAAAAGGCTTACAGAAATGACAACCTAGACAGCACAGCCCTGAGGCCATGCCAAACGTTCTTTGGCAATGCCAAGTTAAGATCATTCATATGTTTTTTGCCGCTTTCACCTTTATCCATTTGTTCCTGTTCCTTTTCCATCCCCTGCCTTGTGTTGGGAGAAGTGATTGTACAGCTATGTGGGGAACCAGTGGTCCAGATCTTGGCTAAGTAAGTGTCTAATTCCCATTGAAATGAATATTACACATATAGATACCCCTCAAATTCTGAACCTTCATGGTATACAGAGTCATTATATTTGAAAATTATTACTTAGATGGCTGGAACTAGAAGGAGGGGCAGTTCTCAGGAGTCCAGCTGGCTGTGATAGACTCAATGCTTATTGACTATGGTAAAATAGAGTAGCCATATTTTAATTTCTTGCAACATCTGGAGAGTTACCCTCTTCTATTATTTTCTTACAGACTCTGCTGTTACCCAAACTGCTCATTTCTTCTCATTCTAGCCAGCTGAAACTTCTATGTCATCCATATGGTGGCTTTGAATTGCCAGAGAAAGCATGACTGAGAGACGCAGGGGAAGCATGACACATACAGGAACAGGTAATATCCTACGCGCTTTTAATAGAGGGTATATGACTGGCTAAAATACTGCAAAAATATCCACTGTTTAGGAAATCTGAAAATTCTTGAATAAGCATAACTAACAGCTGTGTCCAAATGAAGATTCTTAGTGTCCTCTCCGAAAGAGCTGGTGAGAGGAACTGGTGAGTCTCCTTTAGAGGCTGCAGTGATCCCTTCTCTGAGGGAGGCAGGGGGAGGGTTAGGAGAGGAGAAGGTAGGGTAGGACAGTAATTGGTATCTGTAAAACCCAGCTTTAAGCAGGATACTTGATGGTGGGATTTTGGCAGACAAATGTTGACAGCGCACTAATGTTGCGAAGCCAGCAGTGCCCAGCTGAAGGGCTGGAACGTGCCAGTCTCACAAAAGCCTGAGGAGCAACGCAGAGCACCACGGTGCTGGCAGCACCGCTTGGTGCTACCACGTGCATCAGAGGAGGGGGCTTTCTGGCAAAACCTGCTCCTTCCAGTGCGATAAGTCTATCCTGGGTTTTGGTTGTGGTTGCCGTTGTTTCTCCTGTGGAAGGAGCCAAAGAACAGGACTGAGAGAGTGTTTTTTCCCTTGGAGGAAGCCAAGGCTGGGCAACATTCTTTGACACAGGGGACAGGCCCAGCAGACTGTTAGTCGTGCAGGAGCAGCTCACACACCGGCCCCCACATGTGCTGCAGCTCCAACAGAGACTCTGGATCCACACTGTACCCAGACTCATACCTCACCTCGATGTCACCTCATTTACAGGTGAATTTTACCCCTGCAGCCTGGGGCTCTAAACAAGTATTGATGAGGTCATCGGCAGAGTTTTGTCTTGCTACCGTTGAAAAGCTGTGAGAAAAAACCTGATGCAAGATAACTGTTGGTGTCTGTGTATCACATCTGAAACTCCACCTAGTAATTCAGTGTATGCCATGATCCGCTTTGGTTCCCTGTGTCTGGAACCTGAGATATGCTTTCCATGCACTGTGACTGACACAAAACACAGCTCAAAGTTGGACTGCTTGTATCTATACTTTTCCATTAGAGGTTTTAGCCTTTAGGTGTTTTCTCAAGTGAAATACTTTTATTTCAGTTTACATATTATTTTGAAGTAAGTAACTAATTGAGAAAATGAGGATTTTAGCACTGAGCAAAACTATTATTGTTTTTTCTGAAAAGCTGCTTGGCTTATATTCCAGTATCATATTTACATCCAATTACAGGCTCCTTTCGACCACAGAAAGGTTAATCCAATACTGAAAAGTGAGTAAAAAGGCTCCCATCAATTTCCAGTAGTTTGGCCTAAGTTTATAACAATGGTCAGAATTGGTAGTTAAGTCTGATTTTCTTAGAAACTTCCAGGGAAATGTCATTGTGAGGCTTCACAACCTCAGTCACAATTCACTAGTCCTTCCAGCATGGTCTAGGGTGTCCCCACAAAATGCAATTCAGGCTATGTAATGTTACTTGAAATTGCAGAAAGGAAAGTACAATAGTCTTCAGATATATCCTCTATCAAATTAATCATGGACTGTTAATTCAGAGACACAAAACATCAGAAACAATTTTTTCATTTTACCATAACCCAGGTATGTTCATGCATGTCTGTAAACGCTAGTGATATTTTTTCTCCTCTAGCATATCAGTAAGGAGAATAGACAATGCTGTGTGTACAACTCTATTCACAGTGAAAGACAGATAAACCAAAAGAACCACTTATAGCTAAGCAGATGTTCATAATCTTAATTTTATTACCTCCAAACAACAGTGTTTGATTCAATACATGAAAAGCGATAAATCTGGAAATGTCATGACACACGAAACAGTAAAAAAGAAATATGGCAATAATCTGGGAAAAATATTTCTGATTTAGATTATCTGTGGCTTTCCTGGCTTGTGCCTCAGCAATATTCAGACTGTGGTATGGCATGGGCTAGGTTTTAATAGCTATATTATCTCACAGCCCAGAAGGCCAGCCGTCTCCTGGGCTGCATCCAAAGCAGTGTGGCCAGCAGGTTGAGGGAGGGGATTCTGCCCCTTTACTCTGCTCTGGTGAGACCCCACCTGGAGTCCTGCGTCCAGCTCTGGAGCCCTCAGGACAGGAAAGACATGGACCTGTTGGAGCAGGTCCAGAGGAGGCCACAGCAATGATCAGAGGGATGGAACAGCTCTGCTGTGAGGACAGGCTGAGAGAGTTGGGGCTGTTCAGCCTGGAGAAGAGAAGGCTCTGGGGAGACCTTCTTGCAGCCTTCCAGTACTTCAAGGGGGCTTCTAAGAAAGATGGGGACAGACTTTTTAGCAGGGCCTGTTGCAACAGGACCAGGTAATGGTTTTAAACTAAAAGAGGGCAGATTTTGACTAGATAGAAGGAAGCAATTTTTGACAATGAGGGTGGTGAAACCCTGGCCCAGGTTGCCCAGAGAGGTGGTAGATGCCTCATCCCTGGAAACATTCCAGGTCAGGTTGGACGGGGCTCTGAGCAACCTGATCTAGTTGAAGATGTCCTTGCTCATTGCAGAGGGTTTGGACTAGATGACCTTTAAAGGTCCTTTCCAACCCAAACTATTCTATGATTCTGTGATTATGTTATTGAGCACATCAATGTATTAGCTAGCTGGGAAGAAGAGAGAGTAGTCAGAATTGTATAGCCTGGCAGTTTTCTGAAGACAACAAGCAGTGGGTACCGCTTAATTTCAGAATGACCACACCAAATAGAAAATCTAATCATATATAAAAGCATCAAACCATACATAGAGGTGTTTGATGCAGTCTTTGTCATTTTTTCACAAATTATTTTACTCCTTTGAGCATGAAGAAATTATTACATTTTCTGAACAGAGCTAAGGCCAAAGAAGAGCTGCATCGTTTTCTCCATTTGCCATTCAAATCTCTTCTAGGTCTCATCCAACATATTTAGAACTTTATATCCACATTAATTAAAAATCTCATGGGATTTTGGTTTAACTGATTATATATGCTAGCAGCAATACTAAGCATATCCATGGAGTTCACGTATACTCACAGCATTTACAGCATGTATAGTTCTCAACAATGATTTGTAAATTTTATCACGTATCATCACTGTGGACTAGGTTTGAAATCCATCCACCAGTTTCCATTAAATGACTTGTATGTAGCTTCTATAGCCAACAAGAGAGAAGACCACAACGTATTATGGCATGATGCACTGGCTGATGTGATTTCCTCCAGGAGAATGGAGGCAAAAGAGTCTGGGAGGGAAGAAATGTCGCTTCAGGACATGGTTTAGGGGACATGGTGGTTCTGGATTAATGGTTGGACTTGATGATCTTAAAGGTCCTTTCCAACCTAGTGATTCTGTGATTCTGTGATTCTGTGAAATACCAAACCCCATGCGGACACAGGCAGATGTTATTTACAGTGATAACTTTTGCCCAAGAAGACAAGTCTGCCTGAGCTCTAGAAACAATGGAGAAAGCCTCAAGAGCTCCAGAGGTAGCTCAGAGCATGAACTATACATGCTATTAATTGCTTCCAAAGGGTACTCTCTATATTGACCCTATGCTACACTTAGCTTCTGCTAATACGTTTCATAGTTTATACAGAACTACCTTGAAATGAAACACTTCGATCTTGTTCAGCAAACTAAAATATCTTGACCTGGACAGCTCTGACCCCAAATCAAATATTTCATTTTGATTTTGCTGACATAAATATTTGATTTTCAGTTGAAAGTTTTTGCTTTTCAGGCTAAAAATGCAATAAATAAAAATTCAACATAGGTATTTCTTCAATGAAAACATACATTTTTCTTCTAGAAATTTTCTACGTCTTTTTTCTGCCTGAATGTTTCTCATAAATACACAGCAACAGTATATACATATTCGCATATATACAAGGGTATACGTTAGATGTATGCACATCATCTCATATTTATTCACTCTTTGGAAAGATACTAACAAATCGATAGCTGATAGGTCAGGGTTCTCCATTTCTGCTAGCAGAAAAAGATGTTAAAACATGGGAAAGTTGGAAAAAATCATAAAAACAAGCAAAAAAAGACCTCTTGCTTTCTTGGTATGTAAAGAAAACACTAAATAAACAATTTGTGAACTCAGTTACAAAAGTCAACACTTAAATCTGTGTGAGTTCTCCTATGTATATTTATTTTTCTGTCTCCAAATATTAAATGCAAACTTCAATACAAAGTCAAGAATTAGTTTCCATACATGGAAATGCCTTAGTGATTGTAAAAAATAATGCTGTGGTGTCTCTAGTTGGGAGGTTTGGAAGAAAGGGAACTGAAAAAAACCAAGAAAAAAAAAGAAAAAAAAAGAAACTGTTCCACTTCATCTAGCAGTGCTGCAATACATCACTCCAATTAAATCCCAGCCAATAAGCAAAGGGACATGTTAAGTAAAATTCATGAGCTTTGAATGCATGTGAATGAATATGCCAATCAGAATCAATGCCACCCATTCATCTGGTGTAACACCATGGTGATGACAATGAGCTTGAAACCAGCCTTTGTTGTCATCAGCTGTGCAGTAGTTGCCACAGCCCCAGCCTAGATCAAATGTGTGGGACATTTAAATCTTCAGCATGGCACCAACACACAGAACATCTTATTCATGCCAAAAAAGGAGCTATAATCAGTCTCCGAGTAAATAGTTCAGGATCAGTTCCTTAAGGGGCACAAATTGCCTTCTTTTAAAATGACCAAAAGGCTGTTCCTCTCCTTGCTTGACTTTACTATGTGGACACAAGCACTGCCTTTTGCAACCACGGAGTATATTTGTCACTTTAGAAAATCTGTTGCTATATTAATGTCTGTAGCTGAGACTTCTGTGGGCCTTTAACTGATATTGCAATAGGAATATCTTTGCAGGACCCTGCATCTCAGCCCTTTTGAGTGCTGCAGTGGCAGATGGCTAGCTCTCACTGCTTCTACAATAACCATTTCATTTGTGATGCTTGACCTGAATTCCATTCCTTGTTTAAAAGTGTGCCTCAGTTCTCAAATGGTATTTCACAGAATTGCCATTTCCATAGTGTTTCCACATGCTGTTCTCCAAATAACAAGTTTGCCCATAAAACAGGGTGGAAGAAAAGAATATGGAACTAAGTTTCACAGTTGAAAATGTTTAATCTAAGAATATGTGTCCAAATACTGATGACAGCTTCATTTTTACTGGATTTAAATTTTACCACTGATATTTTCCTATATGTCAGTTGTATCACTTACAGATCACACTGTATTTTTAGTGCTTTGTGCTGTGAGTCACAGTTGTCTGTCTTTCATTGTGTTCTCACTAGTTATAACGTTGTAAATGTGAAACGCTATGCTAGGGAAACAGGCCCGTGAGTGGTGACATACACTCAACTTCTGTGAATAAATTAAGCATGCATGCTTTCAGTAATAGATCCACCCATTAATCAGGGTGGTTAAAAAGATGTGACAACCACTGCATAGAACTGATATACCCCCAATTTACTAGCAGATATTACTCACTGCTGAAAACTTTCTCTGCACATTTCTCATGTTATTTCTTGGTTCCTAGGTAGGAAAAAAATCTTAAGAGGAAGAACAAGTGACCTTAAGGAACTTTATTTGGAAAGAGGTTTTTTGTGAGGTTTCTTCTGCAGCCCATTAAAACCTTAAGCAGAGGGAGCTGAAGACATCATTCAAGTACACATTTGACTACAAAATATTAAACATGATGCATAGATTTGCCAAGAAAAACATGCATCCTTCGGTCATTCCTTCTCATTCTCTGGGACTGAGAACACAAGGACTAAGTTGAACTTACTGGGGGAATGAATGTGAGGACCACAAGAGACAGCAGAAATGATGCTGCAGAAACTATACTGTCTGCCCATTAAGATTATCTACAACCCTCTGTTGTGATCCTTCTGTTAATGACCTAGTCTTTTCCTACTGGAAGTGACCTGGTGTTTTCCTACTGGAATTCTGCAATGCATTTATTTAAAAAAAAAAAAAAAATTTACCCTGCCCGAGCTTTTTGCAACATCTTAGATTGATCCACAGCAGTTTGATGCAAGTTGATGCAACAGGTCCAAGTATGAGAGGACTACAAGACACACAGCAAACATATATTCCACTTTATAGCAGAAGACATATTTCTTTAGACACAAAATGAATGGCAGATTATTTCCAGCTGTAACTAAACCCATAATTTATGGCATTGTGCAGTCAATAGTAACTCAAATTTAAACAAATGGTATATCTCTGACATATATCTTTTTAGTTCTTTTTAAAAATAGTTGTTTTCATAATTTGAGACAGAAACATTGTACTTGATCTGCAATAACATGAAAGTATGAGAATGTCCTCTGTTGATATTCCAGCCCTTTAGTTGTCTTACCTAACTGTGTTGACCTTCAAAGACCCAGAAAGCTCTATGTTGTCCCAGTGAGTCCAAGGTAAAAGGAGTCCCAGAACCATGGGTCTTCTTCTGAGGTTTATCCTCAGACAACCACTAAGTAAAATAAAAAGCTGACAAAAATTCAAGTGTTAACAAGAAGTAACACACATATTTCTCCAGTTATTCTTCACGATATACAACCACACCATTACCACCAAGGTAAAACCAGTTCATTAATGTTTCAAGCTGAATGAAGAGAATGCAGATACTTATCCTCATGGTGAAGAAGTTTCTGAAATTCAGTGCCACATGGAACTTATGGTTAAGAGTACATATCCACAGTTCATAAACTTGGAAAGGTCTTGGAAAGACTCCTGGTCTCCTTACTTGCAACAAGTTATCACATTACACCTATGAAAAATATTTTCTTCCACCAGTTGCTTAGGGGACAGAATCTCAGCCCAAAGCTGGCCATATCATTCTTATATACCCATATGACAGCAGCACAACGGGCATGAAGCTATCAACTCAGAACAGACTCCAGGTCAGCTGGGCTCCTGCATTGCGCCACTCTGTATCACAGTTTGTCACAAGTTTCTTAAAGCTATTGTCTATTTTATTCCACCAAATGAAGCTCAAGGTTTTGCTTCTTATCATCAAGACAACATTGAGCACACAGTAGCTAAATGATTGTATGATGTCTATAGTCAACAGCTCTTCCATGGTAAAATGGTATATGAAAAGTTTTTTGTAATCTGGAAAGCTTTCTATGAACTGATTTTTTTATGCTATTCTTTTTTATGCTATTCTGTCTGGCCTGAAAGGCAATTACTTTCTGTTAAACTTTAGTGGACCAATGGGAAGTCAGTCATGAACCTTGTTGCTTCTTGTCTGTTGCTGCAGTTTAAATGCCCATCCAATGAACTAAGCACTTCCCTGTATTTGAAATTATATGGCTCATAGATAGAAAATCAGATGGATTCTCTCTTTCTACAAACATATACAAAAACTACACTCATTCACATAGCAGACTATAACAGTTTTAGATGTCATTTTCACACTTAAACTTACTTCCTGACAAGTGGTCAAAGAAATTGCATTGCATTTAATAAAATGGGTTTCACACCAATCTTAATCAGACGTTGCTTAATGTGTTTGCAGAAACAAATTAAAAACAAGACAAAACAAAACCCCCAAAACCCCACCATTTTGACAGCCCTCGATAACTATTCAAATTTGTCGTAATTACAGCAATTACCTTCTTCAGCAATGCCCAAACCAAAGGTGAAGTTATAGTTCCATCTTTTGACCCATTCAGCCTTGGACTGACTTACAGGAAAATTATGTAGAAAACAGTTAATGTTCACCATGGTGGTATTTTCTGTATGTTATTGGGATACCTGTCTGTTGGTATTAACAAGAAAACCCAAACTCATCTCTGTTTGCCCACTAATTAGGCACAATTTTGAGCACTAATGACTAAAGCTAGTATTTTCAAAAAGTTTCTAAAGGAAATCTATAGATTTATACTGAGTTTTTAAGGCTGAGTTCCTCTTGTTTCTTTGAGGATTTTGAAAAGGGACTGAATCTGAACTGCAACCTAGATGTGCCATATTTATGTTCAGTATAGACTCTGTTTCAGCATTAGATTGAATGTCATATATCTTATAACTGAAGAGCTATTGTTGAAATATTTCTTTTATGGGTATTTCAATCCCAAAATGTGTTCACATCCCATTTTCAGGGTGTTACTTAAGAAGAGAAATATGCTTTATTAGACTAGGAGATTTAGAATCAATATTCCTTACAACCACAATAGCATGCATATTCAAAGTAGTAGAAAATAAAATTACATTATTTAAAAAATATAACAAGTCACCAATTATTTCAGATTTAGAGGGCTGTTTATGGGCTAACTTGAGATGTGAGCAAATAAGTGCCAATTAATTAGAATCTGTGACAGTGTTCAGTACCACCTCTTTGATCTTTCCCTAGTAGCTAACACAAAAGCACACGTACTCACAATGCTTTAGTTTCAGTCAAGTGATCAGCAAAACATGTTCAGCTCATTTAAATAACAGAAGCTGGTGAAATACAGCTATCTTTTATAGCATTAAGCAAAGATTTGAGTTCAGATGACAGCATCTGACACTTATAGAAGAGATAACTCGGAGCCATTTACTTTAGATGGATAATGAGTTAAACTTAAAAATGGATAAAGCCACAAGCCAAGGGCTAGAATAAATTTCACAATAACTCTCCTGCTCAGCCATTGGTATTCCGGCTATTTAACCACACATATACCGTTGCTCTGTGAACAGTGTCATACAAACATCTGGGTAGAAAGACACACTGTGGATAGTTCACAAACAGAAGATGCATTTGTTTCAATTATATCAAAATTCAGAGGAAGGATAGTGCAACAAAAATAAGTGATGTGTACAGGCTAGAATCTAGATTTCTGTATATACACCTATCACCTTTTTGAGCTGGAGTGCTGGGATTTTTCTGTACATGTGTTTATATTTTTAAGACTTTTTAAAAGGAATACTTATTTATCCGTGAAAATGGGAGATGTTTGGAATATAATCAATAATATACAGTGACATTAACAGTGTTCAAATTTCAGGTTTTTAATACACTTTTAGAATGACATCATTATATACACATATTAAAAAAGATTTTTCTAACGTCATATTTTAACCTACTAGGATAAGGCACTATCTTGCTTGTATACTTTCTTCTTTATTGCTCCAAGCATTTTGGCCTAATGGGGTATATGGTCCTCTTCTAAAAGGCAAACTGTTGAGAGGAAGCAGAAATTTAACGATAAGGATGTTCTAGTTCAGTGGAGCGCTTGCTTAACTATGGAGTTAAATCCTGCCTCTAATTAGCAATTTAAGATGAAGCCATGCCTAAGTGTTCTGTGCAGTCAAGGCTCAGAGAAGGCAACTGCAGACAGGCACTTTGATTTTCCTGGGTGATGCGGGTCAGATGAGGAGGAGGACCATGGCAGCACCGCTCCCTGCCCCGGGCAGGGGCCCCGGCCTCTG
Source organism: Phaethon aethereus (assembly GCF_964289735.1). NCBI lineage: Eukaryota > Metazoa > Chordata > Aves > Phaethontiformes > Phaethontidae > Phaethon > Phaethon aethereus. The sequence goes on from NC_138576.1 coordinate 13,840,077, forward strand.
CGGGCTCCCAGGCTAGTCTCTGGGTTTGTGTCGATGCCAGTGGTGCTTCAGCTGACCTGACAGCAGAGATTAGCAAGTCCCCGTGCTTGGGCATGAGCACCAGCACTGTGTACTTTGCTAGTACTGACTTAGTTTGCATGCATCCATGTGCCCTATGTGACAAGGTATTGAAACTGGCAGGTATTTTTTGGCACCTAAAAATTTAAAGACCCTTAGATCTAAATAATGTTTAACTATTTGTGTTTCTCCCACTTCCAGGGCACAAGCAAATTTCAGAAAGCTCTGAGATTTGGCTGTCTAGAGATACAGAAAGGTGTTTTGCCTTTCCACTTAATTGTATGTGTCTTCTTTACTTTTTTCCTTTTCCTTTTTCGTATTGCTCAGCGTGCCCCGCTAATGTCCCAGAAACAAACACACTCCTCTTCTCTGACAATAGCCTGTAGCTTATAGGCCATGAGCTCTCTCCACAACCCCAATTTTGGTCTGTGAAGTGGTTAAAACTCTGCATTAAAAACATGATTTATCATACCCTCCCTCCAAGTGTGAGAGCTCCCAGGACAGGGGACAGCCGCTCCCCCCAAATGTCGTATGAGAGACGGCATCACTCCTGTGTGGTGCCTCCTCCTTTGTGGCTGTAGTCAGCCCTGACAGCGGCGCACGTGTCATGCCGGGCATTCGTACAGGAGAAGCGGCGCGTGTTTGAGGGCTGCCGGCACCGTACACTGAGCTCGTGCAGCCTTCAGAAATAAGCGGCATGGGGTGAGGGGCCTGCCGCTGGCACTTAGCTGGCCACTTGGCGACAGGCACTGAGAGGAGAGAGCTTTTGGAGAAGTGATGGCAGCCCTGAAGCTCTCTAAGGAAAGGCCAGGAAGGTGAGTGGCCCAGGCAGCCTTGTTGAGCCTCTGGGCTCTCCCTTTTCCCTCAGGAACAGCTTTTGGACAAGGCTCTGACTGGGCCCTGCCCGAGCTCATCCCATCCCCGTCACCCTGCCCAGCCATCCCGGGGCTGTCTGATCCCTGTTCCCCCATCGGGCCTGATCCTGGTCCCCATCACGGTGACCCACCCGGCCTTGGCCCATGCTCTCCCCCGGGGAGGTGCCCAGCACCCCTAACCCCGCAGGCCGTCAGTAGTCGGCAATGATTCAGCAGCTGCTCCAGAGCAAACTGCCTCTGCCTCCCTTCAGGAAACCTGCTCCTCCGTGTTCCTTTCCCACTGGAGTTTGACCAAGCTTAAACAATTTTTGTAAAGGGGTGATTCATTTCAAGAAAAATAATCCTCCTGCTCATTCTCCTGTGGACTGGAAAGTGAAGCCCAAAGGTCGTCTTTTCTATGTAGAGCATAAGAGTGGCCACGTCGTGTCAAAACAGAAGTTCATCTTGCCCAGCATCCCATTCCCATCAGCGGCCAGCAGCGATGCCACGGAAAGACACAGCAGTGCAAAATATATCTTACAGCCTACAGCAGAAGCTTCCAACCATCAGTGGTTCAGTGGCTCTTTGAGACCCGACATCTGAAACGGTGAAGCTGCAGCTTGCAGGGAAGTTACAAAATCACTTCGTGTTTAGCTCAGATGTAGCTCAGGGCATTATCGCTTCCTTGTAGACGCAGGAGAATGGGAGATGGGAGGGGGGCAGGTGACGTGAATCTGTGGCACATTTTTGCACAAACACAGCCCCCAATAAGCTTGTGCAGTTGAAATCATGTATTTTGACACTTGTTTCAAGAATTTCTTATTTGGTTTAGTTTAGCCTTGTTCCAAACTGATTTAGACTAAAATATTGTAAGCTTAGCCTAAGCAAAAAGAATATAAACAGAGTCTTTTCTCATTAGATTAACCAAACTGGCTGAAAACTATAACTTAACTTAAACTGTTGTAGCATTGTAGATACCGTTGTAACCGAGAGAACATGGCCTCAGGCAACACGTTAAAATATCCAGTTAATCACAGTAGTAAGATGACTAGCCCAGCTCTCAGCCATAACATGAATTAGTCTATCAGCTCTCATAATTAATCAAATCAAAACATCACACTATTTTTTCAGCCACAGGATATAACATACAGCCTCAAACTACCCATCGGCAACAGACCAAGGAAACAAATAACCTTCTTGGCTTGTTCTGGAAATACCGAGACCGCCCACTTGAAGAAATAAGTGGAAGTTAAACACATCTTACCAGTGCGGGTAAATTTTACCTTTCCCTGAAATAATCTATTTATTAGAGTAAAATAAGAAAACAGAATCTGCCAGCAGGAAGATGGAAGCTCATTGCAGCAGTCCTGTACCACACTTCAGTCTTCCCCACGAAAACCCTTTTGTTTACTGTTAACACATGTAGCAGTTCACGTGAATACACCAACTTAGATGAAGCGGCACAGGCTAATTCCCACTTTAGAGACCTGCCACATCAATTAAGAGATGGCTTATGCTTTAATTCTCAAACTTGAAATGCCATGCTGAAAAACCAAGCATTCTCGTCATCACATTAACATCCAATTCAGCCTTTCCTGGCCCTTTTGCCATGCCTTAAGGTCATTTACAGCAGTAATAACAACAGTGCTAGACACTCAGCCAAGACAATGTTCAGCTAAATCTACACTACAGAACCCACTGTTCTGTGGGACTACAAGCACTACAGGTTTCCCTGCCTGGAAGAGGCCAAATCATTTTAAGAAATTGGTTTGATACTCAGGAACCAACATTAAAATTGTGCTACTGTGTTTCTAGTGAAGCACCTAAGTAAATTATTTTAAGTTTTCATTTATGCTAAAATCATTCTCGCTCTCCCTGCAAGTTACTAAATTTAAGTATGTAGGTGTTAAGAGATTCAAATTTCTTAATCTCAAGGATTTTAGTTCAAAGCAAATATTGCAAAATATTACTTTTAAAATGTATTTGAAGTTTAAAGACATTAATTTTCAATGAGTGCATGCATATTTTGTCCTTCGTTTCTGTGAATGTTCCAATGAATGTCTCGAGAGGCAAGAATTTAAAGAAATTATGTTTTTAAATGCAAGAATTTGTTGGAAACTTAAGTTTAGAATGTTCACTCCATTAAAAAAAAAAAATCGCACATTCATTCTTTCATTCATATAAAATAAATACAGTTCTAAATTCCAGAAACTGAAAATTTATAATGAGCTTCTAGAAACTGACCTGCTAAATGAAAACTGTTCCTAGAATTTTCAGTGTTAATTCTATCAATCCCTCTTGAATTGCAAGCTTCTTTTTAAAATTTGTGAATAGAAAAAGGATTTGGGTAGCTTTTTTTAAACTTTTTTTTCCCTGATATATTCATAATACTTCAAATAAGATTTTTACTTTGCCTAATGCTTATATAATGTAGCATAGCATTTGAATGATCTTGAATGACTTTAATAATGACTATAGCTCATCTATTAATTAAGAAAGCACTCCTTAAAAAAAAACTGACCTTATAGAAAGTAATTTGGACCTCAGAGAATAAGTCTGTGCTGCAATAGAAACAAAATGTAGGTCCAAAACAAAGACACAAAATCACCTTTCCACTCAGAACTGGACACAAGCAAGGATCAGCCCCTGTCCCACAGCACTTACACACTGTAAACGAGGCTGGATAATGGAAAGAAGGATGGGAAAGACAAAGAGAAGAGAATGGCATACCCAGTGTCACTTACTGAGGAACTAGGAAAAGACAGAACTGAACTGATACTTCAAAAAGTGTAATGAATCTTACTAAATATGATTATGTGCAATACGTATTCAAGCTCTTCTCCAGGTTCCTTTTATAGACACTGAAGGGGCTGGTCATTGCAGACCACATAGTGGACAGTTCATCTTAAGGCAGGTGCATACATCATGGGCTGTACTCACTACATCTCCACCGACATTAAGAAAATCCAAAGGTGATTAGCTGAGGAGTGTATACTATTCTTCCAGAGACTGCAAATTAAGAGACATTAATCTCACTCAGTGTGTTATTCAGTCTACCCTTTAATCTGCATTGTCTTTCAGATACAGAGATCTGTAGTAGACACACTACAAGAGCAACATGCTAACACAGCTGGAGATTTCTTTTATCAGCTGGGAAATATGGGCACTTCTGCTGCACAACATGTGGGCAATGAATCTGTTATCTTTAGGCAACAAATATGCATGTCCTGGGTACACCAGGCTTAATCTCAGTAGATAACAGAATTAGGTGCAGCAGACAGTTAGGTAGGATTTCTGGGGACTTTCATGGAACTGTTAAGACAAATATTTTCTGTACAGAAAAAGATTCAGGAGAATCCAAATAAATGATAGCCCCAAATGCGGCCAGTGAGGCTGTGTTTCTGAGCAGGGTTTAAAAAGACAGCTGTTCTTCCATAACATACCTTCTGGCAAGGCTTGTCTCAGTGCTGCTGCCTCTGTCTAGTCCCTTCCCAAAAACTCTAGTGAGAAAAACGAGGTATATTCAAGTCTTGTGAATGGTTTGCTCAAGATTGTCCCAGTTAGTTTTTTAAATAGGGTACGTTAGAGCTGCCTTATCACAGGATTCCCTGGCAATAGTGGAAATGAGGGTACTTCCCACTTGTTTTTTGCATGTTGTGCTTCTTGAAAAGCTAGTAGTCCGGCAGCTGAGGCTGAAGGTAAGCTAAGCAGCTGCTAACAGCTTTGCTGTACTCATGAAAAACCAAGAGCTTTTCACATCAGTAACTGTGAGTCATACTCTTAATGCTCCGTTTGCATTTGCTGTTACTGATACATTACGAACATTACTTTCATATCACATTAGTGCATCTCCTATGAGGACAGGCTGAGAGAGTTGGGATTGTTCAGCCTGGAGAAGAGAAGGCTCCGGGGAGACCTTTTTGCAGCCTTCCAGTACTTCAAGGGGGCTTATAAACAAGATAGGGACAGACTTTTTAGCAGGGCCTGTGGCAACATGACGATGGGTAATGGTTTTAAACTAAAAGGGGGTAGATTTCAACTAGATATAAGGAGGAAATTTTTGACAATGAGGGTGCTGAAACACTGGCATGGGTTGCCCAGAGAGGTGGTAGCTGCCCCATCCCTGGAAACATTCCAGGTCAGGCTGGACGGGGCTCTGAGCAACCTGATCTAGTTGAAGATGTCCCTGCTCACTGCAGGGGGGTTGGACTAGATGACCTTTAAAGGTCTCTTCCAACCAAACTATTCTATGATTCTATGATTCTGTGATTAACACAGCACTGGTCAAATATAGCTGTTCACACTGATACAGCTATCTATGCTATATAATACTATGAAGCATCCCTTAGTACATTATATGATCCTACTTTGGCCTTAATTATACTCTTTTCATGAGGCAGGAAATGAAAGAAAGAAAAACCACTGTACATAACAAGGAACAAATAGAGCACATTCTAGGAAACAGTACGGTTTATTAGATAAGTTGGGTTCATAAAAGAATGATCAAATGTCCTAGAGCTCTTCCACCTGAAAATGAGAGAACTAAACAGGGAACATGATGGAGGCCTGAAAGTCCAGAGTGGTTGTTGAAGGTCAGAGTTTTTCTGCTGTGTTCCTTCGAAAAGAACTAGGGATCCCAACAACCAAAACAAAATATTTCTTAAACTGTCTCATTAATAAATTTGTACCTTCTTTGAACAGGGTGTAATGGATGATAAATAAATCACATGATGTTTTAAAGTAAAATGGAAGAAAAAAATCCTTTAGGGAAGATCATTACACACACACATACAAAGTCCCCACATTTTTGCCTTCAGAAGCTCTTGACTATCAAAATGATGAAGGGTGGAAGAATATCCTGAGGAAATATCACTATCCGCTTATTCTGTTCTTTAAACTTTTTTCCAAGACAACTATTTTTGGTCTCTGTAGAAGAAAGGAGGGCTTTAGACTGACCTACAACCTTTCATTTTTATGAAAGTACACTGCAGTATGATACAACAGCTGTGAGTCCCAGTTTCTGGCTCTCTTAGACATCTCCTGTGTGATCTGGCAAATCTTTTAGCAGATCCATTCGCTGGCGCAAATGGTGCCTCTTTCATATTGAAGTCCCTGGGAATGAAATGGCTGGTTGCTATTTGTAAACATGATAATCAGTCACCATTGCCTCTACTGCAGGTGTTACAATAAAATACTTCCTTACCTCCCTGATACATCGGTGAACTACAGCCTGCAAAGCTCTCAGACACACTCAGAGCTCAGATCTTGGACAGAAAAACACAACTGTTGCAAAACAGACCTACTATGTTCTGCTTCATCCCATCCCATGCTCCACGTGCCTAACCCACCAAGGGGTAAGCTATGAGTGCTCTGAGTGACATTTGGATCACTTGGCATTCGTGCAAGGAGGGGAGTAGAAGTTTGTGTTCAGATGCAGTACCCTGGGATAGGAAATCCTATTTTCACTCTTGACAGTATTCACGTGATATGACTGGCAGAAGATAAAATGATTAATTTCAGCAAGTCAACCTGATTCTGTGAGGAATTTGCCATATCAGATGTTGCACATTTTGGTCCTGCTCTGGGCAAGCTTTGAAGGATATGCTTTAAACATTAAAGGTATTCAATCACAGAGGCTGTAAGCGGCAAACTGTAAGTACAGAAGCACCTGGTAAACAGCCCTTAGTTTTAAATGATACGTAAGCCTGGCTTTCACTGCAAGGGTAATTACTCATCCACCTCTTTGGCTACAGAAGCTCGTAGGCAACTCTTGATCTTTTTGTTTGCTCTTAGTCTTCAGAAGATCTTACTTCTCTTGCCTCCCAGCAGCTTCCTTGAATTATCTGTAATGAATGAATCAGTTTTGTATTTCTAAGGCAGGAAAGATGAGCTCTTCTTCAAAGGTTACAGTTACAGTGACTATTTCCATTTCCCCTAAGCTCTGACTAGATGAAGAATGTCTTACACCTTTTAGCTCTATCAAACATCAGTGCTATCAGATCTTGCATTGGCAACAACTGGTAAGAAAATGAGGGATGTGCTAAAGACTTTGTAAAGTGCTGGGGAATGACTGTGAGTGAAACACATTTGAAATTGAGACACTACATAGTATGCAATCATATAGCTTAAGAATTAGAACTGGAGTAGTTTATTTTAAAGTACACGTGTAACACGCAATACCCACATCCAGCTCACAAAACCACATGACTAAATATACACATTCAGTCATTTTAGGATATTGTGTACCCTATAGAAATGGCCATTCTCACTTGCTACCACAGCTGTAGTAGACAATGTTTTGCCTGCAAGCACCAAAGAAATAGGAACCTATGACGCTAATTATGCCAAGGGATACTAAGCCATTAAACTATTTCTGGTAGATCCAGCCTATACTATTCAGTGTAATTATGTAAAGCAGTGAAATGGTAATTAGTGACAAAGCTTGGTACATGTGAGCTTTACAACATGACTCATATATCTGGAGATAAGATTTCAGTAGTCTGTAATTGAGCATTAAAGCATGAAATATTTGCAACCCTTTCACCTTACCAAGATTACTATTGCCACTTCACTCTGAAAAGTCAGTTCCTGAAGCTATAATGCTATAACGCTAATGTCAGAAAAGCCACAGTGAGAGTTTTCATAGCAGTCAACCAGATCAAGCTTAAGGTTAAAACAATATATAGTGATGTTAGATGCCTCCATTCAAAAATACATTTTTATGCATTTGTACGGAATCCGTGTGGATGGGGATGTTCACTTTAAACAAAAAGTAAAACCAACAAACAATTGAAAATCAAACAGTTTTAGAAAAGAAACAGATAAATGAAAGAAGAATAGAGAAAGGGAGGGAAAAAAGGCATGTTAAGGGAGAGGAAAGGAAGATGAGGGACAAGAAAAGAAGGAAGGTAGGGAGGGGGGAACGCAGGGAGGAAGGAAGGCAGGAAGGCGGGAAGAAAGGCAGGTTACTTACTATTCATTTCTATATCTTCATGGCAGATCAGAAGACCAAAGCCCTGAACTAATTCAGTGTTCTCAAGCAATGAACACTGCAATACCATGTCATTAACAAAACCAGTAAAATGTGCAAAGGGGAAAAAACAAAAGACATTACACTGCTTGTATACAACATTTTAGTACAATGCATATGTTATAAACACATTTTAAATACAAAACAAAAATAATTTGACAAGTATTCATAGAAGTTTTGATCACAACCCTGTGCAAAGGGTGCCTACCTGGCTACTTGTGTGCACTTAGTTGGGGAGGCAAGTAGTTGACACTAGTGTATTTTAGAACTGTTGTCCTTACAGCTTTTAGACAGAAATCTCAGTCCGATAATAAAGCTGTATTTTACCACACATCTTCACACTGACGACTGCCTTGTCCTCTGCAAATTAAAAGTGGTAAATCAGCAGTAATATTCTAATGGCTTTGAATGGGCTTTGGGTTTGTTCCTCTACAAAAGTCTCACTAACATCAGCATGATTTTTTACTTAGAAAGGTTTTTACTCAGTACAAAAAATATTGAAATTTATCATTATCATACATTATTTTTAGCCTATTTTAGGTACACATTTAGTGTGAAAAGACTAAAGTTACATGAGTATGTACTATTCTTAATGGGACTTCCTCCCCTTGCCTCTGTGTCTTGTCTGTATCCTTCCTACATAGTATAAGGTCTGGTTTAAATGAGCTGGTGCTGTCATCCGGTGTGAATGTGTACTTCGCACTGACTTATAATTCTGTACCTATGTAAAACATGCCACAATAGGTTGGACAAAAAAAGGACTAGAACTGAGGCCTGTGGCTTGAAGCTACCATCTGTGCTAGAAAGGGTGAGTGAGGTTAGAAACAGTCTCAAAAAGGAAGGGGCACTTTCCTTGGATGTGGAGTGAATGCCTTTGAAGCGGCATGCTGTGGTACTTACCTTGTTCTGACCCTGGTCAATAACTAGTTTAGTGTAGCGTCAAAATCCTTCTAATGCATGTCTTTTGTAGATGAAAATGCAAACAAGAAATTCCCCCATTTCAAAATGGCTTGCACAACACTGGGTGTGCAGAGGTTTTGTCCCAAAACATATGGATTCCACCACACAGAGATGAAGGTTCACTTCCTTAGTTCCTTCTAAGTCTGTTCTGTACAGCTCAGCCAGTACCACTTAAATGGGTTAACTTCCATGAGCTAAGAAGAACTTTGTTTCATACCTAACTTCAGAGACAGAGTTGGATCCAGGTTTAGATTCAGTTCAACCTATACAACAGCAGCAGAATCTGGTCCAGTTTTCTGCTTTGCTCAGAGCATATATGCTGTAACTACAAGACAAGTTACAGCGCAGTAGGATCACTGATTTGTTTTGCTTGTACCTAGACTGGCATTTTTACTGAAAGACAAAAATGTATTAAAAAATAAAATTGACAACTGACTTGAATGTACAGGGGAAACAAAGGTATTATAAAGAATCAAAAGATATTTATTAAGAAAAGGTGCTATGATTAACTTCATTTTCAGGACAGACAAAACAGTTTTTCAGTGATGCTCTTTCAAAGAATAGATGTACAAATCTTACTTGCTACAGGAGAAAGAAGTATTCATATATGTAAAAATACAAAAATAAAATAGATTTCCTTGGTGGTTTTGAAACAAAACTATGCAATAAATAAGTTGATTCATGTGCGCAACTAAAAGGAATATTATAAATTACAGCCAACTGGAGGAAGCTTTTTAGTGACACATGGCAAAGATTGGTCTTAGCTACCATATCATTAAAAATCTTCATTAATGCTCTCAAACAAAAAGAAAACAGCATGTTGATAAATTCATGATTGATTTCACATTAGGAGGTACATGTTAGCACAGAGGAATGATGCACAAGACCTACCGAGACTAACAAAAATAAGTGACTTCGATAAATACATGTTAGCACTTCTCAGGGAAAAGAACCAGAAATACAAAACATTCAGTGGGAACAGGAATCTGGAAAATAATGCTGTCAACAAGCTAGTGAACAGCAATTATATGCAAAACGTCATTACAAAAATTCATGAAAACACTGCAGTTTGGCATGGCGTACACAAACATCTGATCACAAAATACAGCACTTCCATGTGGCTCTTGTCCAACCATTCATACAGCTCTGTACCATACCCTCATGCCACCATAACTAATGAAAAGCTGAGTTCTGTGGGGTTTTTCATTAACAAAAGGAAATTGGAGACACTGTGAAGCGTAGCCTTTCCTTGAGCATCAAGGAATCAAACTACAAACGCTTGCCAAATTTCAAAGCCCATTTTGTGGCCAGCACCTGTTTGATAGCTACCTGAAATTTTCTGTAAGCCACTGACTGCTCACCAGCTGTGCCTACACTAGTAAATTTAGCAGGACCAGGGTGCAGGTCTACATTGGTCCGTATCACAACCGTTGCATTGTCACTATAGTTTAGGTTGTGACAACTAGCACTCTCCCAGCCACCACTGGGAGTGTTCTGTTCAGGAGTTAGTATGGCCCAGGGACCATTCCCGATAGGGAACTTTGATACAGTCAAGATATTTTGGGAAGGTATGAGAGTTTAGCTGTATGGGTAAGAGATATGCCATGCCCAGATTAGTCTTAGGGCCAGATCAGTTCATGGACTGTTTTATTATTCAGGATATATATAGACATATGCTCAGAGGTCTTCTACTTCAGATTGCTGGCATTTTGGCCTGCTTCTTGCTTCTTGCAAATTTATTTAGCTGTACACTTTCTCTCTCTGTCCCCACCTTGTCTTCTACTCAGCTCTGCCATGCAAGTTTTGCTAGGGACACGACAGTTATGTCAGATCTTTGTAAACAATCATCTATTTGCTTGTTCCTTCTCTTAGCTTAAAAAGACTTTATGCCCACAAATTCTTAGGATCCCTAGCCCCCCCAACACAAATCCACCATTTTAAAAACCAATGAAATTCAAAATAATGATCTCTCAAAGTCTTTTTCAGACAGAAAGAAAAGGTTAATTATGTATGTGTACAGCAAGTGTCTTTTTACCACGTCATCAGTGATTTCCAGTCACCAAATCAAACCAAATCCTACCCCAATCTTTTTAGAGTTACGATTGTCCATGCACCATTTTTTTCTAACTATTGGGTGGGAGTGGGGAGCAGCTTCTTATGAGCCCTTAGAGAATTTCTGCTGGTTTCTGCAGAAATTCTTGGCTGTGGTAAACAAGTCCAGACTATCTGGGTTTTCCTCTGCAATGTCATGCAGAATCGCTTTGTCTTGGAAACTGTATTAAACTTTAGCACCATGGTATATAGATCATCTTTTTGCAGAAGTTTAATTGTGTTCATAATGCAAATCTTAAAACCAGCTTTGTTGGCAAAGGGCTGTTATTATGGAGGATACCCTTTGAATTTAAACAAGTTCTGAGCACTTAGCTTACCTTGTGCGAGGCAGCCTTAGCGAACTAAACCTGTTTTAAAATTTTCTAGTCTCAAATCACAGAGATGTTGTCATTTTAGGGGAGACTATACACATTTTCTTTAACAAAATATGACTTTTTTCCAGTTTAAGTTAAAATAATCAAATGAGTCAGATTCTTCTGCTCTCTTTTAGGAGCGCCACAGGTGAGGTTGCTGCAAGTTTTTAGTTTTTTCCCAAGTATAATTAATACTGAGTATTGTTTTATACCCTTTCTAACTGACATTCTAAACCCATCAAAAGAAATGCATTTATTTTTGCCAAAAAAGGTTGGACCAGATGGCCCTTGAGGTCCCTTCTAACCTGGTATTCTATGATTTTATGATTCAATTAAATGTTTTTGGGGGGGGGGGGGGGTTTAGATTATAATTGGCTGTCAATATCATGGGTCCTTGTCCCAGAGCTGTTCCACAGAGCTGAATCTTCAAAATCCAATCAAAGCTTCCTACTATCCTTCCAGCCAGGGGCTATACTGGTCTTCCCAATTTGAACAAAGCAACTTTAAAACTTCACAAGCTTTTCCAAAACATTTTATGACTTATCGCTGAGGATCTCACCTTCTCTCTACAAATTTGATATATGTATCCTTTTAAACTCAAATTGCACTTTACATTCTCTCACTTCATTGGTATATGAATTTATTATTGTGTTTGAAAATGGTATGGTGTCAAACAGTACTAACATATTAATGACAAAACCAAGTCACAGTCACTCTGGGAAAGAAGCTGTGTTTATCTACACATTTCCAGGATATCTAGCAGATATAGATTCTGGACTTGCATCTGAGGACTCAGGCATAACACCACACTGCAAATATTAAATTATGACAGTAATTTAATAGTGATAGTAGCAAATAGCACCAAAAGACCCTTTGAATAACAAGATTTACTATCTTTCTCTATCTAAAAGTAGTCAAATGCTGTTGAGAAGATTTTGGAAATTCATTTCAAGCTGATGATTCCAAATGGAATGGTAGAATCACGGTTTTAGTGAACAATGATTGTGTGATTTTCTTATTGAAACAGACTTACAAACTTATTCTTCCATGTTCTCTAGCATGGTTCATATATTATTTCATTCCCCTGAATTTCAGATTGCTATTCCTTGCCAAGGTACTTAGCATAGGAAGCAGAATATGCAGCAGCTTTTATTTCAGTCTATCTGATTTACTATTAGCAGACACAGATAAGGGTTAAGATTCTGGACCACAGCCTGTTATTATTAATTCAAGCCTTACAATCACCATTAAAACAGGCAAAAGATTTGCCATACCATTACCAGAAAGGTATGAGGCAGATGGTTATACAGGGCTATTGGCCAATAAATGTTAAAAATTTAAAAATGGATTTCTTTTAAAAATATTTTTTGAAAAGAACATTGACCTCCCTCAGGTCATAAATCCTCTGGTCCCCCCTGTGTGGTCCTCCAGCATAAATTAATCACTTCTTATAAAAGCACCTACGAATTAAAGCAATTTTAAGCATAAAGCATAGGTTTGATGACCAGTTCTCGATATCTTAGTCACAGCAGCAACATAGGTTAGATTGACAGTGTTGGTAATATTTTCTGGGACTAATCAAAACCCTGAATTATTTAACTGTCTGACAAATAAACAGGTCACATTAGCTTTCTCTTATTATTACAGCTTGTATCTGTTACAGAAAGTTTTGTCTCAGAAGTGTAATAACTGAGCAAAACTCTTCCCTGTGGAAGTTAGTGTATGTCATTATAACTTTTGATCAGAAATCAGGAAACAAAAAGTGCCTTACAAAATACTGAAACACATGGTTAGCTCTTATGCTGATGATTTCTGGAGCTTTCTTCTGGGAAATAACCCAAACACCTGCATTATAATTTGCAAAAGATGGCTCATCATTTCAGGCTGTCCTTTCTCCAGCGGCATTCGTTATTATCTGGAAATATAGAATTTATTTTTAATTGAGTCAACATTAATTTATGAATTTTTATGAGCTACCAAGGAGCTTCATAGGAATTTTAATTCCTGCTCCATTATGTCACTACGCTACTTTCTGAATCGTGCACCTTATATAGAATATGTCTAGGCAAGACGTTCCAGTGTCTCATGCATATGAAGTTTAGCAGTTGAATCTTTTTCTGAAAAAAATAAGGATTTTTTTTTTTTAACATCATTCTGCCCTATTAAAAAATTAGGATTTGGACTAGAAGCTATACATTTGTTGCTTTATGGAAATAAAAGTACTTTCCTTGTGGTCAACAGGTTCTGCTTTGCTAAGAGCCAAAAGCATTTGATAATTCTGCAATGCACTGGTTACTTCTTACATTCTCACTTTTTAAAGGTATGTTTCCACTTCAGGAAGAAAAGATGCACCAGAAAAATGGCACATCCTCTAGGACCACTAGGACCACTTTCCCAATCTGACCTGCAAGGGGAGCTTTTCCAAACAGAAAACTGTGTTACAAGGAGAAAAATTAAAAATATGTTTGGCTTAAGGAGAGGGGCCTTCGCTTCTACCAGGAATTCATTTATTCTTCTTCAGACTACCATACCGTGATCTAAGTTCATGCCTTTGGAAGAAAGAAGTCTGCAAAAAATTCTGAGATATGACAATCTTTTTACAGATCTGCTGCAACCTAGGAAGATGTAAAGATCTAGCTTGGGAAAAGTCAACTTAGGGGCGGAAAAACAGTTTTAAACAATAGTATTTGGAAAGTAATTTCCTTCTCCACCCATCCCAAATAGTAAAATACATAATCTTATAGTGGTTTTTAAATGTTCATAATTATTCATATTATTTTACTAATTAAGGGCCAGCTTGTAGGCACACTGTGGCATGGATTTATATTGTCCTTTATCACACTTGTCCTACCTTATACATTCAAGAGCTATAAGCCACAGGCCCTTGTCTTGTTTTAATCCATTACCACCAGAAAAATCTCCTCTAAGCAATCACTCTTCTTCCAGTTAACTTGCGGAGGCTCCAAATGGCAGAGGAGAGGGAACCAGAGCTGCCCACTTCTACCACAAATTCTCTAGTTTCTGGAGGCTGCTGGGGTTACTGCCTCTGGCTCACCTCGTGCTTCTTCCCCCCTGGAAAACGCTGCTTAAAAGGCATGAACCCTCAGGAGAGGTTTTATAAAATTAGGGTGTCATTTCTGAAAGCACTGAAAGATTTGGCTCAGTTCTGCTCCCACTGAAATGGAAGCTAAAACTCTCATTGACATCAAGGGGAAATAATAACCTCTTCAGCAGGGGCTAACAGGCAGCATGTTTCAAAAACCCAGCTCCCCACAAGTTACACACATTACTGTAAAACTAAAGATTTGAGGCATTTCTTTCAACGCATTCATATTCTTCCATTCACATAGATGTCTTGCAAATGGGAATACAGTCACTTACGCCTGTAGCTAAAACAGTGCCTATTTTGTCAGCTCAGCAGCTGAAGAGTGGGGCAATAACAGGTAAGATCAAAGGGCTTAAATAGCCTCTGCGGTCAGAATGACAAAATGCTTACAGCCTCGAATAGGATGTAGCCATTAGACTGGGGAAATGAACGATTTTGCTGAATGGGCACAATGGTAACTGATTTGGAGTGAAACAATGGGCCTTCACCTCATTGTAAGATCAGGAAGATTTGCTAGGTACACAGGAACACTGCAGCTTCGTTTTGAAGTTAATAAGGGATGAATAAAACAATGGGAGAAATGATCCAAGCAGGGCAACATTAGAGCAAGAACATTGATGGGGTCAGGGTATTTTGACCTTTAGGGTTAACCAGATCAAAGGCTTTGCTGATTAGCAAAGTTGCTTTTTTTCTTTTTTTAATTACCGTAAAATTGGCGTCTCCATGGTTATTCTTTTAGTTACCTTTGCAGGTAGACGTTGTCTATATGAAGCAGAAAAAATAATTCATGACAAGCTCTTTGTAATTTGAGAAGAGAAGGTGCATCCACTACAGAAAAACAAATCTGTGGAATGTGTTTTCTTAAGGATGATACTAATTCCTCCTATAACATAAATGCTTGATCAAGTGCCCACTGCAGTCAGTGGAAAAGCTGCTTAATGGCTTTAGAGAGGTTTGTCTCAGCCTTTAAAAGAAGTTACCTAGCTTATTTTATAAACTAGGCCTCTTCTGCTGTTTTCACTCTGTAATATTTTAAATGTATGAGAAAGTAAAGTAATTGTTTTCATTGCAAATACAGTACCATAATAATAGGAGAGGGGAGGGTTAAGAAGGTGCGTTTTTACAAATGAATGTAGTGTCCTACCATATCAATATGCCATACTTCTATGGTCTTTTTTACTTCTGAAGTATGAGCGGTAAACCCACATTGTTGTCTCCTCTTGTTGCAAGACAATGAGAAGCTAGAATTAAAAGCTTCACTTACTAGAATTAACAAACCTCAATCCATATTTAGGCAAACTGATTTAAAAGGGTGGCCCTAAATGACGTGCCTGTGGCCACCAAAATTTTCCATGTTACTCTGCCTCTTAGTGTTGTTTTAATTATCTTACATTAAGAAATTGCCCCAGTACAAACTTCAGTTCTCCTTCTCAGTCCCACAGCTAAGGAAAATCAGTGCAACCAAGGCATATAAAAAAAAAAATTCAGCTACCTCCGAGTATTGCATTGCCTCCTTGGTTATTTGGAAGCTGGTTCAAGTTAGAACCAGTTGTCCAGGAAAAGAGGGAGCAGATTTAGATGTAAAAACCCAGATATCATTCAGAAAAAGTCTGGGAGCTCTGCAGTCCTTCCTCCATTGTCGTCTTGTTTTCTACAACTTGTGATCCTGAAACCTCATATAATTTCATAATATTTCTGTGAATGACCTAGAATTTCATCCATCTCCAAGCGACCTGTTCTCCTTCAGAAAATCCTGCCTATCAATTAAAGATCTAGGTCCAAGGGAGATGGTTCTGGATCCTTTGCTTTCTAATTAAAATACAGCCCTTTAACATGGAAATCCCCAAAATCTAAACAAATTTAACATGCTTTTGTTATCACTTGGCTGATAAACTAATTTTTATATTTTTAAGACAGCTGAAAAAAATTCTGCCAAATTCAGATGAGGACCGTATCTTCGTATCTTCCAGATGTTATTCAGCATATGTTTTGTGCATGTTTTGTAGACAACTGCATCTGTGCTTGCCTGCTGCAAGACAGAAAGCTGTTTTCCAAATCATATTTGTAACAGAAAAGTAGCAGAGCATAAATATTTCATATGAGAAAAGGGGCATGATTTATTAGAGGGTAATAATGCATTCGGATTATGCTTGAACAGGCAGTTAGAACCCCAACATACCTTTGCCTTTCATCTAGAAGTGGTTGTTACTCAGAGGCTGTCTAGATATTTAGTTCAAAAGACTGATCCATTCTACTGAGCCATTGCTTTCGGATCTATACATGCTCATATATAAGTAGTGCCTATTAGTGGTCATGAAGACATGGGATTTTTAAAAAAGACTCCTTATTAGAAATATCTTCCAAATAAATATCTTTATAGTTGGATGGGCTGACTTATTTTAAGTATATATTTGAAACTGGTGTTTCTCAAGTCATTTGTCTTTGAGAATTACAGGTTTACAGATCAAAATGGAAGCTTTGAGAAAAATTATGGAATAGAGAGGAAGTGAAAATGCAATAAAACTTGCTTCAGATATTAAATGCTTTTTAGATATGTCCTATATTTTGTTCATGGTAATTCTTTGTCTGTAACAACATTTCCTTAAGATGTAAGAAAAGTGAGGAAAATGAAACTTTCTCCTGTACTTGTGTCATGATTTAACCCCAGCTGACAACTAAGCCCCACGCAGCCGCTCACTCACTGCCCTCACAGTGGAATGGGGGAGAGAATCAGAAGAGCAAAAGTGAGGAAACTCATGGGTTGAGATAAAGACAGTTTAACAGGTAAAGCAAAAGCCGCGCACACAAGCAAAGCGAAACAAGGAATCCATTCCCCACTCCCCATGGGCAGGCAGGGGTTCAGCCATCTCCAGGAAAGCAGGGCTGCATCATGCATAATGATTGCTTAGGAAGAATAACGCCATCACTCCAAACGTCCCCCTCTTCCTTCTTCTTCCTTGAGCTTTATATGCTGAGCATGACATCATATGGTACAGAATATCCCTTTGGTCAGTTGGGGTCAGCTGTCCTGGTTGTGTCCTCTTCCAACTTCTCGTGCACCCCAGTCTGGGGAGGGGTGGTGTGAGAAGCAGAAAAGGCCTTGGCTCTGTGGAAGTACTGCTCAGCAATAACAAAAACTTCCCTGTATTATCAACACTGTTTTCAGCACAAATCTAAAACATAGCCCTATACTAGCTACTGTGAAGAAGGTTAACTCCACCTCAGCCAAAACCAGCACAACTTGTTAAACAAACTAACTGTGTTTTAAGAAGATATGTATAATTTCTTCATATAATATCTATCTTTATGAATTCTAGAATATTTTGAGAACTCAGTGCAACTCATATCCAAGAAAATTTGTTTTTTATTGTAAAAATAATATGCTTCCATTGGGAGGATTAGACCAAATGCAACATCAACAGATGACATCAAAACATGTTCTGAACTGGGAAGTGTACATACACGCTAAGAATTACTGTAGCCTTTCTACATTAAACCAAAAAAAGAAAGCAGGCATTTTTCCAAAGAAGCTAGGAGAGCAAGCACTGAGCTGTATATGAGTATCTCATAAATGTTAATGCATCTATCCTGAGGTAAGAAAGTTATGTTATTTCTGCTTTAGAGAAAGAGAACTGAGAACAGAAGTAGAAATTCTGATGCTATAGCTGTCAGTGGCCACCTTATTGCGTTGAGTGAGGTCAAGGTTTCACTTGCAGACATTGAACAGAATCTTTCATCTAATTTCACTTCAGTTTCAGTAATTTAATTTCTAAGCTGTAAGCCTCAATGTTTAACTACTGATTCTAGATTTTACCAGGGACACAAACCTTTTGGGAGCTGAGTCTTAAATGTTTTATGTCATTTAATCACTTGTGATAAACATTTACTTTAAAATAACCTCCACGTTAGTTCTGTGATACTTGCTAAAGACACTGCAGTGGACCAAACAACTCAGATGATACTGTTATAGAGGAGTTCCCAGGAGGACACTCCTTCTGGACACTCCTCCTAACCACTGTCCTCTTCCTGCTCAAGAGGACAGTGGTTAGGACATTCTTGGAGATCCTGTGATTGCTTTGAAAAATTTTGGAAAGCAGCCTTTATGGAAAATATCTGGAACTCCCTCAGACTGGCATAATTTCAGACCTCATAGACCAAGAAGGCATTCAAAGCAAAACCCAGCTCCTGAAGGGATAATTTATATGGAAATTTTGCAGTGTTTGGTATTTAGGAACCTGGATTCTATCCATTGCTAACTTATTATTTTTTTTCCTAATTTGCCCAGAAGGTTTATGAAATGCATTATAAATCCTACATTTAAGAAAAGAGATACTATTGCGCTCTCCCATAGTCATGCTGTCGCTTAAGTATATGGTTCTCAAAAAGATCTCTGCAGTTGTACCCAACCTTGTTCTATCCAGGATTTATAAGGCAGTCCTATACAAAAGGAACAACATGTACAAATAAAAGATCAAGTTAAGTGTGTAACTCGGGCTCCAGCTTTGCATCTACTGTGTTAGATCCTAAATCAGCTGCTAGAACATACCTGGTTAGCAGCTGCAGGCTACTGCTGCTGAGTTATTGGAGACCTCCCACTTGGTTATTCTCTGTCTGCTGGATCTACCTCTACACCCTAATTGTACATGAAGAGTCATGAAAGGGGAATTCCAGTGCTGAGAGGGGAGAGGTGGAGGCTTTCTTTAGGAAAGGACAATATGACTTGCTGTGCAGGCACAATGGGTTAAGCGAGCAGAAGGGTGCTGGTCAAATGAAAATCCCTTACACCAGGCAAATAAGAAAATTAAAGTATTGGTGGTTTTGGTGCATGTAAATATTTCAGGTTTATTTTTTGCCTTTTAAGGTTTCAATTTTGTGAAAAGTGACAGATGATTTATTGATTTCAAAGGATGGACATGCTAACATGGTAACCAAGTGTAGTCTCGGGGAATCCTTGGCATGACATACAAAATCTGAGACGAAGTGATTGAGACAGAAATCTCAATCTGTCAGAAATTTCTCCCTCCTCCCCGCAGTCCCATGTATGATGACAGCTTCCACTACTGCTAGCTTTTGGAAGGCTACAGGAAGCAATGCTTCTGACAAAACCAGTGGTAGGGGCAGCAGCGCAAATCTCAGGCCTCTGGCTACTGAAACCATCGCGGAGGGAATGATCACTCCAGCTCCCTGCTTTGCCCCAGGAGAAGCTGGGGCAGTGCAAGGGCTGGAGGAACATGAGCCACGTAGCCACAAGGTGAGCAGAAGAGGAGGCAGGGAGGAAGCACCCACCCCTGCAGTAATTAAAACTCTGGAAAAGCCTCTCCACTGCTGCCCTTTTCATCCTGCCCCAGACCTCAGCCCCACATTCTGCAAGAGACAAACAGGCCTGAAAACCAGGCCCCTTTAAAGAGCTCATGCTAAGCAGTCAAAATCAATTAGCATTCTCAAAGTAGGATGAATGATAATGGATACAGAATTGCCTTGGTACTCAGGGGACTGGGATTCAACTCTTACCTCTCTTAGTCTTCCTCTGTGACCTTGGGTAAACCTATCTGTTGCTCTTTTCCTCTAAATCGTTTTATGTATTTTTACCTCACAGAGCTTTTGCAAGGTTTTTGAATCATTTGATTGCAAAGTACTCAAATTCTATACTTCATGAATCTATACAGGGTTTTGAAAATGTAAGGTTGTATGATTTTTCTCTAGACATACTGAGCTAATTGGAGTATCTTTTGGAGCTGCATTACTATTTTCTAAAATGATCTATTAAAAAAAATCAAAGATGCAATGAAATAAGGTAGTTACAATAATTATCTTTTCCTCAAGAATCTCAGATCAGGGACAGGAAGAGAAAGAGAGTGAATAGATTTTTTTTTTTTTTTTTGGCAAGACAGATGAACAGCCCAGACAACTAATTCTGTTTTTTTCAGAATCAGGAACTGATTCAGAGGTGTTGATGAAATCACTGGGGTGCAAACAGCAAGGAAAAAAACTGAACCACACACCTAGGATAGTCAACTGTTTCAAAAGCAAAAATGAGAGTTAGTCATACTTTAAAATCCATAAAATATGAGCAGCTTTGAAAATCACCCTCTATTCACATGTGACGTTTGTAAAGGTACCTACTATAGTCGTAACAAAATAGTGACACCTGCTATAAGTATTCTACACAAGGTAGCATCTGTCTGGATTTTGTGGTCAGGAAGTCACAGATGCTTTCTAGAAAAAAGGGTGTTCCATAAATTCACGACAAATTCTTACAGCAATGTTTTCAAAATTCAAGTATCTAAATATATTAGAAAGCACCTACACATGTGTATATATGCACACATATGTACACTTCTAGATCCACATACACACAAAGGAAATCCACTAAATTCAAGGTTTGTGTCTTCACACTCTTAGCTGAAGGGAAATTTCTTGCTGCTTAACCTTTGGGTTTGTTTTATTTTAAGACAGTTACACTTTTCTTTATACTTTAAAAATTAGGGTGTTTTTTCTTCCCCCTATCCTTGTTTCATGCAGATGATGAACTCTTTGAAATGTGCTTGCTCTTGTTGCCCACTAGAAGGAGAGGGGTGAATGCCACATATCTAATTGTGTGTCTCCACAGAAACTTTCCTCTAATTCCTGGTTGCTAACCCACATTCTTTAAGTCCTCTGGCCTCTTTCCCAACACTCCTCCTCTGTCTCACAAAGAAAAGAATTTGCTTTTTTTCCCCCCTATCCAAGGTCTTTTCTCATTTCAAAGCAAGCTACTTGAATGACTATTCAGTGTGTGCAGAATGAGGTCTCTCCACAACACTATGCTATAGTAAAAGCCGTGTGTGCTTATAAAGGCTGCTTGAAGGCAGCCCTACCCCACAGTGGCCCAGGCGGCATACACAGCACCCTGACCTAGCCATCTGTATGCAAATCTCCACAGACTAAGTAAACTTTCATAAAAATGTTCTGGCCCCTCTTTCTGTGTGTTTAGCAATTATTAGTGCACATTGGTCCTTTGTGTTATATTATTATGCTTTGTGTGCAGAGGAGACTCCCTGGCACCTGCGCTTGTAGGTGGCAGATGGCAGTTCTTGGCAGCAATACGGAAGTTTTCCTGAATGCAGCTAAGCCACAAACTGGCATCTTTTATTTCTTTATGCGTGTACTAAGGAGAAAGGATTAGTGGTAGATTACCAGTAGCCTATCAAGGTATTTAACCAAAAAAAAAAAAAAAAAAAAAAAAAAAAGCAGGGGGAAAAAATTCTAGTGAATGTTTTGAAAAAGGGGAGAAAAAGAGGAGACCGTACAGCAATAACTTGCAATAAAAATTGCCAACAGATATCTATGTATTAATTCAGTCTCTAAGAGGTTACAATTTTACCTTTCTCACAAGGGTGAGAAATGGATTCCTTGCTGCTAAATTCATGTTTCTGGAATATTTACTATGTTTTTACTTATGTGGAGGTTTAACATGCCTGCTACGTTATTGATAAAGTGTCTGTGGTCATAAAGGATCACAAGGTGTCCAACAATAAGATAACACACAGAGCAATCAAAATGCAGCTGGGCGTGGAGAGCCATTAAATCAGCCACTGCAGCTCAGGGTGCTGCACAGCACGGGTGGAAAAGAGAAATGCTGGCTAATAACATCTACTTGTGAATACCCAAGAGCAGGAGTGGTTTCTGCCTGAGATAAGACACCAAAGAAATCAAGATATCAATGAAGTGCATCTAAAACTTCTAGATGCTAAAAGAGGGCTTACATTACCGATGAGTATGAGATAGGAATGCCTGGGCCCAGCAAAACAGAAGAGAGAATCATTCCTACGGAAAGAAATAGCTGGAAGGATGAGGGTCTGGGAACTTGTTCTTGGTCTCTTTCTAACTCTGTCAGCTCCTGAGGTAGGCAGCCTGCTGTGATTTCTAAGAATGGGTGTCTCTATGGCTTATATCATCTTCCTCAGTTACCACATTTCCAGGACTACAAACGGCATCTTAAAAGAGCCTTTTTCCATATGTTTCATTTTTATAGCATGTTTCCGTGGTACACGATTTCTGCCTTTTAAACCATTTTTAATAACTGCTATCATTCTCTTTGACTACACCCAGTGTTAGACTTCTCAGAAGATCACACAGAAGCATAATACTCAAGGGAGAAATAGTCTGCTATGGATAGAGCGGTTCTCACTCCATCAGGTGGGCAAAAGAGAGAGTGTTTGAACCACAGACCTCAGAGCACAGGGAAAATATTGTCTCATTCCAAGGTAAGCCAGGGAGACTGTACCACAGCAGTGCAACCTTAGGTGGCCTTTTTTGCACAAAGATATAGGCAAAATATATGGAAAGGGAGCAAGGCACATAAAACAGGAAAAAGGATGACGAGAAAAAAGAAGGGGCACAGAAGGGGGAGGGAAAATAAAAAGAAAAGATCAAAATATTAAGTGACAAGTATAGTAGAACAAATCACAGAAAACACATACACATTCACAAAAGCCCATACCACACAAAACAAAACAAACAAACAAAAAGTCCCCAAAACCTGAGATGGATAAAAACATGCAAGGTGAGAAAAAGAACTAAGGCAAAACAGAGACAGAGTGAAACACAGGCTGATGATATTGTACCCAGGCATAGAAAAGAACAATGGGACTCACCCCAAAAAAGAGTAGGAACAATTGTTGTTGGAATAATACAACCACAGGCACAGTCTACCCCACGCAAAAACCACCTGAGGTGGACACAGTAACTCTTAACAGGGCTGACCTTTGGAATGGACAAGGAAGTCCAACACCTATCAGTATTAGCCAGGACAGAGCACACTACTACATGTTATGTGATAAAAACCCGTGGCTGTGCAGATGCCTTCAAAGCCCCCAATCAGGAACACACTTAACCTTGTTCCATATGTATTTCAGTATCGACTCAATGTGGCTAATATTTTTGCTATATGTTTCTTATTATCTTTCTGAAGACACATGTAGTCCAGCAAATACAGGGATGGAGACACAGCAAAGGCACAGCACCTATCTTTCTGTTACTTCCATCCCTCCACAAAGTACATGGCTCTAACAGTAGAGGTTAAACCTGTTAATTTATCTTTCAAAATTTCTGTCTGACTATGGAAAATTACATGGTCTTGAAAACACTGGGGCAATATTCCAGCTATGTTAATTATAGTAAAGGCTGAGAAGTGAGAAAAAAAATGAAGGTATCTTGCAATTAGACTGAGAGAGATTCATAGATTCAGCCTACCTGCTACAGTGAGATATATTGTATAATAACTTGTACAATTACTTTGATTTCCCATGCACAGACAATACAACTTTTTCCAGAAGCTAAATTAAAAAGCATGTATTTCAGAACACAAAACTTATTTTAAGGACATCAGGTGGTAGTGTAAAGCCTGTAAAACGAAACTATCCATCCTGCAGAAAGAAAGTGTTGATTTTATTGCAGTTCAGTTCATTCTTAAAGACGGAGAATCTCCTCCAGGGCAGGCAGGACAGTAACTGCTGACACTGGCTTTCTTACTTAGAGAATTGCTTATCATTATTTTTTGGATTAAAAGTTATTTTGGTTGTATTTTAGAACTAGTAACAGAAGATTCAGTAAGTATACATACATATATATATACAAACACACACACTTATGTTTATAAAAAGGCCTTTTGGTGTAACATTTGAAAGGAATTTAGTTGAAGAACTTTACAAATGACAGCCCTAAGGCACTAATAGAAATTGAGGAGCTTGTGACCCCTGCTAGACCGAGCTATTAAGAATGTAACATACTATAAAGCAGATGTCCAGACTCAGAAGTGCCTCAGGTACATCATTCTTCCTCAAACATACAGCAGAGACATTGAGCTTGCACTATTTGAAAACTTTTTAAGTTCAGTATTAATTCTCCCTCCCAATAATAATTGTCTTACACAGCTGTCAGAAATTGCAGCAGGACTGAAAGAAAGAGTTCTATTTCTGTTTCCATTTATTTTCTTTTCAGTGGTTGGAGGGTAAAGTGATTTTACAGTGAATACAGAACTGTATACACTAAGGACCAGTGCTCGCCACTGTTATCTGAGTGTGATGCTCTAGAAGTTAATAAAAAAGCAGGCAGACAATCTCCTTTGGAAGACTCACAAGGCATCTGCTTCTCTCCAACGGGTAAGAGGGCACTTAGGTACTTACTTGAGTTTACCAAGCATTTAAACTGTAAGTTCAAGTAAGGTACCAATTCAAAGCAGACTCAAAGATATTCAGTGGGTACTAAAATGTCACTTCAACTTCAAATTTATGTTTATCCCAAGATACATGAATGGAAATCCTGCTAGTTGTCTTGCAAAACTGTTCAATATGTTGATTGCCATCACCTTGGTATCTTTTCAGAAGATGCCTATGGTTCTGTTGCATTACTGCTTCCTCCTCTGCTTTGATCTATCCAATGAACCTATTGTTTCTGTAACTTGTAGTTACAGAAGAAAAAAAATCATCTTGCAAGGGACCAAAACCACATGACACTCATTAAAATTACCATTTGTAGCAACACACAATGCTTGATGTCTCACACAGACACATCCAAAGGCTCTGCTTTCCCCCTGCTCACCTCCCTCACCTCCTTTGTGTACCAGACTGTGGAAGCATCTGAGCTGAACACTCGCAAAGGCAAGGGCTAGTAGTGTCATCTCTGGAGAACAGTCAGCTTTGCAGTCTTGTCTTCTATTCTGAAATGTATGAGGCCATACTGAAAAGCACATCCATTTTTCTGAATTAATAGCTGGAATCTGCTGGTACTACAGAAATCAGTTTTTAGATGCTGGATTGAGGTCTGAGTCAGTAAAAAAGTAATTCCAGGTAAAAGATATCATTGCACCCAGATTATTAGATCACTTGAAATATGCCACTACAAAGGAAAGTACCTTTTTTTAACTGGAAATAGGTAAATTTAGGTAAACTGTCCTATATAAACTCCTCATCTTTTTGCCATGATTGAATTTTTACTGTTCCTCTGAAAGAAAAAAATTATAATGGCACGAGGAAGAATAAAAACCCAAAACCCTTGGTCCTGTTTCTTATAATATTTGTACCCTGGAGCCAAGTAAACATTTATTCACATCATGCACACTGAGATAACAGCACTCTGTGCCCTAGGAAATGACTGTCAACATCCCTAGTGATAAAATGAACCTTGCCAGGGCTCATTTCTTGGCCCAGAGGCCATCTGGTGTGGTCTGGTCAAGTCTATGCTATTAAACTTTCTTAGTTTCCAAAATAAAATGGTCACATCCATACTTCCTATTGGGAGTGGTGCCTAGCCTGTTCAAACTCCTGAACTTTGCCTGGGAATTGTCTGGGAGACTGTTAATTGGTCTTGATCAAAGTTGTGCCAGGGAATGTTTTTCAGCAGAATAAATTATTGAGTTTCAGTAATGGCTCTGGCTCCTGTTAGTTCACTAGTTAGTTCAAAGTTAGTTTAAACTAGTTAGTTCAAAGAATCATAAAATAGTTTGGGTTGGAAGGGACCTTTAAAGGTCATCTAGTCCAACCCCCTTGCAATGAGCAGGGACATCTGCAACTAGATCAGGTTGCTCAGAGCCCCGTCCAACCTGACCTGGAATGTTTCCAGGGATAGGGCAGCTACCACCTCTCTGGGCAACCTGGGCCAGTGGTTCACCACCCTCATTGTCAAAAATTTCTTCCTTATGTCTAACCTAAATCTGCCCTCTTTTAGTTTAAAACCATTACCCCTTGTCCTATGGCAACAAGTCCTGCTAAAAAGCTTACCTCCATCTTTCTTATAAGCCCCCTTTAAGTACTGGAAGGCTGCAACAACAAGAGAAGGCTCCGGAGAGCCTTCTCTTCTCCAGGCTGAACAACCCCAACTCTCTCAGCCTGTCCTCATAGAAGAGTTTTTCCACCTCCCAGATCATTGTTGCGGCCCTCCTCTGGACCCACTCCAACAGGTCCATGTCTTTCCTGTGCTGAGGGCTCCAGAGCTGGACGCAGGAATCCAGGTGAGATCTCATCAGAACAGAGTAGAGGGGCAGAATCCTCTTCCTCGACCTGCTGGCCACACTGCTTTGGAGGCAGCCCAGGATGTGGTTGGTCTTCTGGGCTGTGAGCACACATTGCCAGCTCATGTCCAGCTTTTCACCCACCAGGACCCCCAAGTCCTTCTTGGCAGGGCTGCTCTCAATCCCTTCATCCCCCAGCCTGTGTAGGCACACTAGGGGTTGCAGGACCCTGCACTTGGCCTTGTTGAACCTCATGATGTTCACACGGGCCCGTTCCTTGAGCTTGTCCAGGTCCCGCTCATCCCCCAAGCATGTCAACCGCACCACTCAGCTTGGTGTCATCTGCAAACTTGCTGAGGGTGCATTTGATCCCACTGTCTATGTCATTGTTGAAGATATTAAAGAGTACTAGCCCAAATATGGGCCCCCGAGGGACACCACTATATAGATATAACCAAAAAGAATGGAATTGGTCTTTACATGTACTTATCTCTTTTCCTTCCATGACATAAGGAAATCAAAGAACAGTATTTCATGCATTAGAGATCAGTGCTCACCAGAATGATCTGAGCACAACTCTTTTAGAGAACTCAGTATAGCCATGTATCTATACATATACTTATCTATATAGCTATATTCATTTATCTATATATAGATGAAAAAAATTTTGGAGGGGTCATTTAATTTCACACTTGGAAGCCAATCTCAATCTGTTAGAGTACAGGAAAAGATATAATATTGGGACAGAATCTCTTTATATCTTCATCTGATACTGGTGATTGCTGAAGATAAGATCCTGGACTTGATGAACCTTAGATCTTACCCCATGCAACAATACTGGTGTTTAGAAAGTCTGTCCAGGTTCTAGGAAATGTATTTTTTCAGTCATTCAAGCATACAAACACAAACCCATAATGTGAAAAGATTCCTTTTTTATGGTTTCATTTTCCATTTCAATCCACCACCTTAGATATCCTTTATAGTGAACATCCCAAAATACTGAGTCAGTATAATAAGGTGAATGAAGACTTGTCCCTTAGGTTTTACTGTAAAATTCTATTCCTAAATTATCTGTAGTTCATAAGAGTTCAAGATCTGATCATTAACAAAGATCTAACTTGTTCTGTGTCCTAACTCTGTGAGATGTGGATGTATGGTATTCCATTGAGTTAGTTTACTTCAGACTTTCCCAGCAAATTACTTGAAATGTTCTAGACTTGTTGTCTGAAGTTGCTCATCTTTTAAATTAAGCAAGACATCTTCATGAATTAGTGTAGTAGTAGCCTCACCCAAATACCACTGAAACCATTGGAATTTTTCCATTGACTTTGTGAGGTTTGGTTCAGGCTCTATCTAATCTCATCCAGATACTGTCTGATGAGAAAATATGTGCGTTTCAAAATGCTCCCCGCACTTTGCAAAAGGGATGGAAGTGGGATGAAAAAACTGTAGGAAAAAATAATGGGAACACTTATCCGGGCAAATAACCTTTGAAACTGAGCATCATAAGTCAAAAAGCTAGTATCTCACCAAAAAGATGAAACCCATCCAAATCTTGATTGAATAATTTTTGATCCAGGCTATCAAGATGCTTCATTCCTTTTATGAACTAGTCAGCACTGTCAAGTCTTGCTGAACTCAAATAATTCAGAAAGCACTCAGCACCTTGCAGAACTGAAGGAAAGCACCTTTTGAGGGAAGACACCATCTCACAAACATGCTTATGCAAAAGCTTATTGTTTCCACACATCCAGTTGAAATGGGTGGGATTTGTCTCGTCTTACTGCTGCCACTGAGAATTTAGACACTATTCACCTTGAAATTCCCTTTTGTCAAAGGAGAGATGGGCATCTCAGAAGAGATTTCTCACAGCTCTCAGACATCTGCCTTGGTATGAGATGGATTGCCTTCTGGGGGTGCCCATCTCTCACCTTTGGCCATTGGGAGACCCTAGAAGGTTTGCTTGGAATATACACATAACTGAAGTTAATTGAGATGGATCACAGTCCGACAATATTAGTATTTTTCCACACGTTATGTAAATTACTGCCCATTTTAGTATGCAGATACAATCATGCATACTCCAGCTTTGCAGGGTTGATAGGACTGTCCATTTCCATCCCACTACCATTTGTGATTTTCACACGGGACTTGATCCACCTCTGTAAAATCAATGAGAGCTGAATCAAGTATTGTGTCAAAAACAGAGCTCCAGAAACTTTAAAGAAGTCTTCTCCTGGGAATCTCCCTCTCTGACAGGGGAATTCCACTGGATTAAAAAAAAATCGAAACCCACAAAACAACAAAAAATAACGCCCAACCAAAAAAACCCCAAACCCACAACCATAAACATCAACTTCCTGCAGAACAAGTGAAAACATAATGCTCCAGGATTGCATATCCAAGAAGAAAATTTTAGCAACTAAAAGCAGTGAAAGGTAAGGAAATTTCTGCCGAAATGTTCACAAAGGAGGATTAAATGAGGAATGTAATAAAAGTTTATCTTTAGAGAAAAAGCTGAAAAATAATAAATTTTATAATTATTATAAAATTTTGGTTTTATTTTTGTATATTATTTTTATTATAATAATAAAAAAACCTTTGCAATGAACATGAACAAACCTTGTGCCACAATATGCTCCTAAATACGCGTAGTGCGCAACACACTTAAAAACTCTGAGATTACAGGTGAAATGATGGTCCTAACAAACTGAAAACCTGTAATGAAACCTGATAGACTAGTTAAAACAAAAATAGCTTCAATTTTTACATAAATCATGCTGCATTGTATCCATAAACTTGAGACTTATAATATGTGAGAGACTGTTAAATGTTGCTTGGCATTCATTCATTGGGAGGAATTAACTCTACTCTGGCCTTGAGATAGATTGAGGGCAACAGGAGGATGTAAAAGGCGAGGCTCGTATTCATTGGAGGTTCGTGGCATTTACAGCGGTTTAAACAATCATATTCTAAGGTTGATTTTGCAGGCTGTCTTAGTCGCTATCTCCAGTCAAGGCTCTTGTGTAAATGGGGTTTGTTCTACCCCGACAGTGTGCCTATTGTAACTTGAGGCCACCTGTTAGACAGCATGAAGTGTTGCCTAAAAAAATACACAATAAGCAGATTGTTTGTTACAGTTGTGCACAGACAACTGTATTAGTGTTCTTCACACCATATGTCTATATAAACAGAGCTTCAGTGATCCATTCACCAGAGACTCAAACACTGATGAAGAAGCTTCTCTTAAAAGATCCAGAGCTTACAAGCCTTGGTTCACCTGTTAGGCTTACATCAGGATTTCAAATGCTTGGCTTCAAAGGAGAAATATTCGTTCAGAAGTTTCTGCAGGAAGTTTTATGTTAGAAGCAAAAAAACCCCAAACACAAACAAAAAAAACCCCACCCCAAACCAATATAAACTCCACATTTGGTGGTTTTAGTAGTTCTATGCAAAGGGAAGGGGAAGGAAATTGCCTTCAAGGAAGCAGTTTGACTACCGTCCAAAGTAAAAATAATATTATATCATTTTATAGTACACATGATAATTGCTGTTATCAAATACAGCTTCATCCATGTGTCAAGACTAAATCTGAAGTCTCATAGGAGAGGAATTTGTGAGCTCAGTCATATCGAGGGTTCTTGCAGTCTTGGTGAGAATACCTTGGACAGCCTCTTTTATTAATTTCACTTTTTCACAAGGAGAGATTTTTAGGGAGGGCAAGGAATGAAAATGTCTCTTTTTGTTTTGTGCAAGGAAAAATGTTACAGTAAAATAAGCAACAGACACCACTGTTAGCCATGGTGTAAGAAATAACAGAACAGAGGAAGGAAGGGAAGGGAAGGGAAGGGAAGGGAAGGGAAGGGAAGGGAAGGGAAGGGAAGGGAAGGGAAGGGAAGGGAAGGGAAGGGAAGGGAAGGGAAGGGAAGGGAAGGGAAGGGAAGGGAAGGGAAGGGAAGGGAAGGGAAGGGAAGGGAAGGGAAGGGAAGGGAAGGGAAGGGAAGGGAAGGGAAGGGAAGGGAAGGGAAGGGATTACAAGTCTTTTAACAAGGTCCATGCAAGGATAATCAATTCTATAAACCCACATCTCAGTAGTTATTGTGCAATGCGATCATAAAAGGCATATCAAGGCCTAACAAGCTCTGTTACACAACTGCCTGAAAATATTGGAGTGTATGTGAGGAAGCATATATTAATGTCTATTCCTCCTGTTGCTCTGGTAGCAGAGAAGAGGCATGGATCAAAAGGGTCTTTGGCTGCCATCCTCCTGCATCATCTTGCCTTCTGGACTTGGTGCAGGTGTGGGACTTAAACTCTTCCAGCAGAAAAGCCCATTGCAGCAAGGTCCTCCTGGAGCAAGGACACAGAACCAGAATGAGAAATGGGGGTCACAATCTGGTGCCTGCTCTGCTCCTACAGCAGCCTCACTCTATATTATAGTCTCCAATGCTAAATTATTACATGACTACCCAGCCCCTACAAAGAAGGATTTTTGCCGAGGCTAGCAGCGCTCTTCCTATACCACTAAAGCTGATTCCCAACATACAAAACACCTATCAGAGAAAAAAAAAAAAAAAATTATGAGGGGATTTTTATTCTCCAGCATAGAACAAAAGAACCACAGCAATTTATTTTCTAATGACTGTTATAAAAGCTCACTTTACAGCTGAACTCCTCTAAGCAGCATAGATCAACTGTTCTAGCTCCAAATACATATTGGAATTATTTTAAGCCTGTTTTTCATGTATGAAATTTTTACTCTGATACTGTTAAAAAGTAGCTGTGCAGGTTTTGGCTCCATTCAAAACAAAAACATCATAAACCCATCTTCTTTTTTTTTTTTTTTTCAGAAAGAAGTGTTTGCTGTAAGGAGCAGCATTAAAAAGAAGATTTTTAAAAGGTTCTGCTTCAAGGTTAGTTAACCCACATTTTTTCACAAATTACCATGAAAGCTTTTTCCCTGTGCTGGTTTCTTTCTATTAACACAAAGAACACAATGCCTCCCAGTTTTACACAGTATATTGGTCTCTGTTTGGAATAATATTTTATTTCATAATATAAGAATAATTTTTTAAAAAATCAAGCTGTCATGTTTTCTCAGCATCATTCTGTATTAAATTTCAAAATTTGTGTTTACTTCATTGCAGAAACACTTTTTATATCCAGATGCATGTTGAAGTCTGAAGATGCACACAGTTTATACCCTTCTTTCCCAAGTTAAATATCCAGATTAGTTAGTATCATGGTTAAATCATAGTTAGTAAGTCCAGTTTGGAAACAATTTTCCTAACTATGCATATGGTGGCATTTTGGCTGGGTGCTGAAATTAGTTCATAAAGGTAATACCTTGATACCCTTAGCCGAGGTGTTACTGTGCATTCAACGGTCTATAGCATGGAGAGCTACAGCATGAAGGAAATGGCTGCATAATAAATGGAGGAAGTCTGGTTATATCTCATGTAGCATTTTGGCCTACGTACTACAGTTAAGAGTAGCAATGAAGATACCATGATTGCTAATGCTAGCAACCAGAGAGACCGGTTGCTCGAAGTTTTGCAGCAGGGAATGCTGCTTTGAAACAAAGGAGCTCAGGCTCCTGGCTAGGAAAATGGCAGAAGGGCAGTGAAGACTGGTAACAGGCTAGAGAGGGATTCTTGCTTTCTTTACTCTCCCAAGATCCTCTCCAACCATGCCAACTCATGTCCACTGAGCAACTTATGTTTCATATTCTCGTTAATAAGATATGCCAGAGCCCATACTGCCACTCTTCATTTTGTAACTAGAGATTAAGACCATCATGGCTACAACAGCATGCACCGTAATCCCACATACTGCATCTTTGCTGCACAGCTTTCCCTAGAGAGACAAAAAGTGAGTAGGAGAAGTTTTATTAACCCTATTTTACAGAGCGATCTAAAGACTGTGACCGTGTCTGTACCAAATCACAGTCGGTCCCAGAAACAGTGGGAAGCATGGGCAGAAGGAAGGGATGCAAAGTGGTGGGAGCCCACCAGCCTGCCAGGAGTGTTAGCCGGATTGTTCCAAAACTGAACTGAAGGAGTTTATGCAAACAAGCAATGCAGACGGATGGTAAATTTGGCCTCAAACACCATTCCAGGATTGACATTTGCACAAAGTCACTCAGACAGTTCATAGGAGATCTCACAGTGAATCCAAATCTCTAGTCAAGAGACCAGTCCTAGCACAAAATCCTAAGTAAAAAAAGGGAGAAATGAGCTTCTGTACAGTGGCCAGACTTGTGAATGGAGTGAAATGTGTTCATTTTCCCAGCAGAACAAACAAAAGAGAATCCCCTTCCCTCTCAAATTATGTCTTGGGTTATATGAAATCTTTCATTTTGTTATCAAAACTGTTTTCTTATATACTTGTGTTTGCTTTATTTTCTTATTTTTAAAATCCAATTACATTTAGCATAGAAACTTTGAAAATGAAAATTTGAGACATTTATTAATGAGGTTGAAGTAAATGCTTGTTTTTTTCAATGTTTTGTTTTTGGTGGATGGGAAGGAAATAAAGAGGAGGATGCAGAAAGTTTTCACATTTTATTCTAATAATGACATTAATTTTTTTTATTCCAAAACCACATTTCTTGATTTTAAGAGGTGCTTACATACAGGATTCCTCCTTCATCCAAATCATTGCTAATACAATGAAAATGCAGATTTTAGCTGCTGAAGAAAATGAATTTTTCAATAGCAATATTTACATTTTATCCTGCAGTTAAAGATTTCCTTGGAAATTAAGCAGCAATGGCAAGGTGTACAGTGGAATTATAAAACCTGGTTTTATTCAATTCTAAATACAACTGCAGATATATCTAATGTTATCTGGAAATCTTTCTATAAAATTGCTAACAGGAAAGTTGCAAGGCTATGCATTAAACCCCAGTACATGTGGCCATGCCCCTCTGCTTCATGAGGAGCTTTAAGCTACTTTCCCCCCCTGTTCTTCAAGCAGCTTTGCTCTGGGAGACATGGGGACAGGGAATAAATAAGAAAATCAAAGAACAGGCAAAGGCAAGGCAAAATATGGAGGGGTCTGGTAAAAGCAGTTAGCACAGCTCCTATGGCATCGTCATAGCTGAGATATTAAGAGTATGAATCAGAAATGGGGAAACCAATATGCTAGAATTAGAGGCACTAGGTGTTAGCAGCAGCCAATCTGGCTTCATGTTTGGCTAATGAATACACACATGGGTTTCAGGCCTACTGGTGACATTCACGCAAGATGACGAGTAGGAAAATAAGAAATGTTTTTACAGAAAACACAGACCTTTTTTGAAGATGTCAATGGTTGATTAAAAAAAAAACAAAACAGAAAAGTCAAAATATGCAAAACTTTTCTCACTTCCTTTATTTTGATTAAAACTTTTAATTTGTGCATTTAAGGGTTTTGACCAAAAAGAAAAAAGAAAAGTAAAAAGAAAAAAAAAAACCAAACAGAAACAAAACCCCAAACAATTCTTTTGTAGAAAGGCAGAGGTTTTTTGCAATTAGGCAGAGGTTTTCTGGGATTTGTCTTTACCTAACAGAAATTTTATCAGCTTCTTCATTTGCTTGTATGTTACCAGTTCAACGCCAATCCTTTCAAGTTTTTAAATGACACAGGTCTTCTGTCATTTAGGTTGTAAATGCCCTGAATCAAAGCCTGTGTCAATGGGGGCTTGACAATATTCCTGGCATGCACATTATATTGAGAGCTTCCTGGCTGCTCCTTTAACAAATATGTCCATAATTGTTTGTTGAGCTTCTTCTGGGATTAGAGTTTACTAAACAACAGAACAAAAAGCAAGCAAAACAAAACAAGAAAATCTCAGACTAAGGCCACATTTCCTTAAAACTGTCTACTTTCTTCTGTGTCATTAGGAATTAGTGTCTCAGAGGTACTGCAGAGGTTTCTTACGATACTGGAGCATTTCTGGTAACCCATGTCTAGCATCTTTCCTGCATTCAGCAACAGCCCTGTTGTTGCAATAACTGGAATATTAGAAGACTGTGAACTCTTCAGGGCATGAAACTAGTTGTTTTCTTTTGTCTTATTTTTGCTTCATTTTTTGTCTGTTGAGTGCCTAAACATACACTGGAGCTCTAAAAATGCAGATCTGAATGATGCTAATGATGCACTTAAATAGTTTTCTGCAATCCAAGTTTAGAAGTATATCTTTATATAGCACTACCCTGTGCTGATTGGTGCATCGGCTCACCAGAAGCCAGCTGGGGTATTTCTGTACAGTGAGCGTCTGTTGTAGTTAAGCAATTATTTTAATCAACTATTTGTATCAGAACTAGTGTGGCCAGCAGGAGCAGGGAAGTGATCGTACCCCTGTACTTGGCACTGGTGAGGCCGCAGCTCGAATCCTGTGTTCAGTTTTGGGCCCCTCACTACAAGAAGGATGTTGAGGTGCTGGAGCGTGTCCAGAGAAGGGCAACGAAGCTGGTGAGGGGTCTGGAGAACAAGTCTGATGAGAAGCGGCTGAGGGAACTGGGGTTGTTCAGTCTGGAGAAGAGGAGGCTGAGGGGAGACCTTACTGCTCTCTACAACTACCTGAAGGGAGTTGTGGTGAGGTGGGTGTTGGTCTCTTCTCCCAAGTAACTAGTGATAGGATGAGAGGAAATGGCCTCAAGTTGCACCAGTGGAGGTTTAGATTAGATATTAGGAAAAATGTCTTCACCAGAAGGGTTGTCAAGCATTGGAACAAGGATGCCCAGGGAATTGGTTGAGTCACCATCTCTGGAGGTATTTAAAACTGTAGATGTGGTGCTTAGGGACACAGTTTAGCGATGGACTTGGCTGAAGTCATTTATCTCTTAAGGATTTAGGACCTCATGTGTACACACATTGCTTTATTCTACTGTATTGCCAAAAAAGACTCAATTTGAATTTTTAGTGGAATCTTGAAACCTTGGATAGTGACATAAAAATTTTCCTATGTTTGATCAAAGTGTGATTCACCTTTTCTAATGGTCTGTCTGGACACTGGAGACTACTGGGTGTACCACCAGGCTAAGGTGATAAACAAGTGACTCTAAGTTCAAAATATCATTTGAATTCACATCCACAATTAAAACAATACACATTTCCTCCCAATAAGAGAGAGAGGAAGTGGGGTGGAGATACAGAACAGACAGTGGAAATTAATCCAGGTTTTCAGTTTTCCAACTATCTCCTATTATTCTTGTCATGTTTCAAAAGTGTTTAATAACTGCTTACTAGAAATCCTAACAATTTTTTAAAATGTTATTGCAACCTTTTGATTCTTTCTTGGAATGTATCTTAATATAATTAATTATAGTTACAAAAAATGACTATAATTCTCCAGAGTTTAGGGATAGGGAGATGGGATAATATGAATATGACTTTTTCATGAGACATTTTACTGAAGACTGAAATTTAATAATATATGTATTTAATACTATGATTTCTTATTTTATGTTTTTGACCTATTTGGAACACACTACTTCTGAAAAGTAGGCTCTCTATGAACAGGCTCCATGACATGCTGTTAATTAGGTGATACTGCTCTTTGCCATGGTTTTAAGTTAATAAATCCATTTTACGTTATTTTACACCTATTCCTGGAGCTGGCCATTCAAAATGCAAGGAATATGTAGCAAAAGGAATAAGGAATATATTGATCCTAAAGTGCTCATGTATATTTAAGGATTCCAAGGCATTTTTACTGACATTCCTCTATTTAGCATGTTTTAATTTAAGGGATTACGCTCTGCCTATCAGGAAGCTTCTCTGCCATTTTGCTTATTTTAAACCACTCCTCGCTATTGCTGGAAGGTGCTCGTCTGCATTTTAAGAAGCAAGAGCCAGCTCCTGGGCCAGCGTAAGCATCATTGCTCCATGGGTTTATACTGATTTACACCAGCTCAGGAGGATCTGATCCACATTTTCTATCTCTGTGTCATGGTTTAGGCTAAGTTACACCCTATAAATCTATTCTCAGTTGTTATTTTCTGCCTCTCAAGCTTCCAATAGGAGAGCTTGTATTCAGGTTTCACAGCCGGGCAACAAAAGGCTTCCCCTGGGTACTATGCTACTCTGTTAAAAACTAAAGCACAGGGGCTGTGGAGGCAGAGCATTTAAATAGCAACATTCATTACCCCGGCTGAAGGAAAAAAGGTCAGCTCCAGCAGTAATCTCCTGCTGTAAATTTGCTAGAGAAACAACATGCCAGTAAAAGTACACATTAAACAACGTTGTCAGCACTGGGACGTTCGCCGCCTCCGGCCCCGACGGCCATATCGATAGCATCAAACCCGCCATTGGGGGGAACCCCCTGTGCCCAGAGGGACCCCGCAGCACACCCCACAAGGTCGGCCGAAGTGGGGCCCGGACACCCTAAAGAGGCAGACGTGTATGTAGCTGTGTGCCCACAGGCAGACATATGCAGTGGCGCGTGAGGAGAGCGTGAGGGAGCGGTGCACACCGGCCGCTCTCCCCTCCCGTGAGGAAGGATCCCTGGCGGCATGGCGGGCGGCAGCCCCCGCTGACAGATTTTTCGGCACGTTGCAGGCAGGTTGGCCGGGTGCCTGGCAATCCAGTCGGACTGACACATTTTGGGCAGAGCAGCGGTACGCAGGGAGCCATGTGGCCGATGTTAGTAAACATTATCCCGCACAGCCTGGCGTGCCACCGCCGGCAGCGGGAGGGTGAGCGGCTGGCGGTGCACAGGGCCCGGCCGGGGCGGCCGAGCTGCCCGGGGCCGCCAGCCAAGGCCTGTCATCCAGCAGCTGCTCCCGTCTCCGCGGCAACGGCAACGAACAATGGGCTGGAAATCCAGCCGGCGGCCTGTATGGCGAGGGCCCTACGGAGGGAGAGGGCCCGCTGCCCACACCTCCAGAAAGAGTACACCCTGAAGCAGACAAAAAGGCACACAAATGGCATCAGGCCGTGTTATCTCTCCCAGCGCCCCGTCAGGCATGTTACCCCTCGCCATCAAGGTGTTCAGGCTCCATTTTGATTGTGCCTCCCTGGCCACCCAGGAGGTCTAACAGTATAAGGCTGGATGGCACAGCATTAAAAGAAAGGGGGGTGGATTTAAATGGAAATTTGTTGGCCTTTCTCTCTCCTGTCACGATTTTAGATCTGGGTCTGTATGGAGGTGATTAGATTTCGGTCTCTACCTCATCACTCTGGGAGACAGAGGGGCTTCTGTCCCCACCTGGGGACAGTCCTCTCAGTTTTACACCAAAATTTCCAGCTTTCAGCTTGATTCTGCTTTCCAATGTAACCATTCTCCCCACAGGAAACAAAAAAAGGCCAGGAATTTAATGCACCTCGAAGCCTCCTTGACAAGAACTGAGCTGTCCTGCGGTTGCCACTCAGAAACATGGGGAAAGCAAAGGCAGCCTCCCTTGTGCACTTGCAGCAGGAAGAGTTTCTCCCACTTCTAAGACTTCTACAGCTGTGCACAAACAAGGAAATCTTTATAAGAGGAGTGCACACAGTCATAAACTTGGAAAAATACAGCAGCAGTCTCTATACACAAATAAAAAAAACCATCCTCTCCTAGTAAGTCCAATATTAACTTACTGAAGTATTTTCCTGTCAAGCTGAAGTATTTTCCTGTGTCATTGCACCCAAATGACAAACCCCACCCGCCATTCAGACAGCAAGTCCAGAATTTGGGGAAGCTTTATAGGGGTAAGCAGCACCTCCCTGGAATACATGCACGTCTCCTTCCCCTTGTCAGCTACAAAATCCTCAGAAAGTACAGTTTCTTATGACACAGCCCTTTCTCCATCAAAATTAGGTCTTTGGGACCTATGCCTCTTGTTGTACAAGCCTTCCGTGGGGTATCTTACAACTTTTAGGAGCAATTGGTTCTTATTACACAACCAAGAAACATTCATGCTTTCCTCAAAACCTCTTGGGAATCTGTTCCCCAGCAGAAATCTGTATCCTTGTATAATTATGTTGACTTACCAAGTGTCACTAAAGGAACTGTGTGGCATAAAGGACAAATGTTGTTGTGCGATGATAAAGGACTGTATGGAATTGTCCACCCCTTTTCTGCAGGAGTGTGTGTATCTGTGTGTGCAAGATGACAACAGCCTAACCTAAGGCATGGGGTGAAGTAATTAAGAAAAATCTCTCCAAATGACAGGTATGTCATCTTTGTTGGTAATATGTCATGCGTAGTCCTACAAAGATCCAAATGAGACCTAGAGCTTTTGAGTTTGATATAATGTATGTGCAATGAATATTTATTATGATCATGATTTATAAAATGTAGTAATGCTCTTAGGAATGTTCTGAAGAAAGTTCACTGTGTGCAGAAAGAGTGTGCTAATTAAAAGATACCATACACATGTCCCTGCAGGGAAGCTTTCAGTTGGGAAAGTAATTCATTGACTATATGTGCATCTTGCATCCAAGACCCAATTCTGGAAAAAAAGGAAGAAAGAAGGTAAGATGTTACAGCCTTGTCTGGCAGCATTCCTGTTGCATAAAAGAACCAAAAAGAATGAGGAAGAGGATCCCAGCCCAATGCAGGAGTGAGAGACAGAGCTGAGCGGCAAAACTGGAGGCTGGATTTCGCACCTGGCTCTGTACGTCAGCTGGGACCTGTAAATCACAGAATCACAGAATCACTAGGTTGGAAAGGACTTTCAAGATCATCAAGTCCAACCATTAATCCAGCGCCACCATGTCCCCTAAACCATGTCCTGAAGTGCTACATCCACACGTTTTTTGAACACTTCCAGAGATGGCGACTCCACCACCTCCCTGGGCAGCCTGTTCCAATGCCTGACCACCCTCTCGGTGAAGAAGTTTTTCCTAATATCCAATCTAAATCTCCCCTGGCGCAACTTGAGGCCATTTCCTCTCGTCCTATCACTAGTTACTTGGGAGAAGAGGCCAACATCCTCGTCGCCACAACCCCCTTCCAAGTAGTTGTAGAGAGTGATGTCTCCCCTCAGCCTCCTTTTCTCCAGACTAAACAACCCCAGTTCCCTCAGCCGCTCCTCAGAAGACTTGTTCTCCAGACCCCTCACCAGCTTCATTGCCCTTCTCTGGACACACTCCAGCACCTCAACATCCTTCTTGTAGTGAGGGGCCCAAAACTGAACACAGGATTCGAGCTGCGGCCTCACCAGTGCCGAGTACAGGGGCACGATCACTTCCCTGCTCCTGCTGGCCACACTATTCCTGATACAGGCCAGGACGCTGTTGGCCTTCTTGGCCACCTGCGGCTGTCAACCAGGTCCTTTTCCGCTGGGCAGCTCTCCAGCCACTCCTCCCCAAGCCTGTAGCATTGCATGGGGTTGTTGTGGCCGAAGTGCAGGACCCTGTGCTTGGCCTTATTAAACCTCACACAGTTGGCCTCTGCCCATAGATCCAGCCTGTCCAGATCCCTCTGCAGAGCCCTCCTACCCTCTAGGAGATCAACACTCCCTCCC
The DNA here is from genome assembly GCF_964289735.1 of Phaethon aethereus. Taxonomy (NCBI): domain Eukaryota; kingdom Metazoa; phylum Chordata; class Aves; order Phaethontiformes; family Phaethontidae; genus Phaethon; species Phaethon aethereus. The sequence goes on from NC_138576.1 coordinate 13,879,974, forward strand.
AACTTGGTGTCATCTGCAAACTTACTGAGGGAGCACTCGATTCCCTCATCTAGACCATCTATAAAGATATTGAACAAGACCAGCCCCAGAACCGAGCCCTGGGGAACACCGCTTGTGACCGGCCGCCAGCCGGATTTAACGCCGTTCACCACAACTCTCTGGGCTTGGCCATCCAGCCAGTTCCTCACCCAGCGAAGAGTAAACCTGTCTAAGTCACGAGCTGCCAGTTTCTCCAGGAGAATGCTGTGGGAGACACTGTCAAAGGCTTTACTAAAGTCCAGGTAGACAACATCCACAGCCTTTCCCTCGTCCACTAGGCGGGTCACCTGGTCGTAGAAGGAGATCAGGTTGGTCAAGCAGGACCTGCCTTTCATGAACCCATGCTGGCTGGGCCTGATCCCTTGGTTGTCCTGCAGATGCCCTGTGAGCACTCTCAAGACCAACCGCTCCATAATCTTCCCCGGTACAGAGGTCAGACTGACAGGCCTGTAGTTCCCAGAATCCTCCTTCTGGCCTTTCTTGTAGACAGGTGTCACATTGGTAAGCCTCCAGTCTTCTGGGGCCTCTCCTGTTAACCAGGACTGCTGATAAATGATGGAGAGTGGCTTGGCAAGCTCCTCCACCAGCTCTCTCAGTACTCTCGGGTGGATCCCATCAGGCCCCATAGACTTGTGGGTGTCCAGGTGGTTTAGCATGTCCTTGACTGCTTCCTCCTGGACTATGAGGAGTACATTGTGCTCTCCATCCCCATCTTCCAGCTCAGGGGGCTGAATACCCTGCGGATACCTGGACTGGCTATTAAAGACTGAGGCAAAGAAGGCATTAAGTACCTCAGTCTTGTCCTCGTCCTTGGAGACAATGTTCCCTGCCATATCCAGTATGGGATAGAGATTCTCCTTGCCTCTCTTTTTGTTGTTAATATATTTGTAAAAACATTTTTTGTTATCCTTTAGGACTGTGGCCAGACTGAGCTCTAGCTGGGCTTTTGCCTTTCTAATTTTGTCGCTGCTTGACCTAACGAGATCCTTGTACTCTTTGTGAGTTGCCTGCCCCTTCTTCCAGAGGTGATAAACTCTCCTCTTTTCCCTGAGTCCCAGCAAAATCTCCCTGTTCAGCCAAGCCGGTCGCCTTCCCCGCCAGCTCTTCTTACGGCACATGGGGACCGCCTGCTCCTGCGCCTTTAAGATTTCCTTCTTAAAGGCTGTCCAGCCTTCCTGGACCCCTTTGTCCTTCAGGACTGTCTCCCAAGGGACTCTCTCAACCAGTGACCTGAACAGGCCAAAGTCTGCCCTCCGGAAGTCCATGATAGCAGTTTTGCTGAGTCCTCTCCTTACTTCACTCACAACTGAGAATTCTATCATGTCGTGGTCGCTAAGCCCAAGACGGCCTCCGACCACCACATCTCTCACCAGTCCTTCTCTGTTTGTAAACAGCAGGTCCAGCAAGGCACCTCCCCTGGTGGGCTCACTCACCAGCTGTATCAGGAAGTTATCCTCCACACACTCCAGGAACCTCCCTGATTGTTTCCTCTCTGATGTCCAAATGCCAGGACAGTAGGAGAGATCCTTTGACCTTAGAAAAACTCTTACTGGCACATCGCATGAATATGAACTGCAATTAATTAAATTACTTGGTGTAAAAACAAAAGCTCTGTTAGAACACATCTAAATTTAGGTGTGTCTGGTTGCTGTAAAAATAACTGAAAGACTGAAATTCAAAGAGGCTTTGTCCATTACGGCATGAAAATCTATTGGTTATATTTATTACAACAATTTCAGTGGGCTATCTCTGGACCTAAGTCAAACTAGCATGGCGTGGTGCATCATACACAGTTACGCATAGCTGTTTGCATTGATACAGCTAAGTCCCCTTACGTTCCAGCACAGGGTGGCCACATCCAGCCTCCTTATCAAGAGTGCTGGCTGGCCTGTGCTAACCCCCAGCTGGCCCTGACCACTGATTGTGTCAAAGTCCTGCCAGGATGCGTGCTGACTATGTAACAGTGGGGACAATCACAGGCCACTCCCAACGTCTGTGTCCTGGGCCTCTTTCACTTGCTAACTCATAGATAGTCTGATGGATCCAAACACTAAATCAATAAGCTTTGGTGGGAACTGGGACAGGCTCAGTTGGTCTCTCCCTGGTTAATTTTTCTAACTACATTCTTAATTTCCGCAGGACTAATTACTTATAGTACTATAACAACATTGCCAAGAGAAAGGAAAAAAAAAATGGAATTCAGAAGATCAAAACAAAAAGTAATCTTATATTTCTCAAAAACTATAAGGCAGACCTTTCTGTTGGGGCCCAATCCTGCTCTCTGCACCTAGACAGCAAGCCTATTGTATCCAGGGCTGAGTTCATGGAAATACATCTGACCTTCACATCTCAGCTGAGCAACTGAAGAGACTATTGGTAAGCTCACAACTGCAGTGCAGAGAATTGAGGATGGGACACAGTCTGAAGAAGTTTTTTAAAAACTATTTTGTTTCTTTGAAAGAAAACTGTGGAAGAAAAAAACAAGAGAGGAAAAGGGAAGGTTTGGGCACAGGACTGGGAACCAAGAGCTTCTAATTTGAAGCCACAATACCCTATTCTTCAACAGCTCTACACAAATCACTTGGTCCTTCTGCCTTACCTGACCACCTCAGTGCAGCAGGAAGTGGAAAGATTTGTGGAGGTTTTAGCAGTCTGAAATACCAAGGAGGCTTCTCCATGGAAGAGTACCCATAGCTCCAATGCAGTCAGTGGAGGGAGCATCACAGATTTACTGGAGGCCTAAAGTCTAGTGTGAAAGGCCCTAAAAATCTTGTTCTGCTTGGGTATGGGGATGTACATGTAAAAATTTTTGGTAAACACTGCATTGCATTGCATATTCAGGCAGAGAAGAGTAATAAAACTTCTTTCCCCAGAGAAACAGCTCACTGTCGTTTAGGTCCTGATTCATAACCCAATGAAGCAAAAAATATTCCTGCTGTGTCACCAGTTGGTACATAGGTACTTGGTATTATTTTTGTTATTGTCCAATTGTTATTCCTTCTTTTACAGTCTTTCTACTCTCTTACTCTGGCTCATTTGACAATACATTACATGTAATGCTCCTAGTAACAAAGCACAATAAAAGTCAAAATATACTGAATTGGCTCTACTTAGAATAGAAAACAGATGGGAAATTTTTCAGCATGTTTTAAAAATCAACACGTTTTCCTTGTAATATCTAATAACTAGCATTATTCTCATTTTACAGTTTATGTCAAAAATAGACTTTAACTCACAAGCCTTCATGAAGCATCTGTAGCTCTGTGATGTGAGTCTTACTTTACAAGTCCTGGGTTGCGCACTCTGCACTGAGGGAAGTGAATCCAGATTTTTTCAAGGTTCCACTGCTGCTGTAAGGACTGCAATATCATTACTTACTTTAAGTCAAGCAATCTGGAATGACATTTCCAGCTTTTGTTTTCTTACTTAGTTTCATTTTACTTTCTTCCTCTACAAAACTATGCCCAATATAACATGAGGATAAAAATGTAAGACTTACCTAATTACTACTGCATTACACTTGTATGAACAGTGTAGGTACTGAACATTAGACAAATTACTAATACAACAATGCAGCAGTTCTTTCTGTGGCACAAGATTTCTCTGGGAATGTTATTTTATTGTATTTCATTTAGTGCTTGTTTGTTTAAGGGGGAGGAACAGACATTGCTGTATTTCAGTTTGATTCAGCAAGCATTCTGGCCCCAGTCCAGCAAATCATTTAAGCGTGTGCTTAAATGTAATGAAATGAAATTTAAGTTCATAGTACTGCCTATGTATCTAACATACAGCATGGGCTTAAGCACTTTATACAAAGCAGGACCAGAATGATTAAAAACCTTAAAGATAAAGTCCATGCATTTTTACACACAAAATTTTTAAAACCCTAATACTGTTAGAAGGGACATTTTCCACTGCCTATGCTATGAAAACACTGTGTAGGTCCCCCCCCTCGCCAAAAGCCAACTAACTTTTCTTGATCTGACAATCTGACAGCTATATCCTGTGTAACTGCTAGTCTGGCCCTTTTTAAAAATATCCTATTAAGTTAAGTGGAAGTTTTGCCTGTGCAAGGTATGCAGAAATGAGTCACAGGGAGTATATGGAATTTTCTCAGGACTTAGGGCTGTGCCTGTTGTAGCCAAAGGCTAAATCTCCAGTGGAACTCAGTAGTGTTCCTCTGAGTACACTTGCTTTCCATACCAATCTCTGTTTTAGTGGGAAACATAAAACCAACATTAAAGTCATGCTGAAACACACCACAAAGAAAGGTGTGTTCTTAACTTGGGTTACCTAACCTAGGTTAGATAATTTAAGCTGCAGTTGCACAGCAATTTAAACCAATCTAACTACCGGCTGCCAGGGAGGGTGGAACCACATCAGCCAACAGTTAGATGTGCATCAGCCACTGCCATGCTGCAGTCCCAGCTTAAACCAGCAACCAAGATAGACAAGGTAACTGGAGTTAGCTAATATGGAACATTAAATGCTAACAGTGCTTAAAGCCCGCACTGCTTTAACCTGTCCTTGTAAAGATATTACTGTATTTTTATGAGTTTTTGCAACATAGATAGACCTGGAGAACCTTTTCAGAGACACAGAAACTCAGTAGAGCCGACTGCTGTCCACAGTACAAGGAAAACATGGTTCCTTCCTCAGCAGGTTTACAATCCATATGTTATATTCCCACTGTAAAGGCCCTAAGCTCTTAGCCAAAGGAGGAGGGGGAAGTAAAAGCTGGCTTTACTACTTATGAGAAGCTCCCAGTGTTAAAAAAAAAAAAAAAAAGCTGTTCTGTTTTGCAGGTTAGATGCCTAAGGATTTGTTTGTATGTTTGTTTGTTTCTGCCAAGAGCAGAAACGACCTTCTTGAATTACTCTGCAGTGCATCAATCTGTTTCCAACAGAAGCATTAAAAACCTGTAGGTTTAATTCATTAACAGAATAATACATATATTTTTCTCAGTAGTGTTTGTTTGAATTACAACCACACAGAATTCGGAACAAAGCTAGTGTGGCTGAATGGACCTGCTTAAAATTCTCAAAATTCCATTTTAGGTTGTTTCTGCTACAAGACCTAATTAAACATACCAGTTATCTAAAATATACTGTTTTTTTCTGCTGCTCCATTTTTCTTGACTGCCATCTCCAGTCACTGCTTGCCAAAAAAAATTTTTAAATAGTTAGTGCTTTGCATTTCTAGCACATCTCAAAAAGTGAGGAAACAATTATGCTTTTGATCAAAGAACAGAGCATGAGCTAATCATACATATTCTCTCAGGTATCCTCATGCCTTCATGCTAGAGAAAATGTCTTTCTCAAACTTATCACTTGTTTAGTATAGACTTAAAGAACATCCCCATGCATTTTACACAATATGGAAGGAGTTGAGTGCCTTTGGCCCAGTTTCTGTAGCTTTCACTCATAAATAAAGAGATGGGAAGAAAGAAAACAGAGAAAAACATGCACAGATACGTATGAACAGATGATGGCCTTGATTTTTTAAATAATATTACGTTACCACATCTATGTGAATGTTCCTTGGTATTTTCAATGATAAAGGTGGGCACAGATTAGCTTCTCTTGCATTCTCGTGTGATTAAATTTCATTTCTGAATGCTGACTTCAGCACCAGGTTTCTCTGCAGACCAGAGGTGTAGCCTCTGGGGACAGAGGGAAGGGGAAAGGGTTATAAGATGTGGGTCTTATACATGGTCATATAAATTTGTCCAAGGATTCTGTTCCTATCCAGGGTGCTGTACAGAAGAAAACAGGCATTATAAGCCCCAAGGCACTCCTCTGTGGCTCCTTATGCAGAATATCTACCCGTGAGGCTTACAAGAATGCCCACAACCAGGAGAAAGGATTTAGCCCAGCACTGAAAGACTATAGTGTTAGGAACTGGAAAACACATTAGAAATGCGTGTTAACCTGAACTTAGGAAAACCTAAGCAACTCTTTTTACTTCCAGCCAACAAAACCTTCAAGAGAACTTGTGTTGATTTATGTTCAGGTATCTACATTTGGATCTCTACCTTATCTCTCTAGATAAGGCTTCAGGTTTGATTCAGCATAAAGGTGAAGTGAGGCAATGTCCTAAGTGTTTGTATGTTGGATTTTGCCTTGTTTTGTAAGAGCTATAGAATTTTCTGTCCAAAAATTGCCGGTTCACTTTCATCTTCTCATCTCCAATTATATTTATTATATTCCAGAAGACTAGAAATAAATTAAATTCTATGCTAATCTGAAACTTAAGAGCAGAGGATGAGGATTAGGGCAAAGAATTTGTTTAGTTTTGATCTAAGGTAGATAAAAACTAAACAAAATATTTGGGGCCTGATAAATGAATCTAGTGATCTCAAAATTCTCTCATGCACTCCAGACCTTCTCCCCTGAACTAGTGCTAAAATTGAGCTAAAAGAAATTGGCTGGGTTTATATCTTTCTTTTGCTCCCTTGCAGTTACCTGTAGGTCAGTGAGCTGTACATCAGCCTCTCTGGTCCAATGTGGCCCAGGAAATTGCAAATATTTTCAGTTGTGTCAGATTCTGCATATGCAAGTTAGGAGGTTCAAAGGGAAGCTTAATTGACACTAATCCTCATCTTGACTTTTGCTCACCTCCTCCTCTTTTCCCACTAAGTCTTCCCACCTTCCCACCTCAAAGCCACAGAAGCTTTACAATTTTTCTTATAAAAATATGTATATTTAACCCTTTGGCAATCTCTTAATGCCCTTTTATTAAATCCCTTAACTCCTTTTATTAAGTCCAGGGTAATTAAAATGATTATAAACCTCTCTTGAGAGATTATACCCTTTAATCACAGTGCATATTTGCTGAGATGTAGGTGACATTCGTGGTATATCAAATATAAAAATACTTTTGGCAAAGACATTTAATAACAATTTTTAAAACTAAGATCTTGATTAAGGAGGTTTAGGCATTAAAAATCATATCTACATGTGGTCACAACGAAACACTGAAGGACTTCAAATACTTTTCCACATATACAATGGCACAGTTATAATCAGGTTTCTTAATTTATTTAAACTCCAGCTCCTCAGCTGGCATAATCTGTCCTAATGCCATTGACTCCCAAGGTGCTACACTACTTTATATCATCAGCTCAGTTTTCTGGGCAACCAGAACAAATGCACAAGTAAAATCCCTTCTTGGGTCATTATTCCCCAGCCAAAGAAAGAAAAATCAAGGACTTTTCTTCTAGAGTGAGCTTGTATCTCCTGTCTGGGACTCCCAAACTGTGCACTCATCCCATCAGCAGCAATAGTAAGGTGAATACATCCCCCTGAAAATACATATGGGTGGATGTTGTTGCAGTACGGTTGTGCACAAAGTAAGTAAGTTTAGGAACTTCTGCCACAGTGTAAAATATAAATGTGCACTGAAATTTTATCATCAAGGTTTGGGGTTTAATTAGGGCATTTTTAGTTCTCTTTCTCACTTACGAAAGTATGCTTCGTTGTTGCATGGATAGGTCATCAAATAGGACCAAGTGACATGAAGTCAGCCCTCAACAGCTACTATTCTGTTCTTTAACTATTGGTACGTCATATAATCTGTGTTCCTTCTGTTTCTTCACGCCTGTTAATATACAGTTTGAATTTCAGTTGACACTTCTAAGACCAAGCTCTCAAGTGTTCAAAAGCTGAGACATTGTTGAGGGAATACATAAGTGATAATACACGTATTATATCCCAAAGGCACTCTTATAAAGCTGTAGATGACACGGATTAGTATAGCAAGTATTTATTTACTCTGAGATTTGCTACTAGACTGATTCCTGAAATTCCAAAATTAAAGAGTTCTGATAAGAAATAAACTAAGCATCCAATATTGTTTTGCTTTATTGCCATTCTTTATCAACAGTGAGGAAAAATATTAATTTTGAAAAATTTCTGTAGGATAGACAGCCAAATGCCTTATTCTTGACCGCTTCTAATTGCTATTTATTTTCACTGGTGCTTACATAACTAAAGCATCCAAACAGTGCATGTTGTCAACACCAGTAGCAGAAAAGAAAGGTATAATTTTCTCTACCAAAGGAGTTCATGAGTAACTTAACTGCTCCCAGGTTAATAGTGAAAGCATATGCTTACATTATTCCAGAAGAATAACATTCAGGCTTTAAAACGTACTATCGACAAAAGTGAAACAATATTAATTAATATGCACTGTTCTACCTATTTTATTCTAACTGCATGCTTGTGTTTTCATAAAGTAGTCTTTCATAAACAAGTGACAGTAAGAAATTAGGAACTCAAAAAATGGGAAAGAATATAAAATACAGTGCAATGTAAGTTGGCATACTTACAGTTTTCATTTAAAAGTCTTGGAAGGTCTTGAGTTCTTACTTCTTCATACACTCCTACTGAAGTCAACAGACCCATAGCCTGCAAGTGTTCAGCAGTTCACAGAATGGGACCCTGTATTTTAGACTTATATAAAAAAAGATTACATTAAGACATACTATAACTAGTAGGAAAGGTGAGACTGCAAAGCAAAAAAGATGATGTGGCTCATTTAAGTGTTTGAATGAAAGGAGGAATTGACATAGAGTGATATGGAACCATTACTGAAGACCACAGGAGCAGTGAAAAGAAATAATTTTTTTAAAGGAACAGAGAAATAAAGTTATAAGGACTACTGGAGTATAGAAACAAGTGAAGGAAAACACTGAAACAGTGAGAACTGTAAGAGGTCCAATAACAGATCTAGCTGTAAAAGTTAATAGTGTTTTTCTAAATGTTCATCCACTTTCTGTTTTTCTTAAGTGTTTTATTTTACATTGAAAAGAATGTGATATGCGCTATCATTTAATTTAATTTAAAAAGTTGTCAGTATAACAACATCTGAAATGTATCAATGTGCCACATAAATGAGCTTTGTCTAGATGTGAGAAGGAGAAAATAAGGTCCTGCCCACCATGCAATATAGTAACACAAGAGATGTTTTAGGAAATTTTGTCAGTAATGCAAGCAATTTTCTTGCAATGATGAATATTGCTATACATTGATGATAGTAACTCCAATGTGTTATTTCTTGCATGAATGGAATAGGAACATAGGTGTCCAAGATAACATTGGACATATCGTAGCGTTGTGAACCCATGTATTTATGAACACTTCTTTCAAACATACATTAATGCTGCTAATGAAGCTATGTAATGACATAATGTACTTCAATAGTTTCTATTACCTTAAACCTTTAAACATTTTCATGCTGATTTATTACTTCTTGTCTTTCTGTTTGCCTGTCTTACCTAAGTAGCCATGCAGGAGACAAGGGGGTTTCATCTGACCAGATACCAACTCTTTTTAGTCAACCTGGACAAGCACAAGAAGTGGGCCCATGTGTACCTCATGAGGTACAACAAGACCAAGTGCAGGGCCCTGCACCTGGGTTAGGGCAAGCCTTGGTATCCATACAGGCCGGGGGACGAAGGGATTGAGAGCAGCCCTGCTGAGAAGGACTTGGAGGTACTGGTGGATGAAAAGCTGGACACAAGCTGGCAATGTGCGCTCACAGCCCACAAGGCCAACCACATCCTGGGCTGCATCCAAAGCAGCATGGCCAGCAGGTCGAGGGAGGGGATTCTGCTCTCTACTCCTCTCTAGTGAGACCCCACCTGGAGTCCTGCGTCCAGCTCCAGATACCTCAGCACAGGAAAGACATGGACCTGTTGGAGTGGGTCTAGAGGAGGGACACAACGATGATCCAAGGGATGGAACACCTCTGCTGTGACAACAGACTGAGAGAGTTGGGGTTGTTCAGCCTGGAGAAGAGAAGGCTCCGGGGACACCTTATTGCAGCCTTCCAGTACTTCAAGGGGGCTTATAAGAAAGATGGGGACAGACATTTTAGCAGGGCCTTTAGTGATAGGACAAGGGGTAATGGTTTTAAACTAAAAGAGGGCAGATTTAGACTAGATAGAAGGAAACAATTTTTGACAATGAGGGTGGTGAAACCCTGGCCCAGGTTGCCCAGAGCGGTGGTAGATGCCCCGTCCCTGGAAACATTCAGGGTCAGGCTGGACGGGGCTCTGAGCAACCTGATCTAGTTGAAGATGTCCCTGCTCACTGCAGGGGGGTTGGACTAGATGACCTTTAAAGGTCCCTTCCAACCCAAACTGCTCTATGATTCTATAAAACGTACAGTTTTAATTCCTGCTGTGGAACACCTGTAAGAATATACTCAAGAATCACCACTGGCTATTAGGTCTGGCTTCATCCCCTTGTTTGCATGATTAATTACTTTGCATTTGTGGGGAAAATAATGAAGTCTTTCTTATTTGCACATGTTTTTTTTTTCCATTTTTTTCCTTCACATTCCTCATACTGAATCAACATTTCTCTCACAACCCCACACACAGTCTACAGATGAATTTCTACCTTAAAGACACTAGCATGTAAATCCAAGGATGTGAATATTAAAGACATTTTTCATTTCTGAACATTTGCTCGAAAAAGAATATTAATAAAGTCCCCAATCTAATAACAATTTTAGAAGACAGAGAAAATTTCTAGACTAAAAAGCAAATTCATAAAAATATTTCAAGGATATTTTAAGATTGGTCTTAGGAATTCAAAAGAAAGAAATTACCTAAGTGGGTTTCAAAATGTTTTATGAGGTTTCCCAGCTGCTAGCCACTGCTGAACTCTGTATAGGACATTGGATAGTTCCCTTATCTCCCACATAATGAATTGCAATATTAATTACATATTAAAATTAAATTAATTACAGTATCAATTACAATGTCATTATTATTAAGTCTATGTCATACTGAGGAAATAAGGTTATGCCTAGAAGTAATTGCCATGTGTTGCACAAGAAAAAAGCTATTTGTATACAGATACTAAAAATATCAATCCAAATAATATTCTGTTACACACATACACTGCTTTGTTCTATGAGGAAGTGAAATCTTTTAACGTTGAAGCACTACATACTTATTTTTTATGGTGTCAGGAAGCAAAAAGGAGATAAGTGCCATTGAAATATTTTATTTAATTGCTACTGAAATTACTGTGCCAATCAAATTAACTGTATGTCCTACATTCATCCACTGTTTTAGTCTAAGAAATTAATCTATTAACCTGCAGTTTTCTCCAAATCATTGATTTAAATTTCATCTAGTAAGTAAGATCAGCTATGGATCAAGCAACTTGTTGATGGTAGCCAGCAGCAATAAAGCAGCCCTTAAGGGGTTCTTTAATCACCTCTTGTACGTTGTAATCGCTCTTTCTCCACGGTACAGAGCAGTGTTTGGGCCCGTTCCAGTAAAAGCCCAATGTAGATGCTCTGAATTGTTCTCTGGGAAGAGCCTGCATCTCTCTGGTGACTACATAAGGAGAATTAGGAAGCTAAGCTGCGAGGTGCTTGAAACTCTGTAATGCTTATTATGCTTGTAGATGAGAAGCTGTAACTATACAGATGTAGAAAACATGATTCACCCTGCCTCTAATATAAAACTCTGTCTTATATTACACCGTGTTTAGCTGTTAGACACTGTGCTTTTGGACAACAGGACTCTTGTCATAATTTTGTAATGATTGATATAGCAACTCGCCGGAACACAATCTAACCTCAGCTTCAGACAGGTATCATAGAAGACATTTCCTCTCCCTAAATGCATGCAGTATAGAAGATAGAGAGCAGATAGAAAGCAGTAAATACTTAAAGCAGACAAATGAGGTTGGGAAATCAGTAGCACAGAATAAGAAAAAAGAAATAATCTTGTTTTACTGTAAAATGAAAATGTCTCCACTTATCTAAACAACATCAGATGGAAGAACTATAACATGGCAAATGATGTAGCTCACAAATAGAGCAGCTGTAACAGTATATATGGAGGCTAACGATTATACATACGGAATATAACTCAACAGTTCAGAGATCAGTAACAAATAGGTCATAATTCAGTTATGAGTCTGATAAATTTTAAGTCTGATAAGTCTACACACCCATCTATTTCATCATGGAGTTAAAAAATGCTTGCTGATAATTGAACTTACTTTGTAGGTACTTTTTTTTTTTTAATTTCTGCTTTATTTAGCTGTGTCATATTGCGATCATAAATACAGGAAACAAAATACCTTTGTTTGTTTGCTTTTTCTTTAAAGGACCCGGTCTTGTTACTTACTCTGTTAAAATACACACTTGGCTTTATTTAGCGGGGTTCATGAATCAACATATATGAATCCCTTGTGTGCATGCAGCACATATGTTAATCTACACGTACATACAAGGAATCTTCACAGCTCAGAGATCAAGAACTCATTTTATCTTCTCTGAGTCAACTGTTGATCACATATATATCTAACTAATCCCATTGAAAGAAGGATCTGGCCGGTAGAGGCACAAAGCTGGATGAGAATCACAGATCCGCAGGCAGGGGAAATTATCACCTCATGCAACCTAAGAGTAAAATGCCTGTTCTACCGTGACCAAGCCTCCTCGCAAGGTCAGCAGAAGCAGACAGGCAACAAAAACTAGTGTATGGTGGCAGATTGGAAAAGGTAGCCCAGCAGAAGTGAAAGCTTGTCTGGGCACAGACCGAGGGCTCTGGCTCCAGGCAGCTGCTGAGGCAAGCTGGTGCTCTGCTTACCAATGCTGCAGTACCAGCCAGAAGTGCTGGGGCAAAAACCGCTGTGCTGGCCCTACAACCAGCTTCTCTTCCATGTTTTGCACTGTTACTTTCCTGTGAGGACTCTGGAAGTGCTGTGCATCACCTGTTTCCACTGAAATCCCTGCTTACTTTAAAAGGGTCGTTGTGACACCTCAAATCCCTTTACGTTTGATGGATTTAGGCTCCCGAGAGAAGGGACACCACAAGTAGTTTACGTATAACGGGGAAGAGAAAGGAGAAGGGGAAAAGGAAAGGGGAAATGGACACAAGGAAAAGAAAGGAACCCAGGTATAAATCATGAAGCCTTTGCCAAAAGTGTGATAACATGGTACCTTAAAAAGTCATTAAATCCATGATCTTGAACTTAAAACTTTAAATAAAACTAAATCTTCTGATTTAAACCAGCCACAAGCCAGGGAATTCAGGCTTAAGAATCGGATCCTTTTAAAGTCATTTTATTCTAGCTTGGTTTATCAGTGTACTTACCAGGAGCAAATGTACCCTCTACAGATTATACACATCATGAAATCTCGAGCAGTCCTGCCAAGACCTGGTGATAAGTTGCTATAACAGCAGTTTGGGGTTTGAGAAATGCACTTTCCTTCGCACTCATGGCAACAGGTGACCTAGTGGTAATGACATCATTAACACATTTCACCTTTTTAAGCTCTCCCGCTGGTGTTTTACTTACACCATTTTATGGAGGAATCATTTCATTTTGGTGTTTCGAGTCCCTTGTGTTCTTAGTGGTATTTTTAAGAAAATAAACAGAAAAGTGGAAGGAGACCATCCTCTGGGATATGTATTTTGGAAGGAAACCATCTGATTCCATCAGCAGATTCTGTCTTGTATGAAAAACAACTTGGAAATTTTTATAGCAGAACAGATAAGATTGCAATCAATCTAATTCAGTTTTCCCTTCAGGAATTGGCAATACCTCCTTTTTAATAAGCAATTATTAGGTACTTGCCGCATTTTGTAACAGATTCTCCAGACAGATATGTTTGCATTTGTAATGCAAATGTAAGTATGTATATTTTAAAAAATTAATAGTGTCTCAATTCATTATTTGATGAAGTCCTTATGGACTCTTCACTCTAGATACATGTGCAAGAAGGATCTTTTGTTACTCTTGTTGCTATGTCCCTATGTCATGCTCTATGTACCCTCTGGGTACTGATTCTTCAGAAAATATTGCTAAATGAGCTGTTCGCCTATTCTATTGAAAAGCTATCTTTCCAACATCTCTCAATTCTTTTTATCATGTAAATACAAAAGAATCAAAACCCACTACCTTCTATTTAACAATTGTAACTTAATAACATCCTACAACTGAGATTTTTGTTTACAAAAACATTTGTCCTTGACAACTTGCTCCCTTCAGCAACAATATGAAAACAAACTTAACTCCTGAAAGTTACTGAAAAGAAAAAAAAAAAAAAAGACAACCACAAAGTACTGGTAGTACAGCACATAGCAGCAAACAGTACAGTATATGGGAGCATTTCTGAACCCTGTGGGGCCAAATTCTGTCTCCATTGACATCAGTTGGACGTTTATCATTGGATTCAAGAGGATCATGCCAAGACTCCAACCCTGAAAAAGGGGCTTTCGAATGTGTTGAATACTTGAACAAATCTGAGTATGTGACACCTTTATTATACTCCACAACAATACAAGACAGAACTGGGTTGTCTCAAGAAGAGAAAGAAGCAATTGCTGTCTTCAACTACTTAATGGGAGGTTACAGAGAAGGTGGAGCCAGACTCTTCTGGGAATTTGAACACAAAAAGACAGGATGCAAGGGACAGGGGTTGCAACAAGGAAAATCACAAACAGATAGTAGGAAGATTTGTGTCAGTGCTAGTAGTCAAAAATGAAATGTGTTGTCTGGCAAGGCTGTGGAATCTCCATCCTTGAAGACATTCAAACCTTGGCTGTGTATGACCCTGAGCAAGCTGATCTGACCTAGAATTTGGTGCTGCTGTTGAGTGGAAGATTTGGATGGGAGGGAAGGGGAAGGGGAAGGGGAAGGGGAAAGGGGAGTGATCTTTGTTCAATTTTGCACGTTCAATCCTTAGACAGTACATTCCTAGACTGTAAAGTGACGGACCATTCTGTGATTTATTTTTGCTCAGAATATGATTTGCATCTGCTAGGAAAGTATTTGGACAGTACACAGCTATAACTTTTTTTTTAATGTTATCCTAAGTGTAAACTCATGTTAAGAAGCCCTTGGAAGACAAGCAGGCACAAGTTAGAAAGACAATACAAAGCTGTTTGAAAAGCTTTCCTTCCCCTTCAAGAAGACTTTTGTGACTTGTACCTTGTTTGAAAACAGTACAACAGCAGTTCAACAAAAATTGCTAATAAAATGGGGATTGAAAATAGTTTTGTTGTAGCTAGTAAGTTAAACGTAACCTGTGACTGGCCACACTAATTGTCTCTGCTTAGGCTTTTTCTTTTACTGTTTTTTTCACTGTACTGGGCAAGTGGAAGAAGCATGATCAAGTCCTCATCAAGGGAATGAAAACAAGGGTTCTATTTATGGCGTAATTGTGGTCCTCAAATCTGAATTTAGAAGATACTAAGTCTATTCAGGCCAGTTCTTCAAATGGCATGAACTTGTGTAGCCCTCACTGCATCTAAATGTTTTTACACCAATTTGTGCCTCTTGAGGATCTGAATTTACTGCACCGAAAGGTTAGCAAGTACAGCTCCCAATGTTCTTGGTACAGAAGCTAGCTGTGGCTCAAGAATGCATGGATCGTGGGTACACCAACAAGCTACCTACTGTAGCGCATGGACATAGGGCACATCCATTACTGTGGCAATTTTGTCCCAATACTGCTTTTAGTCTTTCACTTCATGTCAAATATGAGATGTTCCATCACCAAGCATGTTAACTTCCTTTGTGGTTAAAGTAGGGGCAGATGTCCCAGACAAGCTCCTTGCAAGTTGATCCTTAAACTTACTGGCCACTTGGTCATTAATCCACAGCTTGTTTTCCAGGTTCAGTGTAGGGAAAGACAATGTCAGAAATACCTGCAGACTAGAAAATAAAGCAAGCCCTTGGTCTCAAGAAAGCAGCTTAACAAAATGACCAAACATATTTCACAGACTTACACGTCTAGTTCCTGTCACACCAAATGCTATCACACCTCTCGAGACAACCACCTGCCAAGTTTCGTTGTTCAGATTACATACTATTTGATGCACCCTTCATAGCTCTCCGTACCTCAGAACTGTATCTTCCCTGGGATTTTTAATTTTACTAATTTAAGACAATTAGTACCAAACAGGATCTTCAGCCACAAACAAGAACATTAATTCTCCTATGCAATGATGGACTGCTGTAAGGATAAGCCTTTTGTAACGCAACTAAGAACAGTAGTCAAAGATCTTTGTTTACTACAAATATTTCATTTTCTGTGCTGTAGCAAGGTGTACATTTACATCCATCATTTACATCTCCACTTGTCTACCATACTGAGGGCAGTCCCCTAGCAGAAGGACGTTTCTAATCCCTCACAATTCTCTGCGTACAGTGGATATTCCAGAAGTCTTCAGAAGGCACAGGAGTCTTTTCATTAACCGGCTATGTTCAGTCCCCTGGGATGATCCTGACATCACAAGAGACATCAGAAGTATGAAGGAATAGGAGAATTATTCTTACTCACAATTCCTTTTTCAACCAGAAACAGAAATGTCCTGCCTAGCTGACTTTTCGTAGAGCGTCACCTATAGTTTGAGAGTTTAAATGCCCAGGATATGGGACCATGTTTTTGTAATTCATGCACATTGCAAAGCTTTAGATTTTATTTAACAGAACTTCATTTTAAAGAAAAATAGTAAATGGCACATCATGTAATTGCTATTTATTTTCATAAACATGAGGTATTTCAAAGTGCTATAAGACGCAGCACTAAATGTACATCGTTGGAAGAAATTAAACACAGAACTTTGCAGTTACCCAGTTCTATGCACCAAACATTAACAAATACATTAACTGGAAGAAACAGGCTAGGAAAAGGCATATATAGTAAATTTCTTTACAAAAGTTTCTTAGTTCAAAAAAGTGATAAAGTAATATCTACTCAAAACTTTCACAACTCATTTTCATACGAAAATATAAGTATCAAATTTAGTTATGTATCAGCATCATACTAAAGTATACAGGCAATGTAAGAATTAGTACAGTACATAACAGAGATTAACAATATATTTGTATACAAAAACATGCTCCTCAAACATTGAGGTATTACAGTACTTAGGTATGAACTTCCAGTCTAATACTGGTAGCAAAAGCCACCTCTCATAACCCAAGACATGTACAAAAGGCAAGTGTGTAGATGGTATTTACAGAAAATTCCCACGGGGGTACAAATGCCAACCCCTAAAGTAACATCTGTTAGAACATAAGCACCATAAAACTTAGGAATGAATGTTTTAAAACTCTACTAGATGTCATCAGCAGCTCCAAATGCTCACAACAATTTGAAAAAAAAAAAAAAAATCCCCACCATCTACAGTTCTTAAGAAGAAAAACAAAGGCAGTCCATTGTTGTTTGGTAGTCTTGCAATAAACTCCTTGCAAGAACATCCATTTGCTCCGTACCCGGATAATATAGTTTGTCGATTACTTCAGGGACTGGATTGAAAGTAAAACCAACATTCTTAACGTCAAAAAACACAATTTTTTTTTTTAAAGAATCAAAAATGTGCAAAGTGGCAATGACTGTCCTGGTCAGCCAAAACAAAACAAAACAAAAGTTTAGCAAGTCCGCTTGTATTCTATTTTCTTTAGCAATTGCTGTTGCCTGGCTTGCAATTTTTCCTTTTCTAGCAGTAACTTCTGCTCCTCTGCCTGAAGGGAATGAACATATTCAGTGGCTTTTTTCAAGATGACAACTTTTGCAGCTTTCTCATTTTTAACCAGTTCTGGAACATGGTCCCTTAATGTGAGGAAACTTGACCGTAGATCATTACGCCGCTGACGCTCCAAGATATTATGGTTGCGTCGACGTTCACTATCCTCTGAATCAGAGTTTCGAGGACTTGAACTCTTAGACTTTGGTTGGATAGTGGGTTTTACTGGACGGGGCACCTCGGTTTTTAACTTCTTCTGCGGTGGAGCATCTTCACTCTCCATGTATGGAGAAGGAGCGGCATAGTTATGCTGCTGGTGAATTGGTGCACAACGCTTTAAAATCAGTTCATTCGGCTGTGTCCTGACTGATGCAAAAGTGGTATTTTTAGGACGCACTGTAATAGTAAGGGTGGTAACAGCCTTGTTGGAGGAGGAGCGTCTTTTCTCCACTGTCACAACATCTATTTCTTCTTCTTCATCCTCTTCCTCCTCATCTTCATCGTCTTTTGGTAACAGAAAATGGAAAATAAAATAGACATTATTCTCACAGAAAATACCTCGAACAAGTATTAGCCCAGATGTATTTATTGACAAAGTATGTACAGTAAGAGCAGCAATGAAATAACTGATGGCAAAACCAGGGTGTGCCCACCATCTGTAGTCAGATATAGATCTGTAGAACTACGTAATGTACATGAAATGACTGAAGAACAGTGATTTCTTTAAATTTAATTAGTTGGTTTTTTAAAACGCTTCTAAATTTTCTATCAAAGCGGGGCCACCACCCACATAATCGCAGCGGCAGAAAAGAGTTTTTAGATGGAATGTATGTATTTTGAATGGAATCGTAGAGCTGGGGTACAAAAGGCAGGCACAGTGCCACAACACGGCCCTTGCTCGGTAGAAAAGCAGCAGAAAATTAAACAATCGCCGGGTTTGTTCTGCGGCAGAAGGTGAAGCTGCTCCTGCCGGGGACCCTTTAAGCCGGCGCTTGGTGCACTGCCAAGAAGACAGCTGTTGGGAAGTGCTTCCTCACCCAAAGCTGTCAAACCAGACATTAAAGGGACAGACTTTGAAACCCGGGACGGATCACCAAGTTTATGGCGACGGTCATATGGACCAGCTCATCCGCACACGCGAAACCACGTTTCGGCCCAAGGGGACTTCTCTGCAGGCAGGGATAGGAGACGTTTCTGGGCATTTTAGGTTCTGCCAGTGAAGTGCTGCTCTGAGGGGCCATTAGCTTGCTCCAGCCTTCCCAAATCACGCCGAATGGCACACACGGTCATCCCCCACGAACCCGGTCCCCAGGGGGACGGTGGCCGCCCGCTCTGTCCACCGCCCTCCCCAGCGCGGCCGCTGGGATGGGGCACGCCAGCCGCACCGGTGGGAGAAGGTAAGGGAGCCCCGCGGGGATCCCCAGCACCACGCAGCCCCCACGGGTAGAGCCTACTGGCCGGTGAGACCCCCGCCCCGCCGCTCCCCGGGACTGCTGCTGCCAGGACTGGAGGCCGGGAGCCGGCCGCCCCCGGGCCCGTCGCTGTCCCCAGGGGTCCCGCCGCTGCCGCCGCGCCTGCTGCCGCCTGCCGGCCGCCCCGCGCCCCTCCGCGCCTCCCGGCCCTTCGCGTCCGCGCCGCCGACGGGGACCGAACCGGGGCGCAGCCGCCCCCCGAGGGGACAAGGAAGCCGTGGGGGCCCGGCGGCAGCGCCGCTACCCCCCACCCCCCCGAGTACCGCGGACGCTTACCCGAGTCGCTGAGCGTGTCGTCCCCGGAGCTGCTGCTGGCCCGGCTGTCCCCGGCGGGGCGCGGCGGGCGGCCGCCCCGCGGAGCCCCGCAGCCCGGCCCCGCCGCCGCCACCGCTCCGGCGCGGCCCGCCGCCGCCTCCCGCTTGTTGACGGGGAAGGGGAAGACGACGGCCGGGTCCACGCACTCGGGCACGGCGGCGCCCAGCTCCGCGCGGCCGCTGGCGGCGGCGGGGCTGCCCGCGGCGGCGGCGGGCCCCGCGGGCGGCGGCGGGGCGGCGGGCGCCTTGCCCTGCAGCTTCTCGCTAACCGCCCGCTCCAGCTTCTCACGGGCGGAGAAGCCGCTCCACATGCAGTCCTGGATGATGATGGAGTTGAGGTTGTTGGTCACGCCGAGGCCGGTCTCGAAGAAGTCCCCTCCATCCGAGCCGCCCCACAGGTCGGCCTCGGGGGGCAGCAGGAGCAGCTCGGACGCCCAGTCCAGGGGGTCAGCGGGGCGGCAGCCCCCCATGGCCGCCCCTCCCCACGGCATCGGCCCCCCCCCCGGGGGGTGCTCCTGCAGCCCGGCCCGGCTGGGAGACAGGGGAGGGGTGGGCAGCAGCTCAAACTTTTTCCAGATGTCCTCCCCGGGGGGAGCGGAGTCCGGCCCGCACAAATAAAAATCATCTTCGTCCGGGTAGAAACAGGGCTGCAAAGAGTCGAACTCGAGATCTGGGTTCTTACTGACCATTCCTGGCATTACGGGTCTCTTCTCGCTGATCCCTGTGTCGGGCAATGGTTTGAGAGACAGGTTTTATGGGTATTTCCACCAAGGGGAAGAAGAGAGGTTCTCCAAAGACCTGAAACTAAACCAAAAATAAAAAAAAGAAAATCAACCACAATTACAACACGAAGAAACAAACAGACACGAATGTGACTCCCTTCCTCTTAACCGAAGAAGAAAAAAAGCCACCACCACATAATAATCCCATCATCAACAGCAAGAAAGAGGGAGCCTTTTGCAAGTTGAGGAAAAAATGCCTCTCACACACCTTTCCTCCCGACTCAAGATACTCTAAGAAAAGCGCTCAGGTAGTGCTCCCACATGCAAAGCTTTCCGCCGCCCTCAGCGCTCCGTGAGGACGCAAAACCAGCCGGCAAAAGTACAGCGAGGATGCAAAGCACCTCCGCGCTTCTGCACATAGCACTCGCCCGCTCTCCCCGAACTGCTTCCAACGCTCAAAACAGCAGAGTAACTGTAGACAGATGCAAGGCTTTGATACCGTAATCTCTCCAGAAAGCTCTCTTAATATGCCAGCAAAAGTAGAGGAAGTTTACTCCTTTTGTCATCTGCGGAGCAGTGCAAAGGGGAGAGAGAAGGATGCAAAAGAGGGGGCGGAGGGGCTCTTTGCAACTTCGCAAATCGCCAGTTCATTCACTCAAAGCGAGCCAGAGCTCCGCATAAAACACAAGGGGGAGGGGGGGAGAGGAGGAGGGGAAATTCAGCAGCAACAGAAATTATCAACCTTATGTAATAATCTCACGCACAAAAATGCATTAAAACCACCCCGGCGCCACCAACAAAGCCTCCTGGTTTGCCAAGAAGGTACGGGAAGTTTTTTTTCTCCCCCTTTTTCCAGCTTAAGACAAGAGCAACGGAGAGGTCGCAAGGACAACAACTTCGCGCGTTTTGCCACTTCATGCAATCGAACCTCCTGCAAACCCGGCAGCTTTGCAGCACTCTCACCTCCGGAAAATGCACGCTGCCGCCCTTAGGTCGGCCGGACCCCCCACTCACTAGCCACGACCAGCCAACCACAGCCCCATCCCTCTTCCGAGACCTCAGTTGCATCAGACATTAAAAAAAAAAAAAAAAAAAGACTTTAAGTCCAAAAAAAGACATTCAGCGTCTTCCTTCAGCTCGGTTAAGGTAACGCGAAGGGAAATCGTTCTGCTGGGTTCACAACAGCTGACGCTGAAACGGAGACCAGAAAAAAAAAAAAAAGCCATTAAACGCCTTATGATGAAATGCAAAGAAACAAGCCCGGCTCAGCTGCTCTCCCCCTGCCCCGCCCCCTGATGACTTCCAGTATTGTACATTTTTCTACTCGCGAAATACATTAAACCGTTAAAAATGCAAAGCAGTAAAGAGGCACCTACAAAAGACAGGCGATCTCAGTGCGACAGCTCCAAAACAAAACAAAAATATCCTCCAGGATTTTCTTCTGCTCAATGAAAAACCCATTCACGCACTGCAATGTCCCTGCGCTTCCTTTCCCTTCCCATCCTCCCTAGTTTAGCAACTCAAATGCGATGTGGAATTGTATTTATTTGATTGGTTTTTTGTCCTCCTGCTTATTACAGCCCAGACCCTGCAGCTTCCTCTTCTTACCTCCTTGGTGATGGTGGTGGGTGTTGCAAGGGGGAGGAGTGGCGGGGGGTGAGGAGGGGGAAGGGGGAAAAAAAAAAAAAGGCAAAAAGAGAAAAAAAAAAAAAGCAGATGATCTTGGATGTTGCACTTTGCTGAGCGCCAGCCCGCCCGGCCCCCGCGGCTGGCCCAAGCCTCCGCATTCACCCTTTGCTTGCAGACAGATGACTGTCACTGGCTGGCTTTGAAGCTGCTGGATATTATTAACCCCCCAAAAAGGCATTAAAAAAAAAAAAGGGAAGAAAAAAAAAAGAAAAAGCTGACACACCCCGGGAGGGAAGCATTTAAAAACAAAAAAAAGCCAGAGAGGAAAGCGAGAGCAGCCTAACCCCACCTCCCCCATTTCCATACAGCCAGGGAGGTGCCTGGCATTTGGCGCCAAAAGCCCCATTCGCTCTTTATTCTCTGCGAGCGGAACGAGGGCCCGCTCCCGGAGCGCCGGGGGCGGAGCGGGGAGGGCGCCCGGCCGCCGCGGGGGGCCGGGGCCGCCTCCGCTCCGCGCCAGCCCGCGGAGCCCGCCACGGCTGCTGCCCCTTCGTGCCCCCCCCATCCCCGCGCCGCCCCGACCCCCGAGCTTGGGGGACACGTCGCCCGCGGGCCGCCGCTCTCCCCACGCCCGGCCGCGATGTCCCGCGGAAACACCCGGGGCAACTAAAATAAAAAAAAAAAAAAAGGCATAAAGGAAGTGCGGGACGAGAGAGTCGCTTCGACCCTGAGCTTTGTAAATCATTAGTAATAATCACCCTGCAGTGACCGCCTCCCCTCAGGCGAGCGGCGGCTTGCAGACCGGCGCCGTGCCGGGCCGCCCCGGGCGCGGCTGCCGGGGTGGGACGGCGGGCGGGCCGCCGGGCAGGCCCGCGCTCCCCCGCGCACACCTCTCGGCCGCGGCTCGGCGCGGCGCGGCCCGGCCCCGCCGCACTGGGCATGGACACTCGGCGGCAGCCGCCGCTCCCGCCGTCCCGCTGCCGACGGCGACACCTTGCGGAGGGCCGGCGGCAGCGGCGGCGCGGCGCTCGCCCGGCGCCTCCTCGCATACCCCCAGCGGCGGGGCACCCACCGCTCTCTCGCCTCCTCTCCCCGCGGGCGCGGCGGCAGCGGCGGGGCCGGCCGCGGGACGGGACGCGGCAGGACGGGAGCGCGGCGCTCTCCTCGGCGGTGCGCGGCGGCGGGTACGATCCCGATCCGGCCGCCGCTCGGGGCGGTGCCTCCTCGCTCATAGGCTGCAGGTTGAGGCGGGGACTCGGGCGTCGCTCGCAGGAAGGCTGGTGGCGGCGGGCGGCCGCTTTGTGTGGGGCGGTGGGGCCGCCGGGGCGCCGCGGGCGGGGCGGCGCCTCCCAGACCCGCCTCGGCCGGCGGTGGGGGCGAGCCCGGGGGCTGCAAAACCGGCGGCCGCGGGAGGCATGGCGGAGAGAGAGCGAGCTCGGCGTCGATGCAGGCGACTGAGGACGGGGAGGCTCCTTCCAAGAGGGCAGAATAAACCCTGGCGGGGGCAGGGGTGGTCCGTGTACCCCTCCACCTCGCCCCCTCCACAGGATTTTGTGCCGGCCGTGCCGGCAGGCCCTGCCTCTCCCCTGTGGCGATCCCCCCTTTCGCCTCCATCTCGCGCTTCAGTGGCCAAAACTCGGAGGCTCCGTCAGCCTTTCAGTGTCCTGAGGTGGCCCGGACAGTCGGCTGTGGTGCCCGGTGCGGTGCTGAAGCCGGCGGGTGTCCAGGGCGGCACAGGGCTGGCCGGGCAGCACAGGGCTGCCGGAGGTAGCGTGATGGCGGCGGCTGGGCTGCCCGTGGAGGCCAGGCTGGTTGGGTTGGCTGACCAAAGGTGACAACTGCTTTGACATGGCCCCAGCCGGGGCAGCGAGCTTCTGCGAGACTCTGCTCCCCCAGCTTGCTCCCACCCACCTTTTCCCTCCATGCAGAGGTGGCTGGGTGCAGTTTGGCGAGGAGCCTGCGGTGGGCCCTGGCTGAGAGCAGAAGGGGCACCTGGGCGGTGAACCCTCTCTACCAGAGCTTCCGAGCGAGCGCGCTCCAAGCAGGCTGTGCCGAAGGTGACTTTTAGGTATCCCGCTATGAGTTACGACTTGGCTGGGAGGTAACCGCCGGCTGGAGTCAGCTGCGGGAGGGGCAGCGCACCGTGGAGCAGAGGAGCGCTGGAAGGACTCCTGCGGGGATTTCAGCCAGCCCCCGTGGCAGGAAGCTGGTGAGATGTCTGAGGTCAGGCTTGCCTGAACTTCCGTGGTGTGGCCTCCATTCCTCTAAGGCACAAGATTCAAGACAGAGGAATTCATCGATTAGCTCATGTATGCTCAGAACTTTGAAGATGCTAAGTTATATTAAAGTGCTGAGCTTTATTAATTTGTGTTTGGATGATTTGGCTGGACAAAAAAGGTGTCGGTGGTTGGGATTTTTTCCCCCTCACATTTCAGTAGCCTTGAACAGGTTGCAGCTTGTGAGGAAACATGAGCAGTTAGTATGTGTTTCATCGGATGTGTGAACGATTTATTTACACTCATCAATAGAGGACCTTCCTCAATTTAAACAATTATATGTGATTTGCTCCTTTAAAGTAGTCTTCTGCGTTTCCTTCAGTGTTTTGTATAGGCAAATATTTGTGTGTCCATACCATAGAGATGGACATGAGCTGCTATCTGATTATTGTTAATTTGTTATAAATTCTCACCTAGATTTTCTCAGCAACCTTTTTAAATTTTCCTTTTTCCTTTTTTTCATGTGTATGTGCATGGGAATAAAGCTATCAACTCTTAGGGAAGTTCTGCTGTGGTGTGTGATATCTTTTGTAGTACTCTGGATGAGAACACTAATGAGGGGTAACACTCAAGACAAATCTTTTAAAGTAACATTCATTGTAAAAACAAAAAAACCCCACCAAAAACAAACCAAAAACCCCACCAAACAGGAAATGGAAAGCAGTACGCTGAGAAACAGTGCCGTTTATAAGCACTATCTGTTTAGGTAAAAAGACTTGTTGAAAGCCCAGAACTATTGCTTTGTCTTGTACCGTTGAGAAAGACATGGAAAACATTGCGCAAAGCTTTGGAAGGACTGCACAAATCTTTGTGATGTTTTGGCTGTTGCTTACTTTGGGCTGTTTTATCAACATTTACTTTTTTTTTCTGATCCCTCCTGTCCCTGAAATGGCATGTATCATCAGGAAGCTTCAAGGCAAATGGAAACCTGAAATTACTTGTAGTTACTGTAAATTTATTATTACGTCATTTCACTGAAAAAACTTGGGAATTAAGATGTGCTGATACTAGAACCGGGTCCCAATACAGACCAGTGGTGTAGCAAATATTTTAAGGCGTTGTAAACAAATTCACTATCTGGAAAAGTAGAAAAGTATGTATAAAAAAGTGTATAAAAGGCTAAAAGTTATTTTTGCTTACACAGTAAGAATCTAAGTAGATCCGGTGGTCTTTAATTTGTCCTAACAAGGAGCCTGACAAAGCACTGTGCTGAGAGCTTGGACATACATACCTGGGCATAATGCATGGGGAGTTACTGGTGTTCAGAGCTACTGAACGTTTTCCGTTTCGTCATTACTGATTCATTAAGGAATGCTGCATAAGGCAAATTTCTCTGGCCACACATACCTTTCTCTCACCCTTACAGCCTGCAACTACCAAGAAGATCAAAAGAAACGGGACAGTATTACTTGATATGTGCGCAGTTGTCTTCCTCAGAGGCACCCAAACTTTGGTACATTTCTGAGTTTTCTTTGCTGATCAGAAGTAATGTATATACTCTCATGACTCTATGTTAAATTGTAAAAAGGGTTTATAAAGGGTTTCCTTAATTGGGGGTGGAGGGGAGGTGTGTGTTCTGAGTCTACTTGGCAAAAGTGTGGTAGAATTGGAATGATTTATCCCTGTTCTGTCTCAACCAGCAGAAATTATGTGTGAAGCATTCTGTGTAGGACTAGAAAGGACATAAGTATGAACACTCATAGAGCTGGGATTTTTATTTTTTTTCTTAAGGACCTGATGCACTACCTATGAAATAGCAGTAGTAGCATTTTCAGGCGGATTAAGCGTTTGGAGGTAGCTGTTAAAGTTAACATAAGAGTTACAAAAGCTGCCAGATTGAGAGCAGCAGATTTATTCCTGCATACCTGCAGTAGACTTGCTAGGTAGCTGTGCAGCTGCTGAGTGTGTGTAATCTAAAATATTCCTCTTGACACTCTCTCTGAAGGTAGAGTCCGGTATTACTTTTACCCTCATTGAGGTGAGACAGGGTAAGGGACTTGCCCAGTGTCACATATGGACATTGAGGCAGATTTTCCCAGTGTGCTGATTGTAACAGTCTGAGGTGGCAGTTGCTTTCCCACAAGTTCTTGCAGAGTGCGTCATCATCATCCACGAAGATGAAAGAATAGCACAGCCTCTCAAAGCCATTGGATGTCGCCTCTGCAAAGAATGCCATCGCCAGTGCTACATGCACAGACGTTCTTGCGACGTGAAAACTCCCAAATACCAGCCATAATACCTAGTGCTTGCGTAATGTTTCACATGACCAAGGCATTGCACAAACACAGACATTGAAAATTTTGAGTTGTTTCACCTGCAGTCACCACAGAGGTCACTAGCCAATCTCACCTGTGCATTCAGAAGCATTTTAGGAGTACTGAGTAATCAGAAAACTAATTCTGTTTAGTTAAAACTAATTTTGAGGTCATACTATTCATAAGAAATACGCTGATAATAGAATATCACTCTGGCTGCTAAGAACAGAGGAGATACTGGTTTTAACTAGGTAACTACGGCTGAATGCTCCACCTTTAAGTGTTCCCAGATATATCAGAAACCATCTTTCAATAGTTAGTGAACAGAAAAAGAGCTTTCTTCCTTCTGGGCTTTCTGTGTACATTTGGTTTCTTCAAAAGCGGTCAGTTGGTCAGACCAACTCCCTCAGCTTGCTTTCTAGCTGCTCAGAGAGCATTGGAAGATTTTCATTAAAACCAGAAGGACTAGAAATGTATTTTTTAGATTTGGCAGAAGCTGATAGCAGTTGCTCAGGAAAACATCCTACTTGCAACAGATTTTTCAAACCCTATATATGGCTAGATAAACATCTAAGCATTTGGTATCTTACAGTTGTATTCTAAAGCAAAGCAAAACAAAACAAAAAGAACTTCAGAAAGTTACAGATAAGACCAGTAAGTGAAATGTAATAGAAACAAGGAGTTTTGAGACCTTGCTTTCTGATGTTTCTCTTTTATGAGAATTTTTAATGTCTAATTAAGAATGAGCTTATTAACTTTTCTTGGTTAAAATATTAATAGGATCTTCTTTCTCTCTCCAGTTCCCATTTTTAAAGCAAACTTCAACAGTTTTAAGATTTTTTAGACCTTTCCCCCTCAGTAAAATTTCATTGAAACTGCCCAGTGAGTTCAGAATTCATGTCAGGGAACAACAGACAGATAACTCTCTTGAATGTGCTTTTTTTCCCCTAGGAAACTAGGCCAAGAGGAAATCAAGTACCTGAATTTAAAAATTATAAATCTATTAAATTTCAGCATTCAAATATATACTTTGTGCACAAAAAATTATTATAGAGAAATATAACTCACTTCACTTAGTCAGGCTGCCACAAGAAACATTATTAATACAAAATCTGTGGATAAATTAATTTTCACAACATTGTAACCCCACACACATTATCACAGTAATTACTTCCTCCTAAATGTATACATAGTACATGAAAATATATCCTAATTGTAAAATCACTTACAAGCATTTATCATTCTTGCAAGTATTCCTTTATGAGTAGGTAGGTATAACTTTCCTAAATTTAATTGTTGCAGAAGTGTTTGCTGCTTAGTGACATACAGCATCAGTGACATAACAGTAGAATCGGATTGTTCTTGTGTTATACTCCTGTTTTTATAAATACCTGTGACACAGTGAATACATTTGATATGCACATGCATTTCAGGACAGCAGCTGTGGGAAAATATTTTTTCTGTAACAGGTGAGTAGGCCAGCTAAAAATGGCCTGATGATACATAATCAGACCAATAATAAATTTGGGTTTTGTTAGAATAATAAAAAGTAGATGAGTTGCTTCTTTTTCACTTTTCAGAAAGATTATGGTGAATGTAATTCATGTTCAGCACACAGAGACACTAATCTGTATCAGTGCTTTTGCATGTTTATTTGCCATGCTGCAAATAAACAGTAATGGTCATCTACCAGCAATTCTGAAGATATCAACGATGCAAATTTATACTGTGTCCTTCAGCCACAGCAAATATGGTAGACCTTTTGCAGGCGTGGATGTCTTTATAAAATAATCTCATCATAAGTTTTCAGTTTTTCTTTGAAAGTCAAGGGTCTGAGCCTATTCAGTCAATACCCACTCCGCTGCCTGTCAAAGCTAGGGAAAAACTCTTTGGAAAATTGACAGAGTGAAGCCCGGCAGAGTCATCCTTACGTTTCGCAGCTCGTAAGCACAGAGGGAAGAGAACGACGCTGAAGGGCAGCTTCCTGCTGCTTTTGACCCACTGCAGGTAATAGGCAGGTGGGAAGAGGACTGGTGAGGTCTGGCAGCTTCATCAAGTAAGTTTTTCTCCTCACAGGGGTCCATGGTAATGCTACAATGCCACTTCATCAGGAAGCCTTGTTGATCCCAGTTAGTTGAGTTCTATGGAAAGCTTAGTTTAGTTAAAATCTTCTTAATGCCACAGCAAGAAAGATAGGGCAGTGAACAGTGGAAGATCTCTGGGGTTGTTCACATGGCTTGTAAAATGGGCCGGCCGCTTACATAGTTTATCCCTGATTCTTACCCAGTTCCTCTTCTACCCGCCCCCCTCTGTTTTGTCATCATATATTCAATCATTTAGTGGTTTGAAGCATTACCATGTTTTAAGTTTATATGTGCTTAAAGGTTTTAACTTGTTTGGAGCAATTAGCCATTTGTGCATTTTTATGCAAGCTCACTTTACTGACTGTTTTTGAAACTTTACCTCAAAATATTTCATTGGTGGCAAAGCCTTTTTAAAGAATTCATTATCATGAAATATTTTACCAGATAATTCACTGAGACAAATGTGAAATGTGCAGTTGGGAAGGTAAAATTATAACCAGTCACATAAACCTGTCTTCATTAGCTCCCTTTCAAGCATCTCCAAACATTACCAATAGAGAGAGACATCCTCGGAGAGTGGTTTGAAGCGTGAATTCTTTAGTTTTCAGTTAGAGTCTGCTTTATGTTTGAGAGGAAGGCTTTCATTTCCTGCATCTGAGATTCATTTTTAAATGCAAGCTAACAGGAAGGTTAGCCTTTAAAGACTATTAGTGACTGGCTGGAGTGGTGTTGGTAACTAGAATATAAGCGGGGAAAAAAAAGAGAAAAATACAGACTTGAGTGAGTGAATCGGGGTATGCATCAAACTATATTCTCAGCTGGTGTCAATTGGTATGGCTTCCTTCCATTGGGACTGTGCCAGATGAGACCAGCAACAGATCTGTCCTGTCATGATTCCAACTTTAGTCCTGGGCCACAACTTGAAAGTAGTTTTCTGGATTGTTTAGTTTGTTCTTATTTTATATGCAACAGATAGAGCCTTTACTGATAATCTGTGGGACATTCTTCAAAGCTTTGCCATAAAAACTGTTAACAGCAGAGGAAACGCTTAACACTTATTGCAGTAATGAAAATATATTCAGACACATTAAAGGCCTTTATGGAGTTTTGATGGTTTTATTATTATTGCCATTCCTGCTTTAGTAAATCAGCGTGTCAAAGTTTTGTTTATTTATGTGTCACAGAAATTATTGATGTATCTCCGGCTGTAAGCAGAAATGTATGAAGGACTATGCCACAATCTTCAGATGTCTTACCATTTCCTCCTTCTTCTGCATGCCTTTCATAGTCTCCCAGAGAGAGCTGGCTGTGTCCTTAATGTCACTTGAGCTAATTCCCATGGGCTTCTGTGAAACTCTCAGCCCCCTTGCCAAGTCATGGACACCTGAGTCTTGAAAAAAGTGTTTGCCTCCTGGTAAAACAAATAAATGATTGCTAGAGATGAGAAACCAGACTCAACAGACCCACGTTTGCATCTGTTTTGGCAACTCCTACAATATATTCATGTGTTTAACATATTCATGCTTTTCCAGGCAAATGCAAGAGGGTTTTGTATGAGCCACAGTCTGTAAGTCAGAAAATTGCTTTGAAGTGAGCCATGATCAATAGGAGACTGAAAGAGGTGTCTCGTTCTGATCATTGTACATAATTATTGTAAAATTGTTTGACAGATTAAAGACTTTCAGAAGTAGAGAGCTTTAGAAGCAAGTGCCACAACAAATGTGGTTTATGAATTTGATTTTTTTTGTCTTCAGTGAATAATGAACCATTTATTGTACTGATCGTATTTGACATTGCAACATTCCTGTTGCTTGCAGTGTTCTGCTTTGAATGTTTTAGGGCTCATCAGCATTATACCTTTGGCCTTGGCTCTCCATATGTCTCAAAGATTTTGTGTGGCCACATATTGTTGAAGTATCTGAACACATACTACATAATCTAGACCTGTCAACTTCCCTCTAAACCTGTCTCTCATGGCATTGTGAAGCCAGTTCTGCTGCCTAACTCCTCAGTACCTAATGTTTCAGGGAAAAAGGAGAGAAAACCTGAACAAGAAGCATCCAGTATGTGGCAAACCAAGGTACAGTCAGAAAAAGGACAGTACAAGACAAGAGTCAGGGCAGCATGTTAATCTTGTAGCCTAACACCGAGAAGAGGGTATCAATGAGAGAAGAAGAAGTTGCATGAAGTTTTGGCTGAACGATATAAATCATCATAACAAGACAGTTTTCCTTTAAAACTGCTCACTGGTTTTGGTTTTGCTTTTATCAGAATGAATTATTTGATGGTCTGGAAGGACTTTTGATTTGGATAACTTAAAATGTCGTGGCAGAAGCAGCAGTTAAAGAAAGAATGTCCTTGCAACCCTTACTTTGTTTAAGAGTTTAAAAATGTTGCTATTTAACTTTAAGCTGAGGAAAATGAAAAACATGCATTTAGTGTTGCTTCCACTATTCTACAAGTGTAGATTTTTGATTGGTTGTTAATTTTTCTTTTGATCATTGTATAGGAGGGACTTCCTTATCTTATTGCTAACTGAAATATCCAAAACTGTAATCCTGGTTGGTAGTGCACAGCTATGTTCATGTGATCAGACTTTACATGTTAAATATTTTTTTGTCAGTAATCTAATATTTATGAGCCATTACAGTATTGAGGCTTTCTGTACTGATAATGCATATATTTGTTTTCCAGTGACATAATTTCATTGCTAAGAACAGTTTCTGTTTAACGTAACTGAAATGTTCTTGATATTCACAAATGTAATTCTGCATAATATCGAGGTTTACAATAGATGGGCCACATTAGCAAAGGAATACAGAAATGTACATTACTTCAAAAAAGCTGAAATCTATATTAAAGGAAGAAAGTGATGGTGAAAATTTATTATGTTTTGTTTTCATCCTGACATTACCCAAGTCTTCTAACAACAATTTTCATTGCATCAGTTCCAGAGTGCTAAATGTGTAGTGTTTTGGCAAGATCATTGCTTCAAACATACTAGGACTGTGCTGGCATTCCCACTCCTTCGACTTGTAGTCTGAGTGCAGGCAGCTACATCAGCATTAATGGGCGCAGAAAATCACATTCTTGTGCCAGGATTTCAGACTACTGGTAAAGACTTGTTCGTGGCTGGGTAGCAGCACAGACACAATGTTGGAAGGCATCCTCCTTCCAGTGCACCATGGTGCTGAGGACTAATTTTTTGTGCACTCCAGAAAAAATATTACTGAAATGATTCTTTTATAAGTAATTAAGAAATGACTATGCTTTGGCAGTTTAATGTACTTGCAAGAAGTAGCAAGAAAGTTAATATAGGTAAACATATTAGTGGGAGAAGAGTATTGCATTTAAATAGAAGCATGTATCTGTGTATATGTTCATGTACAAGTAGGTATGCGTGTGTGTACAGGTGTGTTTTTATACTCTAACTTACCCTATAGTAAGTGATTAAAACTGTTTATCTGCTTCATAAATGTAAAAAAAACCAAAAAACCCCAACAAAAAAACCCAACAGACATTGAATCCTTGTCTGTACTGGTTTTCTTTTTTACAGGACCATCTGCAGTATTATTTTCGTTAGCTGCCCTTACAGAGACTATAGACTACATCTACATGAGGCAGTAGAGCATGAAGACTGTCCCCAGCTCACCTAAACTGGGCTGATAAATCTACAAAGCACACTGTGCTGTTGATAGCTTGAGTACTAAAAGATATATAAACTGTATTTGCCTGGCCCACTGCTCAGGATAGTAAGTTTTGTCCCTTCACAAGGCTAATAATTTAGGCTCAGCATCATTTTGAAAGTGCTGTAGTGTGTTTCTGTCTGGCGCTAGCTTAACCAACGCCAGCCAGGCAACTGCATCATGCTCCACTGTGCTGTGTGGATGCACCATGTGATAAACAGGGATAGTGTTTGTCTTTAGCAGTTAAAAGAAAATTCATTGTGTATTGTATTTTTCTTATTAATCTTCATATTCACCTTTCAGAGCTATGAATTTGTCAAATAGTATGCAGCAGAGTTAGATTGATGATAAATGATGATAATTCTAAGGGAGGATGACATGTAGTATGGAAGAGTGGGTCCTTGGGTTTTGATTCTAGGTTTAGTTTAACCTTTTGACCTGTAGCAGATCATGGGTAAGGTCATGTTAACTTTCACGTTAACTTTCAGTTTTCCTCACTTGTAGAGTGGGGGTAATGACAGCACCTCTGTGAACTGCTTTGAGAACTTCAGGAAAATTGAATGTTGCTAATTAAACTAGTAAAAACCTATTAGATTTTTGGTTTGTAGGATGTTTCTACCAATGTGGTGGAGAACCAATACTCTGTAATGAAGGTAGAATTGCTTTACCATGTAGAAAGTAAAGCTAAATGCTGGAATGAAGCAGAGGAACTCATTTCACCTTAAGAGATGGCTACAGTGCAGACATGTACATCTGAGGTAGTCATTATAGGCTGCTTTTCTAGTCAATGAAGAACACTTCCCACAATCCATTTGACTTTCTTTAGATGTCTACTTTAAGTTGAGATGACTAATGCCTTATGAATAATGCTCATTATATAATTTAATCTTACCCCCTGCCATAGAGGTACCTCCAGCTGCTTTGTGTTGGTTGTGGTTGCTTTTGTTTGACTAAAGCACCACTTTCATAAAGTTTTTTTTTTAAGACTAATTTGGACAAGCAATCCAATATTTGTAATGGTGATACTATTTTTTTCCCTTTCCTTCCCACCCACATCTTACGTTAACCTTCAAAAATAGTTCATGAAGGATATAAATAGCAGTTGAAACCGCTTCTCATAGAATATCATCATATTTGAAAATAAGTGCTGAGTGTTGGTCAGCAACTGCTGTAAAAAATGAAAGGTAAATTTGGCATGCAGCAGTGAAATGCTGAAGTGGTGATTAGTCTTTTGACAAATAGATGAGTCTGGCTTGGCCAGCTGTCAGGCTGTATATTTTGCTATATTATTCTAATTGCGTTGCTTTTGGATTTGAACTGAAGTCAGGGTAATGACATAGAAAGATGTGTCACTGTTTAACAAGATTATAAAAATGTGTGCTCTGTTTCTGTACCTCCTGAGATGCAGTGGCATTTCAACCCGATCTGTGAATTGTGCCATCGCAGTCATTTACTTGTTAGTTGTAATGTGGATACAAGGTTTTTTTTAATATATTTACAAAAATATATGTTTCTACCTCTTTGGAACTGGTGTATTATTATATACAGAGAGTAACTACATGTTAGGACTGTATTATTTGTGCAAACTTGTTCCCATGAAATTATCTTTGAGAGGGTTCCCATATACATGTAAATGCTGCATTTTTTCTTGGAGCGGGTTGGGAATCTGAGTTAAAAATAAAGGTGGATAATGAAACGTGATGTATGTGTACATTACTTGTCCCATTATGCTGATAGCCCTGTATCTGGCATTTTGGAGAAAATGTGCAAAGATGATGAGTAAGCCTTTGTGCATATCCCATGGCTCAGAGAAGAAAAGAGGCTCTTCTGGGACTGGCATGTCGTTAGCGGTGAATATTGGAAAACCCCCTCTGCTTGTGCTGCCTTGTGCGAAGTGAGACTTGAAAAAACTTTCACTTCTTTTACTGGTTTGAAAACATATTTGACCTCTGAGAAAGGAAGCCAGGGAGAGCGTTGAATAAGTTGATTTACCATCTCTTGAAATACCTCCTTTACTGGTTCTGTGCCAGAATCTGAAGTGCTGTAGTGACAGCAGCCAAAAGGGAGTGGGGATTTGGATGGAGATAAAGGCAAAGATTAAAAAAAGAGGTCTAAACCTATATTTAATCCAATGGTCTCGTTATCTGAATCTGGCCACTTCCAGGAGCTCTGCAAACTTTTCCTTCAGTGAATGAATTAAGCCCTGTGTTATAACGACAAATTCTTCTTCTGGGAAATACTCGTGTTGTGTCACATTAACGCTACAGTGAAAAATTACAAACTGAATTAGATATAAAAGATATGACTTTTTACATCTGTGATGCATGTGGATTATGGAGGCAAAAATGACCCAAGAAAGTAGAAGCTATGTGTCTGAGTTGTTGAAATGCAGGTTTTGGAATGGCATCCCAGGAACAGCTGCTGCTGAGTACACAGGATTATGAGGGGTGCAGTGTGATTTTCAGTGAAATGTCTGATTTTTCTTCATGAAAACTTTTCTCTAGTCCAAGAAAAAAGGGGAATTTACTAGTGTTTCTGATAGATTTACTACAAAACATTGCTACTTGAACATGATTCTAAAATTTTAATTCATATCCTCATACCTGACTTCTAGCTTGTTGATTTCAGTAGAATTCTACTGATTTAAACCAGCTGAGAATATTTTCCACAGTCATCACGCTATGATTCACTTGAAGCGTGCTCCGGCACTATAAGCTGTTTGGGGCAGAGAGCTCCAAAGTCGTAAGAAAAGTGGTTTCAGGTCTCTTTGGAAGCAGATGTTTGCCCCTAAGTAGCAGTATTCAGCAGTGTACATCCTAATTTGAGGGTGCCTAGTAGTTAGGCACTGCAGAACTGAATTTAGCCGTACCTAGGTCACCCTTGTGATTCTGCGTTGCCTTTGGAAATTTTGGCATTGGGTGAGCTCTGTGCTTTCTATAGTTCTACCTGAGTCTCTCATCCTCCTTTTTTCCCCACTCCTTCATAGAAATGTCTAAGCAGTGGTTAAAAGCTCATGAGGTAAACATGTAAGGCTATGTTATACGTTCACTATTCCCAGACGTGACCTTTTTATTCTGCCATTTTTGCCCCATGGGTACATGGTGAGTACATCCTTGTTCTAGACCTTATGAAGTCCCATCGAAGCTGGAACTGAACCAAATGGACAGAGATGGACAGAGAAGCCTAAGTGGTGCCAGCAGCAGTTTTGAGCAGTCCGTATGAGTGTGCATAATGACAGTTTTGGAGAGAAAGGTGGCACCCATAGCATCAGAGCCATCACAGCAGGAGGCGGCAACTGTTTTTTTAATCAAAGTGGGAAGCAAGGCATGGCAAAAATGAAGGCTTTGGAATGGTGTGAGGACTTGACGAGAAGAGATTCCGAGTAAGGCTGAAGGCTTAGAGGCTTCGCGTAAGAAGCTTTTGAGCGGCTGAATTGCTTTAATTAGGAGCAATGGATTTAAAGTTCAGCATGCTGATGGAAAATAATCCCTTACAGAGCCCTTAGTGAGAATCTGAGTCCTTTCCTTTTGTTGTATATGGTATATGGGGATGTCATCAGAAAGAATGTTTGTTGCTTCTTGTTTATTCAGGTCAGGAGAGATGTTCATGAAATATGTAGTCACATAGTAATTATGTCATCAAATACACTGCTACAAAACTCTCCTCAGTGAAGAGGAATTTCCTTTACACCTGACGATAACATTTTTCAAAATAAAATATGTCAAAGCTTAGAAGTTTATCTTGGCAGAACATCATACCATTAAAGCAAGATTGAATGTATCCTGTCCAAATCTCTTGCTTCTTGTAATGGTGCCTAAGGCTACACTCGTCCAGATGTTGATACTACCAGCATTTACATTTTGAATGAAAAAACCTCTTGCTACCACAGACACTTTACAGTAGAAATTCTACCTTTTTTTGGAACAGCTTGTCTGATGTAATGCAAAAAAAATGTGATGGAAAAAAAAGTAGATTTTTTTCCCCTTCAGAATAATTTGCCCTTAGCAATAAGAATGAGAAAGGATGGTGCAGCAGCTCTTTCATTCCCCTTGCTTCCCAGTCCAGATTAAGATTGCATTATTTGTCCATAAATAGCAAAAAATTGCCTGAGTCTCAGGCAGGAAGCAGAAGGTGCTGCAGTAGAAATAGTAGTGAAAGGGCAAGCACAACTTTTCTTTGCACTAACGCTGGCCAGACATCATCAGCATTAAACTTAATGAGCCTTATTTACACTGAGTCAGCTCACACTGCTTTAGCCTTAAAGGGGCCCTAAAACAAGTGAGAATGGGAATCATTTCCTCTGAGTTTTGGTAATTAACACAACTACTCCCACGGGGGTCAGGAGATGGTGGTGAGACAACTCCATTTTCTTAGTTTTGTTGGATACCAAAGGCAGCTTGCAGCCTTCTTGCTGAAGTGGTGTGGTTTTACGAGATTTTATGAACGAAAGACAGGACCGAGTGATCAAGGAATGACAAAGGGATGAGATAACAGGACACTGAGAAGAGGAATAACATCTTTCTTCGTGTGTATTTTTAGGAAAGCCATATATAGTTCAGCAAGAATGGGCAGGCTTCAACTGGAATGAGACTATTATTTTTTTTAAGAAAAACTGTATTGCCCCATGCTGATATGCATTAAGATTTCTTTGTCCTGCTCTCACTTGCAGGTTTAGCTATCTTGTGTGTTTACATGTTTTGCTGGATTGGTACCTGAGGCTTGAATCTGGTAAAGAGATTCATGATGCAGCTGCATAGACTAATTTTCCAGTCTGTTGCTACTATTTCTGTACTGTAGCCTCTAAATTGGAGCTTACGGTTGAGTGTCAGCCTGAAGAAGAAAGGCATGGAGGATTGCTGATACTTTCAGGATCAGATGTTCAGTTCACCATCCTCCAGCAAACAGATCTTGGGCAAGAATTGGTCGGACCATTAGTAACAGTTCAAGGAAAGTCACGAAAACACTCACGAAGCAGAACGTGTATACATTACATTTGTCATGTATATGCGGTTTTGCTGTAGTGAGATACGTATGAGAAGAAACAAAGGTGAGACGTAACATACTGAGTCTTCCATACAAGTAACTTATAAAGGTAAATGATTTTCCCAGCTGCTGTTTTCCCCTACATAGAACCTTTGCATGGGAACACCTCAGTAGGAAAGATACTGGGATTGTGATGTGTACCGGGTTGATTTACAGGTTATACTTTGTCAAAATGCGAGGGATCAATCTTTTAAAAATCACTTCAGACAGTGATTTTATATAGTGGCAGTAACATCATCAGAAGTAGTATATTCAGCAAATACACACACACATGTGTTTGCTTCATATGTCATATACTCTTTGTTTTGTGCTTGCACTTCAAATAATTTCTGTTCAACCATGATATCCTGTGGCATGGATGGATGCTTTTTAGTAGAACAAGTAACATAATTCCTGAGTTAGAAAGGTCATAGATAGGGCAATGGGACTCGGGACCCAAAGCTGGAAAATGTATTAACATCGTTTAATCAGTCATACTAAATTCCACTGTGGCATATTTCCTCAACAAATTAGTTAAAAGGATTCTGGGTTCTGTCACTGGAAGAGAAAACACTTGATCTTTTATTCTAAAAGGAATATTTTCTCCTTTGATTATTGTGTCTGAAAGTTTTGGGCTTTTTTTTTGCATTTGCATGAGTGTTTATTATTGTTTATGCTGTAATGTTTAAAACCTTATATTAGGATACCTAGCTTCTCCTGTAAATTTTGCCAGAGCTTTGTTGTGCAGCCTTGATCAAATTACTCACTCCTGTGTCTCACTTTCACAGTATTCAGGTAATAGGCTCTCCAGCGCTGCCCTAAACAGTAGTGTGTCTGTGAAGTGCATACCACAATGTGATGCTGATATCAGATGGAATTTCTAAGAATTACTGCAGTTCAAAGAAGTAGAAATTATTTGGGGTTTGGCTAAACTGCGTTATCCAACAACCTTTCTGGTGAAGCATTACTTTAAGTCTTGAAAGAATGCTCATGCAAACCATTGACAAGCCAGCGTGGTTTTTGGCAGGACAATACCTTTAGGTGAGTAATCATAGTCAAGGAGCGTGATTCAGATTCTGATTGTTCCCAAGCAAAGGAATGCAAATGTGGAAGTATAGCAGTGAGATTCATCGGAATAGCAACTGCCGTTGTTTCATTTCCTAGATGACCATGCAGGATTTGTGAGTTATGCAATGTCAGGGACCCCTGGAATAATTTGAAGCTAAACTTGGAAACCAATTTAGGACTGCTTTAGTACGGCCGTTCTTATGCATCCTATGCAATTCTTACCCTGCCGCCTCCTTTCCTACGGAGGAAGGGTAAGAAAGGCACTTCAGGAGGGAAAACTGTTCCTTTGCCATGTGGTGATTCTGTAACGGTTAACAACAGCACTCTTACTGAGTTGCACTCTTGGTACATTCAAATTGAAATTCCTCCTCTATTAGAGTGCTTACTCTTTTCACAAGTACCTCGTTGAACTTTATGACTTATAAGCTTCAAAATGGTGACATCCCACCCTGAAATACAACCGTGGTATGATTCACGATTCACTGTGTTGAAGAATTAATGTATGATTACTTTTTTTCTTAAGTAGATATGACTAATGGAGTTTTAAAAAGTACAGAGCTAATTCACAAAGTTCAGTAATTAGTAATATGGTAAAAATAGGATTCCTCTAAATTACTTTAAAAGTTGGCCTATCTCCATCTACACTATTTAAATAGGTATTAATTTAAAGCCAGCTGCTTCTTGCCTTTTGCATTTCAGTATTGCTCTGTTAGTTTTTCTTTCTTCCTCCTGAGGATTAAATGTGTGTCCTGTAGGCTTACCAGCCCTGACTTTTTGTATGTGACAACGCTCACTGTGATCTCCTAACTCATCAATCAAATGGGAACCATAGTCTTTGAAAGTGTTTTAGAGAGCCTCTTTCTTGAATAGCGCACAGTATTTCTATAGTGAAGGTATACTATGCCATAAAATAATGTTTATGTTCCTTTAGGCTTAATACCATACCATTTGTGAGCATAAGTGCTGAAGCAATTTAGAAAGAGATGTTAACTTTATATCCTACTGGGGAAGTAGTTTTATTACTGTGTATGCAAAGCTATATATTTTATTAGCTATCATTATCATGTTTCAGAGCCTCTTCTCATATCGATATTTGCAGACATATAGACATCTTTCTTTACAAGCATGCTAAAAAGAAATTAGGAAATTAATAACATGGCTTCTGAATCTTTAGAAAAATCACTTGCTTTAGAAAACGAAGAATTGTTTCAGCAGCGTATGTCCCAACAATGATGTTTACAAATGCCAGATGTAGAAGTATAACATTGTGCTTTGGCACTGGATTATGAAACTCAAATGGAGATGAAAGCAGTTAGCTTAACTGCCATGTAGAGGAATATCACTGTTGGTAATGCCAGACATTTAAATATGAGTCAAGTCCCAACATAGTCCTGAAATATTCTAAAATCATTAAAATATACTTCAGGTTGTTTTTTATTTGCCTGCTGATTTTGTTCTTTGAGGTGTGCTTTCTGAGTTTTCTGTCATAATTTTGAGATCAAGAAACTGATGCAGTGATTTTTCAAATAGTCACAAGTTGTCAGAAGCATGAATTTTAAGCAGATTACAAAGTGTGATGAAATCCCATAGACCTGTGAGAGTTCATAAAATTGTGATAAATGCTGTTCTGGGATGCAATTTTTACAGTCTCTGAAATGGCTTTGGACTGTTTTTGGAAACTGAAATTCTACACTGAGAAAATTCACAGAGTGAAATGTCCTCTTTTGGTAAGGTTTAAGGATGTATTTATTTTTTCATATATATTTTGGTTTATATTTATGCTATAGAAGACAGCTCAAAAAGTACTGTACAAGAACACTGAGAAATTACTTCCTAAAGGAACTTGTCCATCTTCAGTCCATCTTCTATGGAAGTTGTCACAGAACAGAATTTCCTATAGCAATAAGCATTGTCCTTGTTGTGAGACTTTTCACTGTATAAGAGCATATTTGCTAGTCTCATTCTTAATCCAAAATACTTAATACATCCAGGAAATGGAATGCCTTGAGTATAGATTGCCTTGGATTAAAAAAAAGAGCCTATGACTTTACATTATATTTTGTAGGAATCAGAACAGTGTTCTGTAGGAACCCATCTGGAGAGCCCTGCAGAACCCTTGCTCATTGCAAATGAGTTACGAAAGCAGAATCTAAATGAAAGCAGCTAATGATATACAAATGCGCACAATAATTGCCACATCACATTTACTGCTTCTAAACATTTAAGCGTCATGAGTCAGCTTTAGATTTCTGAAATTACTCTTTCAAATGTTGATATACATGTAAGCTCACTGGTCTTGCTCCTGAAAACATACAATACAGGTTCTTCCTGCACTGAAGTTCTCTGAGTGATGATGTCTTTTTCGGTATCATGAGGACTAGGTCAGAGTTTCCAAACTTTAAGAAACTGGAAAATGATGTGCAGGTAAATTCATAATGGTTCACAGCATAGTGAACTTGGATGCCTAAGCTCATGCTTCTTGTGTTCAGAAAAAAAAAAAAAAAGGCATAAGATGCCTGGGTTTTGTGATGGCTAATGAAATGATTGAGATATAGCTTATAATCAGAAAAAAAAAAATTTTCGTGTCCAATCTGAGATGATAACAAGCATTACTCATGCTGCAGATTTAATTGGTTAATTAGGCATGTGTATTATCAATAAAACTCTAAAACTCTAAACCCTCTAACTTATCTATAAACTTTTGAAACGTTTTCCACTGAAGTGAAATGCTTTTTATCATTATACCTCATTTGCCCAAAGTTCAGTTTTAGTCTGCTGTTCTTTACCTAGCAATAGATTTTATTTAAGTGCTGGGCTATGTTGATAATAACAAGGTAGTCAAATGTTATGGAGCAAAAGTTACAACTGCTTTTTATCCACTTGTTGCTGACATTGAATTTGTTCAATTGATGTTGCATGTAAAATGCTGGAACAATCAGTGAAAGATGTGATCCTAGCAATGAGAGAGATTTCTCTACGGCTATGGTTGGGTATGTCATTCCAGAGAAGACCAGGCGGCTCTTACACATGGTGGTGGCATCATGCCATTTCTTCTCAATAACGCAAGAAGATTTTATGGGT
The DNA here is from genome assembly GCF_964289735.1 of Phaethon aethereus. Classification (NCBI taxonomy): domain Eukaryota; kingdom Metazoa; phylum Chordata; class Aves; order Phaethontiformes; family Phaethontidae; genus Phaethon; species Phaethon aethereus. The sequence continues at coordinate 13,921,134 of NC_138576.1, forward strand.
GGTAAAGTTAATCTGGAAAGTGATCCAAAATTAGAACTATCTGCTTCCTGTGCATTTGTAGTAGACCATTTCCAGTGCTGCTAGGGTATGTTCAGTTCTTGATCTTGGTATGAATCCAGTAAATGCCAGGTCTACTTTCTTAGCTTCACTTAGATGAACATTCATGGATTTTGGCTAGTTTCTGAATGAGCTTGTTCAGGAAGGAGAGATTTGATATGCTTTTCGATTGGTTTGAAATCATTAAGGATTGCAAAGAGTCAGCCTTCTTTAGTCAAACTAGTTTGGGCTTGAAAGATAAAAGGAGTTTCTTTATTTGAAAGTCATGTTTATAACATGTAGAAAAGGCCTTTTGTTCATAACTCTTTCATGAATCAGTAAAAACATGAATAAATACAGAAGTTGTTTTAGGTTGGTGATATCTAAATTTAATTTGCACGAGCAAATTACCTCACCATGAAGTGTAAACTGAAGAGGGGTCATATGGAATTAACTTTGGAGTTTCTCAGTTGGTTCAGAATCCATTATTCTGCTTGCATTCACATCTTTTATATGTAGTAACTGCAGTTCCTCCAAGCGATAAACTATGTCAGTGTCAGTGTTGAATGATAATCGAGGATTTGATCTCTCGTTATGCCCAAAAATCCATCTTAAAGGAACATTAAATTTACAAGGAAACCTCACATTTAAAAATAACTGTGAATTCCTAGTTCAGCTGTTGTCTGTTTAGGTCACGGTCTCTCTTGATGGCAACACATCCTATTTTTACTCCAGAGTCCCAGGCTTACACAGTGCAAAGGATGCCCTCCTTCAGAACCAGTATCAGTGTTATGAAGTGCAAAATGTTGCTTGGAATGATTGCAGGAGTTGAAAGAGGAAGAATATTGCTGGAAGAGAAACAAAGATCAGGTAAGTAAGAAAATGCCCTGAAAAAACTAATTTTATGCCAGTCCTCCTTCTGTTTGGCAAGTCACTTTTAATCAGATTTTCAAAGTTAGGGAGGAATTACATGTTCTTTATTTTCAAGGTGCCACAATATTTTTGGGCCTAGACTTAACAAAAGTATAAGCACTAGAACTGCAATCAGAGTCTGTACTTCTCTCATGTAAAATATTATAAAAAAGAGGGTGCATATGTAACAAAATGGACATCCAGAATTAATGGTATTTTGATCGTTTTGGCATTCTTCCATAAAAACAGGGAATGATAATTCTTACTCACAGAAGGGGTGTGAGAGAAATTCATTACCTTTCGTAAAGTTCTGAGATGCTATCACGGTATTGAAAAGCTTAGGACAAACCCGTAATAATCCAGTGTTCAAATGGTGTGCATGTTAAATACGGGCTAGGGAAACTCAGTTGTGTGCCATATGGTAGACAACAGAGGAACAAATATTGCATTACCTGTGGGAATGTAATCAGTGCCTTGAACATTTTTGGTCATACCCTAAAGCATTTACAAGAATACACACCAAAACATGCTGTCTATATCTTTTGCCTGTGTTTTGCTTTTACAAACGCTTAGTTGAGCACATGTTTAAGCTCGTTTTTAAGAATAGTATAACTTTAAATGCAAATTTAGTCATCCTAAAATCAATCTATGAACAGATTCATAATCTTAAATAAATAAATACTGCATCACTATATCATTGGTTTGGAGGTAAATGTCTAAACTGTTTCCTATTTCTAGTCAGTTATAACCATTTTGTAGGGCTTGTTGATCATCACGTTGCCAGGAGATGAGCAGAGAGAAGCAACTGGTTAACAGCTGGTTGCATCTGGTCACAGCCAGGAAAGCACAGCAACAGAATAAACAATTCCGTTTTCAACAGCTGCATTTGCAGTTACAGTCTACTGAATCAAGTAAGTGCAGCTTTCCAAGTATCGTTTGTGAGATAGAAACATAAATTATCTTTAGAAACATTTGGAAGTAACGAGAAAGAAAACTTCTCCTTATTCTACCATCCTCTCCCTCTCTTACTAAAAGATATTGCTATTTTTAATTCTCATCTTTGTTTTAAACATTGGAAACATCTACTAATAGACAATAGGCTTAAGCATTTTAATTCTTCACTGTGTTTTGTACCATAATGTTAATCTCTCTATTTCAGTTTCTAAACATTCTGTGCTCTCCTTTTTCACTTCTAGGAACACTTGAAAGCTGTTAGATATTTCCTGATATCCACCAAGGGCCTTGCTATAGGTTTTTGTTGTCCCTGGAAAGTCAGCAGTTACGATATTGATGGGTAACAGTAGAACAATTTATTACAGAACAAATTGGATTTGGAACGTAGTTATGTAATGAATTGCCTGAATATGCTACTGAAAGCCAGCCAGAGTCCAGGAGATGGTCGTGCTATTTGAATACAACATGCCTGGGGGCAAAAATGGATGTATTGTTTCCTCATCAAGATGTCAGCAATCTCAGATGCTGAGATTAAAGAAGGTTAAGTTGGCCCAGGATATAATAATACCTCTGCGACTACCTGATGGTTCAGAATCTCAGGGGAGGTTGATCTGCAAAGAACAGTGAATCTAAGGCTGAAAGTTTGTGACAGGTAAAAGAAAGGGATTGTTTTACGTCTGTGCTGGTGGTAAATTGTTAGAAAAGATGCTCATCACAATCTAGCATCTGAAGATACTAATGTATTCTGAACTGATTTGAAAGCTGTGTATGTCAGAGGAAGAACTGAAAAAGTTCTTGGTACAAAAGTCTTAAAAAAGTAGTGATCATGTCTTTTGGTCATTCACAGGACTGATTAATAATGTACATGAATAGGTACAGCTATGAGTACTGATGCCAACAGTCAGAGATGTCCTAAGGGCAAGGCCAGCCCACAAGGGCATTAAATGTCTGTGTTTTCTTAGGAACAGTGAATGTTCAGAACAGCCTGTGCCCAGCCCAGTCCCGTTCCTGACTTACTGACCAACTTACTGGGTGGATCCTGGACCTGCACTGTTGTTTGCCCTGTCTCCAGCCCTGTCTCTGGCCCTGCCTCCTGCTGTTCCTGACTGGATGGACCCCAGACATCACTCATTTCCTCACCATGTCTGGGACTGCTGATGAGACCTGTCACTGCAACCAGCCTGGTCCTGCTCAGATACTGCAGAATTTATTGAATGTGCAGAACTTATTGTGAAATCAAACCAGAGTTAGAGAACTGCCTTAGTCTTTATAACCATGTCAGTCCATATTGTCTACCTGTCTTGGAAAACAGTAGGTTGTGAACAACAAAAAGAACCGTAAGACCACATGTATAAGAGATTGCTAAATCAGGGCATATCAAGTTTAGGTGAGATTTTGGCAGGTGAAAAAGCCTGTCAGCTTACCTTTTGGTACCCATACTGCTGTAGCTGCAGTTGCTGTTATGTAGTGCCTTTACCTGCACTACATAAAGAGCTATTTCCAAAGTAGGTAGTCAGTAGACAGAAAAGTTTGTCTAAGTTACCAAAGAGCCTTAACAGTTTCTTCAACCTGTTCTTACCTCCTGGGTAAATAAGACCTGCTTAATTATGTATTTAAATGGGAGACTAAAAGGCTTTCTTCAAATTCATTAGTACTATTTGCATAACTGTTCTATATTTTATAGTGTTCCAGGATTTTTTATTTACTTTTTCTCATAAAATTAACAAACGTTTGGGGTCTAATTTCATCATCCTTTATTTAATGTACTTTCATTATAGTTGCCATTTTGTCTGAGTAAGGACAAGAGGAGTGAGCCCAAGGGTATATTGTAAAACGTCATATTACGTGATGCTAAAATTGAGTCTTTAACAACGATCTTTTCTATTTCAGATTGATGTGAACCAACGCAACATTAAAGAAATTATTTCACTTGCATACAAAAAACATACTAATATGAGTGTTAGGTCCTCATACATGTCGTATTTGTACATCCTCTTCAATACAGCATGCATTATTTTATGACATGTTGTCTACTTATCAATCTGAACTTTTATATGTAAAAAGTGTCATGCCACATACAGGAGAGCCAGTGATTTCCTAACTATGATTGTCACATAGCTATATGAACAGCTGTATGTATTTTAAAAATGAACAATATTAAAGTCAATAATTGAGAACAAGCTATTTAACTTTACACTCACCTGTATGTACGTATGACTTTGGTTCATAAAGGTCATAAATCATGCCTGAAAACATCCCTCAGTGAGTCCAGCTACCAAAATAGTGTATTCTTCATCCATTCAATCTTCAGTCTTAACCTAAAGAAATATTAAAGATTATGTTATTGACCTTACAAGCACAAATCTATCACAAATTGTTTTTTACTTTATGCATAGTCACAAGATCAACAAATGTAACATTCTCTGGATACACAAGCTGGCTTGTACTGGTGGAATAAATGTCTTGTGCTAGAACCAAGGCTGTAGGTAGGTTGAGTTGGTCTGCAGTTATGTAAACTCCTTGTTTCAATGGAAATTTGCTACATACAGCCTTAGAACTTAGCTTTAGGTTAAATATCTGAAGAAGCCTGCAGTCTTAACACAGTCCATATAGAGCTCAGTTCAGCCCAGAATTAGAGAACCCTTCTCCCAAGTAACTAGTGATAGGACAAGAGGAAATGGCCTCAAATTGCACCAGGGGAGGTTTAGATTGGATATTAGGAAAAATTTCTTCACTGAGAGAGTGGTCAGGCATTGGAACAGGCTGCCCAGGGAGGTGGTGGAGTCGCCATCTCTGGAAGTGTTCAAAAAACGTGTGGATGTGGCGCTTCAGGACATGGTTTAGGGGACATGGTGGCACTGGATTAATGGTTGGACTTGATGATCTTGAAGGTCCTTTCCAACCTAGTGATTCTGTGATTCTGTGATTCTGTGATGTGGAGGTCTGTGGGTTGACACACAAGGAACAAAAACAGGAGCAGAAAAAAGGAACAGACAAAAAAAGTCTGTTTTGCTCTCAGTAGAGTAATAAGCAACTAGTACAGAGACCATAAAATATGTTAGGGGTCCTTGAGTCTAGTACCTCTGCAGAGTGAACAAGGGAAAGTGTCTGGTCTGATTTCCACGGCTGCTCAGTACACCTAATAGCTGCTAAAGAAAGGCATGGACCTGAGGTCTTTGATATCAGCCCATCATTACTGTCCAAAGAGATTGCAGAAGTAGTTGCTTACTTTAGTATAAATGTATTTCTCTTGAGTTGTTACAGTATTCCCAAAAGAACAGACTGAGGAGTGAATGGACCATTTTGATCCCGGAGACCTATACAACAGTACTCCCCTATGAGTGTGGACATCAGCTCAGCTGGCTAAAAAAGGGAGATGAGGACAGGTCATGCCTTGAAGCAGATTTAAATGTGTAATTTTAGCCATCCAAGTTAGAAGAGCATGTCCCCATGCCATAAACTGTCAGTGATCAAACATATACGTATTTTTACTGCATACTACTGGTATTTCTTGGTGTCAGCAACTCATCTGCACAGGTATGAGAAGTGAATGGTAGTGTTGTACCCTGTCAGTAAATACAGCGATTGGATTAGTCACAAGGTACAAGTCTACTATCTGTGAATGAGGTATGGCGTGGTCTCCTACAATTTTTTTGGTCTTCCAAGAAAGCAGACCAATACACGGGACATTTCCCAGAGCCATACCACTTTAATGATAATTAAATCTACACTTATTGTCATCACATAACAACTTCTGATGTCAAACATTGTGACTGCTTAAAGAACAGCCTTTCAGAGAAGAAATTATATTATTAGAAAATATTCTTTCTGTTTCCATTATCCTGTTGACCATTGTATTCTTTCCACTCAATGTATAACTCACTGTGTCAGCACTGAATCTGGTCCTGATCCAAACACAGAAAGGTGGAGATTTTAAATGCCAGCCATCTGTTTGCTCCTTAAAGGAATGCTGGTCAGCCTACTAAAGTCACTGTCTGTAGCAGGTAGAGGAATGTGAGGAATGCTTAGAAAAAATCTGTAAAATGTATCTCTTGTTTTCTTACCTCTTCTCTCACGCCAACGAGAAGACACTTAGCATCACCCCTGTAATTGTCTTCTGGCAAATTGTTTCATTAGTATTTCCTGCTGTAGATAAAACAAGTTGTCATTGTTCTTCTAAACTCAGTTTCTCTTTATCTAGCTAAATAAACATGGTGGCCACAAAAGGTACCTTTACGAAATGTGAATTACCAAGTCTTTCAGAGAGATCTTTCATAATACCAAGAAAATAATTTTAAAAGAGATTATTCAGTGTTTTAGTTGTTAATAAAATATTTTGCTTGCTTTTTTCTCCATTGCTGTGGGTTTTTTTGAGAGCAGCAATAGGAGAAAACAGCAGACAAATGAAGGTACAAGATGCATCTGAGTAGCATCCTGGTAGCATTCTGGAAGGCAATAGAAATCACATTAAAGTCTTTTTTTCTTACTCCAGGAAAAATCTAAATCACAGCTTTGCATGCGATCTTATTGTATTATTTTAATTTTAATTATTAAGCCATTTTCTATGGCTTATTTAGACTTTGACGACCCTGAGCAGTAATATCTATTTGCACTACAGCCCTTCACCTTTTATGAGAGTTAAATTAGAAGAAGTCTGAGGCCAGCCTGGAAAAGGGCTTAATTGCATAACCTGTGGATGAATTTGGGGTTAGAACTGTTAGCTCCTAAATGGATGTTCCCTCAAAGAGCAGTGGAGCATTGCAGTACAACTATGAAAGCTGTCGTTACGGCGTGGAGAAGCCGGGTGATCCCATTGGGCAGGGGCACTTCCGTCAAGCTGGGAGACACCGCATATGCCATTTGGAAGCCAGCAGTCATGAAAAAGAGAGCTAGTGCTGAAAAAAAAAAAAAAAAGGATGTGCGGGCTTTCAGCTCATGTGTGTTGGCACAGTGCCATGAAGCTACGCGGGTTTATTAACTGGAAGAGCTGCTGCTTATGTGTAAATCAGGACTGCCACCTGGCTGGTTTCCAGCTGTCTTGCCTGGTTTTATTCTGAACTTGTTGGCTGCTGTTGGAGCTACTGTGCAGATTGTTCTGGACATTCTCAGCAGACTTTTTTTGAAGGTGGCTGGCCTTTTCTCTGTCGAAGATGACTGCATTTTACCTGTGTTTTAACAACAAAGTGCCACTGAAGTCACAGAGATGATTATTCTGAAACTTTAATGGCAGTGGTCACCCTGACAAAAAATAGGTCAACAAAAACAAAACACAGTAAAAACAGGTTAGCTTCATCTAAATAAAAAGATGGTGAAAAGGCATGCCAACTGTTTCTTTTTATAGTTTTTTAATTATAATAGTTATGTAGATGGATGTAGATAATAAGTTATATTAGAAACATATTTTGACACTTACTGCATTATAGACCAACAGAAGCTACTAGATTGAAGTTTCACTTTCTAAGAACTTTATAAATATGTCTCTTCATAGAGAGAAATCTGTTAATTTCTTTCTTGGCTTTTGTTTTCTGTCTGGCTCCAGAGATACACGAATTGATAAACCTTCTGTGCTGAACTCATTTACTAATAAGGACTATCTTCTCTGTTTTTTAGAGAAGATGCTCAAAACAGTGTGTTTCCAGACCAGTCAATGTCTTTTCTTCCACAGAGGCCAGTACAAGCCAAATCAGACAAGACTGAGATTGCAAGTGCTGGATGTTTAATTTAATTTTGTGTCCAAAGTGTCTGAAGAATTATTTTATGATCTCACTCAACAGACATTTTTAAGACATGGGTGACATTTCCAAAGTTCAGGTGGGTGCCCAAATTTGTCCTCATAATTCAAAAACAATGTCTGTATTCTGACCATGTATAGAAATGTATGGCTGTGCTACACAATACCAAGCCTAACTGAGGAGTTCTTGGTCAATGGACCTTCTTCCCTGTTTGTTCTTGCATTTGTGAAGTTGTACAATCTTTCTTCTGGCTTTGAAATAGTCTTAGCAACCTGTACCAGGCTACAAAAGATTTGCATTCTCCTGTATAGATGAGAAAAAAGGGTGAACATTAATTCTAAGTAAGTAAACCGTCAACCCTTTTTTTCCCACATATAATAGCATCCGGATGTCTGCTAGAAACAACTCACTAGCACCTAATACTTACAATATGTGTATAAACAGAGAGGTCTTGTTTACATGGCAAATGCTTGCACTCACCCTGCTGTCCGATGTTGGAAATAGAGTTGTGTGGCTGTGAGTGATTCTGGTCCTTTGCAGACATTTTTGTTCTGCGAAATGACTAATCAGGTCACCATAGATATTCCTAACATAGGGGGGAAAATGGGCATGTGTAGCGTTGACATAACTTAAGGAAAATAGGAGTGCTTCTTTCCAGATCTGATTAAGTCTTGTCCCTATGCTCAATATAAATGTAAAAAAAGGCCCCCAAGGAGAAAAAATCCTTTTGTGCTTCTCTTAACATGAGGTAATCTGCTGTGATCAGACGTTCAAGACATCACAATATACTGTTCTAATTTCAATAATTTTGGAACAAAAAGCAGAGGAAATTTGATGAGACATTCACCTAGTTTTCAGAATCAAGATATTGTGTTTGAATAAGCCTTTAAATTAGTAAGTGCTTATTATCAACTTACATCCTAACAATTCATGCAACAAGTATAGAAATGTAAAGCTGAGACAGCTATACTTCGTAAAGATTTGTACATTCTTAACACAGTTTCCTAGCAATTCAGATAATATCAAATTTGTCACCTTTACAATATCTTCTTTGATGTCTCTGGCATTTTTGTGTGTGGGAAAAAAGTCTTAAAGATGCTAAAGTTTATAAAACAACTTTGCCTTCAGGGGCACCGACAGTTCACAATCTGGAATGTATCAGCACCCCCCCAACAACTACATTTTTTAAAATTTTGCAACATTAAGACAGTTTGAAAGCACAAATTCTCTTAAAAGTATGTTCTTACTGTTTATGCCTGTCAAAATTATCTGGAAAGATAATTTTAGCTAATGGATTTTAAATGTTCTATAACTTTTGAACACTCTTAATATATATATGTTGAGTTTATTCTTCCATCACTGAAACTCATGCAATCTAGCTGACCTTTGTCAATTATAAACACTTAACTGTCGACAGAGCCGGTTTTGCTGGCACCTCATATCAGATTCCTGAAAATGGTTTCAGAACTATTTCAGATACCGGTGAAGTCACAACATTAGTGTAGCATGTAGATCGATCTCCCGGCTTGTGGTTCAGCAGCCATCTCGATCTTTTTCTCTGTAGGAGAAATGCTTCTTTACAGTTTTCTCACAGCTGCAAGAAGCTGAATGAGCTTGGTCATGCTGATAACACTGTGAACCCAGGAGGGGAACCATTATTAGGATATAACCCTGCTCCATTTCCCAGTTAGGACAATGTCAAAAATTCTACTAAGCAAAATAAAGGCAAAAAAGGGGCCAGTGTTTTCTGCTTACCTGGCATGTTCCCTAAGCATGAAAGAGCAATGGAATTCTGGTTTGTCCCCACTAAATTGCCCATATTGCTGTTCAGATACTTTGCATGCAATCTAATTGTGTAATGAACATGTCTACAGAGCCCCTATTTAAGTGTGTAATATTTACATTTGAAGGTCTTTACCTCTGGAGATCAGCTAGTCTTGTCTTTTGCTTCAAAACATCTCTTACTTGCCTTTCTAATACTTCTACAGTTTCCATGCATTTTTGACAGTGCATTTTCTCAAGATTTGTAATCTATAGAAAGTACAAGAAAACACTGTTGGGACTTTGGAAAGTGAGCAAGCACTGGGAGGAGGCAGAAAACTTTGTTTGGGCAGTAGAAGTTTTATTTTAGGAGAGCATTGGGCTATCTTCCAGTGGGAGAGCAAGGTGTAGAAATAGGATGCTCTGAGTGTCACAGCTAGGGGATGAAATCTTCTCACGAGAAAGCAAATACAATGTACAGTCAAACTGAAGGAGATATGAACAAACTAAATTGATGTGATAAGGAAAATGAGGAGTCAAAGTGTTGCGTACTAATGCTAGGAACCTGGATGAAAAGCAGTAAGAACTGGAATTTCTAATAGTGAAGTATTTGGACATGATCAACGTATTAATGATAAGGAAAATGCAGAATTTCTCAGACTCAGTGTATATATATTTTCTGCATTTGGAAAGATGATCTATGAACTTGTATCATTTGAGAAAGATTAAGTCCCTCATCCATTCACTAGCTAACTGGAAACAAAAGGATTTGAAAAAACGTCTTCTAGAGATAATAATTTTAAATCCTTTTTACATCAAAAAGTTCTTAAAGAATTGGTTCCTCATATACTTTTCCTGATGTTATTTACTTGTGAATGCCAGAAAAAATGTGACAATTTCATGAAACTGCTAAATTGTTAGTGTAGTGCCAGAATTCATTAAAAGCAAATAGGAAGACTGGAGTACTTACAGGCTGGATAGTGTGATACAAAACCTAGGACGGAGGGGGCCAGAGGACTGACATGGGATGCAGCTAAAAAAGAGTGAAGGGTGAAGAATATAGTTGATCAAGATAATTTTCTGAAAATTAGTTTTTCTCAAAGAGTTTGATGTGATATTTTGACAAGATTATGATTGTTTGAGAAAACAGTTGTGTAGCTATATTTGGACTCCTGTAGGGTGAATGACCTCATATTGCCTGACACTACTATTCAAAATACCGCACAGTACACTAACAATAAAGCATAATACCAGATTAAGAGATGGCTAACTGGCAGATCACAAAAATAACTGTCAGTAGAGAGTCATCATACAGGTGTCTGTATTTCTGCATTAGATATAATAATTTTCAACATTTTCATCAATGTCTTGGAAGTTGATAAAATCACTACTGATGAGATTTCTGTCAAATATAATAAAGGGTGCCCTGGAAACTACTGAGGTGACCGGTACAGTCAAAGTAATTGAAAGTGCTTAGGAAGCTGGCCCATGCAAAAATGTTTCTAATGCCAAGTATTTGGTTTGAAGATCTCTGAAGATTTTCTCATCTTTCTTCTTAATTTTCTCTGATCCCTTGGCATCTCATCTTTGGGTGCTCTCATTGACATAGAACAGTGCAGCTTGTTCAACAGTTCAACTCATAAGATGTCTTACGAGTTCTCTGCATTCACATATACACCAGTCTACTCCAGACATGATTACTTGGCTACATCTGTACAAAAAAACTAGCCTCTCTCTCTGAGGCCAACTGGCACAGTCTGGCCACTTCCACAGTGTTACCTTTTCTTTCCTTTCCCATCAGGACAGTCTCATCTAAATTGCCCTTTGGAAGCGGTCCTTGACCTTTGCTAGTTCCCAGGCTGTTTTCTGGAGTAGTGGCAAGGTCAGAATGCTGGCAGGGACTGCTGAGTGGTTTGACAGTGTGGGTGGATGAGTTCCAGGACTGAACCTGTGCCTGGGTCTGCACTGTATATTAGATACAACCTTTCTGTGCAAACAAAAGTCCTGCCCTTCTCTCCCTGACATCTTTTAATGTATACTCATATGACAAATCAAATTCAGCATGAATGAAGTGAAACATCTATTTCCCGGTCTGCCGTCACCGCTTCTAACAAATATATCCTCACTGCTACCGCTTTTCCTGTTCTATATCGTCTTTGCCTGTCATGCAGAATGATAACTTGAACATCGCCTTCAACCCTAGACTCTCCCTCAAGCCTTGTATCCTGCCTTGATCCATCAATACCCCTATGCAGCTTACACATAGGTACAAATATTAACAAAATAAATCATTAATAATAAGGAAAAAATTACCTGGGAGCAGGGAATTTGAAGTGCACCTTGGAATGGGGAAAGGATTTGGAGTACAGGGAGAGCCATATAATAGAAAGTGTGATATGGATTTATAAACCATAAGTAACATACAGTTAAACATGAACTCTTAGAAAGATATGTGGATAGATACCCAAGGAATAGTCAGGGAATTGATTTTATCTCTGCAAGTGACCCTGCTCATTAGATGTAACTACCCACTCGTTTCTTTTCCCCTCAAGAAAAAAAATAATGTGTGTATACTTTCAATGTTCACATTTGCAAAAAGAATGGTGGACGATTGGAAGCAGCATAGAAAAGAATAATAATATTCAAGGACTGAAGAGAATACCATAAAATAGTCTGTTTATCAAAGCTGACTGGATAAAAACGTGTAAATACCATCATGTTACCTGATACTGGATGAAAAGTGCACTTATGCTTGACAACAGCTAAGAGGTGGATAGGAAGAACCGGTTCCAACCTGAAAAAATGTTAGAATGAAAAAGCATGTTGAAGTATTTCCTTCTTTTGTATTTAACTGTTCCTGCTTTTATATACTAGAATATTTTTTCACTCAAAGTACGTAGTGTCACAGAGGTTGCTTGAGTAGGCAACCAGAAAAGCAATGGCACTTTTGTCGCTGAAACAGTCACGCAAAATTAGTGCATAAATACAGAACAGCCTTTGTTTCTGAGTATTGATGATTTGTTGGAAGTAGTGCCTAACTAACTAATATACTCTAATGTGCTACATTACCTGTACCTGCAGCTCATGTCTACTATTTGTTTATCCTTCCAAGTGTCCAAAACTGTGTGTAAAACACATGGAAAGCATGCACCATGAGGAAAGATTGCTGAAGATGTCTAGGATGTAAAGCCCCTAAGCCAATGCTTTTGTGCTGTAATTCCATTTAATGCAACTGAGGTGAACAAAATTTCACCTCAAATTTCACAAACTCATCACCATTCAGTGATGAATCAGGCTCAAGCTGTTAATTTGAAAAACAACACGGAGAAGGGAGAAAATAGCTCTCTTCCTGAAGGCATTTCCTGAAGCTATATATTAAATATCAATGAATATTATGAAGAAATCTGCAAAATCTGCCTCACTGATTGATTAAGACCATGTAATACAGTACACTGTGAGCATTTACTAAAACAATGAGGGATTTCTGGATGTTTCATTTAGTTTATTCAGAATGAGATTTTTTTTCTTTGCCAAGGGCCCTGAATCACGATAATGAGTGCAATATTAACAACTACTGCATAATATCATAGTCATAAAACCATCAGGTATATTATAGAATCAAAGAATCTTTGTTTTGGAAGGGACCTTTTAAGGTCCATCTAGTCCAACCCCCCTGCAGTGAGCAGGGACATCTTCAACTAGATCAGGTTGCTCAGAGCCCCGTCCAACCTGACCTGGGATGTTTCCAGGGATGGGGCATCTACCACCTCTCTGGGCCACCTGGGCCAGGGTTTCACCACCCTCATGGTGAAAAATTTCTTCCTTCTCTCTAGTCAAAATCTGCCCTCTTTTAGCTTAAAACCATTACCCCTTGTGCTGTCACAACAGGCCCTGTTAAAAAGTCTGTTCCCATCTTTCTTACAAGCCCCCTTTAAGTACTGGAAGGCTGCAAAAACAAGAGAAGGCTCCGGAGAGCCTTCTCTTCTCCAGGCTGAACAACCCCAACTCTCTCAGCCTGTCCTCATAGGAGACGTGTTCCATCCCTTGGATCATTATGGTGGCCCTCTTATGGACCAACAGGTCCATGTCTTTCCTGTGCTGAGGGCTCCAGAGCTGGACACAGGACTCCAGGTGGGGTCTCACCAGAACAGAGTAGAGGGGCAGAATCCTCTCCCTTGACCTGCTGGTCATGCTGCTTTGGATGCAGCCCAGGATGTGGTTGGCCTTCTGGGCTGGGAGCGCACATTGCTGGCTCATGCACAGTTTTTTGTCCATCAGTACCCCCAAGTCCTTCTCAGCAAGGCTACTCTCAATCCCTTCCTCCCCCAGCCTGTATTTGTGCTTGGGATTGCCACAAGCCAGGTGCAGGACCCTGCACTTGGCCTTGTTGAACCTCATGAGGTTCACATGGGCCCATTCTTCAGGCTTGTCCACGTCCCTCTGGGTGGCATCCCATCCCCAAGGTGTGTCAACTGCACCACTCATCTTGATGTCATCTGCAAACTTGCTGAGGGTGCACTGAGTCCCACTATGTCATTGCTGAAGATATTAAAGAGTACTGGTCCCAACATGAAGCCTTGAGGGACACCACTCATCACCGATCTCCATCTGGACATTGAGCCATTGACCACTACCCTCTGCGTGCGACCATCCAACCAATTCCTCATCCACCCAACAGTCCAACAATCAAATCCATATCTCTCCAATTGAGAGAGAAGGATGTTAGGGGGGACCGTGTCAAAGACCTTACAGAAGTCCAGATATACAACATTGGTAACCCTTCCCTTGTCCACTGATGTAATCACTCCATCATAGAAGGCCACTAGGTTGGTTTGGCAGGACTTGCCCTTGGTGAAGCCATGTTGGCTGTCCTGAATCACCTCCCTGCCCTCCATGTGCCTTAGCATAGCTTCTAGGAGGATCTGTTCCATGATCTTCCTAGGCACAGAGGTGAGGCTGACAGGTTGGTAGTTCCCAGGGTCCTCCTTGCTACCCTTTTAAAAATGGGTGCAATGTTTCCCTTTTTCCAGTCTCCAGGGACTTCACTTGACTGCCGGGACTTTCCAAATATCCTGGAGAGTGGCTTGGCAACTACATCAGCCAGTTCCCTCAGGACTCTGGGATGCATCTCGTCAGGTCCCATAGACTTGTGCTTGTTCAGGTTTCTCAGGTCTTGAACCTGATCTTCTCTTACAGTGGGAGCAACTTTGCTCCTCCAGTCCCTGTCTTGGAGTCCATCCACTCAAGAGGTGTGGGAACAGAGACTGTCTGTGAACACTGAAGCAAAAGTCCTTGAGTATCTCAGCTTTCTGCTCATCCATTGTTACCAGTCTGCCAGTCTTGTTCATCAGGGCATGGTTCGCTTTCTTTGACCTTCCTTTTCTGTCTGACATACCTGTAGAAGCCCTTCTTCTTATTCTTTGCATCCCTTGCCAAGTTCAGCTCCAGCCATGCCTTGGCCTTTCTGACCTCATCCCTACACAACTGGGCAGCATCCCTGTACCCTTCCCAGGGTACCTGTCCCTGCTTTCACTGCCTGTGCGTTTCCTTCTTGCCCTTTAGTTTGACCAGCAGGTCTCCACTCAGCCATGCTGGTCTCTTGCCTTCCTTTCCTGACTTCTTGCACCTGGGGGTCAAAAGCTCTTGCGCTTTCTAGAAAGTGTCCTTAAAGATCTGCCAGCTCTGTTCTGCTCCCTTGTCCCTGAGGGCAGTTTCCCAGGGGGTTCTATTGACTAACTCCCTGAAGAGCTGGAAGTTTGCTTTCCTAAAATTCAGGGTCCTGACTTTACTTTTCACCTGCCCCATATCCCTCAGGACTGCGAACTCCGCCAGTGCATGATCCCTGCAGCCCAGGCTGCCTCCAGTCTTGACATCACCAATTATCTCACATACGTTGGTGATGAACAGGTCCAGTATCACATCCTCTCTGGTCGGGCCGTCTATGACCTGGCACAGGAAATTATCTTCCATGCCCTCCAGCAGTCTCCTGGCTTGCCTACAGCTCGCCATGCTACTTTTCCAGCAGATGTTGGAGTGGTTGAAGTCCCTCAGCAGGACGAGAGCCTGCAAGCGTGATGCCTCCTGTAGCTGGAGTGAAAAGGCTTCAGTGATAGACTCCCCTTGATCAGACGGCCTGTAGTAGACACCAGCCACAAGGTTCCCTTTGTTGCCTCGATCCCTGATTCTCACTCATAAGCTTTCAACCTGCTCGTGGCTATTCCTTAGAGAGAGCTGTTCCCTCTCTCTTTCTCTCTCCCTCTCTTGCACCTTAATTATATATTCCACAATAAATTAAACTGCAAGGCTGTTTTTCCCTTTTTCTAAAAAAAATTAATTTTGCCTTAGTTTTATCCATTACCACTGGTTCTGCCCTTGTTGTACCACCTGCCCAAGTCTGTGAGGGACAAATATCCTCTGCTTCCTTACTGAGGATAGATGAAGGGTAGGCAGGGTCCTAACAACATCCCACTTAAGTACCTAGAGATAAAGGGAATGAAGCCTGACTTTCATTCGCTCTCCAATAAGTGTCTGTAAGGCACATTCAGACTGGAAGAATGAACAGAGATGTGAGCTTGGATGCACTCTACTGAGGTCAATAAATTCTGTGGGGCCAGTGTATTACCTTTTTAAAAGTGTGGCTCCATTGATTTGCATCATGATGAAGATCGCTCCTTGCATATTGTCATGGGCATTGAATAGTCTTCAGCTCTAGGAAAACTGAATATTAGAACTCTAATTTACAATCAGCACTGTAAAAAGCTTTGTCCTATTCACATTGTCTGGCAGCAGCAAGCACAAATGTGTTTATTGAAACCCTTTCCAGGGCATTGTAATTGTCCTTATTTAGGCAGCCTTAAAAAGGGAGCAATATATAATTCATGGCAATCTTTAAAAACTGGCTGACCAAGGCTCATAACAAATGCTTACAAATGGGGATTAAAACCCGAGTTGTCAGTGAGATAATTAGTTTATTCCAGCATACTGAAAGGCTGTGGTTGTGATGATGATGGGTGCCATCTGATGAGTAAGGAGTCATATTACAACACAACCACATGCTCCCTCTTCCCCTCCCCTCTCCTCCAGTAGAGACCTTATTTAGCCAGCTATGATACTGCTTTTCAGAAGGAAAAAAAGGAGTTGTTTTAACTCTGCTATTTTCAAGATCTTTTCAAATAATGATTGACAGTCCCCATTTGGCTAGAGTAGCATCCGAGACCACAGATGTCAAAGAGAAATATTTGCAAATTCTGTTCCCTCTCTTAAAGCAATTATTTTTAGTTTCTGACAAGCAGGCAGCTATGCCCAGATATTCACAAACAGATTCCTAATGCAAAGGCTGACAGCAAATTGGCCGTATTACAAAACAAATTGTACCCTCTGTCAATAGGTTTCATACTCTGGATTTTCTTTCTACCAGCATTGCTGGTCACAACATGTGAAAACTGCAACTGGGTCATCATTTTCCCATATTTTTTTATATAGATAGGGCAGCTGTGGAGGGAAAGAAGGAGGGGAAAATTAGGTAGCTCTTCTGCTTCAGCATAATGCAGAGCATAGAATAATCTGCAGCTAGTCAGGAATGTATTCAGACAGGCAACAAGTAAGCTGAAGCTATCATCACACTAGATAACCTGTAACTAGGGACGTTATTTAAGTAGCTCAGTCTGAAAATTCTTATCCTTCAATCTATGAGAATAAAATACTGAAGATTAGACATATGATCACTAGCAGACTTCTTACCATGTGTCTTATCCACAAATAAGAGGAGAAGGAAGACAACTATGAATTCTTTTTTTTTAAGTGTGTAGTCCTAATCAGAACAGCAACATTGCTTTAGAGAATATCATCTGACTTTCAGTATGTCAAATAATCTTTTATTCTTTTTGGTCCTTACTACGTTCCATTTATTTAGGTTCCTAAATTTACTTTCTGTGTTATTACAGTGCTTTCCAAGTCTTTTGTAACCACGCAGTGACACAAAGAAGTATTACTCAGTTTCTTATGGCAGACCCCAAGGTACGTAGTCAATTCTAGGAAGAGTAAGAGTAGAAAGATAAACTAAGGAAGAAATATTTTGATCTATTAAAAATTCTTCTGAGGAACAAAATTTTCATAAGCAGTTAACTTGCAGATGACAACTCCTATTAGGAAAAGAAATAATAAAGCTGGATCATGAGCCCAAAAGCACTGGCAGCTCCATAGTTAAAGATTAGACCCTTTTCGCTAAATGAAGTCAAAGCAAGCTTATTGTGACAGATAGACCTGCCTCTGCAAAGGATAAGTCTAGTGAAAACAGGTTTCCCCAACTGAAGACGTTAACAATCAGTAGAGGAACTGAAATGCATCCACTTAAAAATAAATGCCAAGGAGCAGAGTAAGAATCCAATTGTGAATAATACTAGAGATGGCATTTATTTGCATCACCCAGGTAAACATAATCTAATACAAAAGTGTCCAGTGGAAAGGCTGAGATGTTATTCATGACATAAACTTACCACTTTAAAAAAGTAAAGTTGCAAAAGGATAGCATGTGGGGTTTTTATTGCTTTTCTTGCTCATATGAGACTCTGAAGGAAGAAGTATGAATTGTTTCAAATTTGAAACTCATCTCATGCTTACGTTGTGATTGTAGGATTCCTGCTGATGAGATTTTTACCACAGATAAGAGATCTGCTTTGCAGCCGAGTGAAGGAAACTTTGTTCTTGATCTTTAATAAACTTCCTGTCACATGTATCACTCCCGGTCTCAATAATTTCTATCTTAGTGAACTTCCTTCTTTCATGATTAGTGAAGTGTCTGTAGCTGGGTAACAGAGGTTAGTTATTTTCTAAATGTCAGTTTTAGCAGAGTGTAAATGACTGGAGAAGGCAAGGAGTGCAGTGTGTGCATGTAATACTTTGATGTGTGGAGATCAAATTTTTTATGAGATGAATCATTTCCTTATGCCTCAAATGTGTGGTTTCTTTTCTGTATTTTTAAAAAAGCAGTGAGTTGCATTATTACATTAGTGATGATGAAAGTGGAGGCATTTCACTTGTGAATTCAGTCACACCTCTCCGTAACTCCTTTCATTTAAGGTAATGGCTGACCACATGACCCAGTATTTATATAGCATGATGTACTTTTGATATGGTAAGAGTTTACATGGAAACATGCACTCTTGGTTTGGGGAGATATGATCAATGTGCTTTCGCTGTGAGCAGGTTTCGTGAAATGAAGCCGCCAAGAGTTTTTCCTTGCAAGCTTAATTCGTAGAAACTGGTATCAGCTTTTTCAGGTTTTGTTTCAGTAAAAAAGGTGTTTGTGTAGTCACTGCCACCACATACTGCTTTTGGACACATGCTAACATGACACCATGCTGTGTGGATAGCTCTCTAAAAGGGTCTGGCAGCACTTTTATTATGACCCCCTGTGCCAGTAGATGTGCTAAATTCTGTTTATGACATTATGAAAATGTGCGAGCTAGCTGGGGTCACACTGGGTCACTATTAGAACAAGGATTCTAAGCAAAAAATGCTATTGATGGAATCAAACATTTATGATTTCTTCAGTAAAAGTCAATACTTTTTAAATTCAGAAGCTAAGTATATTCAGGTAAAGCCTGGGTCTTTAATTGCTGAGATTTAAGTCTGGAAATTCTACAGCTTGGCTAATTCCATGACAGTGTACGTGGAACTGCAAATAAAGACAGCTCCATTCCAAACAGCTGTCAGGCATGGCTTGCACTATCAAGCATTGAGCAGAGATGGATGATTGGCATGAGCTGCATATTTTTAGTTAAGAAATGAAATATCCATATTACTACTATTTTTACCTTTTTAATTGTAAAACAGGTTGAAATAAGAGACAACCAGATTTAAAAATTAATTTTTCATTGCATTAATTAATACGTTATTTTAAATTGCTTATTAATAAGAAAATTGATCTGCTGTGTTGACTTTTTCCCTTCCCCTTTTCAGTTTTGTCTCCAGGGCAAACATCTCTTTAGCTACACATCTGGCTTAGAAGAAACTTCCCATTTCAATCTCTACTTGTTATGACAGTCCCTGGTATGATGATCCTATTGCAGACCCAGAGTTGTGACAAAAATAAGTTGCAGTTCATTAAACAGCTAACTGTTCCAGGTAATATTGCTGTTTCAAAGCAATTTTGTCTCAGTTCTAGGTGAAAAGAGTTTAGTTTGGGTGTACAAGCTAGGAAAATCAGTCCAAGTTAATTCTTTGTCTAGGGCTAGATGATTTTGTTATCATCTACAGTAGGCTGTGCTAGCAGTGTTATTTGGAGCTAAGCTGCATGTCTATACTGCTACCCTTGTGGATGGCTGATGGGAAGAGGGATTACTGAAGCTGGCTTTGTAGATGGGGAAAAAGCGTTCCACAGAAGTACCTGGGTACAAGAAGAACACTCATCAGTGACTTATGCAGTCCTCTGTCATTGGCTTTTCCTGTCTTCACTGGATCTTCTTCTGCTGGACAGAAGAAAGAAATAAGTCTTTATACACTAGTCTAATCTAATGTTGGTAAAGACCAACACTGTCTGTCCTCCAATTTATCGTTACATTTATGCATATGTAGAGGATGAGGCAGATTCTGTTCTTTACTTTCATGTCACACTTTCACCTTAGAGTATCCTCAGATATTTTATAAATAAGATGGACCTTGTTTATTCCAGTTTTTATGTTCACCACAGGGTGAACTGTGGCTCCATTTTACCTGGGATGCAAAAGGGATGTGAGAATGTTAGCTATGGGCTCCCCATTTTGTATTACACTGCTCCAATGTCTTTTTTGTGTCGTTGAAAAGCCACAGGATCTCTGTCATATCCTGTCTTGCTCATCCCACTCCTTACACCCAGATTGATGGGTCAGGCAGGTTGTAGCAATGGGAAGTTACTATCTAAAAACATATTGTTCACTAGTTTCTTACAATAAAAACCTTCCCTGAAGCAGCACGAAGGACATAAAATGCAACAGAAAATTAGGTTCAAGTTGTTGGGGGTTGTTGGTGAGTGTTTCCTTTTAGATTGTGGCATGAAAACTAACTAAACCAACTACTGTTGTTGGAGATGGAACTTCCTTTGTGGTATACGTATTGTCTTAAACTTTTTTTTCCCCAATACTTAGATTAATATTTGAAGGTAGTACAGCCTGCTCAGACTGAAGTTGGTGATGATACCCTTTCACATTGTGAAAATGAATGCTTCTCATGGTCCATAGGTACCACCACACTAATGAAGAGTTTTATGCCCATCAGCCTGGGCAGCGAGGTGTCACAAATGAATGATTGGGCCGCTTAAAGAGTCACTACCAAAGATATCACAAAGCAAATGATTTTAATATAGATTTGTAGAAAGATAGGACTTAACAGAATTTGATGGCAAGGTTCACTCTATTACTCACTTAACGTGAAAAGGTGTAAAAAGAGAAACCAAGTTACAATTAGATTGGAATGATTTGCTCGTGGGTCGAATCAGGTTAATGTGGCTTATAAATATATTGAAGAGAGAAAGTAGGGGACACCCTCCTGTTGAGTCACAAGGTTCAGAGTGGACCAAAATCCACCTCCAGTCCCAGACTTGGTCAATGGTTTATGACTAAGGATTGGGAAAGGGATTGAAAGTGAGGGAGACCCTCCCATTGAGTCACAAGGTTCAGAGTGGATCGAAATCCACCCCTACTCCCAGATTTGGTCAATGGTTTATGACTAAGGTTAAGTAAGGAAAATAAAGGAATGCCCTCCTGTTGAGTCACGAGGTTCAGAGTGGACCTCCTTGCTTTCTAAAATCCTTCTAAGAGAGGAGTCTAGGTGCAGCTGAATCCACTCCTAGTCCCAGACTTGGTCAAAGGTTTATGACTAAAGGAATAGGGTTTCAGGGATTCTAGTGTAGTGCTTGGTGTAACTTTAAAATAACAGCAATCAAATTCACTAACACTAATGGAGATAAATCACAATATCAAATCATATAAAACTTAGTAACATAATTAACCTAAAACTTACTAAGATTAATGATATTGAGACAAATCACAGTGTTAAATCATAGCAACATACTAAGATCAGAAAGTTAAAGAGATATAAAGAAAAGAGATAAATATGTACAAAGTTACCTTTAAATGCCCCCCTTGAATTCGATCTAATACTCACATGGAATGCTTAGTATCGCCTAACAGGTGATCAGCCGAGCCTCTGAGTTGATCACAGACTTGAGCATTCATGGACTCTGAGAGGTGTCCCACTCAGAAGGAGATGCTGGTCGCAGCCCGCTGCAGTCCAGGAGAGCTCAAAAGGTCTCACTTGGGACTGCTATTTATAGGACTGGGAGATAATTGACTTTAGGCATCAGTAAATTTCCATCCTTGCCATAAATCATTTGTTAGTAATTTCTAGAATTCTTGACATCCCAGTGATGCTGGTACTGATCCACCCGAATCACGGCTAGATAAGCTATGCTCCAAGGCTCTCTGGGGATGGTGAGTTACTCCCATCTATGCAAGGCATTTGGTACAGTCAAGGGGCCCTTAGCTGCCAAACTCTCTGCTCCAAGGCCAAGGCCAAGGAGGAGGGTGAGGGAGATGCACCACCACATGAGGGGGTCACTTGATGGTCCGCAATGCAGTGGCTTGTTTCCAGATGCACTGATGCCATGTGGTGGGTGGTCTCTGAGGTCTTTTTGTTCTCACCTGCCTGCATGAAGAGATTAAGTGTTTCTTGTAACTCCATTTCCCTGATATTACTGAAGCTGCAAGCTCTGGTTCCTCATGGCAGAGAGAATTAAGTCTTGAGAGAATATTTTAAGGGTCATAGAGGGAAGTCTGAGGGAGAAAATATATATGCAATTTCCCCAAATTCGATTACACACTTTTATACTCAGAGCCTAAATTCAGTTAACATTGTGAGGGAACATGTCTCTCAAGTTGCAATCCTTAGCAATCTCAGCTCTATTATCTTTTTTAAAGAAAATGTCCAGCTTTAGGAAACAACGCTACAAACACTACAGCTTAAGTATAACACTTATAACAACATAATCTAAGAGGTCCTGAAAGAGAAAAAATAAAGGCAGGGCTGAAACAACACATTCCTCAACTGGAAATCAACCCTCACTTTCTAGTGTGAATTATTTTAAGTCAGTCTTGCATTTCATTTCCATAAAAAGGGCATAAGAAAGGTTGCAAATCTGTGTCATCTACTGTGAATGAATTCTCTTTTTGAAGCTCTACAGCCTACAGTATTTAAATGATGCCATCCCTGTATATTTTTTCCCCAGTCAAGAACTAAGCCTAATGAGCCAAGAGGAGCACAGGCACATGTTTCGTCCCTGCAAAAGAATATTTATGCTCAAAGAGACCTATGGAGCTCAGAAAATTATACAATCACCAGTTAAAGGTCCTCAGAGCTGGCTCAAAGCAACAATTTGTACTGGTGATGCACATAGTAAGAACTACTTTGAAAGCAGCTCCTGTAAACAACTACAACTCTTCTATTCTGTTTTTCTTCCCATTCATTTCCACTACACCCTGAACCTTATATTACTGAACAAGAAGCAACTCTGCAATAGATATTATGAGCTAGAAAGCCATTTCTAAGAGATTTTCTTTATTTTTCCTTTAATATTACATGTATATAAAGGAACAGATTCTGCTCTCAGTTATACCATCATAGACACTCCACAGATTTAACATGATTTACCATGGTTTTTCATACATGAATACATAGTTTGGCAGGCTATTTACCTGTATTTGTGTGGCAAGGTTTTGGTAGCAGTGGGGGTCGTGGGGTGGCTTCTGCGAGAAGTTGCTAGAAGTTTCCTCTGTGTCCAATACAGACCTACTGCAGGCCAAGGCCAAGCCCATCAGTGATGGTGGCAACACCTCTGGAATAACAGCTTTAAGAAGAGGGAAAAAAAGGGTGCACGGCATTTGCAGCCGGAGAGAGGAGTGAGACCATGGGGGAGAACAGCCCTGCAGCCCCCAGCCCAGAGCAGCAGGAGGGGCAGGAGGGCTCCAGGCGCCGGGGCAGAGGGTCCCCGGCAGCCCCTGGGGAAGCCCCCGGGGAGGCCGGCTGTGCCCCTGCGGCCATGGAGCTCCACAGGGGAGCAGATCTGCACCCGCAGCCAGGGAGGGCCCCACACCGGAGCAGGGGGATGCCCGAAGGAGGCCGTGACCCCGTGGGCAGCCCGCGCTGGGGCCGGCTCCTGGCAGGGCCTGTGGCCCCGTGGGGAGAGAGAGGAGCCCCGGCTGGAGCAGGTTTGCTGGCAGGACCTGGGCACCCGTGGGGGGACCCAGGCTGGAGCAGCCTGTTCCTGAAGGACGGCACCCGTGGGAAGGACCCACGCTGGAGAAGTCCATGGAGGACGGTCTCCCGTGGGAGGGACCCCAGGCTGGAGCAGGGCAGAGGGTGAGGAGGCCTCCCCCTGAGGAGGAAGGAGCGGCAGAGACAGCGTGTGATGAACTGACCACAACCCCCATTCCCCGTCCCCCTGCGCCGCTCGGGAGGAGGAGGGAGAGAAATCGGGAGTGAAGCTGAGCCCAGGAAGAAGGAAGGGGTGGGGCAAAGGTGTTTTAAGATTTGTTTTTATTTCTCATTATCCTGCTCTGATTTTGATTGGCAATAAATTAAACTAATTTCACTAAGTTCAGTCTGTTTTTCCCATGATGAGAACTGCTTACTAATCTCTCCCTGTCCTCATCTCAACCCATGAGCTTCTCATTCTATTTTCTCTCCCCTGTCCAGCTGAGGAGTGGGAGTGATGGAACGGCTTTGGTAGGCACCTGGTGCCCAGCCAAGGTCAACCCACCACAACCAAATGTCAGGAGGGTTAAGTACAGCATCCCACAGTTGAAAATGATATGGGTTTTAGCTATTGAAGTAACTACATACTCTATACGTAAGAATATTCTAAATAACGTTCTTTTTATTTCTTACAGAGAAGCTGAATGGGCATATTTAGTAAGAATCAGTAATTGAAAGAAGAGGTTGCTGAAATGTGCAAAATTTTGAAAAGCCTTCATCCAAATCCACAGCTATAGTTAGAGGCAGCCTTAGAATAGGGAAAAAGTTGGTTTGTAGCTCAGATTAGTACCACCTGAATGCCAAGAAACCTCCAGAATTGTCTGAATGCCATATGCAGTGCTCTTGTAGGCTTGCTGTTATCATCCTGAGAGGACCTTCAAAGCATCTGGAATATTTCCAGGATGTGGGACAGTTGTGTTTCCTGAGGGAGAAGGTAATGACTTGCTTTCTCGTAACAGTGCCACCTCCACTTTCTATCAGCTGGGTCCCTAACATGCAGAGATTACACTTGGCCATGCGAAGAGGTGTTCCCTCTTTACGTCAGTTTGCGCTGGAGATGGCATACAATCCAGTTGTCTTATGGGAATCAAACAGTTGATTTATAATAGGAGAAGGTAATGGCCTTTTCCTTTTCTCACAGAAACTCAAGACCAAAGAGGTTCCAACATTTTATATGAGATTTTCTCAGTCTGAAATTTTGACAGGGTGCCAGTTCTGAGTACTTGTTTTAGTGCTTTTTTATCTACAAGATCTATTCTTCTTCGTGTGAAAGAAGTGAAAAGCAAACAATGATAAAAGATTTTCATCTGAAAGACATGAGCACAAGTTAAACAAATTAGTATTTTTCTTTTGATTACCTCTCATTTGCTACTGAACTGTGAATTTGCTGCTTCATTAGAGATGAGATGAACAAAGGGAAACCTAATTAAAGGTTGTTACCTCTCCACATCATTGGTGCCTAAAATCCATCATACCTCTATTCCCTGTTAGATAATGCATTATAAAGAACTGATCGCTGTTTTTGTTTCAAGGCCCAAAATATGGTATGCCAGGTCAAATGCTAAAAAAAGTTTGTCACAGATACGATAATTACACTTCAGCAGTAAGCTACTTTATTCTTGTTTTAGTTATCTCACAGGACTGAAACCAGAACCCAGTCTTGTTGAAATTAATGAGCGTTTCCTACCAATGAAAACAGGAGCAGATGTCTGAAGGAGAATTCTACTGACATACAACACAACGTACAAGTTGAAAATCAGGTTAGTCACCCAAGTTTGGGGTGAATATGGCCGTTTATTAAATCTCATGAGGAAACAGCCTTGATATAACTGAAAAAATGCTTCCTCTGCTGTGCACAGAAAAAAGGGTCCACTTTCTTCTGAGGCATCAAGGCTAAACAGTACCTGTACTAGCAGGATAGCACCGTTAAAGAAAAGATCTCTCATGGAAGCGTGGTTCCATAGCACATTGAATTAACAAGCCAGCTCCAAGCCCAACTGCATAAGCCAGTTTCATCTCTAACTACAACCCATATTCAAGATCATACACACACACATTTATATAGACATACATATATATAGGTTTTCAAGTATAGTATATATATGAATGTATATATTTAGAGGTAGGCATTGTTTGTGTTTCAGTTTCCAATCTTTGTCACATGCAGAGAAGCTGTGATCTTGAATACATTTTAACTTATGTATTCAAATCTCTGCCAGGCTTGAGTGAGGGGAAATAAAAATTCTTCAGTCTGTTAATGTTTGGAATATTTTCAGTAGTCCACTTCTCTTGCAAGAATTGTTGTCCCACTCTAACAGGGATGTCAAAGGAAAGCCAGAGATAAGCCACTTGTGATTAAGTAAGTTTGCAGGAGGCAGAAAACATTCAGTAGCTGTTCCTTGCAGGTCTGTCAAGGAGACCTGCTGTTAACTGCAACCTAGTTACTGAAACAGTATCCTGCCACTTGCAGAAAAAAATGGAAAAATATATGGTAGCTTAAGAAGCTATTGAAGAAAAGAAAATGGGGAATTAATTTTACTAGGATGCAAAAGATACAGTTTATGTAGGTATAGGTATAGGTGTAAATAAAGTTCTCCTTTGTTTTCTGGATCCTTTCTCGCCATTAAACAGAGCTGTATCTCAGTTTTCATAGGTCTGTGCTATATAGTTTTATTCTAGAACAGCACAAAGTAGGCACAGTTTGCTGGTGAATCTGGCCAGCAGAACTGTTCATATGGTCATTTACACCTGAGCAAAGTAAGAGTGAAGGCGGCACTTCTTCAGTGTGTCAGACTGTGTGCAGTCTGTGTTCAGTGACTTAGGCAGAAGTCAGAACTGGTACTTTTCACTCACTTACCCAAAGTTGCCAGCATCCCAGAAGCAGCTCTGTGCAGCATGAATTACAGTATTAGCTGCTTCAAAAGCATCAGATCTGTCATATTTGATGCCAGAATTACTAGATGCATTTGAGCATAGCAAATCCAAGAAGTCAGAAGTATCTCACATGCACTGAGCTCGAATAAGGTACCTTATAGAGTCCTGTACTTGTATGCAGCAACTTTTTGTCCATGATTTCTAGTAGGTCAATGTCTGAAGAGCTGTAGCTATAAATTACTGCTGGACATAAGGATCTTCTTCCATAAATTATAGAGTTGTCTGGTTTAATGTTGTTCCTTTAAAGAACAAGTATTGTTATAGCAGCCTATGATACAAATAAAGATATTTCAGATACCTCTATATTTTATACTGTGAACATTATTTCATTGTGTCTACTCCGAGTGGAATAACAAGAAGACATGTATCTGCTTTCACACTTATAACCAATTAAGCGCTGGGCCTCAATGAGTTTTATTAGCTTGGGCTAAACTTCATGTAATATGGTCAGATAGTTTCTTCTCAGTCTGGAAGTGGACAAACACAAGCTTATACTCGCTCAGATAACATGGTATAAGCTTTCACAGTTTCTCTCAAAAAGGGCTTCAGATATGGTCTGGTCTACATGCAAAAGGTTTTGAGGCTAGGATACAAATAAACCTCAAACTGCTCAGTCTTAATCCAATATCAGAGTGGCTTTTTTGATCTGTTTATGCCTCTTAAGAAGAGGTTTAAGTTAAATTGAAAAGCTATGCTTAAAGCAAAGCAAAGCTGTTTACACTGGGGATTATACCAGCATAGCTTCACCTAGACAGCTGTATCAGCATGGCGGATAAAATGTAGACAAAGTCTGCAGATGTACTGTGATAAAAATGTAGTAAGCTATAGGATGGAGAGGAGGAAGGGCAAGAATAACAGTAATAATTTGTTGTTTGTATTTCACAAGCTTTGAAAAACTTTTAAAAAAAGAAACATTTTTCTCTTTCCTGTTTCTGTGTGAAAGACTCAAACAGACAATAGGGTAAAATAATTCTGCCAGGGCTTAGGAAACTACGCTGCTGACTGTATAGAAAATGCTGCCAAATTCAGGAAATAAACAGACTGAAATAAACAGAAAAACAACATTTTCTTTTCCCAAATCTCTTTCTTTTAAAGTAAAACTTCTCTTATAACAACCATATGCGAGAACAGTTCAGACTGAAATGTTACTGGTAAGTGCAGGTTGCTTCAATGAAAATACATTGTGCACAGCCTTTTACATCTGTGGCACCCTTCACTGGAAAGCATTCGCCCCTTCACTCGCCAGCAAAATCAAGCACGCTGCATGTTGTTACACATGCTATCTTAGCCCGGACAAGAGCGTAGGATTTATGGGTCTCCAGATAGGGGCTTAAAAGTTTGAGACAACAACATTTTTAGGTTTCGGCAAAGACAGTGCCAGCTGGCTGGCTCTCGGGGTTTACCCTGTCAAGTGATCCATGAAGCAGCGCTGGCACCAGCTGCACAGGAAAGTGAGTATACCTGGACCCTCAAAAGGAGGTCAAGTACCTCATTGACAACCTACAGGAGGCATGAAGGAAAGACTGAGGATGCAAAAAGAAAAAGCAAGCAATTGCTTTTAGAGAAAAACTGGGGAAAAGGAGGTGTATGCTGGGTTCAACAACAGCATGTCCATCACCTTCACACCCACGGGATAGCCCTGTCAAAATGGAAACAACTCAGCACTGCTAGGACTGGAAATCCTCATGTTTCACTTCAATCTTTGAGTACAATTAATATGTCTGAAAAGCATAGTGTTATTGTTTATTGTCTACGTTGTACTGTCTACTGATGAAATGAATTGCTTCCTAAATGTATTTAAATATATTCAAACCAGATATAATGGAGGGACATGGCTTACAGACTCCTACGACAATGATTTCCCACCGGTGACATTCATCGCAATAACAGAGTCAGTACTTCACAGCTGAGCCCATTTTCACAACCCTCCTGTGCTGAGCAGAGCTCGCTCATGCATGCAGTCCTGCTGAAAGGAACAAGACTAACTGCTTTTGGGTGCTGTGCAAAATAAAGGCTGCAAGTGTCAAATTCCTAGGACTTGATCAGCTGAGATGCTGAATCATCCTGGCTCCCGCTGAACTCAACGGGGCATTCGACATCTCTTTGGACCTGTCCCCTGCTAATGGGAGCATCTGTTCTTGGCCGTGGTGGTCTCTGCTCCCCTTCTCCATGGCGAGGCAGCCCAGCCTTCAGTGCTGAGCATAGCTGTGGGTGAGAAGGCTTACAATGGCTCGAGATGGAGCGTGGGTTTTGGCATTTTTGCAGGCTGGATCAAGACTTCTGAAGTTTTAAAAATTATGTTTGAAAAATAGCACAGAAACACCATTTTTTTCAGTGAGGACTGCTCCTGGCAGTGAATCTGATGGATGTTCTGAAGCAGAATAAGCAGCATTCAGCCTGTCCCCACCATCTGCCCAAGTCCTGTTTTCTTTTCCTCATTCAGTTCCATCGGAAAATATCAACAGAAAGTGGGGTTTTCTTTACCAAGAAGATCATGTGTTGGTTTGTACTGAAACTCACGAGTCCTTTGTATTCTGGGAGAATACAGCTGCAGCATAATGAATGGTAACCATTTGAACTCTCTGAGATAAACTGCTCCAAAACTTGATAAGGGCTCTTGAACTATGTTCATGCTACACACAGGACTAATCTGGCAATTGGATAAATCTCATTTTCTGCTCAATTACAAAATAAAGGCAACACAGGAGATGTATTCAAGATATAAAACAGTGACTTGGGAGCAGATGGAAATCTGAGCAAGTATTGAGTTACAGACTTTCTTCCCCGCCCCGTGTGTTTTGTAGGATCATAGAAAATCCTTCTGAAGAAATATCCAAATTAAAGAGCAACTGCATCATTACCTAGGCAAAACAAAAGAGAGAAAAGCCACAGGTTATTATTTAT
Organism: Phaethon aethereus; assembly: GCF_964289735.1. Lineage (NCBI taxonomy): Eukaryota > Metazoa > Chordata > Aves > Phaethontiformes > Phaethontidae > Phaethon > Phaethon aethereus. Next base: position 13,950,653 of record NC_138576.1, read on the forward strand.
TTGTAGCTATTTATGGTAACACCTTGAAGAGCAACTGACCATGGAGACATTATTGTGCTATTCACTGAACCAATACATAGACAAACTGTAAACAATTAATGCTTGAAAGAAAGAATCACACAAAGTATAGAAGGATGCAAATGTACATTTTTTATGTAGAACGCTGAAGCACAGTCAAGATTCATAGTTTCAGTCTTTCAGATAAGGTTATCTTTCATTGCTATGGAGATACAATCGTACAGCTTTTAGCTTAATTCAAAGCAAAATATGGGGGAAATGACTCTAGACTTGATACCATTGCCTTCCTAAATAGTCTGTTCTGTTTCAGTTATTCAATTTCTTTCTGAAACTTTTTCACTATTTTGGTTTGAAATGTACACTACCTGATTGAAATTTATATCACCTGAAAATTTGGTCTTGTGTCTTTTTATGACCATGGGAAATGTCTGTAAATCCTCCCTTGAGTAATGCTATATCTCTCAAATGTGTACTTTGTCTGGGAGGAAACATCCTCTGGAGGAGATTATCATGGTTATAAGTACAATGAAAGCCTATATTACTAGCCTAGACTGTAATGTTTATTTGTAGGGACCTAAAATGAAAGCAAATTAATTTCCATAACAGTGATACTAGCTTTTCTGGTACACTTTTCAACTCCTAAATGTCATGAAAGAAGCATTTAATTAAACCTACTAAAGGGAAGGCAATGCATAATGAAAACACTATGCCAAGCAGTTTGATCCTAGAGACCATGAAACCTGGTGGAGACTCTGTCACTCCTACTGAGCTATTAGGAAATATTCTGATTCTGTAGTGACAGGTGACAGGATAAAATGTGTTGAAACCCTCTGAGATGGAGGACAGACAGTCTGTATTTCATCTGACCACATTTAAGTGTCTACTGTGTCAACTAAAATACCAATGAGTAAAACGAAGGCTTATTCCCTTGCAGTGAGACCAGACTGCGTTATTCTGACTAGGTTTGTGCCTGCAGCTTCTCTTACCCTCCAAAACAGAGCGGCCATGCAGTAAATGCACGCTGGGAATGGTTCCTCACCCATGCTGACCTCTAAGCTGTGCTCAGCAGTTATTTGGTAAAGCAATAGTTGATGCAGGCCAAAGCTGCACCAGAAACTGCTCTAGCAGTTTTTTGGTAGGGATGATTGAACTCCAGTGCCCATCAGTGTTTCCTGGCCATGTTTAATTTGTTAGTGTAGAGATAGCCTTAAGGTGCAATTCATCTCCTCTCAATACAAACATCAAATGTAGATGGATGTTTCTCAGGCTGTGATCTGTGAACCATTTGGTGATCTGTAAGACATCACAAGGTGAATTCACCACTGTTTTGAAACAACGTCAAAAGCTTTTGAATATAAATGCACACACACATATTTTCAGGCATGCAAGCAAGAAAACTAAATGGGGAAAAATAAGTCACTGTAGACTTTTCCAAGGGTTGCTGAATTTTATTCGGATATAAATGAAAACCATCGTGGCAACACTGTACTAGATGATCCTTGGCATAATTTCAAAAAGTTTATCTGGAAGTAGGGTTAAAAAGAGTTGAGGAACAGGAGGCTAGATGACCCCTCAGTGTCCAGCCAGACCCATGAGTGTGTTGTGCTTGAAAGGCTGTGAAGTTACATCTCCTTGGGTGGGAGCTGGTTTTACGATCCCATGAAATCCAGGTATTTCTCCCCTGTACTTAGGTGTAGAGTGAGGCAGAGGCAGGAGGTAGATGGAAATGTGTATCATTAGGGGGTTGAACTGGGAATGAACAGTCCACTGGTACCATGATGATTCTGCTGTTCTAAGTGAGTACTGTATCAAACCCGCACATTTTATTAGTTACTGTTTCAGTTGTGGTACTCTGGATGCTAATCGTGTTTCTTATTCTGTGATACCTGATTGCCCTGAGTTTCTGACCCACACCTCTGTCCTCCTCCCACACTAGGGAACTCTTGCCTCTGTGAGGTCTCTGCTGCCCTTCCCTTCCCCAGCCAAGTTCTGCTGTGGAGCAGTCTGGGATTAGGGAGATGCTCAGTGGAGATCTTCAGCCCAAATGTAGGAGTGAGAAAGGAATATAGTTCTCATATTGTAGGATGATAAGTGAAGAGCAGGAAGTCCTGGGATAGCAACTGGTGGACAAAGAGATTTTGAAGGGGCAGGGGGATCATAGCTGGAAACTCAGAGCCTTTTTGCACTGTTGTTTCCGTCACAGACCACCATATATGAGTCCTAGTCGCCAGCAAGATCCAGCTGGCTGAGGAATGAGAATTGGTGAGGGGAAAGAGACACCTACTGTCCTCCAAGGTACTACTGATGCCTCCACAGGGCAGGTTTTGGCTGCAACTCAGGAAAAAACATGAGAGCTTATGACCCTTGGAAGAAGGGGCAGGAAACTCAGGAGGACTGCAAGGATGTCGTGAGGTTATGTAGGGAGAAAATTAGAAGGGCCAAAGCCCAACTAGAACTTAATCTGGCTAACTCTGTAAAAGACAATAAAAAATGTTTCTATAAATATATTAGCAACAAAAGGAGGTCTAAGGAAAATCTCTATCCTTTATGGGATAGAGATTCCTTATGGGGGAAAAGTTAGCGACAAAGGATGAGGAAAAGGTTGAGGTACTTCATGCCTTCTTTGCCTCAGTCTTTAATAGTAAGACCAGTTCTCCAGGTACCCAGCCCCCTGAGCTGGAAGACAAGGATGAGGAGCAGAATTAAGCCCCCATAATCCAAGGGGTAACGGATAGCGACCTGTTACACCACTTAGACACACACAGGTCTATGGGGCTGGATGGGACCCACCCAAGGGTACTGAGGGAGCTGGTGATGGAGCTTGCCGAGCCACTTTCAATCATTTATCATCAGTCCTGGCTAACCGGGGATGTTCCAGTTGACAGTAAATTAGCAAATGCGACACCCATGTACAAGAAGGGCTGGAAGAAGGATCCAGGGAACTACAGGCCTGTCAGCCTCACCTCAGTACTGGGAAAGATTATGGAGCAGGTCATCTTGACTGCCATCATGGGGCATGTACAGGACAACCAGGTGATCAGGTGCAGTCAGCATGGGTTTATGAAAGGCAGGTCCTGCTTGACCAACCTTATCTCCTATGACAAGGTGACCCGCTTAGTGGATGAGCGAAAGGCTGTGGATGTTGTCTACCTAGACTTTAGTAAAGCCTTTGACACTGTTTCCCACAGCATTCTCCTGGAGAAACTGGCTACTCATGGCTTGGACAGATGTACACTTTGTGGGGTAAGAAACTGGCTGGATGGCCAAGCCCAAAGAGTTGTGGTGAATGGAGTTAAATCCGGTTGGCAGCTGGTCACAAGTGGTGTTCCCCAGGGCTCAGTATTGGGGCCAATTCAGTTCAATATCTTTATCAGGTATCTGGATGAGGGGATCAAGTGCTCCCTCAGTAAGTTTGCAGATGACACCAAGTTGGGCGGGAGTGTTGATCTGCTGGAGGGTAGGAGGGCTCTGCAGAGGGATCTGGACATGCTGGATTGATGGACTGGGGCGAACTGTATGAGGTTCAACAAGGTTACGTGCTGGGTCCTGCACTTGGGTCACAACAACCCCATGCAACACTACAGACTTGGGGAGGAGTGGTGGAAAATCTGCCTAGTGGAAAAGGACCTGAGGGTATTGGTTGACAGACGGCTGAACATGAGCCGGCAGTGTGCCCAGGTAGCCAAGAAGGCCAACAGCGTCCTGGCCTGTATCAGAACTAGTGTGGCCAGCAGGAGCAGGGAAGTGATTGTGCCCCTGTACTCGGCACTGTTGAGGCCGCACCTTGAATCCTGTGTTCAGTGTTGGGCTCCTCGCTACAAGAAGGACGTTGAGGTGCTGGAGTGTGTCCAAAGAAGGGCAACGAAGCTGGTGAGGGGTCTGGAGCACAAGTCTTCTGAGGAGTTGCTGAGGGAACTGGGGTTGTTCAGTCTGGAGAAGAGGAGGCTGAGGGGAGACCTTATCGCTCTCTACAACTACCTGAAAGGGGGTTGTGGTGAGGTGGATGTTGGTCTCTTCTCCCAAGTAACTAGTGATAGGACGAGAGGAAATGGCCTCAAGTTGCACCAGGGGAGGTTTAGATTAGATATTAGGAAAAATTTCTTCACTGAAAGGGATGCCAAATATTGGACCAGGTTGCCCAGGGAAGTTGTTGAGTCACCATCCCTGGAGGTATTAAAAAGTCGTGTAGTTGTGGTGCTTAGGGACATGGTTTAGTGATGGACTTGTCTGTGCTAGGTTTATGGTTGGACTTGATGATCTTAAAGGTCCTTTCCAGCCTTAATGATTCTATGATTCTATGAAAAACATCTTGGTTCAGTAGTCTCAATACTTTTAATATCAGTACTGGGAAAGGTTTAAATGCAGTCACTGCATTTAAATTTGGATTCATCAGACATACTTTATGTGAGGTGTCCCTGATACACGCATATACTACATTTCTCCAGTCTTCATCATTAAGTTTGTGAGAGGCTCACTTTGACATTTAGCTTTATATGAATTCGTCTTTTTGTGGTCTGTTCCAATGTCATCTGAATTTTCTATTAACTAATTTGGCCATCAACCAGTTTGTCTATGCCATATAATAGGGTTTTGTACAAAATGGATTTTTCGGTGTGTTAGGAATGTCATGTTTTAATCAATGTCTCTTTGAATGTTGAATCTAATGAAAGCTGTAAGTGAGAGACTATAAATGTGTGGAGATAGTTACCATGGAAACCTGAGCAGTGTCGGCTGGGTACCCCATACTGGTAACAGTGCAGCACAGCCCCGTGCACAAGTTGGAGGCCTCCGAAAGCATTTTCAGCAGTTAGGTCAAGGTTGTTTGAAGCTTGGAGCAGAGAGCTGGATGCTGGTTTGGGGGTAGCTTGTACGCTGGCCACAGTGTCGTGACAGCAGGGTGCCAGCTCGTGGAGTCACCCACTGAGCTGGCACAGGAGGACTGTCACTGTTCACAGGCAGTTACAATAGTCCTCTCGGCCACAGGCTGGACAGTCCTGACTGCAGTTAGAGGACATGATGCTTCAGAAAAAAGATTTAGAGGCCCTACACAGATCCGGACTTGCAACCCTCTGAAGCTGCAGCTTCTGAGCCTTCTGGCTTGACCCTTCTCTAAGAAGAAGGGCTCAGGACCTGCAGGATAGAGAGGAGAAGTTTCCTCATCCAGAGGATCCTGATGATGTAAGGAAAACCATTCTGGCAACTTGGAGGGTTTGGCAGTGAGGACTGCTAAGGACCCAAGTGCCCTCTGCGGTCACTGTGCGTTTCAGTACTCATTTGCTGGTTTGTATTGCAGAGTATTGGCTCTTCGGGAGCCTGCCTCGTCCTGGTCCCAGGCATCCATGGAGTATCCACAGAAAGCTGGTGCAACGGCTCAGGGGAACTGTGGAGCAAAGCCAAATTCCTACAAAGAAAATACAATCTTTCATTCTTCCTCCTTATTCTGAATGACAAAGCACTAGGACACCTTTCTAGGTTAATTTTCAAAGTGCTATTTATTTATTGCCATTTCTGTTTCATTTCCTTATTGCAGTTCTTATGGCTCAGAAAATAAAACTACATTGAAAGCTCTTTGGGGCAGGGATCATTATTATATTTATTTTCAGTGCTGCATGATCTCAGTTCCTGCATAAATCCTGTAGTAACTGTTATGCTATACGTGCAGTAATAACAGCCAGGACTGTCTACTAAGTGTTGCTTATTACACATGTTCATTCCCCCCTTGATGCTCCTGGGCTTGCACTAAGCCCTTTTGTTCAGTCTTCGGCAATAAATCCAATCCCAATTAAAAAAAAAGTTTTTATTGTAACTTCTACAAATGCTGGACATGTTACTTTCTTTAAGACATGTGGAGTATTTAATACATTTCAACTCACAGGGAAATGAGCCTTCCACTTCCAAGGGTGTAAAGCAGCAGAGTGAAAGTGGGCATATTTCAAACAGACATGAATGCTCTCTCAAGCTCACTCTCTCTCCCTTGGCTCTCAGCCACAATTTTAAAGCAATTTGCCCTAATCTGCCATATGGTTTTCTTTCTTTGCATTTTATAAAACTGCAGGGCTAAGTGAATGTGCCTCTTCGATAGCACTGACACAAGCCTGATTTAATTTAGACTTCCGTATTAACATACCAGCTAAATCAGTGCTGCAGCCTATGAGGGAAACTTCAGTGCTGTGCACAACCAGAGCTGTAATTAGTTTCCAAGTGGTACTAGCCTAGAGCCCTTGAACTGGTTCTTCCTTATGATTATTATTTCTAGAGGTCAGCCCAGAAGAACATCAAGTCTCCTCCAGCAGCATGTGACCCCCGCTCCCTTCCCCGGATCAAATCAGGCCTCCAGTAAGACATTCTTCAAGCCTGAAATCACTTCCAAACAGCAGACATTCTTACTAAATCTGATTCATCATGTGGAAGATCTATATGCCTGCTGCATAAAAAGCATTTCTGACCGAGATTTCCAGCAAGCCCTGCCAGTGAATCCTTTTATTCAAAGAGTCCGTGCAGTATACTTTTATATCACAGATGGCTCCAGGACGCGGAGACAATTTCCTTAAATAGGCTCTCACACCAGGCTTGTCTACACGTTTTACTTGGGAATTTTTAGCCTGTAACAAGAACGCGACATGGTTCACTAAACATAGGCTCCGTGTGGATTTTAAGCACACAAGTTGCCCCACAAGCTGCAGTGGGTCTGCTCCCCTGCCTGATGCCCACGTACACTTATCTGCATGCTTGTTTATTCACTTTCCCGGATCAACTGTAATGTGCATTGCAGGTTACCAAGCTAGCAGGGGTTCCTAGCTCCGGAGCAGCATGTCTGGCCTTTGTCATGGACACAACTTAGCTCAACTGCTTCGGTAGAGTGGAATAGAAATGGCAACCGCAGAGGGAGGCGTTACGTGGTGCAGCCCTCCCGCTTCCGCAAGGGCCGGCGCGCCCGTGCCCGTCCTCAGAGGGTGCTGGATGACGGCGCTGCCACTCAGGGCTGGGAGACAGGTGAAAAAGGGAATTCTTCCCTTTGAACTTAAAAACTCTGAAGACAAGGGTTATTTGCAAACTTGACAGGGAAAAAAACATCTATTTAAGAATTAGGAAAAATTCTAGAGATCTGGCTGAAATTGCGCTTACACTATTTAGCTCACTTCAAAGTGGAGGCATCCATGCTATTTTGTTTTATTCAACAGGCTTTCAAATTGGGAGTCTATAAAAACCTTTCACTCACATGTTTGCTCAGCTCTCTGCAGTCAGTCTTTCCCATAATGAACATCTTTGTCAGCTGTTGTATTTTTATACAATCCAGAAATGAAATGTTTACCAGATCTCAGAACATTTGCGACAGATTTGACTCATTTTTTATTTGCTTTTTTTTTTCTGTATTTACCTTTTATTAAAAGCAGAAGTTAATATTGTGCTTCGCAGGGTCTGATCATTCTCTTTGATCTAAAGGAAAAAAAAAATGCCCAGGGAAAAGTTGTTGTTAAAATGATTTGTACATAGGACACATGTAAACCTTATCCTCTCGTCCTAAAGGGTGCTCCTCCACAAGTTGCTGAAGGAGAAATCAGCCACTGTGGCTGCCCCACATGCAGGCAGCACAGCGCAGTGTGTTGCGCCATGGGGATCTGAGCCCCGTTTGGCTTCACTGCTGAGGAGAATGGTTTATTTAGACTAGCTTGGGTTGCTTTTTAAAAAAAGAGTATTTCCAGCCCATGGAATTTCCAAACCTTTTGGAAAAATGAAAGTTTTGAAATCAGAATAAGACCTCTGATTTCTACTTGTTTGCAGAATGGAAATGCCAATAAAAGTAATTGAAAAGAAAACATTCTTTCTGAGCAGTTTATCTCCATTATTATTTGCCACTGAAAAAAGGCCAAAATATTTTGTTCCAAAGGGCAAAGGCATCTTATCCTGGAGACAGACCAATGCTAGAGATTGCTAAATAAGTATTATTAACTTGTAAAATATTATGAAAAAGCCAAAACAGCTCCGTCTGACAGTTTTTGATTGAAAGCATATACTGACATGTACCTGTTCAGTTACATAATTTTCCAAATTTCCACCTCCATGGGTGAAAATGTCCTCAAGATGAGGAGGGCACTGAAACTGGGTCTCCACTTCTTAGCAGAGTGCTCCAGGCACTTGGGCTTTGATGTTGATGGAGGACAGTAGTTACTGGCTGCCACCTCGCTCACTGAGTTGTTGCTGTAAGAATGAAGGGGGGACTCCACACGAATGGAGATACCCAGTACTGTCCCAACCACATACCTCTGTTCTAGTAAGGACCGAGGCTATGGACACATTCCCGCCCTGGGGCCCCAAGTTTGCTTAGGGCACATGCGCAGAGGTTCACCGTGCAGGAGCATTGTGCCTACGGAGGAAAGTACACTACACAACAGACTTGGAAGTGCCAATGGCTACATCTATGGCACGTAACGACTGTGGTGCAGCAATCCCTAAACTGGTGCTGCCCTGAGTTGGTAGGTCCATAGCCCTCAGCAAAGTGTTGTACAAACTTACCAGAATGAGCCATCATCGTGCACAGACACTGCTACAGATCTCTTCAGAAGTCATTTCACTACTCATCCAACTCCGTGGTTGATTCCTGCGGAGACAACATTGCATGGCTGCACCCAAAGTGAAGACATACACTTAAACTCCTTACTGACTAGATGAGTAAGCACTCCAAATTATCCTGAAGTCAACTGGCACCCACACTGTAGACACAAAACCAATAAACTACATCATCTTAATCTTATACATACATTGGGAGGTTGGAGAGAGTTAGAGAAAACTATCTGTAAGTCAGGACAGGGCTACTTTCCATGTTTGCAGGGCTTTTCACTGACCAGGAGGAATGTATTAAGGCTCTGGTTTAATAAGATTCATACTTAACTTTAAACCCTCAGTAGCTCCATCAAGGTGAATAGGTCTATCCAACTCTTTAATTCCAGGCATCTACTTAAACCTCTGTTGAGTCAAGGCTTGAAGGAAATGAGAGAGTCAAAAAAGTCTATTAAAATAATGACAAAGAACAGAATCACAGAATCACACAGAATCATTAAGGTTGGAAAGGACCTTCAAGATCAAGTCTGACCGTTAACCCAACGCCACCATGCCCCCTAAACCATGTCCCGAAGCGCCACATCCACACGTTTTTTGAACACTTCCAGAGATGGTCATTCCACCACCTCCCTGGGCAGCCTGTTCCAATGCCTGACCACCCTCTCAGTGAAGAAATTTTTCCTAATATCTAATCTAAACCTCCCCTGACACAACTTGAGGCCATTTCCTCTCGTCCTATCACTAGTTAGTTGGGAGAAGAGACCAACACCCTCGTCGCCACAACCCCCTTTCAGGTAGTTGTAGAGAGCAATAAGGTCTCCCCTGAGCCTCCTTTTCTCCAGACTGAGACAGCTTTGAGTATCTACACATAGTGCTTAGACATCTCATCAGACAAATAATTCTTTGGTGTCTCAAACTAACAATGCTTGGAAACACAGCTGAGGTTATTTTCATTCTAGAGCAAAGCAACAGTGTCAAGTTGTTTCAAGGAACAAGTAGAATTAGTACCAGAACACAACTGATTTCAGCCTCCTTGAAAAACATAGCAATGGGAGAGGGACACTAGAAATTATAGGATGTAAAATTAACAGTAATATTTACTATTGTGTAATCACCTCGTGCTAACTGCTATATAAAACATGGACAAGGAGCAAGTTCCGGCACTGGAAAAGTCATCTTCCTGGCTGTTTCACTGCTAGCACACCTGCTAGCCTAGCCTGGCCTGTGCCAAAAGCTCTCTTCAAGTGACTCCTTCAAGTCTTAGTCATCAAGCACTTCAGAGACCATCCTCTGCAGGCTATATTCCTCAGGTTTTTCCCCTTCCACCTTACCCTGTCATGCACCACCATCCAGGCAGGCTTTGCATCCTTAAACACCCCTACATGCCATCATGCCACATCCCAGGGTGCACAATACAAATGCCAATTTCATGGTACAAAGTAAGCACTCTTCCACAACACAGCTACACGTTATTTCAGGTACTTTGAACTGACAATCATACACTCTAGCTATAGGATCACTTCACAGGACTCAGAGGAGACTCAGGGCCAAGGTCTGAAAGCTATGAACACAACCAGAGCATGCCATTTTCCAAAACATGGTGTGGATGAATGCAGTCAGGAGAACCAATGGACAGTGGATCTTAGTAATTTGATATTTTGTTTTGCTTGACACGAAGCATGCCACCAGACCTGGAGTGGGAAAAAAAAAAAATCAGGTATTTGCAAAAAACCAAAAGTATAATATTATCATTTTGCAAGAAAATAATTATAATTCTGAAGTTAACTGTAGTAAAATTTTAGTAATGATGTATAAAGAACCAAATAGTCACAGAAATCTTCACAGAAGAAGATGCCAAGCTCCTGCCAAACTGGTGTAAAATATGTTAACGAAGAATGAGAACCAACTTACACTTTAACCAATATGTTAATTAGTAAAACATGGATCTTTAAAGTCCTGTACTGAAGAAGATATTTGTTTCCCTTCACACTTTAGAAACAGTAATAATGTTGATGCTCTTGTCTTGGTATTAACAAGCAAGGAGCAAAGAAAAATGCTGCCCTGTCTGATGGTGATGTTGGACTTTTTCAGATGCAACAGAAATTTTTTAAAAATCTGATTAGGGAAATGGAAAACCCCAAGAAAACACAAGGTATGAGCCAAAGCAGTCAAAACAGGTTATCAGTTGTCTTGTCAGTCAGAGGTCAAATTAGGTCCTGCTAACGCACTATACTGTATGAATTTCAGGTCCAAGACCATATGGGTATTTTTCAGTCTGATTCTGTGGTAAACATGGACTACTGACTAATCAGCAAAATCATTTATCATATAGAGGCTAAGTCATAAATATTCCTATATGCTGCAGGAAATGTGCTCAAACTGTGTCCATAAACAATAACCAAACTTGGAATAATCTGACATCTAAGAGAATTATTTAACTTGTTTTTAGCAATTAATTGTTTCAAAAAGGCAAGCAAAAGCCAAAGATTAAAGTCTCAAAACAGTCACAGGAGGAGTTTTTATAGAATGGTCCTGGGGTAACTAAACAGGATGTGATCCTTCCCTCACCAAGGAATCTTGACCTTACATTTCCCCCTCCAGTATGGAGGCCTCTGCAACCTGGTTGTGCTTAATTTTTATCTGCGTTTTCCTCGGTCCCACCTATTGGAGCAGATTCATTTTCCATTAAGTATTTAAATATGCCCCGAGTCAACAAGAATGCATTGTGCACAAGAGTGGGTCCGGGGACTCACCTGCCATGCTGCCCCAGAGTGCAAGATGATGTGTACTGAACCCTTCTGCTGAGATGTGCATTCAGCATCCCTCAAAAAGAGGAAATTCAGAGAATTAGAGTTGAGAGAGCTTCAAAACTAACAAACAGATGAAAGGTAGCCGATTCCTTATCCAGCAGTTTTGTTAATATAACATATCAAATTTGCTGTTTTTCCAGCCAAAACTATTTCATGAATTTGACCTAAATTTGTTAATAGTTTTGGGACAACCAGAATTACATTTTTCCTCAAATAAACTATTCATCAGAAAGAAAATTACTGCTCTTGTCACAAAACACCAGCTGCCTACCCATTAAAAAAAAAAAAAGCTTTAAAATCGAAAGAAGCAAAATTAAAAATCTTAGAGTATCTCTTAACAGTCACAGAAGGCATGTAAAAAGAATAAAGTAAAAAAGAAAAGAAGCAGGAAAGAAAAAGAAACATAGAACAGTATGGGATAATTGTAAAACTCAAGAGGTTATTCAACTGAACATTTATCTTTCAGAAAATGGAAATCCAGCCCAAATGAAGCCACAAAAAAATGTGTAAACTATGGCTTGTAAAATGTGTGTTGGGAATTAAGACTGGGTTGTGAAATACGTGAACTTAAATAAGTGAGCTCTATTATCTCAAACATGTCCTGCACAGCAGAGTTGTAGAAGGCTAGGAGGGAATGTGAACAGCAAGCAGAAAACTGAAGAACAAAAGACAAATTATGCAAATGTATCAGATTCGGGAAGCTGAGATTGTTGCCTCCCCAACAACTTGAATAACAGTGTTTAAATACAACTTTCTTTTTGTAGAAAGCACCACTTTCTAAGCAGCCCTTCCAAATGCTTTCCCATCTGTTTCAACAAATGTGATAATGAGGAGGTTATGCTGCAAGCTTTAAAAAAAATCAAGTTATTTGTCTGTACTAGGAAACTCAAAGCAGGTAAAAGGTTGCATCAGTCACCGTATGCCAAGCGAGCATAATCCCAAATACCCTTTCTTCTCTTAACTCCGCTTTGCGTACTAAGAGACAAGCACTACCAATTTAGTTTTGACCAATTTAGGGTTGAAGGAAGAACGGACCAAAACAGATCATTCACAACTCTGCCCTGCATGGGTGTCTTAAGCAGCTATAAAAATGAACCATGCCTGGAAAAGGATTCAGCAGCTAGAAGATCTCATTTCCCTTAATATGAGCTGTTAATACAAGACGTGTCTGAAAACCTAGTCATTTTATTTAGCTGTGCGTTCGAAATGGAGAGAGGTTTCTAAGTTTGTGCAAGGGCAAGGGACTCTTTCTGTGCGGTGATACTCCACCAGCGCAGCATTAGGAGCATGCAAGTTGTGCTGCAGGAGCCTGCCAAAAGCCATGCCTAGCAGCCAGCCTGCCAACACCTTCCACAGCCTCTCACGGCACAGAGGGTGTTGGCTTAGCTGCCGAAGCGGGAGCCAAACGCCAAACCTCTGGCCTTCGTGTCCTGACTCAGTTCCAGTGTAATTTTGAAGTAATTCCATTAGAAGTGACTAGATTCATCAGTGTGTGAAACGGATGTGTAGTCAGAATCCAGCCAGGACTGATTCCTCTACTTCTGCTCTTGCTGTTCTCAGCGCAGCTGAGATCGAAAAAGGTTGGGAGAATGGTCAGAACAGGAGCTGTGAGCATCTTCCAAAGCAGGCTAAGGAACAATAACTATATTGTTATAAACAATACTGGGATCAAAATGATAAGGTATATGAAAGCGCTCACATAAATACAGCCCCATGACTTTAGCACTAAGCTGTATTATTACAGATCTTTGATAGAACATCCAACACCAGAAGCACAATGTGGTCTTTTTGAAGCTGGATGGAGTAGAAAGCCCAAGCTATCTAAATTTCCTTCAATCTTTTCAGTATCCCTGACATTTCTCAGGTGGGGTTTTAGAAGGTGGGGATTGGGATTCACTGATCTCTATTTCCTAGATAAACTGAAAGAAGTCAAGAGGAAAGAAATAAGCTTCTGTGGGTAAAGAGATTAGAATGTATCAGAATATTAATTATATTATCTCTGGAAGTTTTCTGTTGGTGGTATTTAACTTTGCCCACCCCTCCCAAATTTCCAGATGTTCAGTTGTTTCCCGGGAGCAGCACATCTAGCCAGGTTTCTTTCTGCGCATCCCTCAGATACCAGAGAAGTGGTGACTCCAGGCAGATCAGCTATATGTGTGTATCTGGAACATATTGCACATACCACTTACCATTTACTACAGCCGAGCACAGCTGATGGGGCCAGGGCTTCCTGGGATGACCAGTACTTGTGAGTGCTCTTCAAAGAGCCGCAGCACATGCCGCTGCCTGGGAAGTCCCTGCCAAAAACCCAGCAGTCTCCCTTCTCCTTTTATTCAGGTAATGGAGGCTAGACAGTAGCTGGTTAGAAAGATCTTTATGCTGTGGAGGGAGAAGGAGAGTGGTCAAAACAGAGCTGGAGGTGGTGGTACTGCGCGCATTGCTTCTGGCTTCACCCTGGCTCTGCGGCTGGGGGCACAGCAGGTGCTCACCCAGCATCCCTGCCCGCCCACCCGTGTGTCCCCCGAACCTTCGCCCTCCTCCGGTGCTCTGTGTGGGGAGAGGCTGTGCTGGGGTGTCCCTACAGGCACGTGGCTCCGGCCCTTCGGCACCGGTTCCTCCTGGCCACCGGCTCTGCCCCACCAGCAACGGCCTGAGGAGCACACTGCCATTGCAGGCATTCAATGCCCAATTCCTGCTCACGTTACGGAAAAGAGAGAAGCAGCAGAATGTGATGCTTAACGGCCCTGGGAGACTTTCTGCCTTTCCTACTCTGGAATAGTCCATCTAGCTAAATATCACAGAATCACAGAATCATTAAGGTTGGGAAAGACCTTTAAGATCATCAAGTCCAACCACCAACCCAACACCACCATGCCCACTAAACCATACCCTGAAGTGCCACGTCTACATGGTTTTTGCACACTTATATATAGTGCTGAAGACATCTTCATGACTCATTTTTGAAGGAGAAGAAACGTGTGTTTCCCAGGAAAGGGGAGTGTTGGATGCAAGAGGTGGCCCAGTAGCCCAGTTCCTGTTTGGATTAATATTAATTGCATTTCTTACTGGAATATTATGGTTTTATTAATTGAGTATCACAATATTATTTTGGCTAGGGTAGGCCTTTGTTTTAATTCAAATATGCAGAATACATACCTAAATTCACTCTGATATTCTTTTCTGTCTAGGACAGTTTGTTTACTGTTTGTTTCAGCGTATTGCTGAATTTTATGAGTCAATACATTTATTTTCCAGAAATGTGCACTTCAGTAGGAAGAGCTCCACTTTAAAGCTGAAAGGCACACATCACGTCAATAAAGACAGTATTATCGTACTAGATATTGCAATGAAACATACGTATTCTTAATGGTTTCTTGCTGGCTTCTGGACTGAATTCCTATCAGGCATTCATTTCTCTCCTCATGCTCACTGTCTCTTTGCTTCTGCTGCTATCAGGCAACACCATGCTTAATAGAAATCTTCTGCCTTTCTGTTAGCAAGTAATGGCTATGTGCAATCTGGCATGTGTTGGGTATAAAGAAGCTGGGAGAGTGCTTTTTCATTGTTTAGGTAAATGTTTCCTCTTTGATCCAACATCTGCCCTTTCTGCTGCTCACACTGCAAATTGATGCAGATCTAGCAGAAGGATGGGAGACATTTATAGGGTTTCCTGTTATGGAGTAATTTTGGGAGCATCATTTTCCCCTGCTCACTTTTTGCCTTCAGCAGCAACAATCCAATTCTTTGTGTTTTCTATGGGAAGCCAATTCTTTGTCTCGCCCTTTCCTTCTAGTTCTCCCTGAAGGCTATAGAAAGAAAGAACATGAATAACCAAGCAATGAAATCATAAAATAGTCCCGTTTACTGTTATCTTTCCAAGAACAGTGAAGGCATTAAAGTTCTGAAACCTTTTTTCTTGAAGCAAAGATTGCAGCTAGAACAGGAAATGGCACAACATAAATTCAATTCGTGACAATTATTATAACATGAAAGGGAAATAGTATAAATCACTGATGTCAAACACTCTGTTCACTGGCTAGATCTGGCCTGTTTGAGCTATTTGTCTAGTTCCTGTGACAGACTCAGATTTTGCACCACACGTGCTTTCATTTTTTAAAATACTTGTTTCAAGTTTTTATGCTTCTGAAAAAGAGCTTCTGAATATGCAGAGTTGAAGCTGGTGGAAGCTCATGCACAGTTGTCTTTTTTAAGCTACAGTAAACAAGGGAAGTTATAATTGAAGAGACAAAGTCTACCCCTGTTCATTTCAGTGGGTGCTAACACCTGACCATAGTGGACCATTTTTGTGGTTGATGTTGAAATGTTTCTCAGACATTAATTTTAAGGAAAGATGAAGATGAAAATTGTTTTTTTGTGTGTGTAAAAAATAATTTAAAAGTGCATGCTTTTTGAGGAAAAGGAAATAAAAATATCATGCGCATCTATAAAACATACCACCTAGGTCTGACAAAACTTTGTTAAACTACCATGCAGGTTTAGTCATCAGTGATGTAGGTGTGAAGCTTAAACAACTGAAGAGAATTAGACCCGTCTGGGGAACCACAAGAAAGAGCTGTTGTTGAATTCTGCACCCAGCTGTATACCAGCCTGACCCACAGAGTCTCCTGGGGATCTCCCACTTTTAGTCACTTCAAGGGGCATAATGTAATATTTTAGAATATATAAAAGTTGCATAAAATACATTTTTGGCCTTTAACACTCATGCAAATATTGATTTGTATTGTTATGAATACAAATAGGACCAAACAGATATTTTTTATAGATGAGATGTATTTCAGAGCAATAAACATTTGGTCAGGTATTTTATTGGCTTCTCACTCAAACACTAGTGCATGCCTAAGGCAGTTGCTGTTGGACACAGAATACTTTTAAACCAAAAACCAGGACCATGCTTAGCTTATACTCTAATATGTTAAAATTTACCTCTTGCTTTCCATGCTTTGAGTAAAGGTACTTCATTAGGAAGGGGAGATATGTTTTTATGACGTACTCAGAAATGTAATATTTTGAAACATATAATTCTTTCAACAAAGTAATTCAAGAAATGGAGCTGTGAAATCTAAGACAAAGATGGATTTTAAGAAAAAGGTGTATTCTGGGGAAAAGGATATTCCATTATAGAAAAAAAATTCAAGAATCTGAGAGTCATGTCTTCACATAATATTCCTAAATTAGTACTGTGCTTTAATTCTTACTCCTGTCTTGAAAAAGTCAGTGATATATTGTGAATATTCCTATTTTTACACTCTAACTTACTGCCTATTATATGTAATATGGACACAATAGAAAATATTAAAGCTCTTAGAAGTTTTATGTATATCTGTAATATACAGAACCTTGACTTTCAACATAAAATTAATTCTTATCAGAATTTTTTTATCATTATAGGACTTTTTTCTGTTTTTCATTATGAATATTAAATTTCATTAAAAATTGTGGCAATGATGTATTGCTGTCTAGCTAGTACCACTGTATAATAAAATTTTCACATATCAGTTTAACTTCTATTGAAAACTAAGACTCTAAAATATTTTTCATTGTTCAGTAGAAATATATGTGATGGTTTACAGGTTGGCTACAAATCAGTAATTATTACTTATGGTACCATATATGTAACCCTATTGTCAGGTAGTTAACAGCAACTAAAGGGGCAGTATTCAACCTACATACAGTCCCTCCCAAGCAGTAATTTTATTGGTCTCAGCCCCCAGCTAGAAACTGGGAAAACTCAAACAGAAAGTCTCTAGGTTCCCTTAAAAATCTGAACTTCCTCCCGTCACCAGCTCTCTGAGACTGTGCGTGAACAAGGAAATCTTTCTTCAGGAGAAGGAGCAGTCGTGAACCCAGGAAAGCAGACTCACACAACATATAGGAAGTAAAGAATCAAATAGAGCCTCCCATTCAGTGACATGATAATAGTTCATTTAATGCTGATCCTCTTTACTGCGGGCTGTATTGTTTTGTCCACGCTGCCTTCATTCCCAGTGGACAGTTTGTCCCACAGATGCTTTGCAGTTCCCAGCTCACGTCCTGCCCTCGCGGTCCTGCAAACCCCACGGTGTCTTCTGCCACAGCCTCGGCACACCAGGTCATCGCCACGGGAGCAAGCTGGGACCGGTGGGAACCCTCCTGTAGGGCTGGAAGCAAGTCTGTACCACAGGCAAATCTACACCTTTTCAAAATCTCTGGTTCCAGTTTTGGACCCCAGACAGTTGCCTCAGATTATACCTGCAGCTGCTGGGATGCGTAGCTTACACAAATGAAGCTCGCTATAGAAGTACTGAGGGTCTTTTCAGTAGTAGAGAACTTTCTACTTCTCTGGAACTTCAAGACATGAGTTTAATTTATATTTCAATAATTTCAAGCAAAAGAATCATAAGTATATTATAGTCATTAGTATTATGCATTATGTCTTCTTCAAATTTATAATACTGATAATATTTTCTCACAATCAGCTCCCCCTATTATGGCAGCAAGGTGGTTAAAACATCTCAAGTTATGTTAGTTTGGCAGAAACCAGGTCATTCAGTAAGGAAATGAAAGGCAGATGGGTATGAGATTAGCCATCACTTTCTTTTAACTGCTCCTGGTTACAGGAATTATGTTTTCTTCAAACATGATAATTTTGATGGATCATTTTTGCTCTGGATTTATACAGGAAGGTATTCAAAACACAAACCGTTCCTTTTTAGTGAGGGAAGAGCTTCCATAGCCAGGTCCAACTGTATTCGAAACTGCACCTAAGATTCCCTCTTTTCCATGTTGATGGTGTGTTTAACCTGGAGACTCCCACAGTGGAATTCTATCATCACAAAAGATGTTGTTTCACCTTGGAAATTTTGCTTTCAGCCCCCTGAAACCTGTTGAAATATGGTACTGGAATTTAAAGCCACAGAGCTGCCTTTAAAGTTACATTCCCTGTAGCAAACTGGGGCATTAAATCAATGGGTCTATTCAAGTGAGTGAAAGTTCACTGTTCTGACTATCAAGGGTGCTTGCTTAGAATAGCACACAGTTACTGAGGAGAAAGTCAGCACTAAAATAAATCCCGCCATGGTGAAATTCAGGCCTGGCTGATGTGAAGGAGAAGTCTGCCATTTGCTGTAAAAGGCCAGGATTTCACCCTTAAGCACACTACCGCTCTCCTCTCAGGAGGTGATATCGGTGTTATTTATTTATGTGGTGCCATTAGTGTGCTAGGCACATCAGATGAGATGTCCTCCGTGGTGTGTGCAAAGCGGCAGTGCTCCATTAATTCCCGTCCTGCTCCTGTTCTCCAGGGTGCAGTTCTCGCTGCCTGGAACAGCTGGTGCGGCCACGGGCACGACGGCAGAATTAAGACCTTAGTGCTAAATTTTCACACCTCCTTATGATCCCCCTTTCTAAGCCAGAGCTTTTAAGGAAGGCAAAGCAGCTCTCAAGAGACACCCTATTTATTTATTTGCATTTTTATAAAACAAAAATGTGCGTTGGGATACTGTGCCAGCACTTATAACCACCCACTGAATAGACATTACAGTAAAGCACTCTAGTCATTATCAAACCTTGATAAAATTCCTGTTACAAGCATGCAATATGAAAAGCAAATCAATGTCCTAGTCTGTCTCAGACCTAATTGCACTGCTTCCATTCCTCTATCTTTTTTCATTAGCAGATATTATGTCAGTTCAGGAGCAGAGGACTGAATCTCAGAGGTAATGACCATGGGACACTGCTGAGAGTCCTTCACGGACACAGGGTTGGGCTAGAACAAGATGGTGACTTGCATCTGTCTCAGTCTCTGTATTAAACTATTATGAACAAAACACATTATTTCTTGTATCTCTACCTGTTTGTGTTTAAGTTTGACTATTTGGGTATAAGATAGTATCAGGGTAGAATTTCGTGCTGAGTTTTTGTACTGGACTTTGCACTGCTGAACTGCAATCTCTTGTTTATTAATATAAAACAAACAAACAAAAAAGAACTGTGGCATTTGCAGAAGAGGCTGTTTTTTCAGGGTGAAAGCATATATGCAGCAATATAGACATCCATCTTATAGAATCAATATGTCAGCTTTTAGCTAAAAGTATAGGAAGTCTTGCAGACACTTTTCTCATCACATTGGCACCAAGTGACTCAAAGGAAGTCTTTTCTGTTCTTTAAAACATGAAGTGTGATTTCAAGATCAAATTCCTTTTTTTCTGATGCTATGGAACATCATCTAGCTCCATCTTGATACAAGGGTGAAAGCTCCCTCCTCACCTCTACTTGGTTTTGTTTGGTCTGGTGAATAAATACAGTAGATCACCAGGGAAGGGTTTAGGGGTTTTTTTGTGGGTTTGTTGGTAGATTGGTTTTGTTTGGTTGTTTTTTTTTTTCCTTGAGGGCAGTTAAAAAATGGAATGCATTGTCCAGAAAGGTTGTGAAGGCCCCATCCTTGGAGATACTCAAAACTTGACTGAACAAGGCCCTGAGCAACCTGCTGTAGGTGGTCCTGCTTTGATCAGGACATTGGACTTGATGACCTCCAGAAGACCCTTCTAACACATTATTCTATAATTCTACGGGTCTAACAATAAATCACAAAATAAGAGGAGTAATCACAGCTTCCTTATGCAAAGAAGGCCAGACTAACTTTCTTGCTGAGATATATTTTACTCAATATACTCAGGGAAAAATTGGGCATTTATAGTTCACAAAAATAGAGGGCTACTCCTCAGTTGAAATCCCAGTGTACTGAAATACAATTACGCTTAACTATAAGGTAGACTATTTAGTAATATTTAATGATTACACACTAAAACAAGTAAGCAGTGGCTAAAGATGAAAAGCCCAATTCTGAGATGTAGAGGAGGGATGAATTTTCCCTCACAGCAAGACACATCCAACAGTTTCTGTACACCTCTTTTCTGGTCCCATGGGTCCATGTTGATGTGCTATAGTGCTCAGTGGCCAAGGTGAAAGAAGAGTTTGGACTTTGAGCCTAGTTCGTTCTGTGTCTTGCTGGGGAGCTTTTCAGGGATGACTTCTATCTTTCCATAAGGAACCCAATCAAATTGACCCAAGCAATTTTTCATAGCTACCGAACCTCCACCAGATCTATGGTAAGTCTCAAATGTTACTTGATAATCAGGAATGCAGACAACCCAAACGCAAAAGTATGTTTTCATTATTCTCTTCTCCAGTTCTGACTCAGCTTAACTAATCATTATTTCCTACTTCTTGAGCCAAATTATTCCTTGCTGTAACTCTGTCAAATTAAATGGTGCTACCAAGGATACCATTTCACAGAAAGAGTTAAAAGGTTCAAAAGAGGCCCTACACATCACCTGGTCTAACCCCCTGCATAATAGAAGCCATGAGACCCCTTATCTAATTTCTAGCTCAAACCTAATAGAGCATTGTCTTTGGAATAATCGTCATCTTAAAATTTGTAATGGCTTAGAAGCCATTATTTCTCTCTGCAATTCTTTTTCTGTAGTTAATGACCCTCAAAGTGAGAAGTGGACATTTAATTTTAGTCATATTATTTCAAGCTTCAGCTTCCAGCCCTTACATCTGCTAGGCTCGAGAACTCTGTGAACAAATTTTTATCCTTCAAGCAGGTACTTCAGGTCCCCTCCATCTTCTATCAGATGTGCAAAGCAGGTTAAGCTCCTTAGTATCTGGCATTTTTTCTAATCCTTTCATTATTCTTCAAATGTTCCCTTAAGCTATTCAACAGGGAAAATCCTGAATTTCTGTATTATTCATGAAGTAGAACTGAACGCAATATTTCAGCAGCCATCATATCAGTGCCAAATACAAAATATTACCTACATACTCCATGTACCCCTTTTTAAAGATCAAAGCAATCACATTTCTTTAATGGAAGAATGAAAAATTACTTTTAACACATTCAGTTGAGATAAGCCAAAGTATTACATTCTGTTCCAAATGGAAGCTTAAATACTTTATATAAAACGAGGGAGGAAAAATCAGCTAAAGTGCTGATCTTTATCTCAGAATATCCTAAAGCCCAGGGTAGAGGTATCTCCACATAGATGCCAGATGTGGGTTTAAATTCCTGCTCCATAGGTTTACTAGGAATTCCTTCCCAGACCAACCTAGCTTCAGAAGCGGACAGACATCTGGACATCTCATGTGGACAGAGTTATCTTCCTCCATCCCTCCCCCACTGAACGAAGTGCTGAATTCTCTTGCGCTGAGACTCAGACTCTCTTTATGAGGTTTCCCACTGGGAGCCTGCTCAGTGTGCTACCTTATGAAGACTGAAGTGTACCTCAAGTGTCCCCCTGGGTGCCCAGATTCACTTCGCTTCAAGCTGTTTGAAAGCATTTTAGATGATTTAAGACAAGCTCCAGATAACAAGAAGGTAAAAACCTTATGCTGGAATCAAGCCTGCCCCTGACTTCTTTGGCATAGTCAGGAATGTCCCAGAGCATATGCACACAGTCAAATCTACCAGGTTCCATCGTAGAACGTCCTGATTTCATGTGTAGCAAGACACTACGAGCTGCACATGAATCTTGACAGATTCATGTCATATTCGGAAGGTGGAACAGTTGCTTTAAACCAGTCTCTGTCTTGCTCTCCTGTAGACTGCAGAGACTATAAGCTTCATCCTTCACACATCTGTATCGCCTCACGCATTAGGCTAGGTAGCCCCACTAATTCAGAGTTATAAATTCCAGCGGAGAGCAGGCATTGCAAACTGGAACCCTGCAGGTCTGAGCTCTATTCAGGAATCTAGCCATAAATCATGGTACCTAATGCTCAACCACCCTAAATAGAGCTTTTGAGGAACACCCAGAAGACCTATAACAATACCTTGTAGGGAACAGTGAAGCCAAGAATCAAACTGTGGCTCCTAGACTCTCCTGATGCAAATGTAAATTACATGTAAGAACTACAGATTACATGGAAGTGACTTCCTCTGTCTGACTTTAATTGTTTTATGGAGACAGATTGCCTAGGAACCTCACTGCTTCTTCAGTAATTACCATTGGATTTACGACAGATTCCAAGATTTCCCACTTTAAAGAAAGTTCATGAGTGTCTGAGCAGATCTTGGGTTCTCTGCCATGAGAATTATGCAGACACTCGTGTTGATATATGTTAGCAAGTTTTAAGCCACCTAGCTAATCATCACCGAGGAGCTACACAAACACGGAGTATTGTCTGGGTGAACGGCATTAACATTTACAGAATGATTTTTGCAGCCCATCTGAATGATGCCCTGCTGCAGCTACATTGCCTGCTATACCCACGGTAGCTACGCTTAACGCATTTCAGGTGTTGCTCCCTGTGCCACAAGCACATTGGCTTCAGTATAGACATTGTCTTGGGGTACTTTTTTGTAAAGCTAAAGAAAAGATTGATGGACTGATTGGTTTGTTATTATTTGCAACAAATCATCAACTGAGGTAAATAAATGTTGCTCTATTTAATTCAAGCGAACAAATCTTCAGCAGGAGGATTTGAAAGGGGGGTGGTGGGGGATTTCTTTTGAAGCTGGTAGTGTGAGTCAAGGATAAATGAGATGAAAGACCCTTCAGTGATACTGCTAATCTCTCCTCTGCCATTGCAGAATTGCTCTACTATAAGCACATGACTGTGCCCACCTTCCTTTAGTTAAAAAAAAAAAAATTAATAGGTGTAATTGAATAATAAATAAAGACAACCTCACATCCCTTAAATGTAGCATTTCTGACTCTCCTTTAGTTTATTTAGATTTTATTCAGAATACAAATCTTTAAAGGTTCAGTTTTAATTCAGTTTCTATCTGGTGAGAAGCAATAGAAAGGGAGACCTTTGCTGGTAGGAGACAAAAATCTGTAAAATCACAGAAGTGTTAGCATTGGAAAGAGGGTCATGAGCAGGTCGAGAGGTTTGAAACTCCTTTACAAATCACATGAGTCACTTTAAATGCAATGCTCATGATGGCTGTGCTACATTGCAGTAAGTGTCACTGTAGGGTGTTTTAGCTGTGAAATGTATCAGAGGTGTTTCATAACCGCACAGTTGGCTTCCTATTCACTGGCGAGTATGACCTCTCCTTCATGGCAAAAGCAATACTCTGCAAAACAGAATGTGAAAACTCCTATCTTAAAACAATAAAAAAGGTTTTGCCTCTCTTCTGAGGAAGTGACAAAGTAGTCTTGTGTCATGTTTGAAAAAAATAGTCTTTCATTGGCACAGTGGGACTGATAAGAATTGAGGCATGTTTTCTGCTCTGGGGCCAGCTTCTTTTTTGCCTTGGGATAAGTAGTTTCAGATGCATTTACACCAAATGTCAAATCAGAATCGGAGCTATGGATCTTATCCTTTTTCCCATGAAAACTGTTAAAACTCTTACAGTCCAGTTTGAACAACTGTGAAACGGAGCTGTGAAAACTTCTGGTATTACTTGGGACAGCCCAGTTAGGAGTTGTACCTGAAGTCTACAAGCATCATCTCTCAGAGGTTGTAACACTGCTCCACAACTTTTCATGGCTAGACTGTACACTGCTATGTGTTTCTACAACACTGAGCACAATTAGCTGAAAATTGTGGAATGCTTTAGCATCAATACTAGTCTTAGTTATAATTTTCATTGGCAAAATGAGTTAGTAGATTGCCGAATGGAAGATGCAAAGTGCATTTTTTATAACAAGTGGAGAACTGCTTCAGTGTTACTAGTTTTATTTTTATTTTATTTACATTTGCTATTTTAAGGGTTTTTCTTAGTTTTGCACTGCATTTTCTTTTTTGTTCTTTGGATTGTGACTGCCTGTGCTTCATTTCTAACGTAATTGAATTTTGTATTCCATGACAATCAGTGCTGTATACATTAGGTTATAATATGCAACTATAGAAAAATTGAAGAGCATTTTGTTATTATATAGTGTCCTGGTATAGAGACACCAGTAATATATATTTACCTAAAAAACTGAGCTCAGTTTTTTAACTGAGTAATCTAAAAAGAAGGAAGATGATCAAATGCCTTGAACCTTGTCTCCACTTGCTAAGAAATTAACTGATCTCATTCAGAGAGATGCACTGTTCACTTCCTCTCTGTAGGAAGGGAATGGCCATGCTTGCGCATGGAAGTCTAAAAGAGATTTCAGGACATGAGAACGAGTTGTTGTAACACAAATTGTCTGTGTTAACTTAATTATTCATATTTAGCTTAATTTCTCTTTATCTTTCCATAATATATTTATAAACTTCAGTAAGATCCTTCCCTAGCCATTATTTTGATAGGCTTTTTAATCCTGTGAAGTAAATAAGAATTACAGAAAAACATACTAGATAGGACAGTAATCCAAAGGAAAGAAAGAAAAAATTAAAGAAACAATAGATAAAATGAAGAACTTTAAGGATAATAACAACCCTGCTTAATTTTGGTTGGGGCTAGGATTTCACTTTGTCGGCAGTAAGTTTCTTTACTGCCTTCATTTTAACTGAAAAAGCCTGAATCAGACTGCAGAATGAGGACTCTTGTGGAATTTGGAGATATTGAAGCACGTACTTAAGGACGCATGGTGGGATACAGAAAGCTGCCAGCTCTAAAGAACACTAAATTCATAATGAAATTTTCTGAAAGAGAGAAATCATCAACAAATCTCAAAGGGCCAGTTTCTGTGAGGCTGAATGCACTCAATACTCCTACTGGGTTAAAAAGAAGTTCAAATTAGGGAGGGCTTGGGGTTTGCTTTTGGGGGGGATGTAACAGTGAGAATAATTTAACCGTTGGAGTCCTGAGGATGTGGCAAATTCTTAGTCGTGCCGTGCTTCAGGCATTCCAAAAAGATAGCGTGAATCACACTGAACTTATGTTTGTAACAGAGGTATCGTTGGTTGAAGCCACGTGCAGCAAGGCAGTCATACAGGAGGCCAGAGCAAGTAATTCAAATAATTGTTTGAAATCACGCACTCAGCATCTTACAGGGAAGGAACAAAATGTGCAACTGATCTCATCTAAATTTAGCTGCATGCAATTTAATTATCTAGATTAAATTAGTCATCCTCATTCCTGAAGAGTCAATGGAGGGAAATAGTAAGATGAGGTGCCTTCAGGAGGTGTCTGTTTCTCTCCACTGACTCTACAGGAAGATCAGGATGGCTGAATTACATTGATTAACTTCTAAATGGCAAAATGAATTCAATCATCTCTGTTTATGTCAAAGTAATCCTTTGGTCCTTTTCAGTTACTGAATGATGATTTATCTTCTCAGTTCCTCCTGTCTGGGACTGTTGGGACTCTCTGGGTTTACTCCTGATTTATGTAGCATAAGGAAAAGCAGAACCTCTCCTTCTGCATTTGCTGAAAGGGCTAATGGTTTTCATCCATGCATACGACAAGCAGTGAATTTGTACAACTCGGAGAAGAGACTAGATAGATACAAACTACTGGTTTATTTGCGCAGAGCTCAACACCTACTTTTTGTTGTTTACAATGTTATATTTATAATGTAAAAATAGGAAAATTGGACCTCAGCAGTATACACTGACTTCAACAGAGGATCTGGTTTGTGTTAATTTCGTACCTGCCGGAAAAAGGAACATGGCTATTTTTGTTAGCATGAATACATCCTTTAAGAAAGGCCTATTCTTCTCTTATACAAACATCTAACTATAGACTTAATCTACATTGCTCTCATGAAAGCATAATTCATTTTGCAACACCTGTCCTACATTAGCAAATAGCCATCTCTTGCAGCTAATTTTAACAAAATCAGAAATACATGAGTGTAAAATATGTGTAAAATATGTATTGCATGGTTTGTCACAGGTCGTGGAAGAACCATTGGCTTTTATCCCTAGATGTCTGATTTGTAAAAGAATCATGGAACCATAGAATCTCTGGGTTGGAAGGGTCCTTGAAAGGCATCTAGTCCAACCCCCCTGCAGTGAGCAGGGACATCTTCAACTAGATCAGGTTGCTCAGAGCCCCATCCAACCTGACCTGGAATGTTTCCCGAAATGGGGCATCCAGCACCTCTCTGGGCAACATGTGCCAATGTTTCACCACCCTCAGTGTGAAAAATTTCTTCCTTAGATATAGTCTAAATCTACCCTCTTTTAGATTAAAACCATTTCCCCTTGTCCTATCACTAAAGGCCCTGCTAAAATGTCTGTCCCCACCTTTCTTAGAAGCCCCCTTTAAGTACTGGAAGGCTGCAATAAGGTCTCCCTGGAGCCTTCTCTTCTCCAGGCTGAACAATCCCGACCCTCTCAGCCTGTCCTCATAGGGGAGATGCTTCATCCCTCAGATAATTTTGGTGTCCCTCCTCTGGACCTGCTCCAACAGGTCCGTGTCTTTCCTGTGCTGAGGGCTCCAGAGCTGGACGCAGGACTCCAGGTGGGGTCTCATCAGAGCAGAGTAGAGGGGTAGAAATCCCCTCCCTCGACCTGCTGGCCACGCTGCTTTGGATGCAGGCCAGGATGTGGTTGGCCTTCTGGAATTATGCCTCACGTCCAGCTTTTCATCCACCAGGACCCCCAAGTCCTTCTCGGCAGGGCTTCTCTCAATCCCTTCATCCCCCAGCCTGTACTGATACCGGGGGTTGCCCTGACCCTGCACTTGGCTTTGTTGAACCTCATGAGGTTCACATGGGCCCATTCCTCGAGCTTGTCCAGGTCCCTCTGGATGGCATCCCATCCCTCAGGCGTGTCAACCAAGAACATACAATACTGTTAAGCAGCTCCAGATCTTACATTTGCTGCATTTAAGTGATCTTATTTTGTACTTAATGGGAGTACTCCAGTACATAAAGGTACTTACATGAGCAAGTTTTTGCACTAGCATTTCTGTTTCAATGCTGGAGAGCTCAGCCCTGTGGGTAGCCAGTGCCAGTTGCCCATAGATAATTAACCAGAATAAGTAATATCTGGTCCTTCTATTGTGCATGTAGAGTGTCTGAGAAAAATAAAGCCAAATCTTGAAATAAAGGAAAACAAATCTTACTCTGCCAGCCTTGGACCTATAGGACAAATTCATCTCTTAAAAAACTCCCCACACAATTTTTGTGGTGCATTTTTGTTCTTCACAAACATTTTTCTGGGGAAGAAGGATTCCTCTGCTGGTGGATTCACCTTCACATGCATCATTTCTCCATGGGGAATAGCCAGGAAGCACTGAAATCAGTAACACAGATAGCAAAGCACCCAAGGTGCTGCTCTAATTTAGTTGGGGTTTGTTTTCAATTGAGAACAGGTGAGGTTTTGTTGCTTTATTTTGCCTGTCATCTAGACACCTTCCTCTTCTCTCCTAAGAAGGCTGGTTTTATTTATTTTATGCAATTTAAGTGAATGACAAGGAGTCGCTCCCTCAACTGCAGTTTTTTTACACCAGGGAGAAAGCTGATCCTAAGCATACAAAGAAAATCAAGTTCAGATACTGCTTTTTATTGATCGTGCAAAACAAATGAGGCAAGTGCTTAGGAAGAGGCCCAGCCAATGTAAGGGCTGATAGACGAGGTGGATCTTCTCAACATAGCTTCTCTAGTTCTGTGTTTATGGCTGGAAAAAAAAAGCAAAATTGACAGGGGGTACATGGAAGAGCCCCATTCTACTATCTCAGCCTGAGATCTGTGAAAAATTCTGTGTTAATACTTCTTGTCTTCTCAGAATTTTTTGTTTTCTTTGATTTTGCACAGTCTTATCTAGAGGACTACAGTCATCCAATGATGTGGATATAGCCCATTTCAAACTCTGTTTTGTTCTGATGAAGGGTATTGGTGGTCACCTCATTTCAAAGGAATTTTTCTGTTATGTAAATGCAGATAATTTTAATCTATACATAAATATTTAAAAATATGGGACCTTGTTTAATCTAGGGGTGGATCAATTTAATGAAAGCTATGACCTGAAGGCTAAGTTAGCTGAATGAACTCTTACTTTCCTCTAAATCAAATCTCTTTGGTTTGGAATAAGTCAATTAGAAACAAGCTTGAAGTTACCAAAATGAGAGCATCTACACAGGAGTTTACACTGGTTTAGTTAAACTGATTATATAAAATAGGCAATAATTAACTTCAGTAGAACTGCAGGAATTTGTAAAAGTTATCTAACATGTCAAAAGCATGCATGTCTTTAGCCTGATACCTCTTAACATACTTACCTGGATTCAATGGAGCTGAGGAACAGGAAGAGGCTAGACCAGACAGTTAGAAGGAGGAAGGGTTTGTTTCATTTGTCCATATTACAGTTTTTATGAACACCTTGAACAAATAAGTTAAAGAGAGTATACAGTTTCGGTATGGGACCATTAAATACAAGTGCCATGAAAAAGTCCTGAATTATCACCAGCTGGTTCTGTTGTAAAGCACTGACTGTGAAAATTGCATTCAAAACCATGACCTTATGCTTGGACTTTAGAGTAAGCAGTATGCTATGCTAAGAGAGGAATACTCTTTGCTACTACCCTTACAATACAGTTACAAGCTCGTAAAATAGGCCAGGTGTCTGACAAGTATGTAGTCAGGTCCAGAGTTTTACAGCAACGATTAGTTTGTTGAACAATGTATTTTGTGTTTACATGCTCAGCTTCAATTATCTAATATTTTTTTCTAAAATTAGAAAGGAACTAAAAAAGTTCAAACACTGAATCTTATGTCAAAGTACGATTAGAAAAATATTTTTACATTCATATAATAGCAACCAAGACAGTTTGTACCAAGCAGAATGCTTCAAATTGACTGAAGTAACATTTTTTTTATTTTACCACAGGAGAAAAAAAGTGCCTTCTTTCAATCTGAACTATCTTTTCTTCCTCATTTCTTATTTCAGAAAATGAACCAAACCAACACTTAATTTGCACAGCTCCACCTGTATGGCAGAATTTTTTTGTGACCACCAAGAACCATGGAATCACAGAATCATTAAGGTTGGAAAAGACCTTTAAGATCATCAAGTCCAGCCATTAACCCAACACCACCATGCCCACTAAACCATGTCCTGAAATGCCACGTTTACACATTTGGACCAAGACCGACTTACAGTGACATCAAAGCCAATAGGAGGGCAAACAGGAGGTGAATGCTGATTCTGGGAGAGGGTAGCAGTAGAGATATGGTAGCAAAGAGCTTTGAAAGAAATAATGGCACACACAGATTTGCACTTTCTTTGTTAGTCTACATCTTCCAAGTGCCCTTTTAAGTGGGAAGAATTTACCCATATGCTGCATGAACCTCCTCCCTGGATCCACGCCGCTTTGCTCTCCACAGCAGGGATAACGGCAAAACTGGATGACGAATTTCTGAAACAGCACAAAATTCCTGCAGCAAAACTACAGGGGAAGTCTCTGATGCCTATGGGGATCTACTTTCCAGCCTGAGGAAGAGCAGCGTGAGCAGTGTCTGACCAGCTCGTTCGCACTTGGAAGCCTCTCCCCAGTCTATCGGGGATTTTCGCAAAGGCCTGTGTTGGCTCAGTTCTGCTTTCGCTGGCTGTATCTATGCTAATAAATTAAACAGAACAGCACTGGCATGTTATTACCCATGCTGTTAAATGGTTGGCACATTCCCTGAAGCAATTTTCTGCTATTGATTTCCCAGCGAGCACCCACACATGGCACAGGGGCACAAGACATTCACAACAGGCAGTTTGGTCTCAACCAGCCTCTTTTGGGGGCATTTAGCCACGCAGAGGTGTACTGTGTTATATCCATTGGCTTCTATCAGAGGTTAGTCCCTTGGCCCCTTTATTTACGGTATAGTCCCTGAGACCAGTAAGTGTGAACTTAGAGTATTTTTCCAAGTATAAAATTGTTTCAAAACATTAATTGTCAAAAAGCTTGCGCTTTTACTAGTAATCCTTTCTAAAATGCGTTCTAAATGCTTACAGACATCCTAACTCTGAAATGTAATATTAATGACTGAATTGTCAAAATAAATTCAGGTTTTGGCTTTCCTTTTCTCTGCTTCCCGTGCTTTAAAATGAACAGTGCCATGGACCTGTTGGGGACTTTTTCTAGTGCATGGGGAGTGTCTTCCCATTTGCTGTTCACGTGATGGAGAAAAACAGAAGACCTCCTGTGAAGCTGTTAAAGAATCCTGCAGCAGACTGAGCTTGACAAACACATTCCAGAGGAGATATTTGGCCAAACAACATTGGGACGCAGTTTAAGAGAGAAGGAGAAGTGGAAAAGTGAGTAAGAGTAACTGCACAAATAGATGTTGAAATGGGAGTTACTATTTAATATCACTGGATCCAATGCCAGGGCTTTGCTGCTTGAAGTGCCCTGTAAGCCTGTGCTACGTGATGATTTGACTGCACTGGGGCGAGCTATGATGTGTAAGGAAGGCAAAAAACCGTGAAAGCGGGGCAGGGTAAGAACCTGCCGGTGATTACCAGGCTGTGGGCAGGTGCTGAAAAGGCAGCAAGGGTGAACACCAGCAAGGCATCCCGAAACCCTGGCAAACCAAGCCTGGATCTTCCGAGCTGCCCGGTGCTGCCTGCGTGCTCTGGTTCATGTCCGGCAGCAGCAGCGCAGCTGTGCAGCCGTGGCCCTCGCCTTTGCCAGGCTGCAGCTGCTCTGGTCCTGCGCAAAGCACATCTTCCAGAGGAACAAGGGAGACAAGCAGTGATTTAAGGAGAAATGTAAGAGGAATAGGCATAAGTTTGTTTGTTTGTTTGCTGTTTTTTTAAAAAAAATACTGTCCTTTGGGAAAACCTGTATAATAGACCGATGTTAAATGTGAACAGAAGCTCTTACAAGAAGAAAGAAGACTTTCAGACTGTAGGTCTACCAGTAAAGAAATCAGTACCAGGACCTGATACTCCGCCCTTGAGGACAGTTGGCACGGCCTGCCCATACTCATCCGGTTAAACTATCCTAGTCTCCAAAGCAGTCTGGTTTCACCCAGACTGGCTACTGGGCAGATTCTCAGCCTCAACTTTCTCTTGAAGTGCTTTGAGAGAGCGCTGGGCGGCCACTGGCAATGCTGAACCGGAGCCTATGGTCTGGTCCTATTTACTTCAGTAAGGTAGATGTAGCCTTAAATTATACACCAAGTCATCTGTTGCCTTAATTCCACAGATTTCAAAGGATTTAGGCCAGAGGGAAACTTGCCCTAAGCTGTGCATTCTTGCAGCATGCTCATTATCACATTTGCCTTTGACTTGCACAGCTGTAAATCCATGGAAACCAGAATAATTCAGGGATGAATCAGGTCCATTATCTCCTTGTGTTTGTACAGCACTTAGCACAATGGTGCCCTGATCCTGATGGGAATTCATGTTATTTTAGGACAATCAGAGCTTTCATTCGTTAAAATAAAGTATATTTTTAGCCAGAGCTAGCTTCAATGGCAATGGGGGGTGGGGGTGTTAATGAAGGGGAAGGCACAACTGATGCCCCCACCACATGACTCTGAGCACACCTATCATATGCTTAAGAGATCATCTCCACCCCTGGTCAGTATGATTGTGAAAATATGACCGATGGGGACCTTGGAAGGTCAGACAGAAGGCAATGAGCACAAATTCTGAGTAGTATTGTTCTTTTTTAATTAAGTTTCATCATTCTTAGCTTGTTGAGGCCCAATGTCTGATTCTGGAACATTTGGGGTTAATATTGGTATGTTTAGTGCCTTTGCTGAAAAGTAATAAATCAGATGCCATGTCATTGCTCTCCGTGGAAAGTCAGACCTCAAAGATGTGATTTGCTCAACGTTACTTTTTCTCCCCATGTAAATAAAATGAACCAGGAACACTTGAAAAAGCAAGCACTGTGCTTGCTTCGTGTTCAGAGGTGCTTGTTTCAGCTCTTTTACGAAATCTTGTTAAGACCAGTAGGTCTTATAAATTCTAATGAGATACATATGTGCAACATATATAAAGACATTACACATGTCTTACAAAATATTTGCTACACAAAGGACCCAACCGAGTGAAGTTATTATTCAAAGCAGAGGTAAGTCCTAGGAGAAGATAGAAAAAAGCACCAGTTGCAGATCATAATCCTAGCAGGGCTTTTGGTAGTTCCTGTGATGTAAAAGTTGAAATGAACGTTCCAGCTTCAAGTTAATTTCACAGACATAAATGGGGAAGATTGAATATCAGCTGTCATTAATCTCAGTGTCCTGACATGACAAAATCATCATTACTCCCAGTAAATGTGAACTGATGCTCACAGTTTAGAAACATCAGAAGCACATATTTTTACAACCAAAAATTATGAGCAATTATTGCTAGCATTGCAACAACAAGTTCTAAAAACTGACATGTGAAACCAGGGAGCTGACTTTCCAGTCTTACCAGCTAAGCAAACATGAATGCAAAGATTTAGCTATTTCATAGCCACTAGCTTGTTTTTCTTCAAGTCACTTTATTATCTCACTGAAACACAAAGTTAAAAGTCTTTGCAGTGAAAAGCTATGTCCGGAAAAGACTGTTAATTTTATTTAACATTTGAAAGTCCTATTCTGATACTGTTGTTCTTCATTTTGCAGGCAGGCCCACTAATACTGCTTTACTTACTAAGTAACAGAACAACATTTTGTCTGACATGGGGTTAAACTATTTTGGGTGTGACTACTAGGAAAGTGTCCGACACTTCCATAGCTCTAAGGAACATTAATTTCCTTCCAGAAGTGAGTTGCCTGTGCATGTCCCTTCGGTGTGAAGGCAAACTGGGCGGCTGTGCTGACAAAGGAGCACTGTGCCATGGAGTTACCTGATGGTCTGTGCTCTTTCCCTGGGGTCCACATATTTGTTCTGGCACATCTGGCACGCCGAAGCCTGACAGCCCGGCTTTAATGTTCCCACGGCCGTGTCAGAATCCACAAGCTGTTGGAGGCCTTTGCATTTTAAGAACAGTGATGTTTGCAGTTTAGTGCATGTACAAAAACGGTGACAGCACTGCCTTCTCCCAGGCGTGATAGCAGGCAGCGCATTTCTAACATAACATGCCAGGAGTTAGTTGGCCTCTGTTTTAGCCTTCTGAAACTTGGTTAGTTCAGACCTTTGACAGTTGAGGGGAGAAGCTATGAGCTGTATCATATTAATTGTCATGGTAGCATCATGTAAATTCCATCTGAAAACTGGTCCTTGTAGATCACAATAAGTAGGTAAACCACAATTGAAAAAATATCTATTTTTTTTTACTGGCAATGTAAGTTGCTGCAAGTTGCTGCAAGGCTGCTTTTCAGCCTAGTGAAGCAGTTAATCATCTGTGATCTATTTGCTTTACAAAATAATGAGATTCATCTGCCCTAACTGAAGTAATTAAAAGCAATGTCTCTAGGTTTGGACTGATCACTCTAAGCTTCTGTTATAGTCAGTAAAAGGGAGTGAGGTTCATCTGATATGTCTTGAAATCTTTTCCCGTGCAATGAGTTACTCTGGAGACGCCACACCTCAACCCTCCTTCTGATGTGTGTGTGGTGATGGGGGAAAAAAACGCTCTTTATTTCTTGAGCAGTGTTTTCATTTCCATTACTTACTGTTGATGCTGCAAAAAGCATAATGAATGTGTATAAGCCATCTAAATTCAGCACAAGAACAGAAGACACAGAAATCCCATTCAGAAACCTCACATTTACACAGATGGAAGGTATAATTCCTTCCCTCTGTCCCACCACCATCAAGCATGTAGGCTGCGAGGCGGGTGGCAGGGTGGAGACAAGAGTGGTACCCACCACCAACCCGCTTCCTGACGCTCGCCTGAGCAGAGCTGCTGGAGGTCAGAGCACAGCCTCACCAGCTGGCACAGCACAGAAAGCAAGCTGGGAGAGAGATGCTGTTTCTGCAAATCCAAAGGATAGCAGAAGAGGACCCATGCCACCGCAGCTCAGAAACTGAGCAGAGGTTTTACACCCTCCAGGTAGAGCTGCACCACACCAAGGCAGATCCCTCAATGGACTGAACAGCAGTCAGAGTACAGATCTTTTATATCGTCTGGGACCCATGAAGGAAATAATACGTTAAAGCAGCAGAATTCCTCCAAAATGTTCTTCGTCAGTAAACGTTGAAATGAAGTTTTGTAAAACTGAAAATGAAGCTAGTCAACAGCAAATGAAGCAAATCAGCAAATTCTGTTTATTAACAAAAACCATCATATAAATGCTACTAAGAATTTTAAAAAAATCAATTAAATCCGAAGCATACTAAATAGTTAGATTTACACTTCCTAGAATACCAAGTATAAGGGATTTAATCTAATAAATTATAAAGAGCAAATGTTAAAGAATACTGAGAAACAATTTCTTATTCTATTTATGGCCCCAAGCAGTGATGTTCATAAATGTGTGCTATTTTATAGCAATGAATTTTCAAGCAGGCAGACAAAGGTCTAGATTGTTATAGGTCTGAGTAAATCTACTCTCTGTTAATACAACATTTAGCCCTGCCTCCCAGGCTATGGTTCCACCATCCCTCTGTCACCACAAAGCAGTCCAGTAAAAATATTGCTCTTATTAACAAATCAAATTTCAGTTTGCATTATCACTGAGAGTGATGGGGTAAGACATAATACATTAAGGAACAAGGAGGACTAGAAGCATTTGGTACAGCAGGATGCCTTTCTATCATAGGCACACCCGTGTTCCCCACCAGCACAGCATCTCAGCAGTCCTGTGCTTTAAATTGCACCACTAATTATCTTTCAGTTTCTTGACCTAGTTGAGGGCTAAATAGGTCTGAAGGGAGCAAGATAAAAGCCCAAAAAGGGGGCATAAAAGAATCAGACAGAAACATCATCAAATCGACAGATCTAAAATTTTGCCTTGTTCATAAGTTTGGGTCTGTAAATACATTCCTGAGCTGAGTGCCCTATCAATTTTAGATTTGGAGAGTGAAACTACTGGTGATTATGTACCTCAGCTGGACATCTATATAGGCAAAACTCTGACTTCTTTCCTTGGGGAAGAGCTGATAGTCACTGACAGTTAGCATGCTGACCTCAGAATAGAAGACACAAATTCTGCTTCTTCCTCAGTCTGACTGGATTCAAATTGATCTTCTTCACTTTATAAAAAAATTCTCCAGTTGTTAAAGTTATAAACCAGTCCTGGTGGAACACCATCCTCCCTATTGTTGAGGCTGGGCAACTTTTCTTCAAAAATAAAACCTGTAAACCAAGAGAATAGGCTCAGTCTGGTTGTGTGGTGGTCTTACTGCCACTCAGGACGAAAAATCTAGCACTGGGTACTGTGCTGTGGATTGCTTATGCATTCTGTCTTACATACATGTAGAAAGTTATCCTGAAAGCAAATAGAGGCTGGGGGGCCGAGCCCAGTTAATTGGTCTAGCCTGTAGGTTAGAACGGAGTTTTCAAGGCTTGTAGGATGAAAGTCCAGCCCAGGTGATGGCATGTCTTTGCTTTCTTTTCAGTCTTCGCATGGAGATCTTTATTCCTTTGGGTCTGGACTTGGCTTTCCCAAATCATTCCAGGCTTTTTTTCTGCTTTCTAGTCTTAGCTGTAGCTTTAAATGTCAAAGTAAAGCAAGTCTGTGTTGGAACACGTCCCTGCACGGGGCAAATGTTGTGTAAGTTTTCATTTGTTTTATCTTTTGATGTCTTGCAACATGCTATTTTTCTTTTTTTCTATTTAAGTACTGCACAAGGATACATCTGCAGAATTAAACTGAGAGTTTGGTCTACTTTGAAAAAAATCTCCTTTGACTGACCTGCATACGTGGTTAGTTTTACCAGCTGGTTTCTTCTATCCTCCACCTCTCTTTTATCTTTGTTGGAAAAATGGACTTCTGTTACTGTACAAACAATAGAGCATGTTCTGGGTAGGTCTAGACAAAGATACAGTAGAAATGAACAGTAGAAGGGAAATGTAACACTGGCTCAAGCAAAAACATATTAAGGCCGATATCTTAATTGAAGATTTCTTTTCTGAATGATTATTCTATGCAATGGTGTTATGCCAATAAAGTGAAGAACTCATTAAGGAAATGTGAGATGTTTGTCCTGAGAACTTAAAACGTAAAGAAGATATCTTTTTTAACCTGATAATGTTCAAAGTTATAGGCAGAAAAACAAAATAACCTACAATCACTTCGCATTAGGAAACTAATTCTATCCTTGGTTGCACTGGGCTTCCATTGACCTCTGAGTCATTTCCACAGATCTGCTAAGAAAATGTTGCCCTAAATATACAACTGGTAGGAAAAAAATCTAGGTTTTCCTACATGAGGAGACGGTGCAATTTCGTACTGAAGTTAAATCCAAGAGGTTGATGCCCTTTATAAAGACTGATTTTCAAGATGAAAATAAAATCCTGCCCAATATTTCTAGAAATAAGAACTAATGTGAAATGTCTACTGAAGACAGCAGTGGAGGTATATGCAAAGGCACGTGGTTTGTAAGTGTGATGCTACCACTGGGAGCCACCAGGGCCCCAAGAAGAGGTGATGGCAACAAGGAGCTTGAAGAAGAAAAGGGACCACAGTGTCATGTGAGGTGAGGACCATGCAATAAATCTGAACATTATTAGTTACAGTGTGATTGGAATGAGGATTTTCATACCAACAGGCCAAATGCCACTATTATTGAAGGTACACCAGAATTACATTTTTGCATCAGAAGCCCTTTGAGTAGGTTTTCCTATGCACGTGACACTGTGAAGGCAGAGCAGTCACAAGCCTTCCTCTTACCCAGAGCCGTTGCGTTCTTGCGTTCAGCATTCAATAACTCCATTGCTCCCACACTGCTGGCAACAGCGATGTTCAAATAGCTTTATTACTTGTATCTTTAAATATAAATAGGCTTCTAGTTGTCCTGAGAAGACTGTAGCATTAAAACAGTAATTAGGCCATGAAATGGCCTCATTTAATCTTTGAGTTTGGCTTGGATATATTGGTTATTCTCTCTTTCGATTTGTTTAAAGGCAGAATTGACCAATTTAAAATTTAGAATCTAGTATTAGAGCAGAAGCTTTCCATAATTATCTCCTCTGTGATAATTGCTGGCAAAACCA
Source organism: Phaethon aethereus (assembly GCF_964289735.1). Classification (NCBI taxonomy): domain Eukaryota; kingdom Metazoa; phylum Chordata; class Aves; order Phaethontiformes; family Phaethontidae; genus Phaethon; species Phaethon aethereus. The sequence goes on from NC_138576.1 coordinate 13,987,961, forward strand.
GTTTAAATAAACTAACATTTGTTATCACAGTTTTAGAAACTTAAGTAACTGCTGAGTTTTCAGCAGACATGTATCTTTTATAGATAGATTTGAGGAGGTTTTTTTTTAATAGTAAATGTGGTAATTCAGGAATTTGTTATGATTCTGACAGAATAAATTCCAAGATTTTACACAAAGAAAATCTTTAAAATATTTTTATTTCGGTATTTAGTATTGATTTTCAGTATTCAGTTTTGATTTTCAGTATTCAGTGTTCAGTTCAGTATGTAGGTGTGGTTTTATCTTTATTTGCAATATTTCAGTATCTTATGGAAAATCTAATAAATCTCTCAACAAAACATTGTTCCAAATAAAAAGTCAAAATATTAAATTCAGAAAGTGGGAACGTAATATTTCAACATTAGTATACTTTGTCCTTTGAGGACTTGTTTTGTGAAAAAAGGCAAAATCAGCACCTTCCTTTTCTAAGTGGTTTTTTTCTTTTTTTTTTAATTATTTCAGTGACAAGAGCATTTCTGATGGAATTTCAATTGCCTATCTAATTGTTGGTTCAATTTTCATTAGACTTAAGAGATGAAGTGATGTTGGATATCCTGTTCTTTACAGTTACTTGAGTTCATATGTCCAAAAGAAAGGTGAGACCACAGATGATGTTATTCTCTTAATTGAATTTTCCTCTAGATTTTCCACAGGAACTTCCTGGGACACTTGTATGCTGTTGACATTTTTCTCCTTCTCTCAAAATGAGGAGAACAAACAAACAAACAAACAAACAAACAAACAGATGAATTTACCTAGAGACCAAAAGGTTCACCGAAGTGTCTTTTAAAACCACAATAAACTGTAGCCTGTATTTCAGTGTCTTAAGTAAACAACGTTATTATAATTTTATCTTAATTGTCACTAATTCTATTAAACCAGCTGCATAGCTAAGTTAAAATGACACACCATAATTTGTAAACAAAGCTGAGCTAGATTTGTATTCAATTCACATGATTTTAAGAGTATTTTCTGTGTATAACTGGACAGTTCTTTTTAATCCTTTTTTACTTGTTTTTTTAGCAGTTTCCAAGCAACGCAATATGTAAGGTTTGCTTACAGTATGTAAACGTCACAGTTAAAAAAAAAAGTTATAGTCTATGTTAACGTATATATCAAACAAAATGGAATCTTGTTAAAGTAACTGACAAATGGGTGGTTTTGTCCTGACAAAAATATACCTAAAGACTGGTGTTTGGACTCTGTTCTGTCCGTATGTTAATAATTTGATATTTTTATGAACATGGGTTAAAAGCCATGATGTTGCTTGTAATTAGAGAAAATAATGCTGGAGTAAGTTGGAAGTACTGGACTTTTTTCAAGATTTCTCATCCATTTTGTATAAGTCTGCCAGAATAACTTGACAAAAGAAGGTTTTTGCAAATTAATTTCTGTCTGCATATTCCCTAATTTAACTCATTATTATAGAATTTTAAGAAAAGACATTGACTTTATGCTGCCTATAAATGTAGTATAGCTCCAGAAATATGTAGAAAAATTATTCACTATCCACTAGCAGTTCATCACATAATTCTGAACGGAAAATGATTCAGAAAACTAGTTGATTCATAGAATAAAGGGAAAATAAAGTCAAACAAATTATTTTTAAAAAATTATTGACTGAGCTCTGCTCATGCCTGGTTGCTAAACTTAGCTGTTCTGTCTTTTTTCCCAAGAGATCTTATTGTATGTTGCTTTCCTGCTAAGATTTTATTTTGCTCCTAAAGCTTTTATTTCTAATTTGTTTATCAAACTCCATCAATTCAGCCATTCAGGTTTAATCTCTGCTTTGCTGATTTTAATTCTGTCTTAAACAGTGCATATAGTAAGGTCTTGATAGAGCTTGGCAAGTAGTGTAATGATCCAAAGAAATCTCTAGACTTCCATTGCCACCACTGTTCGGTAACGAGGTGTTTCCATTTTAAACTCCCTCTGCTCTAATTGCAAACTGTAAATGGAGCTGGAATAATCTGAAACACAGAGGAACACCCTTTGACACATACAAACCCAGGTGTATATGTTTAGGGGGTCATGTAGGCAGAACAGTGCATCGTCTCCCTTTCTTTAGTTACCTGCAGCCTCAGCATCTGAGATGAACTTGGATTAGACAACAATTGAGAAAACGTATCTTTAACTTATTCCTTGAGAGGCATAACTTTAGTGGTTACATACCTAATATGGAGTTTAGGATGTATGGGGGTGCTGGTTGACAGCCAGCTGAACATGAGCCGGCAGTGTGCCCAGGTGGCCAAGAAGGCCAACAGCGTCCTGGCCTGTATCAGAAATAATGTGGCCAGCAGGAGTAGGGAAGTGATCGTGCCCCTGTACTCGGCACTGGTGAGGCCGCACCTTGAATCCTGTGTTCAGTTTTGGGCCCCTCACTACAAGAAGGACGTTGAGGTGCTGGAGCGTGTCCAGAGAAGGGCAACGAAGATGGTGAGGGAGCTGGAGCACAAGTCTTATGGGGAACGGCTGAGGGAACTGGGGTTGTTTAACCTGGAGAAGAGGAGGCTGAGGGGAGACCTTATCTGACAACTACCTGAAAGGGGATTGTGGTGAGGTGGGTGTTGGTCTCTTCTCCAAGTAACTAGTGATAGGATGAGAGGAAATGGCCTCAAGTTGCACCAGGGGAGGTTTAGATTGGATATTAGAAAAAAATCCTTCACTGAGAGAGTGGTCAGACATTGGAACAGGCTGCCCAGGGAGGTGGTGGAGTCACCATCTCTGGAAGTGTTCAAAAAACACGTGGATGTGCCACTTCAGGACATGGTTTAGTGGGCTTGGTGGTGTTGGGTTGATGGTTGGACTTGATGATCTTGAAGGTCTTTTCCAACCTTAATGATTCTGTGATTCTGTATGCATAAGTAAAATAGGTGTAGTGAGTGACAGAAACAAGCACTTTACTGAGGATTTGTGCACTCTGCATTAACGGTGCATATAATTTTTAACCAGTCTGGTTCTTTGAACAATTTGTTCCAGCTAAGAACAGATTGAGCTGTTCTTTGAATCATTCTTCGGCAGGCAGTACAGTGTGAGTTTATGATGACTTTTCTTTGTGCTGTAGCTGAGTTCACTTGAGGTAAAACTTGCTGAAGTGCAGGTTTGGAAAGGTACTGAGCCCTGCCTGTGATCCAGCAGGCTTAATGTGGAGGCAGATATGGGGACTGTGTGTATCGCTTTGAACAATCAACACACAGAGTTTTCTAGTGTATCCCAGACATGTTTGTCATTTAAATTATAATCTTGCTTTGTGTATAGACTTCTCTGGATGAATACCGCAGTAAAAAGTATTCAAGAAACTGAACACGAAGCTGGTCATAGAAGGTTTCCCCCTTGTCCCTCAGTTGATGTTAGACTTGGAGCTGGCATTGCCAGCTTTGGGGGGGAGGAAGTGAACATAGCTGTGAAACAGAGGACACAGCAGCTTTGATTATTCCTGGTAAGCAGTGCAATCTGGAGGTAGAAATATTATACCGAGGGATATGTTTGGGTCTGAGAGAGTCCAGGAAAGGGCTATGGATTAACATATGACTTAAACTACTTTTATACACACAGGCACAGGTACTTCTATGAACTTTCTGCAGTCTGAGATTCTTGTCATGGACTGATTTATAAGGACAAATTAAAAATTATAAGACCTGCTGCAAATTCAGGGCTGTGTAACTGTAAGATTTTACTTTTTCCCTGTTTAGAGTACTAGTCCTCTTAACTCTTTTTTTCTTGGGGAGGGTGGGCACTACAAAGGTCTCCCTGAAGCTACTGAGAACCAAAAGTAGAAGTCATAATTGCAGTTTAATGAAACCAATTTTAAACATTCCTTTTATCTCTGCTGGGATGTTTATTGTCACGGTTCAAGTTTTCTCTTTTTAGACAAATTCAAGCCATTTGCTAACCTGTTCATGCTAAATGTCACCCTGTAAAATAAGTAGCTTTGACAAATCTTCCCCCACTCTACTACCCCAGCATGTTAAAAATATCACAGTCACATTCCTGCTTTTTGAAGTGAAAAAGGTGACTGTCATTTGTCATTTCTGATGAAAGATACCATTATGTTTCTTGTAGGAACTCTGGAGAAGCTCTGGATTTCAGTTAATACCTTAAAAAAAACCCCACTGCTAAGTAAGTATTCATAGAATTCCTGTGCACTGGGCTCAGGTAGCAACCACAGAAGAGTTTCTAAATTTGTTTAAAAGGCCTGAGTGAGATCCCAATAGCAGTCGCCTACTGTGCAGCTTTTCCACAAAAAGGCTGAACTTTCAGGCTACCCCACCTATACCTGCTGATGGACCAGATGTCTGGTACACGTGTTCTGAGAGCCCCTAGTAAGACCGAAAAACCTGAGACTCACTAAAAGATAAAGAAGGCAACAATGCCCCAAAATACTTATTCTGCCTAAAACATTACCACAGGAAGAAAAGCACATGCATCTTTGGCTTATTGGCCTGGTGTTGGATTATTAATCTAGAAACAGGGGTGGAAGCCTCACCTGCCTGAACCTGGGGAGGTTCAAATCTACCTCCCAGCTTCCCAAGAAGAGAAGCTAGAACAGAAGACATGACATGCATACTCCAGGGGAGTTCTCCCTTCTCTAGGCTGTTAAAGCAATACCAAGAGGCCAAGAGGCCGGGGTTCAAGTTTGAAAGAGAGAGAGAGAGTGCGAGCGTGAGCGCAACCACTTGAGTTTAGAGGGGCTGGAAGGGGCATTTTGTTCTGGACCAGGGTAATGGACCTTAACTTGTTCTGGTTAATGTTCTTGGAACTGTTTTTGTGAGGGGAGTGATTAAGACTAGCAAAAAATGCTAATTCTTTATTTTTAAAAGGATAGAAATATAGCAAGAGCTGTCCAGAGTGTAGCATTAGTTTATGAGTGAATAATACAATGACGATTTCTGCACAACATGGAATTATAATGAGACAATTCTGTGGCCTCCAGCACTATAGTATTTAATCATTTAATGATTTCATGATTTTTGGTACAAATCATTCTAAGAGGTTCACAAAGCTCCTAGAAAGTAGGAAAATAGATAATTTATAGCTCCCAGTTGTAAAATGTTTACTCAGTAATTATCCAGCCTTTTAAATACCCAAAACACAGATCCATTCACATAGACCATAAAAATATTAGTCACAAAATTACATGTACAAAATTACAATGAAACTTTAATAGGCCCCTTTCTGACTTTCTGTTTTTCAGCTTCTTGTTAAAGTCTGTTCTTCAGTCCTCAACTTATTTTAAAGCTTAGCTTTCTTCCCTGAACATTGTATTAGTCATATAATGGATGCTATGATACTACGACTTTATTTCAAGGCTTACAACTGAGCTGGCAGCCAATCAGTGTGTGCCCCTGTGCCCTCATTTGAAATAAGATGCAGCCTGTGGCTCCTCCAGGTAGATTCTGTCAATTTAAGTATGAAAAATTATAAGGGACAAGCTCTGTCTTCTGAAGTACTGATGCAAAAGGTAGCAATATTGCATGACCCTAGGGATGGTTGGATGGCTGCTTTGTACTGTAAAAGAGGTGAAATAAATAGCTTGGCTCTTGGGACTTTTATGTCTCTGAGGTAGAATATGAAGTACCTGATGAGGAAGTTATGGTTCAAAAGAAGGTTACAAAAATAACAGCAGCCATCCTAAACTTATCTAAAAGATTTACAAGAAGTCTGCTAAAATGTGTGGGTTTTGACCTCCAGGAACACTAAATTTTATTCATCTTGTGCTGGGGAACAAAACACACTCGGTGCATTAAATCAGCTTCATATTTGTGCTTAGGCTTATGGGATTTGGAGCAGAGGTTTAGATTATAAGGAAACAGTTGTCAAGTGTAAAGTATAATTAAGACAGTTTTGGTGCCAGAACCAAGATTTTATTTTTCCTGTGGATCAGGGATTTTAGTCTTTTTCAACTCTTAATATAGAGAGGGTGAGGAAGGGGATATTTTTTGTCTTTTATCTGAACAGTCAAAAATGCGCCAGTATGACATTTGTGTTGCATAAGCAGATAGTTTTATGATGTTCACAGTCTACTATAGATTTACCGCCCATTTAGGACTTAACCTCATACTTTAAAAATCTTGCATAGATTTTAAAGTATTTCTTAGTACTCACTGTCAATTCCCCTAACCTCCCAGCATTACACTTCAGGTGCTGCGAAGCTCTCCAAATGTTTAGGTTCCCTTGCAAAATTTCTAACCACTGCAGTTTTAGAAAGATTTTTATAACAGACCTCATCTCTTTCCATCTACCTAACCTATGATACTCATATAGTTATTTTTCTGGGTTGTATACCAGACAGGAGAGTACCTCCAAGAAAGGATTTGGACTTTATGTTACTCTCTGATATACAACCTAGTACAAGATTTGTTCTAAGAGCTTGTAACCTTCACATAAAACTGGAGACAAGTAGGTAAAAGTGGATGGGATGGCATAGACAATGATGATCAGCCTGTGAATTAGGAGATACTGAACACTTCTTTGCAGTTCAATGACCTATACAGGCGTGTAGTCAAGTGGCAGGCCTTGTCATTAAGAGTCACCAGTATAAATCAATAAGCAACAGCAGTAACATCATATGATTGAGCTCAAAAAAATCCCTAAATTATTGCATCAGCACTGGGCATTGAAATAACAAAACTGCAACTTTAGGTCTCAGACATTCACCTCAAGTGATATCTACCTTGGACAGACAGGTCCTCTGCAACTGTGTCAGACAGACAAATATCTGAGAGTATCTGTGTGGTGGCCTTGTAAAGCCCTGGTGGGTGTAGACAAATATGATTTTTTTTCTGACCCTTCTTAGTGATTAGCAGACATAATTACTCAATAGCAATTGCAAACCTACTGAAGTACCTGAGAGCCAGATTAATCTCACTTCACACCTCAGAGGACCTATCAATTATAAGGAGCTTAGATGACATCCTTAGTCTAAAAATGTAGGGTTTAGGTAGGCTGAAGCTAGGTGACATGAATCCAGTCTAGGATTTGTCTTCAACATTCCTCAAAATATTGGATAATACGTTAGGCCAGTCTCTGGCCTTAGCTTACCTTCCAAGAGGATAATTTTCCTTTTTCTGTTGCAATCAGTAGAAGATACCACAGAAAGTCTTTAAGCTTTCTCTCTACCGCAAAACAAACAGACCCTTTATTTGTAATTCATTTTGATACAGGAAGGTACAATAAAAGTACTTGAAAGAGCAAAAGAGGCCATGCTGATTTAAAAAGTAACTGGGATCTGGGAGCTCAGTTCTAGCCCTTATTTGCTCACAGTCTTCTGGTGTCCTTGTCAGTAGGTTGCACATGACATATCTGTGCTGAGGAAGAGAACAAAACATTGGAACAATAAAATACTGTGGAAATGGGTCCTGCTAAACTAGTTTTAGAAGTCTGTTCTGAATATACTGAAACCAAAATGTTGCAATTCATATTTATTTATTTATTTTCCTATTTAATTCATGTAATGATATAATTGAGCTTGTATTGTTTGGTGGGACAGAAGGATCGTGGGCGACTGTGGGAGGAAATTTGTTTCCTGTAGGAACTGCAGTAGGTGAGGAAAAAGATGTGTAAGGCAAGGAGGCAAAATATAAAAGAGGAAATTTATGATAGAATCACATCTCTATTTATATCAATGTATATACAGAGAAGTATTGAAAATGCCTCTCTTAAAACAAGAAAATCAACTTTATCATACGTCACCAGAAAGAAATATGTGTTGCCTGGTACGTGCACTTGGGAAATCAGATAGTTACTGTATGATGGCTTACTCCAGCTCTACTGAATCTCTAGTTTTGCCATTGTCACTAGGAGAACAGGCTTCAAAAACTTAGAGTCAGATGAACAGGAACATTTTGATACCAAAAGATTTTGAAAAGCATTTGGAGAATTTACAAAAAACCCTCAAACCCTAATATTCAGATTTAAGACATCTGATCTCCCTTGATTTAATTAAGAATTTGCAAGTAACCTTGTAACTTTGGGAAACAAATAAACTCAGGTGGAAAACAAGCACATGACCCACTAAAACATGTTTCAAAGTTTTAGAGGGGCTAATTTCTCAGCAGCGCTCAAGTGCTGCCTTGCCATCTGAACTGGGCTTATGCCCACGAGCACCTTCCCAGTTCACTCAGGCGCTCAGCAAACTGGTGTTCCACCCCACACAGTGCCCTGAAGTAGTATAACTGTGTTAGTCTGAGAGCTCACTTAGGCTAACCAGCTCTCTCTTTACAAGAGTTCAAGCTTTAAGAGAGAAGTTGAAGACCAATCAACTCAACCACCTTTTACAGTTTGCTCTTTTACTGTAGATACGATGACAGCTTTATACACTCAGACATACCTGCACTGAAAGCAGGTATTTACTGCTAGAGTCTGGTCTGGCACAGAACCTCTGTGAAGTGATGTAGCTATGTACCAGGCAGCTACACAGTCCACATTTTGGTTCAGAGTTGTTTCCACCTCTGGTCAAAACAACTAAAAGTAGTCTAACTGAAACATTCAGAGCTTCTGAACTAGGTGCATAGGCTACCTGTGGAAAGAGGGAAGCATCTCAAGAGAAAGGGCATCCCGCCGTACCGGACCTCTATATTAATAAGAAAAAGAGGCGAGAGGAAAGGGAAGCGATGCTTGTGTAACTGTTCTCTGACTCAACATGAATGCAATTAATGAGTTGAATTCTAATAAGCTCTCTCTTGTTTAGAGGGGACATAACGTACTGAGAAAATCTTCTTGCCTAAGTTATTTGTGTTAACATAGGAAGCCTAGAAACAAAGATTTAAAGATTTTTTAAAAAATACGTAAGTGTACTGAGGTCATTTAGTCTAAAGAAGAGGAACATACCCATAAAAACAAGCAGAGAACAATCATTTCTCCATGCCCATTAGAGACAGGATGGTAATGGATGGATCCTGTGACAGGGGAACTGAAAATGGGCATTAGGAAACGTTTTTGCAATAGGCAGAACATGGAAGGAACCGCCTGCATTGTGACTCCGCGGTTTCCCCAGGCAAGCAACAGACTCTTTGAACACAGGAGTATTTGTCAGGATCAGCACACTTTTAACTGACACCGTCCTGAGGTCCCTGCCCTCCCTGTGCTTTACAATTTTCTTGCTTGCAATTTCAGCTGGGTAACATTTTCTTAACTTCTTTCTTCTTTCCTTTTTATTTCTATTTTCCTTCTAATATTGTTCTAAAATGATTGTTTTGCTGGGGTATTTCAGGCAAATCATTTCAGGCTTGGATTAAGAGTGCCCTTTTTTTTATTTATACAGTGGTTTACAAAACTTTTTTTCTTTTAAGGTGGATGTAGTTGATTGGGACGTCAGAGAAACTACCATAAGATCAGATTTTTTTGAAAGCAGACCACCTTTGCTGCAGTGGAGATGGTTCATAGCCCAAAGAACCTATGTCATTAACCCATGTCGTTATTTTGATGACCTAGTATTGCAATATGCTTTCGTTTTCTTGAGATTATTTGAATCCCAGGATAAACCTCAGGTCAGTGTTCCTGTTTCTTTGTACCAGTAGGGGTCTATGCCCTTGGAACAGGAAGTGTGATTTTTAGAAAAGAATGAATTGAGCTAAGTAAGTTCATCCTGTAAAAATATGCAATTCTAGAACATCTAAGAAATATGTTAGTATTGCTTCATCAGTAACATATAAGGCCAGTCTTCTTAGAATCTCAGGAAAATACTTAACAAAATAGATTCTGCAAAATCTTCAGTTTCTGATAGTAAGGAGGTCAAACACTTGTCTCTTACATAAGTATGACTGATTGCAAGGCACATATACTATATCTTAGTAACTAAGCAACAAATTTTGTACCAGACTTAAACATTTATTACCTATTGAAATTAAATAAAATTAGTCAGTCAGGCATTCAAAAGCCTCAGCCACACTTTTTTCATTTGATTTGTTTCTGTCTATGTATCTGTTTCCCATCTTATATCTAAAGCCAATATCTATGTTAGAGGTTATGGAACTATATGGACAAAATGTAACCACAGAAAAAGATAAAGTGTACCCGTGGTGACATCATCTGAACACTTCCCATTTATCATTGTAGAATTCTCATTGCCGGAAGTTGCAAAAATAAGGGAAAATGTGTGGCAAAGGGAAGATCTTCTCCTTCTAGAGCACTTCACTATAGGCCTGGAAAAACCTGAAGTAATGGACTCTCAAGGTCTGAGGTGATATCGTAGAAATTATCGTATTAATTTTAAAGTTTTATCATTGTCTTTAAATAAGTGAATAAAGTGAATAAAACATTTAAATGCATGTTTAATTTTAATTAAATGAATAGTCAGAAATTATCTTTTAGGGCTAATCTGTTTCCTTATGTGATGACTTCAGACATAGTTGATATTTTATTGCTACATCAATACAAAACTTTTTGCAACAACCTGAAATGCAAATGAAGAAGTAGCTGTTGGCTTCTGCCATATTCAGTCTCGCCATAGGGGTGGTAATATCTCCATGACAAGTGCTCATATCCTGAGACTGACCTGAAAGCAAAAGTTTTGGTTAGTACCCACGTAAAAGTCATCTCATATAATCTCATCCACAATGCAAGGAAAATAAGTTTGGTTACAGATTCCTTCTATCTGTAAAATAGCTATTTCTGAATAGCAATAGAGACCTTTTCTACATCTTTTATAAATATTTCTTTATACTAGTCCAAAAAAGTTCATAAATCAAGAAGTGAAGGGACTGTGCCTTGGACCTATGGGCATAATTCAGTTTCCTTGACTGGCAGAGCATCTTTGAAAAGAAGATCCTGAGCTGAGAGATGAAAATGTGCTCAAAGTGATCCTTAAAAGGATCTTACCCAGCGAAATTACTGTCTCAGGGAAGTGTCTCTTACTGGCAAGACAAGCAGCTTGAAATAAATAATCACACAATTTTTGGCTATAAGCAATACCAAACATGTTACATCTCCCAATAACTGGCATTCACAGTTTCACTTTGATACTTGATGCCTTCTTTTTCCTCTTATCCCTATCAAAGTAATAAACTGTTTATACATTTTATTGATATTTTCTGTTGTATCCCCAGGGAAAGAAGTACAGGGAGAACAGGGCTGCACTAAAGAAAAATGTATAGAACAAAGCCATGATTTCCTTCAGTCACTGCACATCCACAGGGAAGAGTAATTTGTGGAAACATGGAGATGGAGGAGTAATGGATTTCTCTGTCAGAATGATGAGTGAAAGAAAGAAGTAATTACCATTAATGCACTTCAATTATGGCTCAACGGTTTTTTAGCTGTATGTTCCCATTTAATTTTCATTTAAAACAAAACAGTTGCCACAGACCCAGAGCTAAAAACAGAAATCCCTTTCAGCTACTGGCAAATTAACGAGTAATGTTCTTATTGTATAAGCAGAGGGAAGACTGGCTTCTTCCAGGCAAACACGGGAAGTGCTTGTTTGTTTCAGGCACTACTCCTTCTCCCCCCAAACTCACAGCTGAACTTTATTTCCAATGTTATAATCAGCTAAGCATGATAATACTTTTTTTCTGGTTCCTATTTAGCTTTCAAAGCCCTCACAGGATTTCTGTCATGGATCAGTGGCACCTTCCAGGAGGGAGTGAGGTCAGTGGACATCCTTGGTATACAGGAAGGCATGTTCTATTAGAAAAGGGAAATGTTTTCAAATCCCTCAGATCTTAAGCTACTAAAAATAAACTAATGAGCCTTAAATTAACTTTTTTTTTTTCCCCACAGCTTTTCCAAGCCAAAAGAAAAGTATTTATTATCTGGGAGTGACATGCAGGAAATTAGGCTTATAAATTGTGCTTAAATGATTATAGTTTCCAACTTTCCTTAATTCTAATCTTAATATTAATCTGTTTTAGAGTGTATGTTTCAACTTCAGTGGGTTTTTTAAAATTGGTTCTCATTGCACCATGTGAAATATTTATGGTGGAGGATCTCAAAAAGATACATGATGTAGGAGTCACCTCATTATTGCTATTCGACTGTCTGCTTGGAGCAGTTTTGAACTGGTGTCCACATTCAGTGCTACCTCCTTATATCACCTCAATAATCAAAATGAACTTGATAAATTACATGTACATTTGAAATGCTCCAGAATAAAGTCAGTGTTGGGATACCAGCAAACAACTTTTTATGTAAGACTATGAATGGCTGTTATTTTGTTTGGTGAAATTCATCCTTATTGGGACTCCACTGAAGCAAATGGAGGTATTTCGAGAAGCAGAGTGGCCGTGAGAGTGGACTGATTCACACTGCTCACTCTGCCCCACTGAAGGGGCCTTCTGCAGGGTGAAGGGCAAGCTTAGAGTAATCCCTGTATGTTTACAAAAACCGCATTAGCTCTATGTACTGCTTATTAGAATCGTGGAATAGTCTGGGTCGGAAGTGACTTTCAAAAATCATCTAGTCCAACACCCCTGCAATGACAAGGGACATCTTCAACTAGATCAGGTTGCTCAGAGCCCCGTCCAACCTGACCTGGAATGTTTCCAGGGATGGGGCATCTACCACCTCTCTGGGCAACTTGTGCCAGTGTTTCACCACCCTCATTGTCAAAAATTTCTTTCTTATATCTAGCTGAAATCTGCCTTCTTTTAGTTTAAAACCATTACCCCTTGGCCTATCGCTACAGGCCCTGCTAAAATGTCTGTCTCTATCTTTCTCCTAAGCTCCCTTGAAGTACTGGAAGGCTGCAATAAAATCTCCCTGAAGCCTTCTCTCCACTGTTGGGTGGATGAGGAATGGATTGGATGGTTACACCCAGAGCATAGTGGGCAATGGCTCAATGTCCAGATGGAGCTTGGTGACAAGTGGTGTTCCTCAGGGCTCCATATTGGAACCAGTACTCTTTAATATCTTCATCAATGGCATAGACAACGGAATTAAGTGCATTCTCAGCATGCTTGCAGAGGACACCAAGCTGAGTGGTGTGGTTGACACCCAGAGGGACCTGGACAAGCCTGAGGAATGGGCCTGTGTGAACTTCATGAGGTTCAACAAGGCCAACAACACTGAACAACCCCAACTCTCTTAGCCTTTCCTCATAGGAGAGGTGTTCCATCCTTCTGATCATTTTTGTGGTCCTCCTCAGGACGACCTCCAACAGGTCCATGACTTTCCTGTGCTGAGGGCTCAAGAGCTGGATGCAGGACTCCAGGTGGAGTCTCATCAGAGCAAAGGGGCAGAATCCCCTTCCTCGACCTGCTGGCCACGCTGCTTTGGATGCAGCCCAGGATGTGGTTGGGGCTGTGAACGCACATTGCTGGCTCATGTCCAGCTTTTTATCCACCAGTACCTCCAAGTCCTTCTCATCAGGGCTGCTCTCAATCCCTTCATCCTCCAGCCTGTATGGATATTGGGGGTTACACCAACCCAAGTGCAGGACCCAACATTTGGCCTTGTTGAACCTCATGAAGTTCACACAGGCCCATTCCTGCCCACCCATCAAATGTATCTCTCTCCAATTGAGAGAGAAGGGTGCTACGGGGGACCGTGTCAAAGACCTTACAGAAGGCCAGATAGACATGTGGTGGGTTGACCTTGGCTGGACATCAGGTGCCACCAAATGGCTTTATCACTCCCCTCCTCAGCAGGACAGAGGCAGGGAGAAAATAAGATGGAAAAACACATGGGCCAAGATAAAGGCAGTTTAATAAAAGCAAAAGCAAAGCTCACACACAGAAGCAAAGGTAAACAAAAGATTTATTCTCTACTTCCCATCAGGAGCTGATGTCCAGCCAGTTCTTAGGAAGCAGGGCTTCAGCATGCGTAGTGGTTGCTCCGGAATGCAAACATCGTAAAAAACAAATGCCCTCCCTTTCTCCTACTTTCTCTCAGTATTTATTGCTGAGCTGATATTAGATGGTATGGAATATTCCTTTGGTTGGTTTACATCAGCTGTCCTGGCTATGCCCCTCCCAAGATCTTGTCCACCCCCAGGCTACTGGTGAAGGGGGAGTGTTGGAGATAGAGCCTTGATGCTGTGCGAGCACTGCTCGGTAGTAGCCAAACCACTGGTGTGTTATCAACACCTTTCTAGATTCCAATACAAAACACAGCACTATGAGCACTCCATTAAAATTAACTCCATCTCAGCCAGATCCAATACAAGATAACATCCATAGCTCTTCCCTTCTCCGCTGACGTAATCACTCCATCATAGAAGGCCACTAAGTTCGTCAGGCAGGACTTGCCCTTGGTGAAGCCATGCTGGCTGTCTCAGATCACCTCCCTGCCCTCCATGTGCCTTTAGCATAGCTTCTAGGAGGATCTGTTCCATGACATTCCCAGGCACAGAGGTGAAGCTGATGGGTCAGTAGTTTCCAGGGTCTACCTTGGTACCTCTTTTAAAAATGGGTGCAGTATTTCCCCTTTTTCAGTCTCTAGGGACTTCACTTAATGGCCAGGACTTTTCAAAAATCATGGAGAGTGGCTTGGCAACTACATCAGCCAATTCCCTCTGGACTCTGGGAGGCCTATTATCAAGTCCCATAGACTCATGAATGTTCAGGTTCCTCAGGTGGTCTCGAACCTGATCTTCTTGTACAGTGGGAGGGACTTTGCTTCTCCAGTCCCTGTCTTGCAGTCCATCCCCTCGAGAGGTGTGGGAAGAGACACTGCCAGTGAAGACTGAGGCAAGGAAGTTGTTGAGAACATCAGCCTTCTCCTCGTCTGCTGTTACCATTCTGCCAGTCTTGTTCATCAGGGGGTGGTTCGCTTTCTTTGACCTTCCTTTTCTGGCTGACATACCTGTAGAAGCCCTTCTTGTTATTCTTTGCATCCCTTGCCAAGTTCAGCTCTAGTTGCACCTTGACCCTCCTGACCCCATCCCTACACAAGCAGTCATTGTCCCTGCACTCATCCCAGGGTACCTGTCCCTGTTTCCACTGCCTGTGCATTTCCTTCTTGCCCTTTAGTTTGACCACTAAGCCTCCACTCAGACATGTTGGCCTCTTGCCTTCCTTTCCTGATTTCTTATACCTGGGGATCGAGAGCTCTTGCGCGCTATGGAAAGGGCCCTTAAATATCTGCCAGCTCTAAAGCTGGCTGAAGGTTGTTTGAGCTTGTCCATCTTTGACCCATGCACACTGAACAAGTGAACTTGTGGCAGAGTTTGGACTAGACCAGCAAGCATTCCTCCAGATGGTGCCTTGGTCTGGTGCTTGCTTGTCCCAACAGCCTCTTCTGATGTGGCCTCCTAGTTGGGGGGAGGATGAGAGAGTAAGAATTTGAGTTATGCCATGTCAGCTGACTTCAGAGACAGATCATTCCCCATTTTATTTAGCACTATAAGCAGTCTGAGCATAGACGAGGTTAAAGAACATCAGACTGTTTCATCAATGTGTTCCCCTATGACACTTGTGCCATAAGTCCTCCGTGGCACCCTTTTCCTTGTTATCTACAGAGAGAGTGCCACCAAAGTCACTGCTCTTGCTGGCCCAAGCACTCCAAACTGTGAGTTTACAAACAGGCCTTATATTTATTAATATCATTGCAGGCACAAAACCCCAGATGGGCTGATACCTCCCCCAAAACCTACCTTTTTGGGCTAGTTTTTACCAGGTTGTGTATCACAAACCAGCCCACCAGATCAAAAGGGCATGAGAGATGTAAGCCACAAGCAGAGGAGGACTCTGGAGTGGTATCATCCAGTCCTAGGGAAAAGTTACAAAGTAAAGCAAGTTGCAGACCACTACACCCAAAAAACTTGCTACAGCTAGCTACCAGCTACAAAACTCATTAAGTTTTGGCAAGCTTCAAAAAAATCAGAAATTTTGCACTTGCAGAACTTACAATTTCTTACAGAAATTCAGACAGGTGAGGGTGAGTATGACACTCGCAAGGTGTCAGGGAGCAAACTTTACCAGTACAGCCCGGTAAATCTGGACCAAATCATGGTGAACAGCAGCAGTCATGCCTTGGGCTAAGGACCTAGCCCTTGTGAAAAACTTTACCTTTATAGTGTGGTCATTAATGACTGAATCCCAGTCTCATCACAGGGACATTTAAATGAAATAACTGCAAAGCAGTGTCTGCAGAACTACATGTACTGTCTAAAATCCTTTAAAATCCTTTTAATTGAAAGCATAGGTGAGAGTCAGTAACTTCGAAATGCCAGAACATAGTGCTGAGCCATTTACAATGACATGAGCTTGATAGAGTGGGAGAGATGATCCCATTGTTTCTCTGTGATGACTTGTCTTTCTCTTTCCTGCTTCTCCACAGAAGATCTCCAGTTTCTTCCTCCACCTGCAGGATTCCTGGAGGAAACTGTCAATATTTCATACTAAGTTCAAACATACCATGTTTTTATCCTAAAGTTTATTTACATTTCTTGATTACACTTGTTCTGGCTCATATCCTTTGTTTCATTCTTGCCAGAAAACCTTGCTAGAGTGCTTGTCAGTTATTAATAAATTGAGTGAAACAGTAGCAAGTGTGGTTCAACAATTTTGGCAAATATTAATGAATGTCATTTTCATTGTTAGGAGAATTTTTTGCCCGTTTTCAGATCAAACACAAATTCCAGCATCTGTTTTTGCTATATTCAGATAGGCAGTAAAACAAATAAAAGGAAAATAAGACTTAAAGACACATTCTCAGCAAAAGATGCAGATACTCCATCACTGAATGAATTTTAAGAACTTTTTAAAAAATAAGATTAATGACTAAGTTTTGTTTGGCTGTTGAGTGATTCTTCATAAAGTTATGAATTATGAAATTAGAAATAACCAATATATGACATTCTTAGATTCAATTCTATGAGAAACTTCAGAAAAAAACAGATCAATACTTAGTGGAGACTTTTGAGACATGGGCACTCTATTGCTGCCATTGGTGAATTACTCTAGATAGTTATAGTGATCTTATTTATTGTTAAAAAAAAAGTCTTATTTCTATTCTGAAGGTACCTTGCATCAACTTCAAACCATTGTGTCATTTTTAGACTTTGTTTTATATCCCTCAATATCAAAATGGTGCCTTCCATGACTTGGAGTATCCAAGCAAGGCATTACATAACCTTTGGAATTTATAAAGTTCTCTGAAGCTATTTTACAATAATACATAGCTTTCAGTCTCAGGTTTTCTTTGAATTCTGAACAGTTCATCAACATCCATTCTGAACTGTAAGTTCAAGAGAACTGGAAAGAGCAGTCAAGCAGCTTTGCACAGGTAGTAGGCAGCTGGAGCAGAACCTCTCTGTTCCCGTGACTATATGTCTAGGGATCACTTTTGCCCTTTTTGCTTTCATCTGTCACAGTATGAAATAATTCTGTCTTTTATGAAAGTAATACAGTAAATTACGGAAACCAACCCCTTTTCTGAGACTTAAGAATTTTTTTTTCTAAAACAGTATAATACTAATTTCTCTTTGTAAATGTACATTTTTCTAAGTACCCATCTCCCATCCCCGAAGAGAACAGAAGGGAAAGAAGTAGGGTTTTTTTCCATTTGTAATTTAACTCCCTTTAGAAGCTTTTACTGAAATGCTTATAACCTATTTCATTATATTTAGCTGTACAAAGACTCCTTTTTACTAAGTCTCCATAGCCTACTTTTTCCCTAGAAGACATTATTCATTACTGATACACTGTGAACATGTTGAGTCTTAGTTTGTTCACTGTATTCACAGGCCATTTTCTTGTTAAATTCACAGATGTTATCCATACTAATAAAGAATAATGCAACCTGCCCTTAAATATGAAAACGTGCAGTTAGCGAGTAAGCCCAGGCTGGCCCAGCTCTTCCCACGAAGGGTCTCTGGCTACGTCTGTAGTAGTAAGTGAAACATGACAGGTAGATTTCTGGACGCTGAAATGTGCTGTAACCTGTTAGAGTCTAAGACCAATCAGAGACTTTGCCCGGACAAACTGGCTATCTCTTGGGGGTTAGAATAGGCCCAAAGACCATATCCAGTAAGTATGATAGATGTGACAACAGTATTTAAAAGGGCAAGAAGTTTTAATCATATGGACGTAGACCATTCTGTGTCATTTGTCTCAGGACCGGAGAATGGTACCAGGCACTCAGTTCGCTTCTCTAGATGTACTTTGTCCAGCCCCTTTGAAGGCAGAACATTGTTTTAGCAGATTCTGAAATTCGAAGACCTACTGAAGTGACTAACTATTCCTTAGCGATTGCTAAATGTTCGCAGTTGCCAATGTTATGTCAGGAATGCATTTGAACATCTGAGACGGTCTGTGCTTTGGCCCAGTGACAGTCTAAGTACACATTTGAGTATCCTTTTAATGAAAAACCTCTCAAATTACATTTCTAACTTTTACAGTGTCAGCTATGCACTTAGAGAAAAGACTGCTCAGTGCCTTTTTGAATAATCCATTGAACCTTCAAGTGCTCTTAAGTGGCATTAGCTGACAGGTCCAACTGCACTTTCTAGACCTGAACCAGATGACTTATTACAGTAGTATTTAGTTACAAATATACTTCTCTGTGAATTAGCAAAGCATCTAATTTGTATAAGTAAATATTCCAAACCTAACCACCATAGCTGGTCTTTGATTTCATATATTCATAAGCTGGAATAGCTGTTATTCTGATGGCAGTTTAATATATGATACTTTTGGGGAGGAAAATAAAGTCTAGTAAATATATTAAGGAGCAGGTTGTTTTCTCAGATGCTTTTTGCAATACATGGGTTTATCTAATGAATGAGGATCTTGTAGGCATAAAAAGCAAATTCCCAGGTTTCTCTGTTCAAAGAGGGAGGGTGAATGAATTTAAGAAAATGAACCAAATCTTTTCCAAGGTGGGTAATAACATTCTCTGTTATCAGTAATATGTCTCCTAGGGTCTCCCTAGACCCTCACATTCTCAGCAGTATGGCTTTTAAAGCTGCTCAGGCAATCTCTGAAAGCTGTGACTAATATAGGATCAACCTTCCTGACTACACACCAAGTCTGATGGAAATTAATTTATCAGCAGGAGATAGTATATTTTCAGGCAGGAGTCATCATACTTCCATCAAAATCTTTGTGGAAAGAGGGAAACAATGACATCCTGCCTAGCCCTGTGTTAAGACACGTTAAACAGGAGTTCATGCCTTCTGCCTTTGTCCTCATAAATCTGTATATCCACAGAGAACTTCCGCAGATGCTGGGAAAAAGAGGTGAATCATCAATGCTGTAAAACAGTTAGTCCTCATTTTCTTATTTGTAAGGCAGAGCCCTACACCCATGAAGAGGAGAGCCTTGAGATGACACTTCTTTGGTTAAATGTAAAACAGTCTAGTGTAAGACATTCACGTTTGGAGAAGATAATACCTGTGAAGATAATCTGTCCTCCCTTCTTAGTTGTTGGTGAGACACAGACATTAGTAGGGGACAATACATTTTAACAAAGACCTCTTTGATTTCTAAATGAGACACATGAATCACACCCCATGCTTCTTTTTTTGTAAGTGTCAAAGTGCTGATCTTATGTATATATGGATGTCTATACAAGAGGTGCCTACAAATAGGTGAGGTGAGATGAATCCCACCATTTCCATAGGTGTTAAAGAATCATGATCAGGTCAAAAACTGGGGACTTTTTTTTCCCCTCAAAGAATTCTTGAAGCAGTGGTGGTATGCAGTTTTTACACAACTTGAAATATTGAGAATGCAATTGATCACACGGATTCATGCAGTTTATTCTGATAAATGGTTCCAAAACAAAACAGTTTCCTGAATGTTAAAAATAATGAAGCTGGGTTTCCCGTTATTTCATGTCACATGATTAAGTGACTTTGAAAGAACTACACTGAAGCTTTAACATGACCTTACCCTTGAGCAGGCATTGGAGAAATAACATTAACTTAAGGATAGGCAAGAAACGAGGGAAGAAAAAGAGGAGACAATGTCTTTTCCAACTGCAGGAAAAGCATCATTTGGAGCTCACCCATTGTTTTGTGCCTGAGGAAAGAAATCTTGACTCAAGAAAGACAATTTTGATGTGTGATAAGGGACAGCCTCGAAATGTAACTTTTCTTAGAGTCAAATCTTTCACTGACACACCAACTCCTTTGCCTCGGGGTGGAATTCATAAGATGTCTATCCAGGTACGTATTTTTATTATTTTTACAAGAACTTCAGAATTTTTAGCTCTCTTCTTAGGTTTGGTTCAAATTCACACCACAGTTTAAATATTTGGGGGAATAATGGGAGATAAAGAGATCAATAGACAAGCAGGCACACATAGCCTATGGCATTATTTAGCCCTTGTTTCCACAGGTAAACAGGTTTCAAATTCCTGAACTGAAAGGGGGAAAACCTGTAGAATTTACTAACTTCTTCTAATGAATATAAGAAAAATATCATTTTACATGCCTCAGAAATCTAAAGAAAAAAAAAAAAAAGAGTATATATATGGGGGGCTAGCATTGTAGATTAAATTCTACATAAATTCCTGGCTTTTCTGTAAGAGCAGCTCCATGATCTGGACTTTGCTATGGGTTCCCTATGTCAGGGACAGATCAATCCAAAATGCAGGATGCAAATGTCCAAGATCTTAGGGCAAGTTTCTGTCTACCACTACTCTCTATCAAAATTTTACAGCTATGGAACATCTTTCAAGATTACATTAAAAACTGACTGCTTGCTTTACCCCATTTGTGGGGTACATGCCATTGCATAGAAGGCCTTTTCTAGCTAGGGGTTTTCACAGAACTCATTGTGAACAAGCCTGAGGCATTTCAGGGTATTCTAGAACTGGGAGGGGATGTTCTCCCATTTTCCTTCTTTTTCTGCTTTCCTACTTCCCATACAAAAAGTAAGGAAGGGCAGTCAAGCAAACTTTCAAAACTGAAATGAATATTGCTTTCTTCTAGAAGCAGATGCCCAGTGAAATCTCCAATCCTCAACTAAATCAAGGAGTTTCCCTTTAATCTTCCTTTATATCATACTCCAGAATCCTGCACCAGTTTGATGGACTGTGGCCCCTATCACTGAAAGGAAGGTTAAAAAAAAACTTTCCCAATTTTCAAAAGAATTCATAGAAAGAGAAATACAGAAGTGAGTAGGTTCAACATATTCACTAAATACACAGACTCCTAAAAACCCAGTTACTGTGGTGCAAACATAGGAACAAAACATTGAACAGGTATTGGAGAGGAAAAAGCATAACAAATATTTGGATAAAAGTTTATGTCCACTGAGCATATAAAAGGAACAGAATAAACTACTTCCCTTTCTTTCCAGATGGCCAAGAGGATCTTTTTGTAAATGTCTCATTTCTCCTGTGTGCTGCAGTATTCCCTTTGTTTATCTTTTGTCACCTGATCATGTCCTCCGAATTAAGTTAAATGGAGATGTTCATACTTCTTTAGATTTTATAGTCCTCTCTGGATTTATTACAATTCCAAAAATACTTTGGAATTAGATAGCAATCTTAAATATAAAACAGAAAATTAAAATAAAAATCTGATGCTTTGTCCCATCAAAATAATTATCATTGAACTGCTCTAGAAGGTAACTCTTTAATCGTACTGATCAATGCACAGAGCTCATGCTGCACTTCTCCTATGCATGCTCTTGAGCTCAATGCCGTTTCATGGAATTGCTGAAAGTTTCACTTGTTTTTGTTCCCCTGTGTGTACTCCATCCAAACTGTGATGGATAGCTGTCTCAGAAAATGCTGTCAACACAACTACCATTAATACTGCTGGCGAGTCTCATCAGTCTGTATGATTCATTTTAAAGAAGTTAGACTATAGAATTGCCGGCAATATATGTTTTGTAATGTAACACTTTGTTTTGGAACTTATCCAGATGGTTTTTGTAGATTGCAGTATGTGAGCTTAGAGCTGAATCAACAGGATGTCCAGCTCCCTCACCTCATTCTCTCATTCCATAGGAATAGGTGCTCATGGTACCGAAGGAAATAAATATGGACTAAGTTCTAGAAGAAAAACAAAAAGAAAAGATATTTCCTCTTCTAGAAAAACAAAAAACAACAACAAAAAAACCAAACCCCAAACCAACACAAAACCATAGCAGTCATACATTAGAAGGTGTTTGAGTGTATTTGGACCATGTGTGGCAGCAGCAATGACTGGAATGAAGTGAAGTATTACAGCACTCTCATTTTCTCCTATTTAAATCTCTGTATGAGTGCTTTAAGGTCATTATTCTCACACTCATTAAACTTGGCACTTCTAAAGTTTCGTTAATAGAAATATTACCTTCAATTTAGCTTGGAAGAAAGTGGTTTGTTATAATGTGTGAAAAGATAACATTAACTGTGAACTCAATGTAAAGTATAAAAGAATGGAACTCCTGAATTCCACAGTCTTAAATATGTGTCTCACTCTGTTCCCAGGAGGCATTAAATCCTTTTTAGCAATAAACTTATTTTAAATTCCACCATTTGTTCTGGTAACTGGAGTCAGAGGTAGTGGTGGTGCACAAGTCTTCCTCTTGGCTGCCTAAAGTCTCAGCCATGTTCTGGGACCTCTTTGGAGGAGATAGTTTTCATGCTATATATATCTTCCATCTATCAGGAAGAAAGCAAGATCACGAGATAAAAATTGTCTTCCAGCAGCTTTTCTCCATGGTGAGCTCTCCAGAGCTTGCTCTTGGAATAATTTTTTCTCATCCTCAGTTCCCCTGGTTCTGTTTTAAACAAAAGAGTAACTCAACTTTCTCCCTTGCCTTTGTGATTTGTATTTCTACCATAAATATATGCCAGTTTATATCTCCTTGGTTCAGTCTTCATTCTCCGTTCTGTTAAGAGGCATCCATCACTATTGAACAAAAAGTATAAAAAATATTATTTTCAGGTCTCGGTTTTATTTGGTATATGATGATCTACCATTTCTTGTTACCTCTAATGTGCCAGTTAGGCACATTCAGGCACAATCTGAGTCAGTGTCACAAGCTTGGAAATAGTGAAACACACTCATTTTTAAATACATGACTTCATTAGTGATTTCCAAAGATAAATACTGCTCCACCACTCTGAAAAGCTTGGCTCAGATAAAGGCAGATTTAGACATTAAAAAGGATGTTTGTGCTGTACACAGATCCAAGATTTAATTTCTGTTGAGTTTTTCCTCCTCTCTGCTTAAGAAATTTGTGTTAATCTTTGCCTGTTTTTCTCAAAAACAAATGCTTCAGAGCTTCCTTCTTCTACAAAACAAAAACAGACAGTGTCAACCCACAGCCCAGCATGTGAGCAGCCCAACAATAATAAGCTAAAGTGTACATGTGATGGAGCAAAACTGCTGATAAGAAAAATATTTTCAGTGACTAGCTTGAAATTAACAACTCAATCCTGTTTCCATTGAAGTCAGTATTGACACACCCATTATGAAAAAGACTAAGTGCTGGTTTGATTACAATGGAGAGACAAAAAAGCTAAGCTTAAAAGGCTCTTTGTTTCTAGGGGAGAAACCACAATGGCCTTTCTGGAAGTTAACAGCTGGAAGTTGAATGTTGCTAAATTCAAATGAAGAGCACTTTCCTAGCAGTGAGGATGGTTAGAAGCCGGGACAGACTTCCAGGGGAAGAATTACATTCTTTAACTTTTGAAGATTTTAGCCTGAGCTTGGATAGTCTTCTCAATGCTGTGATTTAGCCAGGAGAGCTAACTTATGGCCAAACTTAGGGTTAAAGTGGTCTTAAATTTATTACACAATGCCGAGGTATTTTGTAGTTTAGGAGGAGGATGAAATAGAAGGTCTGAGGACTCTTCTGGTTCAGACAAGGTTTCCTGTTGTTTCTATAACTGTTGAAAGAAATAAATGGTCCATTACTGCCTTCTGATCCTCAGTCCTAGGCTCTGTTTTATGCGGGAGATTAAACCACGAGAGCTAAAGGTCCCTTTTGACATTCATGCCTATGATTCAGTGAAGTGGAGATAAGGACCATCTCTATTAGTTACTACAGTAATACTTGAATAATGCTCTTTTAACCGTATTCCAGGCCTTTATGTGTATGTGACGCTACGGAACGCAGGGTAGGAATTGTCTTTGTTGGCCCGCCAAACGCACGGCACAGCTCTCGGGCAAGCAGACACGCTGATGCTTAGCCATTACTGAGTTTCCATGTGCTGGTAAGTGAGGCATCTGGAAAACAGTGAGGCTCGCCCAGAGGGCAATGCATCCCATATATCTTACATACCTATCTTAAGATGGGCAGCGTCATTCTCTGACAGTGGTTGTTCTTCATCATTGATTACATAAGGAGCTTAAACAACTAACTGAATAGCTGCCTGAATTTCAGATTTCTAATGCCAGGTGAGACAAATGCCAGGTAGGAATAATGGCTCTTAGTGCAGACAGCTCAATTCTGCCAAGTGCTGGCAGTCCCTCCAAAGTCATGATAAGAACAAAGGAAAGCCTTAGGAAATAATTTGGAATCTAAGGCTGTATTTAAACAAATCATATAAATACTCTCACTGAAGTCAAGAGAACTGTATATGTGAGGAAGCAAGCAACACTTTTTTCCTTAAGCTAATAGTATCCCACCCCAAGTGTCTCAGAGGAATAAAATAAATATAATTAAGTAATTATATGATACATTAGCACAAGCAAAATATTCCTTCTTGAGTCTGTTAACAATCAGTTTAAGCCACAAATACAATATTGCTTTATCTTCATTATTATCTTAAGGTGTATATGAAAATACAAACAAAACTATGGATAATAAAATTGTCAAGATCTTTCTTAAAGTCAGCAGTAGTATTTGCTTTGATGATCTCCTAGGGCAAACAATACACTACTTGGTTAAATGTTCCATTAAAAAAAATAAAATTGTTTCTATTCTTTTTGATGCTACTTGGTATTTTTTCTAATTTCATTACTCAGGTTTTGTTTTCAAGTTTTTACACACTAGAACGTCTATCTGCTGTTCTGAGCTTTTGTCATAAAGTAAAACCCTTTTACATAGCCCCAGTAATATAATCACAGTCATTGTCATATCTTTGTTGAATACCACCACATTTCCAGTTCTTTCTTGTCCTTTTATTACTCTCTATAATCCATGACATTTTCCTTTTTAACAAGACCTAATCTGAGTTCACAAAAGTATCTGAAACCATTTCAGAAGTCCCACTCATACTTTCTGTATGTATCTATATTTTGAAACAGACATTTTTGTGATGCTAGCCACATGCTTATGAATCTGCATCCTATGCATGCTATCCCAAAAGCCATGAGGCTTTTAAATGTTTCTCAGAATAGAGAAAATCATGTTCTTTTAGTTGTTATAGTTACTTCAGACTGCAATAGCTAAATCATTGACATCTTACTAGTTATTTCTTGATTGTTACATCAGTTAGATTTTTCTGTAAGATTTACTATAAGGCATTGAATTTATTTAGGTATTATACACTGATAAGTGGCTAAATCTTAGTTTCTTAACCAACGGAAATATCTCACATTGGAAAAACTAGTTTAGGCAACATGAAATTAACCTGAAATATGATTGTGATGAACCTGAAACTATATGCAAAATTTGTCTACATTTAACCGATTCATTTTTTGTTGATAATCCCCCTCTGGGGCAAATAGGCAGAGGAAGAGCATCTTCCTAGGAAACAGGAGAGGTAGATTCAGCTGTTTCATTTTAGGAAAGGATTTGACCCCTTATCTTATCAGTCCTGTTGAAGGCTGGTTCAGCCACACAACCTGGTGGTTACTCAAGTAAGTTTCGCTCTTTCTTTCTTGGTTAGAATTCTTGTTCATATAGATGGATTTTTTTTGTACAAGACAGGCATTGATTCTTGGAAGGCATTTGAACAGGCATCAACCTGTTTTTTGAAGTCAGGCTATGGAGTCAATATTACCTTTTTGATGCCTGGCACGATAACGTTTTGCTGTTCCATGAAAAAAGTAGCATGGCCAACAAAAGGAGTTGAAGCTCTAAGGCTTGTAGTTTGCAGGATGGAAGGATGTCACATCCCCTAGTGAATGCTCTGACCACTCACTGATGATGTAAGAGTGATCAAAAGATTCTTTCACAAATCAAACCACTTTTCTTGATTTTTTTTCATAAGCATTTCACTAGATATGAATGAAACATTCTATTTGACATTAAAGAATGTGGTTTTAGCATTTCCTTTTTGTAATAAGACATTTAACAGTCTCTTTGGTTTAATCTGATCTGTTTAGGTTTTGTTCAGATTAAAATCATACAAAAGTTTGGGTTTTTTTTCACAGATGGATTCACCTTAAAATATACTGCTGAAAGACTTAAGCATTTAGCTGCCCAATTCCTCTTTCATAGTGACATACAAATTAAACACAAAGATTACTCTCTGAAATGTCAACTTGGCTCTGGAAACTGATCCACTTTTCCATCATTCACATGTGTGCATTCTCTTGGAAAATCTTTGCAGGGGAGCAAGAAGATGTCCTTACACAAGCAAGGGAAATATTTCTTTGATTTTTATAAGATCAACAGCTAACCAGTGGATTTCATATGATAAAGGCTTACCAGTTCCCAGCATTCCAGAACAAGATTATAAAATCAAAAATATGGGTAGGATCCAAACTGCTATGCAGAACTGAAAGGCTTGCAGCTTCAGCCTGAGTTCTTACTAAGCCTCTTGAGTGTGCAGTGTGATCGAGGAGAAAATTACTGGTTTTTAAAACCTCCAGAGGGAGAGCCGATCCACACAAGTTTATTGCAGCAGTGTAAATCTTGTATGTCCAACATGATGATGATGATGATGATATGAAACCAATAACAGTGCTCTATATTTGATTGCATGAATTTTGTTGCAGCAGCAGAAAACTGAGAAATATCCTTCAGCTAGTTGGGTAAGGCACAGTATGAGTGGTTTTGTCTCAGTTGTTCTTAATTATGGAAGTTCAGAACAGGGATTCTGCTTAGTTAATACACAAAGGGAAAACATTATCACTATTGCCCTCTCAGACAAAACAATTTTCCAAATGCCCACTACAGAAATGATCAAACGATGCACTTGTTTTTAAGTGCTTTCGAAAATTCTATTTTTCCAACACTATGCTGGAAATGTGTTGTGGAGAGACAATTTCAATATGAAAGATCTGTTCCAGGTTGTACTCACACCATCTGGTTTGCAGCCTACCTGACTTGCTTCATTAGTAACAAGTACAGGCTTTGGATAGGAGCTCTCAAAACCCAATACACCTAGGAAACTGAAGCATATCAATAACATTTTTTCACCAACAATGAGTGATTTGCATATTGGTTTATAAACTGATTACATTTAAATGATGAATGAATATCAGATTTAGTATTGAAGAAAATGGCAAAACTCCCTTTGATTTCAACTGGGTCCTACTCTCTCTAGCTAGTTAGATGTAAAGGAAAAGGAGAGAGGGAAGGAGCTAGGAGGACAGAAATGTTGGGCTGATTAGTTACGGTTATCTTAATTTGAAAATGCAGAACCTCTTTCCCACCCATCTTGTCTGCCATTCTTTCTAACCACAGCAGCCATGTGTACTTATTAAATACTTTTAGAACAGCAAATAATGCATACAGTATGTCAAAAATACATAGAAGTCACTGAAAAGAATTATGCTGACCTCCAAGAACACTGGACTAGACCCAAAATCCTTAAGGGAAAGTATTATTAATGAAGTAGAATCAGTATATATTTGTTTTCATGGTGGAAAAAGGAAAGGAAAGAAAAGGAAAAAGGTGATTGTTGTACACAAGTTGTTGATGCTGGTTTTCTTTTACACATAGTTCCACACAATAGAAATACTTCATGAAGCACTTAGGGTAACTTCTGCATCTGCTAACATTCAAACAGAGCAGAAGAGGAGGCAGCTCCTGCATGCATTGTTTGTACTGACCATTTAAAGCTTCAGCTCACGAGAAGATATAAATGTTTCAGTAAATGAGAGGATAAGAGTAAAGAAAATCAACAAATCAAAGAAACACCATATGGGCAAAGACACTCTTTTGTGTAAAGTTGTGTCATGGAAAAATATTTTAATGTGCAAGGAGGTGTTGAATGCCATGCTTGAGGCAACAATGTGATACAGAAGCTGTTTCTATTTATATGGAACTATTTCAGTGCCTCCAGGACTGGAATAGTCATCCTGGGTTACGAAGGGCTGCTGACCCGGAAACTTATGAAAGACGTTTCTGTTTGGAGAGTCCTTTGGAGAGGTTGCTCAAATTAGTTGACATCTTTCTGAAACAAGCAGCAGTTGTGTGTGCAAGTTGGGAGAAAATACCCCGTTTCAATCAATGCTTACTTTCTCATGGGAAGAAAGTGTGTGAACAGATCAGAAAGGCAGCAGAGCTTTTGCATCTGTGTCAAGGCAAACGAAAGCTGGCAGTCAGGTGGCTCCCCTTCTCACAAAAGGAACAAGTTGAGTAAGGTAATTACTGTTTAATATTTCCAACAGGATGTTTGAAGGGAGCATTTAATTATCCTGCCAACATCTATTCAAATAAACATGAAGGATTTAGAACATTTTTTTGAGTTGCAGGCTTAAAAGGAATACCAAACATTCTGGGACACTAAACCTCTTAGATCTCCTCTGTAATGTGGCATAGTAACATGTTTCTATTGACATTTTGCCTTTTACATGAAATGATGCCTGCCCTAGAGAATGTAGCAGTGATGTATCCTGCTAAATTAGCCTGACTCCTGTCTCACCTTCTTAAATGCTGTCTTGGCAGTTTTACTGAATAAGTAGTATTTTCAGTAGAGCACACTAGGACAATAGCTGAGTGCATCTTTTTTGTTTTCAGCAAATGCTCTTTTAAAGCAAAGTCATTGTTGAGAAATATTGTGAGCATTCTTCTCATGGGTTAAATCACGCTGCACAATGCCATACTGTTGAAATTGCCAACCGAAAAAGGCTATATGAACACCTCTTTAAATTGTCTCCTTTACATGTGTAGTCACACACATAAACATATACATGCATGTGGAGATTTTAATTTCTTCTAATTAAAAAAAAGAAAACATACTGAATCTGTTACTGACATTGCTCTATCTGCCCATATCCCTTATGTTTTGGTTTTTATTTTTCGTAAAGCCTTTTTCTGTTGCTTTAACTTCAGGGTTGAGAAAGTTGCCCAAAAAGGGGAGTGTTACAAAAGCTGGTCACTCTTTCCTATTAAATCAGCTGAAAGGTCCTACAGAAGGTGTCTCATGAAACTGCATCATCTTAAACCTAAAATGCAGACATCAGTCACCATCGAGTGAACACACCATGGGTGGATGAGCTCTGCAAAAAGATATTGTTTAGAATAGAGTTGTGAGTCTGACAGGCAAAAGCAAAAGCAGCCAATGCAGAGAAAGGGTGTAAAGTCAGACTATGTGAGTAGGCGCTGAGGAAAGCTGGCTGAGAGACGCTTGGAAAAGAGTACTAGCTCTTTCCAAGGAGTGGGGAACTGAAGATATGATCTACTGGAGGTTGATTTTCTTTTTATACCTGAAAACAGAAGAAATATTTGACGTATAGCTTTAACTTATTTTCATAATTGCAACAACTATCAGACTTCTGATTTTTTTTTCCTAACTGCTCAGACCAAATAAATTAACAACATTATCTTTGTTACTGTGAAAAGGATTTAGGAAGCGTAGTAATCTAGGCCTTAATGGTAAAAATCAATATATCAAGTTTCAGTGTGATCTTCCTCCATCCCCAGTAGTCTAAGCATGAACTCATTTAGGGCTAGTCTTTGTAATTAGTAATTTACATAAAAACACTAACACCACATAGTGTCTAAATTTTTAAAAACTAGAAATTGGCAGAATTAATGTCATTGATCTTAGACATCATTTTGGACTCTGATTTGCCAGGTCTTTTGTGAGTGAGAACCAAGTTTACAAGTTAGGCACATCCAAAGGGACCTTGCCTATTAGTTAATGGAGATCGAAAAGAAAATTCCACCTCCTCCAGAAATTAAGTGAAGATGAAAGTTGAGACGATGGTTAATCTCAATGGGAGAGGGAAAAAAGGGTAAGAAGAACAGAACAGAGAAGACCAGAAAAAGATCTGGAAATGAGGCAATGCTAGTGTCTTCTGCTATTGTGGTGTCTTTGAAGTATGTAAGGAAATAGAACATGGAGATATACATGGTGATGCCTGAGTGCAACCTTCCTGATCTTTCTGGCAGTCAGGTAAGTATTAAGGATCCTTTTTCTAATGATTGAGTGGCCTTAAGGTGTCTTGTGGTTGTTCGTTACAGTTCCATAAACAATAGATGAGAAAAATGAAGGACAACCAGGGAAAAATACATTAAAGGAACTGCAAAACAGTGGAGACCTCTGTAAGATTGCATGGCTTAGACATGAGCTCAAATCTGGGCACTCATTTAAATGGTCCTCTAAATTTTGTACATTTTTGCTTGAATGTGTGTTTTAAAATGTTACAGCTGTTCTTTTGTGAGTTTTCTGTATAGTTCTGCAATAAGGAAGGTTGTTCATACATTATATTGCTGGCTCTTGCATGTTCCCACATCATAAGTTTTGCTCAGCTCTCTCAAATTTTAAAATTAATTTTATGCCTATCTACCCACCTATTTACCTATGTAGGATGAATGATACATTATTTTTTTTTATTGTGGAAAATCATTGTAGGATTTATATTAATTTCAAAAGATTACAAGCAAAAGAGGCTCTTTTTTAATGAAGTGGAATAGAAGTCCTTGTAATGCAAGAATTCACTTGTGCAGTATCCTTGAAAACTCCCATTATGTATGGGTTAATAGGAACCACAGCCTTGAAATCATATGCATTTTCCCATTTGAAAAGGGTATTTCTAACACTTTTTTAACTCTTTTATTACTGAGATACCATACAATGTTGAAACTAAGGACACAGTCTGTAATTTTTTTTGTTGTTGTGTTCTTTGAATGTGGCATGTGGTTTGAATTTTAAAGCTTATTTCCTTTTGGTCTAATGAGCCTCTGAAAGTGATTAAATAGAAGAAAGACAGGTTAAGCCAATGACATTTTATCAGAGGAAACACTATCAAATCTGGTGCTTAAAAAACTTTTTGTATGTTCCCAAGATTTCTCATAATAAAATACGTTCTTATGACTAGAGTAGTAATCAGAAACTCAAGGTATTAAATGTTTGTCAGAGTTAAGACAAAATGCAAGTCATGATCTGAAATGTTCTTATGTGCTATACTCAGTTGTCTTTTGTATGTCTGGCTCTCCATTCTAGCTGCCTGCTTTTGTTTTTATGCTGAAACCAATGAACCTCCTCCAAGCATGGAGAAATTCTACCCAACAAGCAATCCTCTTGACAACCAGCCGTCTACCTCTTTGGTGTTTTGAACTTATGTTTGTATCCTAGAGTTATGCTCATTGTGTTATTTTTGGTTTTTATTAATTTTATGGAAAAACCCGCTGTGCCCTTATGCACAGACATGATCAAAATACTAGGAAAAGTAGGCAGTAAGTAAACTAGGTAAACAAATGGCTGACATTTCAAACAATTTTTTTCCCTCTTTACATCATCTTTAAAGCAAACGTCTTGGAGTAAAGAAGTGAGCTTCAAAGACTCACAAGAGCCTCTTTGGTGTCTCTTAGTGGGTTGTGTAGCTATGTAAGGGCTATCTGAATTTGGAAACTTTGCACTCTTCACATATCTGCCTGGGAGAAAGGTCTATAGCTGTACTGTCCTTGAGCTTGATGGGGACCTCCATGCTCTTGTTGAGAGACTGGGAATAATGTTAATCTCATTTATCTGTCCAGTCTAAAAGATAGACATATGGTTTAAGAGGTCTTTTGGAAATTTTCAGCTGAGAAAAACAGATGCTTCCAGTGGAAACTTCATCCTATTCTAAGATAGCCGTCTAAAAGATAAGGCCTAAATTGCCATTTAGAGGTCATTTTCTCTCTCTAATGCCTGTGCAGGCTACTTTTCAATAATCTGTACTTTGCTTTAGATGCCAAAAGTTAAGCAAGATTAATTTCACCCTTGCTGACCAACTTCTCTTTATTTTTAATGATAAGTTTGAAATGTTATTTTATAAGTTTCAACTAGAATTGGCACAGATAAAACTTCACCCTTTCATATAATGTATCATTTATACACAGTAACGTAGCTTTTGCAACTTTTTTTTCTTAAATTAATCCTTTAACAATAAATTCTTTTTGCACAACTACAGCAAGTTGCATAAAATAAAATAAACATATAGTAAGTAGGCCACATAAGTAACAACTAGATAAGGACAGGCTCTTGCACAATGCCAAGTAGAATGTTTGCCAAGGTCATGAATATCAAGATAACATTACTTTCACAGTATTTTATCCTCATTATATATACCTTGGTCAATCATACTAGATCTGCTATTGCATGTCACTATATACGAACACAGAAAAAATTATCTGAAACAAAAGAGAAACAAACCACTGCAGAGGTGGAATGCTCGGGTCCCCAGCTACAACTCAGGTTTTCCTTATTGTTATCAAAGAGATTCATATAATCTCTAAATTTTTATTGTTGCTAAAAATAAACTTGAAACTATTCTCTAAAAATAAATCCCTTAGCTCTAAATGTAGTAAAGTAAAATTTCTTTCTTGATTTTTGTTTCTAATTTGAGGAGGAAAATTTGGGGTTTATTATTGTTGCTTTAATTTAAAATCATCTGAACATGAAAGAATTAATAAATATGTTGCCCTTTCCTTATGTCAAACACAAACTTAACTATATGATTGTAACCAATAAAATATATTGCCCTTAGCTGAATTCCCTCCTTCACACAAAGATATGTGATAGATTCCCTACCTAGGTTTTGTCCACCAGTTTAGCAAGACACTCGTTTTTCATCAGCATTTCTCTGTGAACTAGT
Source organism: Phaethon aethereus (assembly GCF_964289735.1). Taxonomy (NCBI): domain Eukaryota; kingdom Metazoa; phylum Chordata; class Aves; order Phaethontiformes; family Phaethontidae; genus Phaethon; species Phaethon aethereus. The sequence continues at coordinate 14,020,746 of NC_138576.1, forward strand.
ATATGCATAAAAATATTGACAGTAACATGCTAGTAGGGAAATCTCTGCTGCTTTTAACAAACCTGTTCTAATGCATTAACTTATGGCTTTATTATCCACACAAATTTTCAAGCTGTAATTCTTTCCCTTGCTAGATTAATTCTTTTAGCAGCTACTTCTCTGGGTACAGAAAGAAAGAACAAGCCTGAAGGAAAAGTTGCCTCTAGGACAGATTAAATGTGATAAAGGAAAAAAAAAAAAAGCCAAACTTTAAACCAATGGTGACTTGATAAAACTGTGTCAAGTGACTGTTTGTTGGTAGTTGGACATGATGATGTGATCATAGATGGTATGCTTCAGACATCTGCCAAAGACAACCAGAAAACCACATTTGCACATAAATGTCAAAGAATAAGTCAAAAGTTAATAAGTAGGACACTCAAAACGAGCTAAGTTGTTTTTTTTTTCTGTGCCACTTTAAGCATTGATTAGCTAACAATTTAGAAGCAATTAATGCAATCATTAATTTATGCCACATGTAAGCAACCTGGACAACTTATAGCCATAAAATGTATTTTGAGTCCAGACTGAAGAAAGGGTTAAATTCTTCACAATATTCAGTAATAGCTAAGGATTATTAGTGGACTTAGGATTCTGGCAAGGTTGCAAGCCCTAAAGATTACACAAGAAACTAAAAGCCACTTTCTAAGTATTGGGAAGAACATTTTGTAGGCAAATTATTCAATTATTGCTGTTGGACAAGCAACTGTTTATATCACTGTCATCTGAAGGATGAATCACGATAACCAGGATGAACTACTGGTCTACCTGAAGTGAGTGCTGCTCTGGTGACCTTCCCATGGCAGACAGTAAGGTTTTATGAAAGCTGGCAAGGCTGCGGAGCAATTTCTAGCCTATTGCTCAAGTTGTGCTTTCATGAATAGGGAACAACAGACCCATTCCGGCTTGCGGTTACCCCTGTGGACTCGGGAACTGAGGGTGAAATGTTGGTCTGGACATGCTGGGATAACATTCATTGCCTCTCGTGCAGTTCTGATATCACATGTGCTATTAATGATTGTTTACACCTGCTAGTATGGATACACATGGAAATCCAAAACAGTCTTGCATGATAACTATCTCAACAGTCAAAAACTTGTAAAGTTTCATGGTGGTATTATTTTCTCTACAGAAATAAAATTCCCTCCAGATAGCTGATAGGGGTTTATTCACCCTTTCCTCTCCCTCCCACTTGTAATAGAAGACAAATTGCCCAAATATCTCCTGATCACATTCCACATACTTCTGTCAGCAGGAAAAGTAGAATTTAACAGAGACCCCGGATACCGAGGGTGGTCAAACCCTCCACTTCCAGGATTCAGGGATGATGGAAAAGAACCCCCTGCTTGTTCTCTGGGGTGACCTTCCATCTGAGCTGTCGGGTTATCACAGATCCATCTGTAAACAAAGGACAGCAGGTTCCCTGGGCAGTGTCAGGATCACACTCAGTGTGACACTGTGTTTGGATGTTCAAAGAATCCCTCTCTCTTTGCTTTCTTTTCCAGGCTTAATAAAGGAACTGCTAAAACCTATGTAGCCTGATAAGATGACAAGACAGTCTTTTAGTGTTATTGATTGTATACAAGAGGTGGAATGATGAATTATTTCCTATATTGCACCCTGAGAGGGTTTCATCTTTTTGAGAGATGCTCTTTAAATTCCTTATATGAATTCAGTTCTTAAACTTCCTGCTGGAAAGAAAAGAGGCTTCATTAGGGCAAAGGGCTGGAGAAAGACAAATATCTTCTACCTGATAACAGAAGGGAGAGAACTTTCAGAGTTAATGATCTGAGAGAAATAAAGTTGTATAACATATAAAATAAACTGTGGATTGCTATCATGAGAATGCTGTCAAAATGCACCAAGGGGACGAATGATGTGCCTCTGAAGGCCCTCCACGTGTAATAAGCTTCATCCTTTCACCACCTTCCTTTATGTGTGGTGGCACAGCTTGTTGGCTACAGCTTTTTTCCCTCACTAAAGTGAAAAACAATTTTATTACTCAGCAAAAGAAGTTCCGCTAGCAGGCCACAAGCATTAGTGTCTATCGTATGCAGTCATGTGCAATACATAGGATATTATGTATAGCTACCTTTCCTATACCTGTTCCTATATCTGCCATATTCAATCTTCGCTAAATGACTTAGAAACCTAATCCGTTATGGGGACTTGCCTCATAAGGTTCCTGAGGAATAGTACTTTCTATATTTATTCTGTGTGAAATAAACTAAGTTTAAGCCTAGGACTTAAACAGCAGTTTTTGCAATAAAGCAATTGAGAAAAGGATCCAAAAAGAGTACCATTTCTACAGAATCATTCTCTGGGCCTCAACTATGACCCAAAGACTGCTGCTAGTTTGACTTTTGTGAAAAGCATCTGACATCAATGGATAACCTAGCGGAGCTACATGTAACATTTCAGGTTTAAATAAAAGTGTAAGGCATTATATCTTGAAGCAGTGTTGTTTGCTTGCTTTGGTGTAGGTGATCTTTGGACAAGGGTTTGCAAGGGGTAAGGATTGTCTGTTTTCTTTTAAAGACAGTTGTGCTTTTGCCAGTACTATCTATCTCACTCATTCTGAAACTAGTTTTGAAACTTTCTAGCTTGACTGAAAATCTCTGAGGTACAGAGATGCTAAGTATGACTGCAAACAAAGACAATTACATGTTGTCCTATCCTTGGCTGTTGATACGATTTTAGATAGTGCAAGTTATTTTTGATTATTCACTGTTTAAAATAATGCTTGAGGAGCTTTTAGTAGGTTTGGAAGAGAGCAGCAGGACAGGCTGAGAAGTTGAGTTACTTGTTGAGTTACTGGAAGAGCAGCTAGGAACCCAGGCAACAGGGAACGTTGCAGATGGGTCCAACCTGAGCTGTTCGCTGAGCTCAGGCTTACTGAAGAGGTCTCAGAAACATACTTGGGAATGCAACTATAATATATAGGGTTTTTTTCACAGAAAAGAGCATCAGAGTTGCAAATGTCATTTTTACTAAGGCCTTCTTACTCTCCTTTCTATGTAAATGTTTTTCCCTGACAAAGCAGTGCAAGGAAGTCTTGGTGCAAATGTAAATCAGGTCAGGACATCTTTACACAGACAGAAAGATGTTCTCTGTTACATGCAAAGGTATCTTTAGGAGAGATTTTGATGGGTTGTGCTCACTAATACATTTAAGTTGTTTTAATTATTGCTTATTATAATTTCACTGCATGATGAAGGATTAATTTACATATAGTTCTTGTTGCTCAGATGTCAAGGGGGTTATCTGGGACCTTCAGACACTTGATCAGAGTTTGCTGATGAAAGCCTGACCCTGTTGTCTAAATCTGTCACCGCTCTGGCTTTACCACCATCGTTGAAACTGCCAGCAATAGTTTATCCGTAATGAGATTGCTTGGTGGTTTCTTTGTCAAACTTGTTTTTATTGACCTGCCCAATGTGAGGCACTGTCTCTCACTTACAGGTCAACTGAAGGTATTGTATACCAGTGGACATATCATGACAGAAGAAAATAAACACTGGGGGAGGAGGAAGTTCTGATAACTTTCACAGCCCAGATGGAAACCCAGGCTCTTTGTACTCCCATTAAGCACTGGCAATGTGCAATGGGGGTGTGAGACTGAGCTGTGGGGAGAGCTATAACCCACCCTTCCAGGAATCCTTTCTCATCATATACCACTCTCATGATACAACTCAGATTAATGTGCCCATAGACACAATTCGGTCTGAAATGGAGCTTGGCATAACTCATTATCAAAATATATTACGTTTGGTAATTTTTCTACTGTTTTTAGGTTTCTATGTTACTTTCTTTTTTTTTTAGTATTGAGTTGCATGTATTCACAACATTTATTCTTCACTGTTTAGAAGCATGGGATTCTGGTTTATGAAGCAGGAAACTGCAAGGTTTGTTAACTAACTAAAAATGCAAGCTGCCCTGGACCCTACAGTATATCTTTCACAATACAAAATTAAAGCCATAAAAAGCATGGAGTTTTCCAGGTATTGATCCTTGGTGGTAGATGAAAGGTCAGATAATCATATGGCTAGAGCACTGGACTGAAAACCCCATTGGGTCACTATGAACTTCCTTTTAAAGGAAAAGTAAATCTCAGACCTCTTGATAATCCTGCAGACATACTTCACATTTATTTATATATTTCAAGGAAGGGATCTAGTAATTATTGCAGTACAAATTATATGAAATAAATTAGAGGGAAGACCCAAGGGAACAGTTAGGATTCGAAGAAATTTAAGGAAACTAAAAGAAGAGATATCCTGTCCATCATCCTCCATCACATTCCTAGAGATTCCCTCAATGAAGTGTAAACAAAAATTTTCACTATGATTCCTTAAAAAATTGTTTTGATTTACTGGTACATCTTCGTGCCAAGTGAAGTAATCATAATACCCTCTATAAATGTGTATAATTTTACGTATATAAGGATATATAACTTCATGAATGAACTTTCCTATCCCCTCCCATTTCTGTGCAGGATGCACATGCCACATTTCTGTGGTTGTCTGCATGCACAATAAGTCTGTCACTGACTATGCAGTAGTAAAATATATTTTTCAGCAAGGACCTTTAATATTATTGTCATAGAATGCATGAGAATCACAATGAAAATATGTCAAATTTCAGAACTACTTTAAACCTGAAACTTATTTGATTTGTATTTGATTATTGAAGATCAATGCAAGCAGATTCTATTTTTCACCGTTGACGTATTTTAAGAATAGATTATTACTCTACAGGTAACCTAGCTAAGTTGTACTTACCCTGGAATGAAAGCATTATAACATTTATATCAGCCACACACTTGTATATCCCTTCTTACCTGTCAAGAAATCTAAAGTATCTTGGTAAACTAGGAAAATCCCTTTAGAGTTATTTTTGTCCAGAAATGTGTCAGTTTGGTTTTTACTAAATGCTTCGCAACTGATGTGAGCTAGAACAGATCATCTGAAATTCACATCACTAACAAAATATTACATGGTTCAATTAGTGAGGTATAGATAAAACCATTTTTAATGACATTTAAGAAACAGTTCCCTGTTCCTTTACCTGCCAACACATAGGGTTCTGCATCAAATACCCCACTAAGTCCTCAAACACTGTAGAGAAATATACTTCATATGTAGAGAGCTAATTTCACTACACACAGAGTAGCTTAGGTTCCAAGATTAATGTGTGGATTTTGAAGGATTTTTTTTAACCTGCTTTTTTTTTGCATAAGTAGGGAATGAAAATATTAAATATTTATCTGTGTGATCTGAATCAAATACATCTGCGAACTAGAATTTTTAAGATCATACATCCTTTTTTTTTTCCTTTTCATAAGCTATTTAACTTCTTATCTCCAAACAATATCACATTTGAGTAAAGGATTTTTGTAACTATTTTCAGATCTCCCAGTGGGAATCATATTGTTAGCCTAAAGTTGGAAATCTTTCTTCATTAATGAAGGAAACCTACATTTTATGGGTATATGTTGAGCCAGTACACATTTTTTTGGTGTTTCTGAGAAAACTATAGTGTTTTAAAGAGTAGAAATGTTGAGGAGAGTCATGGTTTTGATGAGATCTGGACTTAGTACCTCATCTATCGAAAAGCATTCTTGGAATCAGGGAAGGCGACTCATCTTCAAAGCCTGGAAGTGGAGGTACTGAGTCAGCTGTTGGCTGGGAGCACTGCTGTTGACCAGAAAGAGCCAGACAGGATTTCTCCCTTTAATGCCAAAACCGAAGCATTTAGACACAGCCTGAGTGACACCCCACAGATAACGGAGGAACTTCACTAACAAACTGGCATTTTGAGCTGTGCACAATAAAGAGAATTGACTGTAAAAACTGTCAGAGGAAGAAGAGTGGACATACGGGAGTGCAAGGAAATGAAAGGAGGCGGATGTTATTCCCCTTGCTCAAAACGTTGCAGAGGAGTCACAACTCATATGGAGGAGTAAGCTTGAGCAGCAAGGGCAGCATCCTGTGCAATGATGATACATTTGTCATTTATGTATAAATAAGACAGTGCCCATATGGCCCAGAACCTCACTCTGGATACCGATCCCGATGGTGAGCTATGCAAAGGCATGTCTTTGCCTGTGGTGGCAAAGGTAAAGATGAGACGAATAACTATACCAGTGCGCGGAAAACACCGAGACGTGTTTGGTCCCAAAGAGGTTTTTAAAAACTGTCTATCAGAAGGGAATACTCAAAGCCACAGGTAGCTTTTTGTCTTTATAGGGCACAGCTGATTTCCTCTGGCTGCTTTTATGCTGCATGCCATAATCTTTGAACTTGCTGTGCCTCCTGTCATCCATCTTTACCACAAGTTGTTTCTTGTTGTGTTCAGCGCCCAAGTACTGAGCTAGTAACCAGTGCCTTCCAGCTCATAAGTGAAGCTCCTAGTAGGTGTCACAATAGAAATCAACACATCAAATGTGTTACTAGCTTCCCGTCGCATAACATTTGCCTGCTAAAAAGAAATCAATATGAAAGGTCGTAATTAAGAAAGTTGAAACTTCATGTTACATAAATTTTCATTGATATTTTTCATCTAAAAATTTCAATTTCATGCCTGTGTTCACAACTTCAGCCAGAAGCGGGCTGATTTCTCTCAGTGAATGAAGGGAAGACTTGCAATATAATTAAGATGAAAAAGTTTCATTCAGCTATCTGTTTTTATTTCCATATGGACCAACAACCTTCTCTTCTCCTATCTCTTTACAGCAGCAGTGTTACTGAAAGCATTGATGAATCAGCACTTGGGTGGCGTATTCAGTAGCTGTTGACAGGTGGTGGGAAATATGACACACCATAGTTCAACAGGTGCAGAAAAGTTATAAAGCTGAAAGACAGGAAAATAATCAGAATCTTGGTATTACCTTTGTATCTTGCATGTCCTGCCTAATTTTTCTTTTCTGCTAGTAATAATCTTTATACACAGAATGAAATACCAGAAAGTGATTGTCTGATTTAGACACTCTCCCTTCTGCACAATTGTATGGCATCCGGGACTTACTGGAAATTAATATTTTGATCGACGGACCACTCAACTTCTCTCAGATTTCTCATCTGAATCTATGGAACAAAAACACACCCAATACCAAAAGTACATATGGAAAAATGTTGATATGTCCCATATATTTGCCCTGTTACTCCAAAACTAGTAATAAAAATATCACAAAAATGCACTGAGAAAAACAAAATATGTTCACAAAAAATATTGCTTGCATTAATTATACACAGTTCCTGATATTATGGGGCTGGCCCCTCTACTTTCAAAATTTGGTGACTAATTGGTCATTCATCTCGAGACCAAACCTTTTGGAGATGTGTCATATAAAGCACAAGTTGAAGAATATATTAAGAAAAAGTAAAAAAAAAATTAAAAATTTAAAAGATTAGGTGTAATTCAGCTTCCTGAAAGAGTGGAGATCCTGTGTGACTGCATGATCAGAAAATGTGTCCATTACTTTTATATTTGTTCTGTCAAGAAAAAAATATTCACCTCCCTTATAGAACTGTATATTTTATGTATGGAGTTCTTAGAACCAATACACCAAATATCTGTATTTGCAGATCCTGAGTAAGAACTGTTTACTCCAGGATAAGTCCAAAACAAACAAAAAAAAAACCCAGCAAACAGCTTCAGGCAAGAACAAGCAATTTTCTTTGGAATCAGTGACCCAGACTTGCCTGAACATTTTCACATTTCTTTCCTGGAGATCAGAGAAGTGAATGACCAAAAGGTTAAAACATAGGCATGGCTATGTACTAAGGGCTAGAATAGCCTTGAGAGAAGATAGCATTTTCTAGAGTAACAAGATAACAGAATAACTGTGTTCCATTGAATATTGATGGCAATATGCTCCTAGATGTCCCTCAGATGCTTTGAAAATTGTATCTTAAGGTCCTGAGTCCGTCATGGTGATCCTGATCAGTGCTTTAGTAGAAATTAAATGCTTTCCTGCACTAAGGACAACCACGAGACCAGTTTTTAACATAATATTTCTTCATGCCCATTATTCAGGATTGCACTGACTTTTAGCAGTGTGTTGGTATTTTCTTTGGTGCCTTTAAGTTATACTCTGTGACTTATATCAATCCATCGAAACATGCCTATATTCTGTTTCATATCTGCAAAATGAGGGAAATAATACCTATTTTTCTATGTAATCATTTTTATCTCTGGTGTAGGGGATCAAGAAACAGTTATTTAATAGTAGCCGATTACTGTTTGCTTAAATTTATGAAACCACAAGGTGGCTAGACACCTGAAACTGAAGCAGCTTTTTCCTTAAGCCCTAATTCCACGTCTAACTTTTTGTAGCAGCTCAAGGAGCATGCAGCCATTTGTCAGACTCAAGGCTGTTTCTCAGGCTTTCTACATCCTTGTTACTGGTATAGAAACCCCAATCTAAGTAAAAATGAGATAAATCAGGCCAAGACTTCTCCCATTTTTCATTGGTATTTATTGTGAGTTCTCTCCAATATTATATCTTGTAAGAAACCTGCAGCAACTGTCTTGCACCAGAAATGGGATGTCAAAATATCATGTAGACGTGGCAAGAACAGGTCTTTTTTGGATGCATTTACCCTTGCAAAACATTAATTTTGATGTACGATTTTGCCCATTCCTGGTTTCTGAAGTATTTACTGACAACCTGCCCAGTTTCTGAAGCAATAGGTTTTTTATTTCAAATTTATGACTGCGACAGATTTCCAGTGTGCACAATAAACATGGCTCATCTTTTTTCTTCTTCTCCTGCAAATTTTTGGAATGGTAATGCACTGATTTGGTTCTGCTGATTTATGTGCTACTTTGTTCTTTATCTGTTTGCACCTCACCAGTAAAATAACATCGTGCTATCATTTCCAGGGTTCACAGGACCCTGTCAGCACTTAGCAGTCAAAGGTCAACCAACTTCACAACTCATGGTTAAATAGGTTGAAAAATCTCACCTAGTGTTAACCCCCGATACATCAAATGACAAAAAAGTATACTGGCATCACTAATAAAATAGCATTACTATACAGCAGACTATTTTTGCTGTAGTGCACTGGCAATACAGTTGTTAAGACATGACTGTCCTTGAGATGCCCAGTTTTAGGAGTGGACAATGAAACTTGTGTTCCTGATTGCCACTGATTTATGTTTTGCTTTGTTCTTTATCTGTTTTTAAGTATCCAGGAGAGCCATCCACATGTTGCTATCTTTCTTTCATCTTCTGAGCTGTCTGTGACCAGTTCATCTTTCCCTGACACTATCTCTCTGCCCTGTAAGCCCTTCAGCGTATGTTTCCTACACTCATTTGCAAGTTAACAGAGCCCTGGGAGTACTTAACAGCCAAGCAGCAGCAAACTTGTCTGAAAAAATATAAATAAATCCACCTGATTTCCCTTAGCGAATTTTCTTATTTTTGTATAATAGACCTACACAGAGAAGACAAATACTTGGCTGCATTGAAGACAATAACTTCGCTGGGGATTTAATATTCAGGTTTTTGTGACATTTCTATTCCCAGGCTTCATGGCTCCTCCAAACAGACCTTGTTATTCTGAAAAAATTATTTCAAATGTAAACCAGTTTATGTGGAAGTATAGATACTATGTTATCCAGAGCATATTTTCCTCTCATTCTGATAAGTAAAAGAATTTTGAAGTTTTTAATCTGGCTACTACACACTTTTCAGTTTCTAGTTTTTACTCCTGTTTTTCCCATCATCTGTCTTTTAAACTGGAAAAACTTGGGAAGGGAGAGACAAAAGGAAAAAGAGTGGGATACAAAGCAAAAATTTACTGCATACTCATCTAAATAATGAAAGTTTTAAAAATTCTCAATTAGTAACCCAAAAAAATAGTATCAGAAAATAAATCACGGAAAAAAAAAACCCTCAGGCATTTTCAATGAAAAATACATTTTGATACAAACATTTAAAACAGCACAGGTCAAAATAGCCAGGCTCCATTCAGCTGTCCTGAGAAAGTTTTTCTATCCACTATTGACCGAGGCTCACCTCTCCCACACACAGGCACTTTTAACCAGAAGCCTAGAGAACTGGTCTCAGACTGTTGCTGAATAACTCAGGAGGGGAACGGATCAGTGGGCTGAACAGAAGCCAGCCAGCTGACTAGCAGGTTCGAAGTGTTCTCTGAAATCAGTAATCTTTGGATAACTGACAGTACGTGAACTTGGTGGATAACTCTGCGTGGCTGCAGTGCTACAGGTAGATGAAGGCTCTCCATGTAGACATCCTATGACGATATTCCAAAGGACAGGTCACTAGGCCATAATAATTCACCATGAACAGGGAATAGTATTTTTCATAAAGGAAAGGGAAATATTCGAAGAAGAGCTTTCCAACACTAACATTTTTTGACAATCCAAAATTAAACACGGCAAAGCAAGTAGCTTTAGGTATTCTTTCTGACAGGTCTCTCCACTGCTTAAAAATTACAGAATGAAAATTCTACTCAAGTAACTTACAACTATAAAATCATACTTGATCCTTAAAATGTCTTCATTTCCAGAATGAGGCACTTGGTTCTGACTGACTTGTTTATTCTGTGCTTCCTCGTAACACACTGGACTACAATGACCTGTCTTGTAATTTGTTTTGATTGTGCTGCCGGTCCTTCCCCACACTCTCCCATTTGTACGCTTACCAACCTGTCAACAGCAATACGGGAATTCTAAAGCTTTGGAATATTAAGGATATGCAAAAATGTAGTGAATCTGTCTCTTTGGATTTGCATGCATGGGTTGAGAAGGCCAATAAGCCAATAAGTCATTCTTTAAAACTCCCACAGTGTGGGAAATTCATTGGCGACAAACGTCAGCATGATATTTGAGACACTTTCATATTCTGTTATGAAACCCCTGTTCCTCTAAGGACTGCTTGAGACTTCTTAGCATTGCTAATGCTCTATAGCCTTCATTATCTGCCCAGTCATTCCCTCTGTGAAAATCTTTCTGTTGCTGCTGTCTTTTCTTACATAAAATTTAATACAAATACTACAAAATAAAAGCATTGCCAGTCAGACTGGCACAGCACAGTTTATCTGTAAGAGACAGAGGTAGGTATTACAATAATTTGGTCTGTGATGCCCTTCACCTTTCATTGCATTTGTACACTCATACTGGCATGACATTTTCAATGAATCAACCGGGTTGTTTTGCCAATGGAATTGGGGATAGGTATGTACATATAAGGACTTCTCGGCACTAAATTCAGCCCTGTGAATTCCTGTACAGAGCAAAATGGTTTGACACTGCTATATTGGTCTTGATTTTAGCAGCAAATGCTAAGCAGCTACTCAAGTAGTATCATTAGTATTTCTTACAGACACAGGCAGTACTTGAGTTTCATCTGTTGTGTTGGTTTTGGCTGGGATAGAGTTAATTTTTTTCATAGTATCTGGTATGGGGCTGTGTTTTGGATATGTGCTGAAAACAGCGTTGATAATACAGGGATGTTTTCATTATTGCTGAGCAGTGCTTACACAGAGTCAAGGCCTTTTCTGCTCCTCACACCACCCCACCAGCGAGTAGACTGGGGTGCACAAGAAGTTGGGAGGGGAAAGAGCGGGGACAGCTGACCTCAACTGACTGAAATACCCCAAAGAGATATTCCATACCATATGACATCATGCTCAGCATATAAAGCTGAGGTAAAGAAGAAGGAAAGGAGGGGGACACATTCAGAATGACAGCATCTTCCCAAGTAACCATTAGGTGTGATGCAGCCCTGCTTCCCTGGAGATGGCTGAACCCCTGCCTGCCCATGGGGAGTGGGGAATGGATTCCTTGTTTTGCTTTGCTTGCGTGCACGGCTTTTGCTTTACCTGTTAAACTGTTTTTATCTCAACCCACAAGTGTTCTCACTTTTACCCTTCCGATTCTCTCCCTTATCCCACTGGTGGGGGAGTGAGCAAATGGTTGTATGGTTCGTAGTTGCTGGCTGGGCTTAAAGCATGAAAACATGCTCATTCCTCCTTCCCACCTGAATGAGCAACCTAGGTTTAAATTTTAACATTCATTATCTGTCCTAGACCTATAAATCTTGTCCTTATTGAAACCTGTGCTTGTATTTCCTTTGTCCAGCAGGTCAAGATTTCAATTAGGGAATTTGGCACTGGTGCAACTATGAATCTGGTCACTACTTGTTGCAGTCAATACCAATATACAAGGTAGATGAGACCTAAATAAAGACAGGACTAAAAGCAGGCATCGAGTGTATTACATTGGAAACTCTGAGAGCAGGCAAAATCTATCTGGTGAGGCAGGTTAATACTACACTGACAGCAAATATATAGAATCCTCATTTAAAAAACCCAAAATATCATGAATACCTCATAAAACTGTGTTTCAATTACATTTAGAATACAATCTTAAAACAGGTATTCTATGTTTAATATCCATATTAATGAATATTTAGAGCTTGTTGCAGTGATTTGTTTACATCAAGAACTTTGTTTGGCAGTGAAATCATAAAGAGTCGCTTAATATTCCAGCAAAAACACTTTCTACAGCCTAAATCTACTAACCGAGGAACAAAGCCATGCCATGTGTTTTACATAGCCAGCCGTGTAGGATGAAGATTCAGTACTTACACTGATAGCTTGAAACAATGTGTATAGCAGATTTGTTTGCATAACAGAATCATTAAACAATTCTCAACTTTAAGTGAATTTACATGAATCAATCTGTTCATAAACAAGATCATAGCCTTTAGATAATTTTTTTGTTCTCAAAGTGACCTCCTCCCTCTGCCGTGTTTATGCAGCTATGCCATTATGCAACTATGTCATTAACTGGTGGCCAAGCACACATATGGTGTGCTTGGTTATGTGCTTGGTTATCTGAAAAACTGAGGTCATTTTTGCTTGAATACTGTCAAAAATAATAATTAAAACATAATAGGATAATTTTCCATAAAGTGAGAGGCAGAGTCATTAAACCAAGCACCCTGTATCTAGACAGGCCTATAGTGCTTGGTACAAAGGCCCCTCAGTTGCCTTTTGAATTGCAAACCTTAACCCCTCAGAGGCTCTGAATTTGAGAATAATCCAAGGTATGAAATCATATGTGATTCAGGGTCCCATGCAAGACAGCTTAGAAGACAGCTAAATGTTTATGTTTGCATGTGCATTTTCTATTCTCTCTTTCTACCAAGTGAGCAGTGACAAATGACAATTTAATAAGAAAATATAGATTTTCAAGGCAGTAAAATCAAATCACATGTGTCATTAAAAAGTAGACAATTACCATTCCAGAAACACAGTGGTCCATTTCTGGATGTTTTATCCTTATTGCTTGCAACAAAACCAAAGAGGAACTCCTACTCATTAGCAACATCTCTGAGAAATACCTCTGTGACCTTTCATCTCAACCTGGTTTCATGATTTTCAGCATCCTAAGCCTAGTGATGGCCACACACTTTTTTTCTTATTATTCTACAATGTTAAGCTGCAGATTACTTTTGGCCAAATGCACAGATGCAACTTTCATAGAGTTCTAGATCCCCAAACCAGAAAAAGATGTTAGACAAATCTGAGTTATGCCAGACTTATGTATGACAGTTAGTATTTTTTAAAAAGACTGCTGATGAGTTCCTAAGTTTTCTGAAAAGAGGAGGCTCTTGGTACAACTTGATACACAGAACTTGCACTGTGGAGCTATTACACCTAACCTATTGGCCCTATTGCTTATTGATAAAAGGCAATCTCCTATGGGGAAGTTGGTTGCAACAGTATTTAGTTTCGTGACGGGCAACATATATTTCTGATAGTTCAAGATTACTTGAAACAAGTTAGAACAAGGTGCCTTATACAAGTAGGATGAAAACAATCATGACTAAAGCATTTATGAAGACTACATTTGTGGGAAATGCTATGTAGTTGCAATAGACAAAACAACAAGATGTTAGCAAGTGCTGGGTCCCATGATATGGAAATTATGGTGTACAGCCTCATGAAGAGTTCATTGTGCAGTGTAACCTGAACACTGGCAAAAGAAACTAAAGTTAGACTGGTACATCAAAATTCGGTGATCAGCAAGGGTTGCAGACTAAGCTCTGATAGCATCATGAGTAAGATGGATCTTAAGTCAGGTACAATAACCTGAGTAACTGTGAAGTGCATTTGTCTCTCTTTCAAGCATACTTAGATTTGACCTTCCAGACTACAGTTAAAATAATATTCTTTTTCTACTAGAATGTTTTAGACTTGTGTAAGAATTAAATTATTTAATTAATGAAAAATACAAATGTATTTAAAGACTTTAAAAAAAAAGTGGTTTAAGACACACTTTCCAAGCAGAAGAATGTGCTTTCATTACTAAGAGAACTCTTTCAATTTTTGCTACCTGAATGACTGCAGATGATAAAATGAACTTGCCTTAAATGAAAGCCTGTTTGGTGGCCTAGCAGGAGAACAGAAATATTAATAGAATCATGGAATCATAGAATCATAGAATACCAGGTTGGAAGGGACCTCAAGGATCATCTGGTCCAACCTTTCTTAGCAAAACCACTGTCTAGACAAGATGGCCCAGCACCCTGTCCAGCCGAACCTTAAAAGTGTCCAATGCTGGGAATCCACCACTTCCCTGGGGAGATTATTCCAATGGCTGATTGTTCTTATTGTGAAAAATTGTCTAGTCGGAACCTCCCCAGGAGTAACTTGTACCCATTACCCCTCATCTTTTCCATGTGACTCCTTGTAAAAAAGGAGTCTCCATCTTCTTTGTAGCCACCCTTTAAATACTCGAACATGGTCTAACATACTCGATAAGGTCTTCCCTAAGCCTTCTTTTTACAAGCCTGAACAAACCCAGTTCTCTCCACCTTTCCTCATATGGCAGGTGTCCCAGTCCTTTGATCATCTTTGTGGCCCTTCTCTGGACCCTCGCCAGCCTGTCCGCAGCTTTTTTGCTCAGCGGGGACCAAAACTGAACACAGTATTCCAGATGTGGCCTGACAAGCACTGAGAAGAGTGCGATAATGACTTCTTCACCTCCACGGGTGATGCTCTTTTTGATGCCACCAGCATCCTGTTGGCTTTCTTTGCCACAGCAGCACACTGTTCACTCGTACTGAGCTTGTTGTCCATCAGGACCTGCCAGAACCCTTTCCAAATGGCTGGTCCCCAGCTGGGCAGATCCCAGCCTGTGCTGCACTCCTGGATTATGTTTTCCCAGGTGCAAGACCTTACACTTGTCTTTGTTGAACTTCATGAAGTTCTTGTTAGCCCACTCTTCCAGTCTATCCAGGTCTTCCTGCAGGATGGCTCTCCTTTCTGAAGTGTCCGCTTCCCCACTCAGTTATCACTGGCAAACTTCATCAGGGTACACTTGATCCCATCACCCAGATCACTTATGAAGATATTAAACAGTGTTAGTCCCAATATTGACCCCACTTATGACACAGCAGTGACATTCTGTTGCTTCCATGGAAGTAAAGTCGTCCAAACATGGCAAAAATCACAATACATAGTTCACTAAGAGAAGAAAATGAAAATTAAATAATTAACTTCTATCTATTTAATTACAGAAAGCTAAGAAAGCTCTTGGTGAATAAATTTACCAGAGAAGTATAATACCAAATTTAATCAGAATATCTTAATTTCCAAGAAAAATACTACCTGGGTTCAGTACACCAGATACGCAACATATTCAACACTGATATTTTAAAAATCCATTTATTTCAAAATCAAAAGGATCGATTTTAAGTGCTCAGTTCCAAATTTTTATGTGAATAGAAAAGCTAGAAAACTATACACATTGTGAAAACTTCTGTTACAATTCAAAGCAGAAATGCTACATGTGGTTTGGGTGTACAGTACCCATTTCAGCCATGAACAGCCGAATACACAGCTTCATCTGTTGCAAACTCGTTGTCAGCTCGTTGACGTCAGATCAGGAGTTCTGTGGTTCATTTTGCCAAAAGAAATGTCAGCTGTTTGCTGAAGCGAGGAAGTTGATAAAAATTATTTTGGTGACATTAACAGCAAGGCTGTAAGTGAGCATAGCTTCAGCATCGTGCATTTTTGCAAAACATGGCTTCAATCCACAATAGGACAATCAAGACTGAACTGGAGTATGATTTGACATGTACACAAGGACAAAACAGATGCCTAACAGCTTACATATGGTGCAGAATTCTTTTAAGAAAATCAGAATGAGGATGTTGTTTGCAACTTTTCAGATTTAGAAAGTGAGTGTTTTAAATAAATTAGAAAAATATAATGCTTTCAGAATATTTTGTGACTGTGATTTAATTTTCCACTTTAAAAAAAGACAAGTGAAATAGGCATTTGTTCATTTGATAGTGCTTTGAGAAGCAGGGAACTAAAGCCTTGATAAATGCTCTGTAGTTTATTCTTATGTTCTCTCCCTTTCAGTAGAAGATACTTATATGAGTCTATAGCTGCCACAGCTGAAAATGGCACATTTCAGTAAGAAATTTGTTTTTAGAAAATCTCATACCATTAAGTTGTCATATCTCTATTTGATAGCTGGAGAACACTGGCATAATATAAGTTTAAGAGCTTACTTTCAGCTACATAATGATGCCCACAAATGGAGCAGGAACTGAACATAACTTTCTCAAACCCCAGTTCTGTTCACTCCAGAAGACCAATGATACTCTGAAGTCCTTGGCCTTCCTATTCTTTATCCTTCGAAATTTTGCTTACATGCAAAAATGTTTTCTGAGTTCCATTGTGTAATTTCACACAGTCTGCATGAAGTATATACGCTGATCCCAGGGATCAGTCCTCTCCTGGATGGTAACTATTTTGGTCCCCCAGCAATGGGACCATCTCACACACCCACACCTATACAGCCCATTCTATGTATGTGCCTTTTGCAAAAGTAATTTTTTTCCAAGTCCAACCTTGACCACAGATATCATTTGAGTCCTGTGCAGTATCAGCATTCCTGTAATAAAAGGCACTTCTGTTTGTGCTTTTCTTTTCTTGGGAGATACTAATTTCAAAGCTGTGTCATGAAGTGGTGGTAGTAAGGTGACTGGTCATGTTGACTTCTGAAAACCACAGTGAAAAGACCATCAGATATAACAGAACCCATGTGAAGTTAAAATAAACTTGGAACAAAGTCACACATTCGGATTGAATGCTCGAGAAAAGCAAATCAGAAATTACAACAGTGGATGAATGATGACTTTACTAACACAAAATAGGCTTGCTAGGCCTGATTTCAGTTTGGTGTTGTTCAGCCGCTGTTACTAGGAGTAATCCCTTTTCCTAAACAATCTTTACACTACACCAACTAACAAATCACTTACTCGTCAAAATTGAAGGCACTATTTCCTTAGAAATAATGTGACTTGTGTACATACATCTCACACACATTTTTGTTTGTTTAGCTAAATCCCTGTGGTCTGAGGATTCCCAACATATGATTTACCTCTTCACTGATCATTGATTTATTACAATGTAGAGATGACCAAAGTGTGATTAATGTAGAACAATCCTGGTAAACCT
Source organism: Phaethon aethereus (assembly GCF_964289735.1). Lineage (NCBI taxonomy): Eukaryota > Metazoa > Chordata > Aves > Phaethontiformes > Phaethontidae > Phaethon > Phaethon aethereus. Next base: position 14,038,298 of record NC_138576.1, read on the forward strand.
CCTTTCTGGACACGTCAGGGTAGGCCAAGTTTATATCTATTATTACAGCCATGTGAGTGGCCTTTCCCAAGGCACACATCACACTGATGTACATCCCAGGGGGAAGTTAATTTATGACATATTTAGAAAATCACTTCAGTTCTTGAACATCGGAAGATGTTTGCTGGCTTACATATGGGGCTTTGGGCTTTATTTATAAGAAGTTAGAAGGTTTTTCATAAACATAGCTACATAATATGCTACACTATAGTTCCCAGAAGGTGCAAAACTATGAATGAGGTGGGAAGAGGAACTGGGTAGGCAAGACAATACCTTTAGGTTAGGTCCATATTCCAGTTAAAATCGGTGAATCACTTTTTAAGTAACAACTATTGATACTACGCATTATTTAGCACTGAAGCCTTTGAAACCATCCCTCTGCAGTATTATGCCATGTTAAATTATCTCCCTTTTTCAGAATCATCTAATAAGACATTAAGGATATCTGGCTGGAAGCAAGAGCGTGGAAAAGAGAACAGCACGTATTTCATATGTGGTTTTTTGCAAAGACCAAGGCTCATTCTCTTTTCAGTGCTTATCAGAAACACAAGGCACATCTAGCTTCCCTGATTTTGATAACAATTATTTCTTGTGCAATATTTACCTTATAAATTCATGTTTCTACAAATGCTTATGGGAAAAGCCCTTACTCTTCCCTTCTTCAGGCAAGCTTTCTGCCATTTATGTTTGTCATGGCTTAGCCCCAGCCGGCAAGTAAGCCCCACGCAGCCGCTCGCTCACTGGCCCACAGTGGGACGGGTGAGGGAATCGGAAGAGTTAAAGTGAGGAAACTCATGGTTTGAGATAAAGACAGTTTAACAGGTAAAGCAAAAGCCGCGCACGCAAGCAAAGCAAAACAAGGAATCCATTCCCCACTCCCCATGGGCAGGCAGGGGTTCAGCCATCTCCAGGGAAGCAGGGCTGCATCACACGTAACGGTTACTTGGGAAGACAGATGCCACCACTCTCAATGTCCTCCCTCCCTTTCCTTTTTCTTCGTCTCAGTTTTATATACTGGGCATGACGTTATATGGTATGGAATATCCCTTTGGCCACCCTGGGTCAGCTGTCCCGGCTGTGTCCCCTCCCAGCTCCCCGTGCACCCCCACCTGCTCGCTGGCAGCCCAGCACGAGAAGCTGGACTGTCCTTGACTGCTCAGCAACAACCCAAAACATCAGCACATTATCAACATTTTCTCATCCCAAATCCAAAACATGGCCTCACACTGGCTTCTGTGAAGAAAATTAACTCTCTCAGCTGAAAGCAGGACAATATTTAAAATTATTTCCCTTAGGAAATTCTCATTTTGTACTATTACAATCCATGAGAATGAAGGGAAGCCAGTGCAAAAGCAGAGAGCACAGCATTAGCATTATCTTTACTGCTAGTGGAGGAGCAAAATCCTCAGATCCATCACTCAGACCATTTTCTACAGTTTACTGATGTATTTACCTGTTGTCTTTCTAGCTTATTTTTACTGACATTTGCTCAACTATCAGGCTTCACCACTTCCTCTGTTCACTTGCATTTCATTTTAAAGGAATGTTCTTCTTTTCCTAAATATTTTCATTTGTTGCCTGTTTTTTAAATTAATACACCTTAAGATCAGCAATCACTGGAACCTTTACTAGTAGTGTGCTCTAACCAGGTGGGAAACTTAACACATTTCTCAGTAAATATCCTAATCATTAATTATTCTTATGGTTAAAAACTTGTTCTTTGTTTCTAGTTCAAATATGTTTTGTCTTGCTTTTATCTGTATCTCGTCAGGTTTAGCAGATTCTCCAAGTTCTGTACAGTGTTATTGCTACCACTATGTCTAGCTGTCATTTCCCTCTCTTTCAGTCATATAACAGGTAAATATTGAATAAAGCTGGTAGCTGTAAGAAGTATACATTTCAGTGTGTGACCTACTAGATTTCTACATGTATGCATGAATTTATGCACACAAATACATACGTACACAGGGAAAACTGCACATATGTACTCAAAAGTATCACTGGAGGAAAGAGATAGGCTTTATGGCAATACCAGCAGATCCAGAAGTTGGAGAAAGAGACACAAGACCAATGCATGTGGCTCCAGGAGTAAAATGTACTAGCTGGGGATATTATTAAAACAAGTATCTTAATGATTGCAAAGTGTATGACTACATGAATATCACATTTTTTCATTGTCTGGATATGGAATATGGTATATTCCCAGGAGTCTCTTCGTTTGTTTAGTGCTGACACTTATCTATATGCAAGTCATTGTTTTGTTATTCTGGAGAGGCCATGGAAGAAAGTTCAATAATGTAGAAAATGCAGAACATGTTGTCCTAAAGTCTCCCTCATTATTAAAACTACAGGGAGAAATATAGGAAATCAGAGCCTCAAAACACAGCTGAAAGAACTGAGAGTTGAATTCAACCACCAGTGAATTGCACTCCCACACACGTACGGCCACAGACAATAGGCTGATTCAAGACAATGAATGCACAAGAAAAAAGTCACTATTCTTCCTTTTCTCTCTGCAATGTTAATTCTTTTCCTCAAATGAAATGCCTGAAAAACAGATCCAGGCTTGAAATCCTTTCTTTCGTAGTTGATAACATGAAATACACTATGATATCACTTTGACTGCATCTTGACTCTGAACATAAACTTTTTCCTAAGAAACATGTACATTATCAAAATTCATCTGCTGTTTGAATTGGTGTTCTGAATGTATCACCATATCAAGATGAAACCTGCTGAGAGATGAGAAATACAACTTCCTGATGATACCAGTATCTTACGTTAACCAACATATGAAAAATCTCTTATAAAAAATGAGTGTTCACAAGATGCTAGCATTTTTCATAAAAGAATCCTAAAACCTTTTTATATACCAGATAAAGGAGTCAGCTCTTAGTCTATTATTTTTTAAATCTTATGTACACAGCAGTCGAGGCCAGACAGTGCTACATTGTCAGCCACAAATAGAACCAGGTTTGCCATGCAGTCTGATCTCCACCTAGCATCCTTTGGTGCATGGCGTCTTATATAATAGACAGTTTAAGCCATATGTATTCTTTCAGCGTACCTGCCACACTGATACCTCTAGCTTTTTTCCTTGTTTCTGACTGGCTGTGTTTGATTTCTTCTTTCTTCAACTGCCTTGGAGTGTGCCCAAGCCAACCATCAAGGTTCCTTCTTGAGGCAACGGGCAGAGATGAACACCTCTGGAGGACGGCTCATCTCAGGGCACCATACTAGGTGCATAAAATATGTGGAACAGTTTGACTTTGGAGATGCTTATCTTTTCCCACCGACTGGAAAAGGAGCTCTGCAGCTCTTTTATCTGACAGAAGTTAGATGAAAGGAATCCTAGACATACGGACCTAATTGGCTTCTCTCTGTGTATTATAATGTGTCACACTGGCCTGGATCTCACAGGTCTCAGTCGGTGGCTCATCGTGTGAGACTCACCACAAACACAGAGGTCCCCGTCCTATGAAGTTTGCGTTAGGAGATCCCGTCACGTATGTTCTGTCTTGATATACATAAAGTGATGTAAGCCTAGCTAGGCAGAATCTTCCTAATTTCCCCCTTTGGGAAACTTAGTTTATTATTATTTTTCTTGGCTTCCTGACATAAAAGGGGACTCAAGAAAGACGACAACACCTCGCGAGTAATTAGGCAAGGATTGGCTCCGATCTGATGAAGTGACAGCCTATTCTTCACTTCAGTTTCTCAATTTAGGCATAAAACATGGGTACAATTTAGCAGCAGGGAGGCAAACAGCTGTAAATTAGAGAAATGAAGGATAAATATGTAAAAATTGATGTATTTTACACATGTTCACATGCATGTTTACTTACTGGTTATTATTTTTGAGATTTCCAATGGGAACAAATTCAGTAATTGCTCAAAGTAATAATGCAAGAATATAATTTTAGCCTAGGAAATGAAGAATGATACAGTTTTAGTGCAAATTTAATATTGGGTGAACAATAATAAAAGCAAATGAAAATCAGCTATCAATCGATGCACTGTCATGTGTCCTCCCTTCCCCAACTCAGAAAACAGATTCACCATATGGTCTTTTTATAAATATTTCGGAAGTAAAGTGACTTCTGGAAGGGATTGGAGTCTGAGATATGCACAGTTATCAGCATTTTAGAAGATCCAATTTGAAACATCTGCTAACTCTTGAAAGAGTTATGTTGAAACAAAAACCAGTCCTTAGTTAGGAGGGTTGTGTGCTCAGAGTTTTATATTCTCCCCTCTTTTCTGCAAGGACAGCAGGAAGAGGAGAGAGCTGCATAGGCATTTTGCTTCCACCTTTTCCAGGTCCAAGATTTAAAGCTTTATGGTGAGGAAAATCAAGATGACAGATGCAAGGAGACAGTAAATTACTGACACACTCCTCTTCAATCATGCTTTGAAGTGCTAAAGAATTCAGACCAAATCTCAACCATGAAAGCTTTGTAAGAGGCAAGCTGCAATTTACCAGGCCAGCAGAATATAACAGATATATTTTTAAAGAATGTATTTTTTCAAATCTTGGGATTTGGGACAAGACAAAAAATTTCTAAAATAGTAAATGTTTTTTAACTCTGCAAATGTTTATGCGTTTGGTTATACTGTTGTTACTGGTATGCAGTTACAATCCCTACAACTTGCACTTCTTCTAACCTTCCAGACAGACTATAAATATTTAACAGTTCTTGCAAGTTGATTTACATAGTATTTACTGGGTAAATAATACCTCATACCTGAAAAATGTATGCACACATATAGTGCGGTGTAAATAATTAATCAAATATAATAACAGCAAAATAATAACAAAGAGAAAATATCAGTTGTCAGAAGACATACAGTCATCTTTAGATAGATTTTTTGAAACACTCTTTTCCTTTCTATCATTATTTCTTTGTGTCTCCCTTCCTTTATCCTTCCTCTAATTAGTTCATTATTGTTATAATCATAACATAAATTTCAATCAGAATTTTTTTTTCAAATATTTTGCATACTATAGGTAGAAAGCAGAGCCATTCAGCATATTTGCTGATGTTTCATGTATCATTCTGAATGATTAGTTGTAATATGGACTCGTATCTTGCAATAACATCACAGATGGAAGCAACTTTTATCCTTTTTGGAATGACACTGGAGTCAGTGTAGATCTTTGCCAGTTCATGGGTCTGTTCAATTTGATCCAATTAGTGAAGCCACCAGCAAATTCTCTAGCAGAGTGGTCCAGCTCTGAATCAAGCATAGAAATGCGAAATTAATTTTTTACTTTGCCACAGAATGTTAACACATAAACAGATCGTTGGAAATCTCTGGGGTAGTCCATGTTCTGGACTGTCACATGTTCAGAGCTGTCACATCCCTCTGTCTCCCAACGTAGGTAGCATCATAAAAATATCTCATCCATCTTTGAGTGTGACACTTGCGAAGTTCTTGTTGGAAAAGCTAGCAAGTGATTGAGATCACTTTCTGATCTGAAGAAGAATCACATACATTTTTGATAGGTAAGAGGAGAATAGGAGAGCCACAAAAGGAAGATAGTCAACAGAAAAGGGAGTCACTAGAGGACTGATATGGCCAAGGCAATAGTCTGCATAAAATACCTTTCTAACAACCTTCTAAATGAATAGACAAGAGAGACGACTGTGTTGTTCAAATACAAAGAAAGGACACAGTAGCAATCAAGACAGTACAAATGGAGTCTGGAAATAGCTTTAGCCGTATTACCGGATAAGAGAGGACACACTTTAGCCGCTGCTGGAGAAGAAGACACAGAAGTCTAACTCAAACTAAATGTGAACAAGGAGCATGACTTTCTCTATAGCTTATAGTTTTTATGATCCTTAGTAATTTTTGTACAGTTAGTTAATTGTTTTATTTTGCTCTTAGGAAGTCATTGAGTTTTTTTCCTATGAAGCTTGACGATAACATGGATAAATAAAAATATTTTAAAAATAGGACACTAGCCTACACAATTTGATAGAAGCTACTAAAGATAATAACTTTTACAAAGGAAATTTCCAGGAATGTGTAAAATTCAAGGATAGTTTCCTTCTTTGTCTGATTCACATCAAGGAATTGACCCTCATCTAAGTCAAGTTTCACAGCCTCCCCTTGAGGAGGTGCTTCAAATCCTGTGCCATTCTTGGGCAGTTCTTTTGACATTTTGTTGTTTACTTCTTTCATGAAAAATAATCAAAACCTCTTTTCATTCTTTTTTTTTTTTTCTCGTACAAAACAGAAGCAATCTGAGAAATCACATAAGATTTTCTTTCTTAGCTTGATACTTTCCCATCTGAGCATTATGGTATTCTTAATAATGACCATGCGAAAGTCAGAACCTCACAGATACCTCACTTGGAAGGTGACACCTTCAAGGCAAGACAGAGATCTATTTGTGATTGTATTATGATTCACAACAGCCCTACTATTTTAATTCATGTCCCTGCACAATTCTTCTGAATAGTCTACCTATTATTTAAAGAATATCCTCTACTCTAATACTCTAACAGTTGATGAAACTTGACATTTTTTTCTGTTACAACATAGGAAACAGTGCTAGAACAACACTCAAAAGATAGGTGATTCAAATCCACCATTTGCTGTCAGAGTTAAAACTCCCCTTCCTTTCTTCAGGAGGTACTATGGCCACAGATGAGGTTTTACCAGTTTCCTAAAAAAATATATTCAATAAAGGGACGATGTACTGTATCTGCCATACACCCAGATAATTTCCAGTCACAGAAAATTTTCTATGGAGTGGTGTTGGACAACAGAGATCTTAGAGACTGGCGGTCTACTAGCACAGCATTCCCATGCACTAATATTTAATCATCCAAACTAGTAAGTTGTTAGGACAATCACTATTTTAATCCAGGTCAATTAGAAGTCTCTCAAAAAGCTCCTGGGCATTGTTAAGGACTTAGCATGAGGACATTTGCAGAAGATGATAATGGCATAGGCAAGTACAATTCTTTGACAGCTGCATTCAGGGTCAGAGAATAAACCCATCTACCTTTAGTTTGTATACAGGTGCAATCAATAAACGCATCCCAGAAATGCATAGATCTACTTCCAGGATTTCCAGACAGTTATGTCTGTATCATATTTTCAAGTCTACCTGAAAATCTTCGAGTTTGTTTCTTTGCTTGTTTTGTTGGTTTTTTGTTTGTTTTTTTAAAGAAAGAATAGTTTGGGGTAGTCATATGCCTCCTGGAGATGATGACATAAGCATAGGTTTATAAATTCTATACTTCAGCTTCATCTTCCTGGCTACCCAGTCTTGTATCCTCAAAAAAATCCAGAGACAGCCACACCCAAATTTTGTGCTTATAATTTCTCTCCATGATATGTCGTGCCATTTGGGTTTGAAGTAACTAAAAAGATGTACTAGTTTTGGCTGGGTGTCGTGGTTCAACCCCAGCAGCAACTAAGCACCACGCAGCCACTCACTCACTCCCCCACGGTAGGACAAGTGAGAGAATTGGAGGAGATAAAAGTGAGAAAACTCATGGTTTGAGATAAAGGCAGTTTAACAGGTAAAGCCAAAGCCGCGCACACAAGCAAAGCGAAACAAGGAATCCATTCACCACTCCCCATGGGCAGGCAGGGGTTCAGCCATCTCCAGGGAAGCAGGGCTGCATCACGCGTAATGGTTTCCTGGGAAAACAGATGCCATCACTCCCAATATCCCTCCACAACTTCCTTCTTCTTCGTCCCAGCTTTATATACCAAGCGTGATGTCATATGGTAGGGAATATCCCTTGGGCCAGCCTGGGTCAGCTGTCCTGGCCATGTCCCCTCCCAGCTCCCCGTGCACCCCCAGCCTGCTCGCTGGCAGCCCAGCACGAGAAGCTGGACTGTCCTTGACTGTTCAGCAACAACTGAAAACATCAGCACGTTATCAATATTTTTTCATCCAAATCCAAAACACAGCCTCACACTAGCTTCTGTGAAGAAAATTAGCTCTATCCCAGCTGAAACCAGGACACTGGGGTAGAGTTAATTTTCTTCACAGTAGCTAGAATGGGGCTGTATTTTGGATTTGGGATGAAAACAGTGTTGATAATACAGGGATGTTTTAGCTATTGCTGAGCAGTGTTCACACAGGGTCAAGGTCTTTCTGCTTCTCACACCACCCCACCAGCAAAAAGTTGGGAAGGGACACAGCCGGGACAGCTGACCCCAACTCACCAAAGGGATATTCCATACCACATGACATCATGTTCAGCATATAAAACTGGGGGAAGAAGTAGGAAGGGGAAGATGTTTGGGGCGATGGAGTTTTGTCTTCCTAAGTAACCGTTACACGTGACGGAGCCCAGCTTCCCTGGAGATGGCTGAACCCCTGCCTGCCCATGGGGAGTGGGGAATGGATTCCTTGTTTTGCTTTGCTTGTGTGCGTGGCTTTTGCTTTACCTGTTAAACTGTCTTTGAACCCACGAGTGTTCTCACTTTTACCCTTCCGATTCTCTCCCCCGTCCCCACCGGTAGGGGAGCGAGTGAGCGGCTGCGTGGTGCTTAGTTGCTGGCTGGGGTTAAACCACAACGAAACACCACACTCATTATCTGTAATATCAGCAGAAGGGAAGAAGAAAAAGTCTTTACAGTTAACAATTAAAAAGGAGTATTTCAAATTTCATTGCATTATGATGTCTTAGAGCAATACCTGTATTCCTCTAGAAAATGCTAAAGGCCAATTTCATTATATCGTTACTGAATCTCAATTTTTCTTCTTGGAAGAAGGAAATCATATAGACACAGTCATAATCTGAAGTCCCCCTGTTCATATCTGGATCAGTATCAAAACTCTTTTCCTTGTTTTTCATAATATTTTTCTCTACACTGTTGCTATATAAAAGATCTAAACAAACAATAAGGAAACTAAGCAATAGTTGTAACTATCTATGTACATGACGACAGCTAGAAAAATACTTTCCCATTGTTTTGTTTTTCATTTCTAGTAACATGGCACTTCTGCTCTTTAAAAAGAAGCATAGAAATCTGGCACAGACAGCTATTGTCAGGGATGCCTCCTTTCTAATCAATGTTTTAAAGTATACATATTATTTTGTTACTGTTTTAATGAAAGATTTTCCCAAATACTACCTTATATGCTATGCTTTAGTTATGTTTTTGTAAAACATTTAATTGCAATTTATTACAGAGACAGTGAAGCATTCTCATAGTGTTAAAAGCCTCCTTGAAGACTCGAGAATCAAAAAGTGTCATTTCAGAGAGAAAAGCTAAAGGTCCATAGACACGTTGACTTTGTGGTGTTTCCACACCTGTAACGTCCTGACATGTTAGAAAACTGTTACAAAATAAAAGAAGTTCAACTTGAGTATAGCTGAATTGAGCTCTTCTGAGCAGCACAAGTGTCATCCCTGTGCTTCCTGGGTGAAATTCTGGCATTTCTGAACTCAGCTTTCAGACAAGAATTTTGTCCTTGTTTTCAACAGAGCTTGGACTTGAACCAAGCAGTTTTTATACCCAGTGGAAAAAAAGTAAAATAATATATTGATGAGGGAGGGAAATTAGCTTTCTTAGCAAGGCATGAGAAATTCTCTCCCCACACAGGAGAGGATTATTGCAGGGTAGTGAACAAAACCAGTGTGGAAGATCCCAGCGTGGTTTTGTAAGAGCTCCCGCAAGAATGGTAATGTAGCCCTGCCCTGGATTTCACGATATTTCAGATGAGCTGTGCTGCAGCTCCCAATGGGAAGGACCTCAATTGCAAGGTCACGCTGCAAAGCTGAGACACCAAAAATGGTGCTAAACTCCATTGCTCCCTGCCAATCTTTATAAATCAGAAAGGAAGCAGAACTGTGTCCAGTGTTCCAAAGATCATGATCTGGACCAATATCTGAATGAATTTGTAACACAACAAAATATTCTCAGTGAGATGCTTTAATTCACCTAGTATATTCCACTTGGATATTGGAATTTTAAAAAAGTGAGGATGATTTACCATCAGGAGAGCAAAGACAATTCAAGAAAAAAGGCGTATAAATTCAGCCCTGGTAAATAAACACATTACTGGCCTTTCAGTCACTAATCAGTTTAACTGCACTTTTCTAATTCATTTGGCTGGATCAGCTCTGGGGAATTACCAAAGACAGACAGAAGAAAATGTTATTTCACAGAGTACCTTGTGATGTACCTAATAAATCCAGTACTGGTGCTTGACTGCTCACTGATGACAACAGATCATGCCTTCGATGTCATGACCCCTGGTGGGCTAAGGGGCATGATGCTCAAAGGGTTAATCTTTTCCACCTGTTGTTGACCACAGAGCAAGCTCTCCTGGCAGGTCTCCTACCAGGAGAATGTGGCCCCTGACCTTCGTGGGAGTGGGACGTTGCAGTAAAGGCACTCCCTGCTAACAAGCCCAGCAATCTGGCACACTCGTCCCAGCGGTCTGGTGGTTGAATCCAGTAGTAAAGCAAGCTGTGAATAAACAACAAATGGTGCATTTGAAAGGCAGGGTAAAAAAGGGGTGTACACCCCCCCCCAAATCTCAGGCAGCTCTCTGTGAGTGTTACCATAAGCTGCATATGTTATACTGTGGGTTTGGGCTTTTCCTTATGAAAATATTAGAATCAATCCAAGCTGAAACAACAAAAAAAATTTCTAGAAAAGTGAAGAATATTGAAATTGAGATGCAATTTCAGCCAAAACCAAGCAGTTAAAAGCCAAAGCTGTTGCTTTCCTGAGTCGATACAACTGTTCTGATCTCTTAGGTGCAGGCATGTGTAAAATGCAAAGGCATAAGAACATTCTCACACAGTTAGCCTCTACAAGCCTCTACAAGTATAGAGGACATATTCTGAAGATTCAAGATATCTTCATGAAGCCCAAACTCTTTTTCTTCTCTTGTGAATACTTTGATATCTGAGTTATACCCACCTGGGAAGGAGGTTCCTGAGACATCAAAGATAGAGCACCTATAGAGTAACTGATGCAGAAGCACCTCTGACATCTGCTAAGTTTTTCTACTGATGCCCTATGCTGCTTTGCTACACAACTACACTGCTTATTTGAGATTTTCTCTAGCTCTACCTTGCTACAGGTATCTTCTCTACCCTATGAAGAAGCTTTTGTCAAGTTTTCTTATTGATCACAAGAAAGATCTGCAGAAAAAAAATTCTATAGATGTTCTTTCCCCAAATTACCTACCTAGAGAAAGGTTGGACCAGTACTTAAGGCACAAGCCTAGGACTTCATTGTTCCAGGCACTGCTGTGCCATGTAGCTTGCAAGTGACCTCAATTAAAACCCTCTAACTACAGCTTTAGAAGTACTTTACTGTTTTAATACCTCCTCTATGTTGTTATGTGGTAGAAATCTCAGCCCCGAGGCAGAGCAATAGGTATATGAATTCTGATACTAATGCCAACACAGTTTGGGAATTAAGGGAGGTATTCTCCTGAATTATGAAGTTGTGAAATGCAAAGGAAAGGGTGTGCACTCTGATGTCTAAAAAAACCTGCCTGATCAGATACAGGCCACCATATCTAAGGTGAGAGTGGTCCAACTGTTGTGACCTGGCTCATGAATCTGCCTTCAAAGGCAGCTGCTTGATTCCTACATGGAGAAGACAACAGTGGTATCACAGAAAGGTACATATCCCAGACGAGCTGGGTTCGAGCTCACAATATTTGAAGCAGATCATGCAGTATTAAGAAACACATATTTAAGGGTGAATACTCTCACTACAGACCTTCAAACCTTTACTGCAGTAGGGGCTTGAATGTCCATCTCCTGCTACTCACTGTACCGATCAAGCCATGCGCTGCAAGCACAGAAACTTGCTTCCTCTGCAGCCTCCATGTAGGAATACACTTGAATTCACTGAATGTTATAGCCCAGTCTATATTACCCTTCTGACAGAGGCAAAAAAAGGGGAAAGACAAATATAATTCCTAACCCACACACTTGTGCATCTGCCCTGTCTTTTACGCCCTCAGTACTTGTCTCTATGTGTAAATCGGAAATCCTCAAATTGTTTTTGAAAATCCCAAGTCACCGAGGGGACTTAGAAAGGAAGATGCAGGTACAAGGTGAGGAACCACTGGACCTTTGTCATTTGCTGCCCACTTGCTCTCCTTACGCCATACTCTGCTTTCTCGCATGCACAAAACTGCTTTGATACCGGCAGCTGAGCTGCTTATGCAGGCAGCCTGGGTCTCCCCAGTGGCGTTTGCCAGGGAACTTGATGGAAGCAAGATCGGGATCAGAGACAGAAAAATATGGGCATTGAGATTCAAAAGTGAGACAATTAACCAATAACATTTAATTAGTATGTTAATATGGCAAAACTTGTTTGTCAAAGTACGCTTTGTTCATAATAGCATTCTTTGATTCCTGTTCTTCATCCAGCCTTTCAAAGAGAGAATTAGATCTATTTCTTTTTGTATTGTGTGGGATTTTAGTATCTGAGACTGACTCAAATTCCAAAGCTGATCAATCAGAAGTGACACATTAGAAATAAGTTCTTCTTACAGAATATTAATTACCATTTACTTTATGAAAGAAAATAACCTCCTATGAAAAATTCAGTACACATTCCTTTAGAAACTTTCAAAATATTTCTGATGGCAGACAGCATTTTACATCAGTTGAGTGCCCCGTAAAACCTGCTTGTGTACATTTTCTTGTAGAAACCAAGTGACCATGTTTTCCATATGTCTGAGATTCCAAGAAACAGAGAAAGCTTTATTTCTGTGAAGCTCTGTCAGGTTGGGCTTTTCTTCTTTAGGTTGGTGATCAACTGTGTCAAACTCTCTGTAAGCGGAGCTGGTGGTAAATAGGAGATTGGTTACCTATAAATTATCTGGAGCCCTAGGGGACTTCCTGAAAGGCGCATGAAGAAGCAATTGGGCCTTATGTCATCCCGTGTGACTTCTGGGCATTCATCATCAATGGACCATGCAAGTGGGTGAAGGCCACAGTTTACTTAAACCCACTTCAGAACAAACATTGGAGGGTGCATGGGACAACCAGAAAGAGGAAAGGGCAGAATAATGCGGAGGGCATTTCTTTCACTTCTGCTAAAGCCTGAATATTCTGCAAGGTACCTGTTCTGCAGAGAAAAGTGAAGAGTAGAATATCGATGTGCACTGGTGGGAGAAGAAAGTCAGGATTTCCAATGATAAACGTTATGGGTTTTGCAATGATGGCTATAATGTAACAGAAAACATTAAAATGATGGAGGGGCAGAGAAATTTGCTTCTTTTTTAGAGGATACTTTAAATACGCCAACATTTTCAACCCTTCACATTCAGATTTATGTATTTAAGCCTGCAAATATACACCACAGCTTTCTCATTCATGCTATAATCATTTTAGAAAAAAACTAACTAGACCACTGAATTGCAATTGCAGGTTCCCAAGCTAGCTTTAATGCACATTGGGAAGGCAAGTATCAGGTATAGTGACCAGCTCAAATTTAAAAGCATTGTAGCCATGTATCTACAACAGTTCCCAGTGTTATTTGTCTTTCAATATAAACAAAGATATACTGCTTCCACGTATGAGATGATTCATAAGGGGATCGATGGCTTTGTGCTTTATCACCTATAAATCACAATTTGGGGCTTGTCTTCGTGGAGGCTTTTCTGATGATGTCTGAACCCATAGTTTATTTATATCCAGCAAAAGCTCAAAAGTAGCTGCCCACAAAGATTTTTAACATGATGCTGATTAGAGTAATTCTAAAACAAGTTTCTGTGACAGTGTTTAAACCCCACCATAGCATATGGTGAGCAAGGACTCGCAATACATACTATACACAGATATTTCCAGCTCTCACAAATAAAGGGCATTTGATTTATGAAAACAAGGCTTTTCTGCATCGTTTACACAATGTAAATTTCAGGAGTGGCTCTGAAATATAGAAATTCAGTCTTTTGTAAAAAAAAAAAAGGAATAATATTTCTATATGTCTTTTTTCAAAATCTTGTAAAATTTTATGTTCAAAGGAGACAAATACACTATTATGTCTTAGAAACTGAGAAATTTATTCCCAAGAATATTTAGAATATTTATTTCTAGTGGATACCCTCCCAGACATACATACACACACACACACACCATATGGACACAAATCCATATGTCTCAGCTCAAGTTTTTGGGAAATGCTTGTTAGCCTGGGATGAGGAAGTGTGAAATCAGGACATCCATGGTAGCAAATACATGACATGGATCAGTTGCTAGCTTCACCCACAGGTTTGCAGATAATTAGCAGTTTGGTATGAAAGGATCAAACTTCCCTCTGGAGGTTTCTAGATTATATAGGTTTATGACATATGGATCTCCTTTCAGTCCAATAGCTTTGAAATGTTCTGTGTGCAGAAAGTATGCATGTGAGATGTAAAAGCAAAGTGTTAATAAAATGATCTTGTTTTCATGCTAAAATCTGGTATACAGGTAAATGTGTATTTTATTATTTTTTATTATATACAGTTTCCAAATTACGTTATAATATTAAAAAAATATATTTTGACAGCTAGTTGTAATTGAGGCTAATCTGATCTCATGTCAGCCGTCTGACATATTCTGATTCCACATAATTTCATATATTGCAGAGACTATAGAGAATTCACTGCAAATTTCCTCTGCAGTAGTCTATCTTTTCTTTTACTTATCTGACAATAAGACTTTGTGCAAGACATTTTATATATTCTTGTTGCTGATGGGAAGCATTTTATTGTTGCTACTATTATTGTTATAGTATCATTCAGATAATGTCATGTGAGATATATTAAAGAAGGTTATGAAAACGAAAAGCTAGTTCTGAAACTGTGCTGTAATTACACCATTTTTACGACCTTCGAGTTCTGAGCCCAGCTAGAGATAATTTTGTTCCCCACCCACTCAGAGGCACTTCAAGACTACTGATTTTAGGTAGGCCTTGAGGTATGCTGCAGCTTGTGGGCTACTAGGTTTGGCCGTTCTATTTTGCCACCAGCAGCCAATATTCGTACAGGGGGACAAGGACACAAAATGAATATTTTGTCGCTTTAATCTTGTGTTCTATTTTCTTTCCTTACAGCACTGGATGAGAACATCACATCAACAATTGCTCGTATAATTTTTCTGCTCTGTATTGTCAGTTAATTTAATAAAAGAGAGTGTACCTAAACACTGTCACCTTCTCTCCTCAGACTGATCTTTGTCAGCACATAGTGTACTTCTAAGAGAAATGCGCTTCAAAAGCTGACATAAAAAGGGTGCTTCAAAACACCATGAACAATAGACAAACTGTAACACATTTTACTGTGAAGAATACAACAATGTGAGCTGTGTCATATGTCCAAGAGTTTTATACTATGAATGGTCTGGTGGTATTCCTGATGAAATCTGTTGCCTGTCAAAATCATAGGTAAACTGGTTGACTTTTTCATTGCCTAATACAATGATTCCCTTGTCTTGCTTGATGTCTCACCATCTATTGCAATACTAAGAAATCACAGAATCACAGAATCACTAAGGTTGGAAGGGACCTTCAAGATCATCAAGTCCAACCATTAACCCAACGCCACCATGTCCCCTAAACCATGTCCTGAAGCACCACATCCACACGTTTTTTGAACACTGCCAGTGATGGTGACTCCACCACCTCCCTGGGCAGCCTGTTCCAATGCCTGACCACTCTCTCAGTGAAGAAATTTTTCCTAATATCCAACCTAAACCTCCCCTGGCGCAACTTGAGGCCATTTCCTCTTGTCCTATCACTAGTTACTTGGGAGAAGAGACCAACACCCACCTCACCACAACCCCCTTTCAGCTAGTTGTAGAGAGCGGTAAGGTCTCCCCTCAGCCTCCTCTTCTCCAGACTGAAACCCAGTTCCCTCAGACGCTCCTCATAAGACTTGTGCTCCAGACTCCTCACCAGCTTCGTTGCGCTTCTCTGGACACGCTCAAGCACATCAACATCTTTCTTGTAGCAAGGGGCCCAAAACTGAACACAGGATTCAAGGTGCGGCCTCACCAGTGCCGAGTACAGGGGCACAATCACTTCCCTACTGTTGTGGTTTAGCCCCAGCTGGCAACTAAGCCCCACACAGCTGCTTGCTCACTCCCCCACAGTGGGACGGGGGAGAGAATTGGAAGAGTAAAAGTGAGGAAACTCATGGTTTGAGATAAAGACAGTTTAACAGGTAAAGCAAAAGCCGCGCACACAAGAAAAGCGAAACAAGGAATCCATTCACCACTCCCCATGGGCAGGCAGGGGTTCAGCCATCTCCAGGGAAGCAGGGCTGCATCACGCGTAATGGTTTCTTGGGAAGACAGACGCCATCACTCTGAACGTCCCTCCACCCCTTCCTTCTTCTTCGTCCCAGCTTTATATACCGAGCATGACGTTATATTGTATGGAATATCTCTTTGGCCAGCCTGGGTCAGCTGTCCTGGCCGTGTCCCCTCCCAACTTCCTGTGCACCCTGGCAGGCCAACACAAGAAGCTGGACAGTCCTTGACTACTTAGCAACAACTCAAAACATCAGCATGTTATCAACATTTTCTCATCCCAAATCCAAAACACAACCTCACACTAGCTTCTGTGAAGAAAATTAACTCTACCCTGGCTGAAACCAGGACACCTACTCCTGCTGGCCACACTAGTTCTGATACAGGCCAGGATGCTGTTGGCCTTCTTGACCACCTGGGCACACTGCCGGCTCGTGTTCAGCCGGCTGTCAACCAGCACCCCCAGCACCACAATGACAAAAACAGAGCAAGTTCATTATCAATAACAAGAAAGATTGGAATATTACATATTAAGACAAAGTTGGACACTGATGTAAAGTGGACTGCTAGGGCAGGAAGAAGTGAGCAGCTGCATAGTCTCATTTATGGTGTGTACACTGCACCATGGTACTCATAGAACAGGGCATGGATCGTTTATGTGTCTACCACCCAGTAGTAAAAATATTTATAAAATCTATGCAGACAAGTTTCTCCATTTTGTTCAGTTACACATGATTTTCTTAATCTTACATCACAGGATAGCACTTTCTCCATTCCCTGCTTAAATTCTTTCAGCCCCTTGGCTGAGCTACATCCCAGTGATTGCCAGTGTGTCAAGATTTCTGCACCAGTTGCTCTGTCCAACCATTACCAATGTTTTGTTACCACAGATAGATATTGACTATTTTGGTTCCAGTGTAGTGAGATTTCAGAAACATGGAAATTTAAAATTTCAAGTAAAAACCTAAAAATAAATAGGTATATCTATAGGCGTACATTTGGAAAAGCTATTTGGCTCTTTAATAAGTGTTGTAACTTGAACATCTCATTCCCTTAATCTCCAAAATTAAACCCAGATTCAAAGCATGGACTTTATCATCGCCAGTGTAACCAGGTTTGGTGAGACACCTAGTGTATTTATTGTTAGTACTTTTATCCAGACTATGGCTTTTTACCAATCCCAATACCTCAGAAAGTTTTCAGTTAAGTAAAGCTTGTTTTCTGAGCAGCTTTTACTCTGATATTCAGTGTCCATTTAACTAAAGCGATGTCTTCCTTCTCTGCAACATTCATCTTCATGGTATGTCTGATACATCAATGTCACTGAAAGAGTGAAAAATTTATGGAGAACATCCAAAGAAGGGCTGAGAACTTCAGTGGACTTTCTGCCTATGAAAGATGAGATGACAGATTCACCAGCTTTAAGAAATATATTATTTTTCTCTTCTACTTAGTTTTTCAAAGATTTCTGCATGAAGGCCTACTGAAGAATAATAGAAATGAAGCCAAGTTGGGAACTGAAATCTGTTGATAGTTTGGTGAGGCAGAAAAAGAAATGTTCCTCATCTAGGCTAAAAGGTAACAAAATAGTATCAGGATGTTGCTATGGCTGCAGAAGAGAAAGCAAATATTGACTATATGCTCAGTAAAAAACAAAAAAGCAAACAAAAAACCTAAAGCAAATATATCTCTAAAGTCTTACGAACTAATAAATTAGTTGGAGGAACTTTGAGGTATTTACGGTAAGAGTATTTCTTTCTAGTAATTCAGAATACTTTTCAGCTATAGAATGACCAATGTTACAGGGTCTACATGAAGATAAGGTGACATATATCTGGGATTTTTTGCAACAAAGCTGTAGGTAGTTCAAAGAAATGAAGACAGACTTTGTAAATACAGTGTACACTTGTGCTTCTTAGGTATGAAATGTCACAGCTACCTGTGGCAGTTCAAACCTTTCTGAATATAAAAAAACAAGTCCTGTTGACTTCTATCAGTTTCTCAGATTATGATACATTTTACAAATGTTATCTGTGATTCTACATCAGATTGTGCATGCATTCAATATTTATTAAAGCTGCAGGCTGATCCTATCTCCCTTGTTTAGGTGGGTAATCTTAATTCTTCTAAGAACTTTTATTGATATCTTGTAAACAGGAATTGTAAAATAAACCCCAGAGCTTGGTAATCAGAGACTGATAATATGATTGACTAGAAAGGAAGAATTAAAAACATTGACAGTAGACTTGTGTGTCTTTCTCCTTTCTTTGCAATGGGTAATGAAGATATAACTATGTTCTTTTCTTAAGGGATTATTTGTTTGCCTCACAATGCACAGAACACGGGTCGACAGAAACTGCTTGGAAAATCAGTGAGACAGACAGCACAGACAATAAAACCAAAGCAGTTCTTGCACATATTTCAGTCTAGCATCCACCAAATGTTTTTAATAATGTCTTACCATGTGCTACTGTACTACAGTCTCCCAGGTTATCATCCATCTTTGTATCACATTCTTAAAGTGGAGACAGACCAGGATCTTGTCATAGAACACAGAAGATAAAGGCTTAAAGGAGAAGATCTCTTTAATAAAATCCATTATTTAAAGATCTTCCTGCTCATGGATAATTTCAATGGAAAAAAAAGCAGACTAATTATATTTGAAATATGACACAAGAATATTTAAGGATTTTAAATAACAGAAAAAGAAGTAGTAAGTCTCGTTTCCTTAAGCAAATTCCATACCTATTAGATACCTAACAGACTAGGTATTTATTACTTAACTACAGATCAGTTTTCAAAAGTGTGCTAGACATAGTCTATTCCAAGGTTCTCTACCATGTGGGACGTAGATATAATATCCCATCCTTCCAAAGCTGTCTGTTTGCTATTCATTGGAAAAGAAAGGATTTTAGCATGCCACTCTTGCTTAAATTGTAAAAGTATCTCAAATCATCCTCCTGAATCCAGTTTTCAATCTCTCTGTTCTTTCATTCCCTGTCAAAAATAAAGCTAATACTATCCCTATCTTCTATCCACATACATAACTTCAAAGGAGGAATTTTTTTCTTTGCATCTCTAATCCCATCTGGGACCTCTAGATAAGATCAATACATTAATATCATGGGCTAAGCTTTAAACAGCTTCCTTATATCCCTGTAAAATCATTCCCCTCATTTTCTAAGAACTCCTTTCAGGACCAAAATATATAAATAGGTAAGAAAGATTAATCAGTTAAGCAACCTGATACTAGTCTGCAGTATGTGGCATTTAAACAAAGTACTAAAAAAAAAAAAAAAAAGAAAACTTCAAGCCTATCACCCCTGCTTTAATGTTGTTTTTCCATTTGAACAGAAGGACAAGGAAAGTGACCACTTTGAATGTGTTCCCATCTACAAAATGCTTTTTAAAAACATACTGTCTTCTGTAAACAAGGTGAATGAAATATATTAATGTAACTGAGACAAAATAGGAGTGTACAACAGTTTTCTAATTAATGAAACACAAAACTCTAGAGCATTAGCAACTGATCCATTTACAAAATATTTGCTCCTCTGGAAAGGAGTCATGAATAGCAAGGTCACGGCACAAACCTCCTTGCAGATGTTAGATTGGTTGACACCTGCAAATCATTTAGAAGAAAGTATTTATTTAAATATATTATTGTGCTCCTAGTTTTTCTTTTTTCTTTCATGCTAAAACTTTGTTCCCACGGGACGAAAAGAACTAGGGGAAAGTCAGTGCAATTTTTTTGTTATGTACACATCTAATTATCATGATCACATTTATATTTTATTTTAATTTTCTTTTCTGGCCTCAGCAGAAAAGTCAGTAAATAAATAACTCCCCAAATATTAGCAACATTTTTATTCCCCAGTCTGATTCTCATTTCTTCAGCAAAAGAACTTTCTCTAGAGTCTATCACCTTTCAAGTTTATATTACATCATGGGGTGTAAAATACTGAGAAGTCCTTGAAAAATTCATTATTTTTTCTATATTAATGACAACCTCCTGTCCATAAATTCATCTACATGTTGATGTAATTTCCAAAACTTTCCTCCTCAGAGGCAGGAACAGTGAACAAAAACACAGATGACAAGGTACAAGGTGTCTTCAGAAGAATAGCATCACAGGAGACCTCAGAGTTTCGTGATTCCTAGGTAGGAATTGATCACCCATTGTCCAAACACTGAAATGTTCAGGAGTGTATGCGTAGGATTCATCCTCTTGTCATCAGAATGGCTGGAGATGGACAAACAGAAGGTGCTCCCAGCTAACAAACAATTAGTAATTCTTTGTGCCTGCACTTACACATTATAAAGGATCCCGAGTTTATGGGAGGGAGATACATCATTTCGGGCTCCCAGAAATGGAGGCACTAAAATCTGCAAATAAATTTTAAAATTATTAGTTAATCAAATTTTCAGTTGAACAGTTGACCACTTTCTGTCCATGGTTTCCAGAGACTTCTATAACCCTAAAAGAACAGAACTTCCAATGGTCTTACAATATTCATAATAAATATGAATACCTGATTATCGTAAAGGCGGTGCTTCAGAAATAATACCTGAACAGGTGCACAGATTTTCACAGCCTAGGTTTGAACTACCATATCTGGATGCTGACATAATGAAAATCCTAAAAAATGCCAATGGGATAAAGGTGGTGAGGCAGGGCGGGTCATCTTTGCAGTGCTAGGACCAGATAGGTAAGGTGATAATATGTGGCTCCAGAGCTATACATTTTCCCTGAAGTACAATACTGCATAGCACTGAGGATGGGGGAGGAGACAGAAATTTATGGGAAGCAAGGAAGGAGTCAGAGGTGTAGTATGCCCAGGCAGTTCAGAGAGGTGTACAAGGCTGGTATAGCAGACATACTAATACTACCAGCATACTATCTTGTAATGAATCTAGTGTCACATATGTTTGGGATTGTACTGCCTAGATATTGGTCCATTGCTGATCTCCAGAGTGTCTAGTTACATCTGCTTAGACCAGACCATGTGCCTGAAATTATAGGTAATTAATCTTAATAACTGTTAAAGTCACAAAAAGCAAATACGTGGAATGAATATTGAGGAGTGGTAGACTGTGTTGAGTCATCTGAAATGACTTTCAAGTTCTTTTGCACTTGGCATTAGAGGATTTCCAAGTCTGTTTCACAACAGGAGCTGTACATCCTGAGACTATCACAGTCTCCTTCAGCTCATGCCAGAACTGATTATAAAGTCTGAACACACGTGGCCAGACATGCACATAGTCACTGAGGTCCTAAATTTACTCAACAACTTGTCACCTGAACCTGTATCTCCACTCCAGTGGGGCACTCAGGTTAATTCTAAAGGCATTATCCCAGGTCTTCACCATAACCAGGATGGATTTGTGAAGAACTGTCTGAGTCTGCATGCTCATTTTACCTAAATCATCCTAGCTTATGCTCTCTGGTAGGATGCTAAAGACCAAGTTTTGAATCACCATGCTACCTGATTTGAATGGAGATTTTAGGAGGATGGTGTCCTAGTCACCAGACCGAGGAAGTTTAGGACAGTATCTACAGTGCACAAGGACCCCGAACTAGTGCCTGTCCCTCTGCTAGCCTTGTGGCACAGGCTTAGGGGGACAGGGCTTGGCCATCCAGGCTGAACAATCATACCAGGGCAATGCTACAAGCAGGATTCCTCTCCGAAGGGTTTGTAACCTGCTCTGTCACTGCTCTGACGCTATTCTGGCATCAGTACTGGGTCTCTCACAGTTGCTTCCAGCTCTGTGTTGTGCTTGCTTTTATAGAGTTGCCATGCCCAAACTCTCAGTTTGCCTTACTCAAGTTCTTTTATTTGGTCACTTACGACAGACTTTGGTATGAGGAATTAAACCTAGTTTCCCCACCTTCTATTTTATGTCTTACTGACTGAAATATAAAATAATCTAGTCTTGTCTTTTTTTCCTCAAGTAAATAAGTATATGTACCAAACAGAGCCTCCTCTTTGTGGCCATAATGTTAAGTTTCCCAGCTCATCAGCAGGAAATCTGTTTGAAGACAAAATAAGCACGACACCACAGTACTTGCTGCCATCAGTCTACTTCTCTTTCACCGTGCCAGCTGGATTACTCCGAAGTGTCATCATATATACAAAGGAAGGAAAGGCAGCCTGGCAGTCAGCGTAGCTAACCTGTGGAGGACTATAAAACCTACAGCTCACTGCAGTCAGCTACTAAGACACTAATACAAAATACTATTAATCCAAATGCCCTACACTGAGCATGCTGGTGGCTGCTCTATATGGATTTATTTATGCTGTATGAATAAATAAGTAGCAATAAGTGGAAATCAAAATACATCAAGTTAACGAAGAAACACTATACTATCTGCTCCAGAAATACTAACATTGTAAGTAGTCATGACTGTGTTGGATCTGGGCTATAATTTTACTTTTCCAGAATTTACAAAGGAGTCATGAACTTGCTCACAGGCAGAAAATGCCCAAATGAAAAAGGCTTAACTTTCAATCTGTGTTGATCTTATCTGATATGATATCTTCTTTTCCTAGTTAAAATATTGTGTGGTAACATTTGCAAATTTTGAAATATGTGTTACCATGACTGCAGCAAACATTCTATTTTTAGACTCTGTTAATCTCTCATTTTAAAATATAGAGTGGCAACCAATAATATCAGGCAGTATCCTTCTCTCTTGCAACAATACAGCTATATTATTAAAGAATCACAGTCCACTCAGATGCACAAAAGTGTTTTTTGACACTTCTTGATGAAATTTTATGACAAGGAAAACCTTTTAATGTGAAACTAATTTTCCACACTATTTACTAATATGACACAGATCTTAGAATTAAAATTAATAGGTGCTATTAACATTCCACTTGTAAATATCTTATTATGCAATGATAGATTCTATTCTGTTACCTAGGCAATAAAACAGGTTTTGACTAAAAACACTAAAAAGTTGACATTTAATAAAGAATCAGGACTTTGATATTCCTCTCCATATTAAACATAGAGACAATGCCCACATGTACATAAACACTCCACCATAGAAGTTACTGCAAACAGCCATCATAATTCACTTCATCAAAATGAACACAAATGTTCAGAAAGAGAGAGCTTTGCTATCCATTGCAATGTTCTACTGTAATTCTTAGTAATCTCAAAGCACAGTGATTCACAAAACACAGAAAAAGTTACAAAAATTGATGTGGAAGCAGATATTTATGTATTTGGAATGTAGGCATTGACTGTGATATAGCACTCACAAGCTTATTTCCATTATAGGTCCAGCATACCACACTAGAGTCAGTCAGATGGCATGCTTAGGGTTTCATTTACCATTTTGATAGAAATCCATACTATTTTGATAGCTGGCAGATCTTTAAGGACGTTTTCCGTAGAGTGCAAGAGCTCTCGATCCCCAGGTGTAAGAAATCAGGAAAGGAAGGCAAGAGACCAGCATGGCTGGGTCGAGACCTGCTGAGCAAACTGCAGGACAAGAAGGAAACGCACAAGCGGTGGAAGCAGGGACAGGTATCCTGGGAAGAGTACAGGGATGATGCGTAGTTGTGTAGAGATGAGGTCAGGAGGGCCAAGGTGCAGCTGGAGATGAACTTGGCAAGGGATGCAAAGAATAACAAGAAGGGCTTCTACAGGTATGTCAGCCAGAAAAGAAGGTCAAAGAAAGCATACCCGCCTTGATGAGCAAGACCAGCAAACTGGTAACAACGGATGAGGAGAAGACTGAGGTACTTAATGATTTCTGTGCCTCAGTCTTCACTGGCAGTGTCTCTTCCCACATCTCTTCAGGGGATGGCCTGCAAGATGGGAACTTGAGGAGCAAAGTCCCTCCCACTGTGAGAGAAGATCAGGTTCAAGACCACCTGAGGAACCTGAACATGCACAAGTCTATGGGACCTGACGAGATGCATCCCAGAGTCCTGAGGGAATTGGCTGAGGCAGTTGCCAAGCCACTCTCCATGATATTTGAAAAGTCCTGGCAGTCAGGTGAAGTCCCTGGAGACTGGAAAAAGGGAAACCTTTCACTCATTTTTAAAAGGGTAGCAAGGAGGACCCTGGGAACCACTGACCTCTCAACCTCACCTCTATGTCTGGGAAGATCACGGAACAGATCCTCCTAGAAGCTATGCTAAGGCACATGGAGGGCAGGAAGGTGATGTGAGACAGCCAGCATGGCTTCACCAAGGGCAAGTCCTGCCTGCCCAACCTAATGGCCTTCTGTGATGGAGTGACCACATCAGTGGACAACAGAAGGGCTACGGATGTCATCTATCTGGAATTCTGTAAGGCCTTTGACATGGTCCCCCACAACATCCTTCTCTCTCAACTGGAGAGAGATGGCTTTGATGCGTGGACCGTTGAGTGGATGAGGAATTGGTTGGATGGTTGCATCCAGAGGGTAGTGGTCAAGGGTCCATGTGAACTTCATGAGGTTCAACAAGGCCAAGTGCAGGATCCTGCACTTGGGTTGGGGCAACCCCCAGTATCAATACAGGCTGGGGGATGTAAAGCAGCTGGTGGATAGGCCCTGTACAGCAGAGGTGACCCTCCCAAACACAAAAGTAGGTACTGGGTAAGGACAGCCTTGCAGGAGGCACACTGGGCCTGTGCAAGCTTAAATCTTTAACTTTGCCAGTGCTGTAGAGGTAGAGAGAGGTGTCAATGGACCTTTCCTCTAGGCAACAGAAATCGAGATGAGATGAGATGAGATGAGACGAGACGAGACGAGACGAGACGAGACGAGATGACATGAGATGAGATGAGATGAGACGAGATGAGATGAGATGAGATATGAGAGCAGTGCAGCCTGGCCCACAGGGCACGAGGGTGCCTTGTTGCTCTTGGAAAGCCCCAACAGCAGAGGCAGAGGTGGCTGTATTGACTCTGCTCACTGCAAGATCCCCCTATAACCCTTCTCCTCCGGTTTGGCAACCTCAAAAAGACCCTGCTCCAAGAAGAAAATGCTGTGTAGGAATCAATCCCAGAATGACTGCAGCTTCTGAGCGAGCTGGCCTGTTTTCAGGCCCATTTGCAAGCTCAAGAAGTGGGCCCATGTAAACCTCATGAGGTTCAACAAGGCCAAGTGCAGGGTCCTGCACCTGGGTTGGGGCAACCCCCAGTATCAGTACAGGCTGGGGGATGAAGGGATTGAGAGCAGCCCTGCTGAGAAGGACTTGGTATTGGTGGATGAAAAGCTGGACATGAGCCAGCAATGTGCGCTTGCAGCCCAGAAGGCCAACCACATCCTGGGCTGCATCCAAAGCAGCGTGGCCAGCAGGTTGAGGGAGGGGATTCTGCCCCTACTACTCTGCTCTGGTGAGACCCCACCTGGAGTCCTGCATCCAGCTCTGGAGCCCTCAGCACAGGAAAGACACAGACCTATTGGAGACTGTCCAAGGAGGGCCATCAAAATGATCCGAGGCATGGAACACCTCTCCTATGAGGACAGGCTGAGGGTTGTTGGGGTTGTTCAGCCTCGGGACAAGAAGGCTCCGGGGAGACCTTATTGCAGCGTTCCAATACTTCACGGGGGCTTAGAAGAAAGATGGGGACAGCCTTTTTAGCAGGGCTTGTTGCCATAGGACAAGTGGTAATGGTTTTAAACTAAAAGAGGGTAGATTTAGGAAGAAATTTTTCACGAGGGTGGTGATATACTGGAACTTGTTGCCCAGAGCAATGGTAGATGTCCCATTCCTGGAAATATTCCAGGTCAGGTTGGATGGGGCTCGGAGAAACATGATGTAGCTGAAGATGTCCCTACTCATTGCAGGGTGGTTGGACTGCATGACCTTTAAAGGTCCCTTTCAACCCAAAGATTCTATGATTTTAAATCCAAAACTTTATCTTGTAAGAGTCTCAGAAAACACCAAAACAACCACAGAATTTAAATACTGAATGCAGTTTGAATTTTCCATGGTTCTCCGGTGAAAAGTCAGTTCACGTAGAGCAATGAGTATTTCACCATCATTGGTTTTGTGATGGTGAAGCATCATCTTTTGAAAATGCCACTTTCTATACCATAATATTCCTTCTGCTGAGTCAGCAAATGACTGATACAGAGTTTTTCTGTACAGATAATTTTCTTCTCAATTGTGTAAACTTACGCAAATAAACAAATGTGTGCTTCCAGATGAACCTATACCAACATTTTACTGTGAATAAGGAGTGTACATTTGACACAAATCCGTTGATTGTCCTCTTGTGCATTACTTCAGTTCATTTCTTGGAGCAGTTTCAGAGCATCTGAACAGGGATTATTTCAGTTGTAACCAAACCAGAAGATGTACTACAGAAGTGTAATTCCACTTAGTAATGAACATTAGGTCCACAAGACCAGGCGATTTAATCCAATCTAATCTCCTTTGTAATGCATATACTGGGACTTTGGCATCAACTATGTTGCTATAAAAGCTTTCTTCTATTGGTCTAAAATATTTGATAGGGTAGATGTATCCTGTAAGCATAGGACTACATGCATGCACATGTTTACAGAGTGAACACACACGTAAAACACACAGAGAATTATTTTCATTCTCACTATTCAGATGGAAAATAAACTATACCAAAGTGTGGAATTATTTGCCTAAGACATCTCAGTCCCTCTACTTTGCAGATGATGATTATGATATAGCCTTGAATTATATGTTCACATTCTTTTGTCACGGGACCCCTACCTCATTACATGTGATAGATGATGATTGCTTGCAGAGGAGGTCTACTCAATATTTCATTTAATTCTCTGTCTTCAGTGTAGGTATGTACATTTATTTACTGTACATTATTCAAATCCTGCTCTGAAGACACATACATTGTCTATTAGACTTTCTTATGGCACTCATATCCATAGGTTATATCTATCCTGGTAAATAAGGTGGGTCAGGGTCTGTTTTCTGACACCAAGAGAAAGCAGAATGGGACAACTTGCATCCAGGCAGCTAAAATTTCTTCCCTGTGGAGCAAGATCACCTCATCCACCCTGCTTCTTGGAAAGAGTCCCTTGCCCGCACTATCTTGCAACCACACTGCAACCTACACTATTCTGCCAGCATCTCCTGGGCACTTGCGACGAGACCTCTGTGTCTCAGCCAAAAGTATGAAAAGGAGCATGGTAACAATGAAATGAGAGGATTGTTGGTGAGCTAACATGCAAGTCTGTGTCTTGATCTTGCTTAATTTGCTTGTATAAATGGAGACACAGTTACTGCACAGACTGTGGTTTGTGCTCCCAGTTCCCAGTGAGCTGAAGCAGGGCTCATACTGATTTTACTGATGTGACCATTAGATGCAGAAATGTGAATGTCCACATTTTCCAGTAATTTTGAATTCACAGTCTGATATACCAAGTAGCAGAGTTTTCAGGCATTTTCAAAAAAAGCTTAAGAAATGGTTATATTGTGTCAGACCAAAAATCCCTTTTGTATAATAGCTTGTTCAATGTAATAATTTGTACAATGGTCAATAATGGGCATTTGGAGAAAGAGTACAAAAAGAAGGTAAATACAGAGCAAATCCTCCAATGGGGAAAACAGCATTCAAAGTATAGGTGCACTCTCAGATTCTGTTTGTGTTATGGCAGTATTTTTTTCTTTATTCTTTTTCTCCCATTTCCTATTCTGTCTTTTGACCATCACAATTAACTGATGACATCTTCCAGATTTCTTTCCTAAGTAGTGATGATTAACTTAGAAACCTGTATTTTATGTGTATAATTAGAGTATCTGTTTAGGGTTTTGTCCTAGTTGCATGACTTCACATCCATTGACATAGGATTTCACCTGTGGTTTTGTTGCACTGTCATTCAGTGTTACCCCTGCAACTTTCTGCCAGTAGCTTCAGTTTAGGTTGTCTTGTATTATTTTGCAGCAACACTAATTTTATATGCTCAAAACACAATGGTTTGAGCAGCAGCTGTGAGCACTCAGCAGTTCTGCAAACAAGGCATAAAAGTCTAAAAATGTACATTCTAAAAGTGAGGGCTGTGTAATAAATGAGCAAAAAGGAAAAGTTCAGTTTAGGTAACTTGCTTGCCAAACTGTGTAGCTGGGATAAAAACTGGTAGCCATGCTTCAAGTAAAGCAGTTCTATTGAAAATTACTATTTCTTTCAGACATCTTTTGTTCAATGGACCTAGAACAGACGTCTAAGAAAATCCCACCCATATTCCCGACATCTATAGAAGCTGGAGGATAGTGGTTTGTTCTAAAACCATGCAATCCCATCAGCACAGGAACAAAACATTTCAAATTTCTCCAAACTCTCAATAAGCTCTCCCTCAGCTCCACATGAAATTCTTGGAAATCTGATTTTATCCTGATCACAGTTGCAATCTAGCACAATACCCGTCAACTAGCACACCAACCATACAGCACTGTGTAACATCTCAGAGGGGAAAGTCTAATCAGTAAGTAAAAACAGAGAAGGAATGATTCACAATCTATACTAATTTGTAGATTGATTATTTCTACAGGAAAGTTATGGAAGCTCCTGATGCAGCTGACATTGCTGACAACACAAATTTCCTCTGTTCAGTCATATATCATGACAAAGATAGTATCTTCTGTCTCGCCTCACAAAGGAGCTGCTCGAAAAAAAAAATCACAAAAAAAAAATTGAAAATATATGTTTCTTCTTTTTTCCTTAACTTACCGTAGCTGGTTAGGTTTGTTGCTTATGCAAAGACCACTTGTTTCTTTTACTTCCCATTTCTGTGCCGCATGCAGCAGTGACCCAAAGGTTTTCCTCTCTTTTTCCAAAGACATTTAAGGTACAAATCTCTGCAGGAGTATTTTGGTGTCTGAAACTGCATGCAACCTGCAAGAACTGCCACAGGAGAGAATGCATGAATCCTTTCTCTAATTTGTCAAAATCTTCCATGAAACAATTAGAGACACAGAACAAGGGATCATTCTAACAAATTTTCCAAGAGCTCAAGAAAGCAATACTAATGACAAAAGAGCCAGAATTATAAACACTTATTAATTTGTCTAAGCACCAATGGGGTCTAAACACCAAGGAGGAGATAAAGTATTATCAAACATCAGAGCTTTACAAAGGTTCTCATTCAAAATTCCTGATGGGATACTGGCAAGGAGGGAAACTGGTGTAATAAAAATGTCATAGTCTATTGGAAGCTTAAGTGGTAATATTTTTTCTTCTTTAACTGAAGAGATCAAATACTTAAAGAATTCAGAAATAACACCAAATCTCTAAACTTTGCATATAAGGTTTCTGTCCTGCACATTTTCAAAGTATGCAACGAATAAGTGCCACTTTTCTCAGTTAAATAAAAGTCAAGTCTGGGCTTCCATGTGGATAAAGCACTAAGTGCCATACCAAGCAGAGCAGACAGGCTTTCTCCAGGAAGTATCACACAGGGAAAGCAGAAGCAGACTTCCTCTGAAGTACAATATTTCAGGAAAATCTCTTCTTTACATTCCTAAAACATAGGCTTTTTATTGGGACTCTACTCCATGCATATAGTGGGATATGAAACTTACAGGCAACTGAACTCTGGATACTTCCATTGTCTTTTTGTTGTAGCTCTAAGTCATATTAAAACAATTCCATGTGTTGCTTCATGACATTTTGGATCAGAGCTTCCAGTTTGTTTCACATGGGGAACAGTGTGGCCTTGTTCTACTCACTGTGCACTTCAGGTTGCTCAGGGGAAACCAGTCCTCCTGCAAACCCATATCTAACTTGGTTCTTTTGACACTCACAGCTGACTCACCTACACCATATCAACATTATGGGCTCCCAAACACTTATTTCAGCAGCCTCCATTTGTAATTCCCTCAGTATTCACTCTGATCCTGTGGGCTAGATATGCTCCAAAACACTGTTACTACCAGGTGGTTTAATGAACCATCATCAAGAAAAGCATGTAGACTCAGTATCCAGCACTGGAACACTACTACAACACCTGTATGATGGCTAAATCCTTAGGAATTATCCATGTTGACTCATCAGCTACCATGACATAACTGCTTGCAGTACCTTGAGAAATGGCTTAGTCCATAGTGGCTGAGAAAGCAGAGGCTGTAATCTAATGGTGATTATGTTCCATGGGGTATGTTCTGACTAGCAATGGTTGGCTCACCTTTTCATGCACAGAGTGAGTATTGTGTAATGACTTGAACATCTCTGTAAAAGAATTAACAGTTTCCTTTAAGGTCAGCATCATAGTTCTCCAGGAGCTGAAAAGATCCAGTGGGAAGTTTAGCAGCCTTAGCTCAAACCACTCCATGATCCTCCTGCTGGTATTAGAAAGGCTTCATAATCATAACCTCCAAGGAGATCCTTCTTCAGGAAAAATTACTGTCATTATCTATGCTTAACTACCATTCTGGATTTACCTTCAAACAGGTCAATCTCCTAACACAAACAACCACACCAAAACCACACACATCCAAAATCAGTGGATTACGTCTCAGTTACATAGAGATCCAATCCAGTAGTTCAGTCTGTATTTGGGAGTTATCTTTTCAAGGGCTGAGACCAATACAGCAGGAGACAGGCTGGATTATGGTAAACCTAAGTCAACTGGACTAAAAGGAAAGCCCAAGCGCCCTGGTCTGCCAGCCTATAACCTCAAGCATTCCTTGGTCCTATAAATATGGTTATTGATAGATGCTTTATACTGCACATATACTGGTAAGTCAAGGACTTCTTTGGCGTGGGTACAAGTGCTGAATCTTGATCATCTAAACTATGAAAATATTTGAATGTTTCCTTGCAAGATTTTGGCCCAAATCAGCACTCACACATAGTACGTATGAGTCAGTGCATATAAGTTAGCATAGGTGAGGGATCACTCCCAACAGACAGTCTGGATATGGCCACCTGGTTTCGAAGGCCAAGAGAGGTAAATTATATGTAGCTGTTGGCCACAGGTCCAGAGAATGGACCCGGTAATTATAATTTATTTGTGTGAATATAGTCCAACTGCCTCTGGAGCCACACAGCCCTGCGGAGAGTGTGGAAAACCATATGTTTTCCCTTCCTACAAAATACTGTCATTTAAAGTCAGGGATGAGAGGGACAAGGAAAGAGGGAAATGAAGAGC
Organism: Phaethon aethereus; assembly: GCF_964289735.1. NCBI lineage: Eukaryota > Metazoa > Chordata > Aves > Phaethontiformes > Phaethontidae > Phaethon > Phaethon aethereus. The sequence continues at coordinate 14,069,678 of NC_138576.1, forward strand.
GTAAGAGGAATAGAGAACAGTGAACTCATAATGTAGTGCAGGGAATGGTTTATGGTCACACAGCCTGAGGAATGTTTGTACTTAAACCCTGCTACCAGACGTTCCCCTGCTTGCATACCTCACTGTTTTTACATATGATTTCCTGCAACAGAGTGTGCTTCAGGCAGGGGCACCTAGCCAAAATGCTCACTGAGTTCTGCTCCCGTGTCACTTGTGGCTGTGGGGGGCCTTCACAGGGGCTCTTAACTAGGGCAATGACGTAGACTACAACAACATTTGTGGGTACATGAGAAGGCCTCCAGAAAGCAAAGAAGTATAGAGTTTCTCTCATACGTACATGCCTTGCCTTCTTCAAGACCCTGAGGCTGCAGTCATGGTGAGAAAGAGCTGAATTTGTGAAGAAGCAATAAGTACAGCAATATTGCCAGTGCTGGGGTTTGGTACGAAGGTGTGGATATACAGGCTGGACTCACTTGGATGCACAAAGTCAAATCACAGAGTCAGGGTTTTTCACCTAACTTCATGGTACCTAGCACCATGAAGCCCTAATTTTGGCCTGAAGAGTACAGTTAGCAATGGTGATAGCTGATGAATCTAGTCTCACAGTTGCTCCTACATATAAAAATGTCTGCATTTCCTTGCACCCTTCCCAAGATCATGTTACCTTGATCAGCATTGTAAGGGGATCATCAGGGGACAGCTCCTACAGTAAGAAACTCCTTGTCAAGGAGTAGCCAACACTGGTCCTATCAGACATAAAGGAGCCAGAGGAAAGAGCAGTGTGCCATGCTTCATCTCTAGACAACTCTATCACTTCTCAAGGTTTCTGACAGTGAATATCAGGGAGCATTATATCATGATGTAAAGAAGGTACAGACTCCCACAACCGTTTTTGCCATAGGTTTTTTTTGTCATACGTATTCTGCAGCCAAGCAAAGGCACTAAAAGGGTAGCCATAGACAAAATCCAAGACTGCTTTTGTGCTGTACTTCCTTTCCTGTTATACAGAATAACAGTTACAAACCAGCAAGACAAAGAATTGATGTGATTACCAGTGCAACAATACATTTCAGAGTGTCTGTGTTTCCCTCACCTTGTCTCTCTGGGATTCTCTTGGCTGGTAAGCACTGCTATTTGTTATAAATCACCTAGGGAGATTTCAGTTCCTGCTGTCTTTCTCAGTACGACTACCTATGAGTTACTTCTTTTCTTCCAGACAATTGTTCAGTTTATGGAGACTTATTTTGATGTAAAAAAGCTGTACAGCTTTTCCAAACATTTTTTCATACCATGCTTTGCAACTGAATACTTTACTAAAGAATTCCGAGTGTGAAATGTTGTTTTTCCGTCTGACATCCTGTAATATATTTTGTTCAAAGTGTAATTACTAATTACTCCATAGCACCGAATGAAGGTGTAGTAACCAAGGGATTTCATTCAGCTGTCTTATTTTAGACATCTAATTTATGTGCCTCTGGGTGTAATTTCAGGAGATTCTGGTTTTGGAGGCAGAGACAGCTTAAAAAGCTGTGCTGCACTTCATCACCTCCTGAGTGGTGGTGACCCAACACTTTGTGAAACCATGGTGTAAAACAAATCACAGGGCAATCTGTTAAAAAGGGGGAGTTGTGATATTTAACACTGATAATTTCATCTGTTCAGTTGCTGCATAACCTTGTAAATCGAAGTAGTAAATGTAGGTTCAGCTGGTGCAGTAGTATGGCATGAAGGTTAGGAACTTCTTAATCTGGGCTTTGCTCAAAACATGGGTCTTGAAAAGTACTCCAGAAGACTGGAGCCTCATTCTCTTGAATTCCCACATTTTTCAGTGACCATAAATAATAAAATAAGATAAATGTTATTGGAGGATTCAGAACACAAGTCAGATTTGTCTACTTTCTAAAGGAAGTTATTTCAGTTTGCTGGTATTTTAGGAAGCCTAGGAAGAAAGGGGTACTATCAAGTCACCTGGCTGGAGCATCTATAATACACTTGAATTTTAGGCCCCTAATGAATACTTTTAAAGTAGATGCATACATTCCTCATGCAGGCAATAGAGAAAGCCAAACAATAAGTACTATCTATATGTAGGGAGACAAGATCTCATTGTGAAGGCTTCAGAGACATGTGTCTCTCTGCAATAGTTAATCAGAGAAATAATATTTTCTCTAGGGTACTCTTTAGGCACCTAAGATTCTCATATGAATTGCAGGCTACGTGTCCCCGCTATCATCTTACTTCATCACCTAAATCTGGTGCTGGCAATATGAGTATCTCCTATGAAAGCTGCTGAGAACATTAACTGCGAATAAAAAAGCTGCATCCTGAAATCAGTTATGCTCCTCATTTTTTTTCAGCTATGTAATGTCACTGCTCCGGGAGTCTTTAGCTGTTCATTTTGCTGCAACTTTCAGTTCCCTTTTTCCCCAAAGGGATGGTGTAAAGGGGTTTAGCATGGCAGAGCGCCTGGGTCCAGAGAGCTGTACTCTGTACAGTTGATGTGAGAGACATGTTGTGTAAAGGAAAGGCCTGATCATTTTCCTCTGGTCATCTGAAACATTCATGGAAAATACAGAGAAAAGTTTGCAGAATTAGACCCTAATTGGTTCATGCAATGGAAATGCAATGGAACTAATACTTAGCACAATGTATTTTTAATCGGTCCAAATAATGTTTTTCTCTCAAGTGGAACATGCTGTTGAACCTATGTGCAAAAACCCCCCACCATCTCCGCACACAGTCCTTCACAGAAATCTATGAAATGTGATAGAGCTCTTTTTGGGCAATTTCACTGTCAGGGAAGAATGCAGGAAGGGTGGAACACCAGTTCTCTGATGGAGTAATTTTAGATTTTATTGTAATGCCTGCCAGTGAATATTCCACATGCAGAGATTACTAAAGCAAACTGTGAAAGGCCACAGCCTGCCCTGTAACCCTAAAAGGATGTTGGGCTTGGCTGTCTTCCAGGGCAGCAGGATGTGTGGCCTGGATTAGAACAGGAATATTCCTAACATTCATTTCTTTTTAATGATGTCATGCTTACTAGCTATTGCAAGTCCTTTATGCCTTCCTCTGTAAAAGCTCTTCTAATACTACCAAAACTTCCTGATGAGAAAACATTACAAAGTAAGACTGTAAGCATCGCGTCCATGCAATGATAAAAGTACAAAGATGATAGATAGTTTACTGAAGGAGTAACTCAGTCTTGATGATTGTACTCTTATTACATGTGTGCATCGAATCCTGTAAAATAAAGTCATCAATATATGCTAAATGGTTATTATAATGTTCCTGGTTTTATCAATCGAAAACTTTACATATTAAAGGTCTTGTTTTGCTTTACTTTATACTGTATTTAAGCATGCAACCCACTGTCGAAAAAAGTGAACATTTTATTTAATATTGAAATGATTTTATTTTAGGGAGGATGTAATCATTGGATTACAAAATGAAACAGGAATTTTCTCAAACATTTTGTTATCATAAAAAGTGTGCTAGCTACCCATTAACAAAATATATGAAATCTGTAAATCAACACAGTTATTAATTCTGTTATTAATTATAATTGTGTTGATTAATTATAAATTGCTTTTAGGCAGTTACAACCATCAGTTGCACAGGAGAACAAAGTGGAGGTGGAAACCCTAAAATATTTTTACTTTGGTCATAAGAGTTTCTAGCAATGTTCCTACTAGGCCCATCAAAACTGAAGTTTGGAGACAAAATTACTCACTACCTCATTGTAATTGGAAATAGTACTAAAAATATCATGGGTTTATAGTAAATGTTACCAGGCATCAGTGTAACATCCCCCCCCCAGTAAAACGGATTTTTTTTTTTTATTCCTTTTCAAGAGATTACAATTGTCAGAGCAATGGATCTTGGAGTGACAGTAGTTAACATGTCCCATGACTTTATTTCATTCTTCATTAATACCAGGGTAGACCGGGAGAGTGGCACACAGATGAAAAGCCAAATCCAAAGCAATTGGGGGAACACAAAGTGAGCGCTGGGTAGCTTCATACTCTAAAAGAAAAAAGAGTTAAAGACATATCGTGGTAGAGCTCCACAAAAAAAGCATGTATGGAATTCTCATCAGAATATAACAACCCAAACTTTTAAAATAATTCACGAGTTGGATATATTCACACAAGTCTGGAAGTATTTGAAAGGTAGTCTTATCTACACCCTTTATAACAAATGGAACCATAGAATCATGGAACAGTTTGGGTTGGAAGGGGCCTTTAAAGGTCATTTAGTCCAACCCCTCTGCAGTGAGCAGGGACTTTTTCAATCAGATCAGGTTGCTCAGACCACGTCCAACTTGACCTGGAATGTTTCCAGGGATGAGGCATCTACCACCTATCTGGGCAACCTGTGCCAGTGTTTCACCACACGCATTGTCAAAAATTTCTTCCTAAATCTGCCCTCTTTTAAGTAAGACCATAATGGTGCCTTGTCCTATGGCAACAAGCCCTGCTAAAAGGTCTGTCCCCATCTTTCTTCTAAGTCCCCGTGAAGTACTGGAAGACTGCAAAAAGGTCTCCCCGGAGCCTTCTCTTCTCCTGAACAACCCCAACTCTCTCAGCCTGTCCTCACAGCAGAGCTGTTCCACCCCTCTGATCATTGTTGTGGCCTCCTCTGGACCTGCTCCAACAGGTCCATGTCCTTCCTGTGCTGAGGTCTCCAGAGCTGGACGCAGGACTCCAGGTGGGTCTCACCAGAGCAGAGTAGTAAGGGGCAGAATCCCCTCCCTCGACCTGCTGGCCATGCTGCTTTGGATGCAGCCCAGGATGTGGTTGGCCTTCTGGGCTGCAAGCGCACATTGCTGGCTCATGTCCAGCTTTTCATCCACCAGTACCAAGTCCTTCTCAGCAGGGCTGCTCTCAATCCCTTCATCCCCCAGCCTGTACTGATACTGGGGGTTGCCCCAACCCAGGTGCAGGACCCTGCACTTGGCCTTGTTGAACCTCACGAGGTTTACATGGGCCCACTTCTTGAGCTTGCAAATGGGCCTGAAAACAGGCCAGTTCGCTCAGAAGCTGCAGTCATTCTGGGATTGATTCCTATACAGCATTTTCTTCTTGGAGCAGGGTCTTTTTGAGGTTGCCAAACCGGAGGAGAAGGGTTATAGGGGGATCTCGCAGTGAGTCAATACAGCCACCTCTGCCTCTGCTGTTGGGGCTTTCCAAGAGCAACAAGGCACCCTCGTGCCCTGTGGGCCAGGCTGCACTGCACTGCTCTCATCTCATCTCGATTTCTGTTGCCTAGAGGAAAGGTCCATTGACACCTCTCTCTACCTCCACAGCACTGGCAAAGTTAAAGATTTAAGCTTGCACAGGCCCAGTGTGCCTCCTGCAAGGCTGTCCTCACCCAGTACCTAGTTTTGTGTTTGGGAGGGTCACCTCTGCTGTACAGGGCCTGTCCAGCATCTGCTTTCTCTGGAAATAGTTTCTACAAAAGGATGTTCTAATTTGGGCAAATGCAAACTACGCTTATTTTCTTTGCATCAAATTCTCCATAAGAAATTTAACAGCATCAAAAGATTTTAAAAAGTATACACAAAAAATTCTGCAGTAGCAAATACGTGTGTTTGTGCAGAAGACTGAAGGAGATTAAGGAAATAAACCTTGTTCAGATCATAGGAATGAATCACGACGGTCGGCAAGGAGCAGTACAGAGTTCTGTACCTGGGGCAGGATAACCATATACATTAGTACAGGCCAGGAATATTGTCCCTGACGAAAATGACCTGGGGGTCACGGCAAGTGGCACGTGGAATATAGCCAACTTCCCACTCCCATCATAAGGCAAACTGCTTATTTGTCTGCAGCTGGAGGAGTATGGATAGCCAGTCAAGGAAAGTTAGTATTCCCCTCTGCCTGGCAGTGCTGAGGCTGCACCCAGAATGCTGTGTTGGGTTTTGGGGCACCTGGTTCAAGAAGGTTGTTCAGAAAGGACGTGAACAAATGACAGCTGGACGTATTGGTCCAGCTGACAGCTACCAGTATCATTGAGGGCCTGTGAGCAAAACTTGAAGAAGTTTTCTGGCAAAAGTGGAAGTCAAAAAGCAATCTAATCCAAACCTACAATCTAGTGCTGCAAAGGTGATGGAGACAAACTTTTCTTGGTGGTAGTAGCAGATGGTAAAACAAGGCACAAGAGCTACATGCTGCAGTTTGGGAGGGTCAGGCTGTGCATTAGGAAAAACTTCACTTGGAGAGTATGGCAGCAAGGGAACAGGTTACCCAAGAAGTAGTTTCTCTGTCTTTAGAGGTTTCCAAGACTCAGCTGGACAAATCCAGGGCTAACCTGACACAGTGTGGTGACTAATTCTGCTGAGAAGCAGGGAGGTTGGAGCAGACTCCCAGCTGCCAGTCCTAACCAACTTGTGTGCAATTCTGTGAATTGCATGCAGGGTCAGATCTGCAATCCTTAATGCCATCTCCTCGGCCAGTATCCCGCAATGGATGCTTTGGAGGACAACATAGAAAACGCTGATATAGGTAATCATGGAACAATTTGCTTCAAGCTAAAATTTTATTGTAAGCATAACGAATTTCTAGGACTTAACTGTAAATGTAGTTCACAACAGTAATGTTAAGAGGCTGAAAACGCTTTTAGCAGCCCCCTTTCATTTTAAACACATGAGCATTCCAGACCAAGGGTTTCCAGGAAAAAAGTCTTTAAACCTGAAATCTTGGTCTTAAACTCCCCACCAGGAATAAAAGTTCTGATTCAGCTGATTCACATTAAAGAAAAAACAAAGGCTTCCATTACAATCCGGCCCTTAAGGAGCAGTTAGTAGCAATTAGAAAACTATTGCCACATCACAATCCTAGGAGTAAGCCCTGAGGGAAAAGCGTTTGACAGAAGACCACCATTCCTCTGATCTTGCTGCCAAAAGGGGTAAGCACTACTGTCTTATTCACAGGGGAGAAAACTGTTCCAGCCCATGAATAGTAAGCTTTTGTACTTAAAGTCTAAAATCTGCTTACCTGTCTAGCCAGATATTTAAAACGGTGCTCATATAACACCACTCTGGAAGACAATAGCTTCAGGAAAGGTATTGTAACTAATAAAACTTTCCTCCGTTTTTATTTCTCGTTGCTCGTGGAGATTTAGGAAACAGTTTAGTAAATATCACAGCCAAGTTCTATCACTGGTTCCAGGTATATACTGGAAAAAAAAAGTAGTTCTAAAAACTGCAGATGAAAGTAGACTTAGCCACTGTCAGCCACTGAGAGGGGCAACATAGTCACGTGTTTCTAATAGTAGCAGGGACAAACTCGGAGAGAAAACCGATTATTCATGCTTTAATATCCCAGAGTCACAAGTCTCTCAGTTTGGTTCATGATCATCTGATTTTTCTCATTTTAAAATCCTGTTGGAAGATGAATACTGTTTTTTAAAAAAAGATTTGTGATCATTTAGTTGCAACTACAAGTGTATTAAATATCCAGACGTTTTAATAGACTGGAGACCACAATTAATAAATTCACAGTAACCCTTTGAAAATATTATCTTCTTTTGGTATTATCTTTTTTTTTTTTTTTTTTTTTGGATGAGGAAACAAAACTTATGTGACCTCCCAAAGTCAAACAGGAAATGAGTAACCACTTCTGGAACAGAGTACAAACAGGTCTCTTTATACAAAGTCTGAGGTTCCTCCATCCCCCTTACTTGTATATCTGGAAGGATATCTGCATTTAAAATACTGCTTAAAAAGTAGATATGATTGCACTGTTATCTTTTTGTTCTACATTTCATTTTATCCTATTCACAAGTCACTCAAGGTCTCGCAGCTCAGATTTATAGGGGGACTTCTGACAAGAACATTGACACTAATGTTACAAAGAATAAAGCTGAATGTCAAGAGTTTCTTTCTGAAATAGCACCTTGACATATTTTCAGCTGAAAGAAACAGCCATGTTTCTCTTGAGCTGAACAGTCATTTAGGAGAAACTGTATGACCACTTCTGTCAGTATATTAGTGCAATTAATGTACATATGCTCACACCAGGTAACTTCTGCTTTATGAGCTCATTTTACAAAAAAGTTGCCAAATAAATCAACATTGTTGAAGTGGAATGATATCTTTGGCCAAAGCCAAGTATTATTCTACAGAATATTCCCAGTAAAACATTAAGTAAGTGCATCACAGTCAGTTGCTTAACAGGACAGCAGATATTGTGGAAGCAAATTTCAACCTTTAGTGCAAGATTTGGCTGCTTTCAGCAACTGTTATTGCATTCTGAATGGAGGAAGCAGGGCAGAGCAACTGAGAAATGAAAAATGTATTTTACAGTGAAGTAGAGAAAACTTCAAGGAAGCCTTTCTGTATTTCAACTCATAAATACATTTTAAAGTTTCAGTTACACAGTTGTGTTGGTAGAAGGAAGCTGGCACACATGACAAGCAAAACTGGTATTTTGCGTTCTGGTTATTTACAGGGTCAGTAGGATGTACTGTCACACACTTCTATCTAGTGTCCATTCAAAGGAGAAAAACAAATGCTGCAAATGGAAGTGGAGTCCTATTTCTACAGGTTTTTGCCTCTGTAATCCCAAGGACAAACATTCCTTAAGGTATTCTTCTCTCTTTTTGTTCTCATTACAAAACCACTAACAATTTAGCACTGGTGACTGTTTCCAGAGCTAGAATGGCTCAAGATTGGAGTAGAAGGGGTGGAAGATATCATTATTAAATACTAGCAGACCTGCATGGTTGGGGCAGCATTTGTCTGTGTTATGTCTGGCACTAATACATGCTATTAATCATTCACCTTCATAATCACCAAATTCACACCCTTCATTTCCTCTCTGCACTTCTAATGGTCTCTTTTTCAATTACAGATCTTCTGTTTATCCACAGAACCCTGCAGCAGCCGTGACTATGACCAAACAGGTTTTGCATTTAAATGCACGAACTTCTTAAGGGAAATTGACTTTAATTCGGATATATACATTTATATCAGGAAACAGACTTGACTACAATTGGGATTAGGCTAGTCCAGGCAGCTGGTTTTATGCATAACAGTGTGAGAACAGCAAAATCGGCTCCAGACTCAGTGGGATCTTAAACCTTTCTGTATCTTTACTTGTGCACCAAACCCCAGGAGCACTGCTGTATGTAAGAGCCTGCTTTAGGCAGTTGTGAGCAGTCTGTACTGTTGAGATTGCTATAGATTTATGCAGAACAGTTTCTTCCTTTTCACTTATTTCTCACCTCTTACCTTCTGCTCTCTCTTCATCCCAGCCTGGGCATCTGGTCCACAACCCAGTGCTGTGCTGCTCTGTAGCTACTTTTTGTAGCCGGTGGCATTTATAGAGTCTTGTGCACGTTTGGGGGTATATTAATATATTTTGCATATTTGCGTCTTTCTGTGCTCTGTCATCTATGTGCTTTTGTATGGGTAAATGGGAGGTCCAAGCCTTGCATTTGAAAATCAGAAGTTCATTCTGCCACTCCAGTAACAGTAATGTAGCCATCTTCTCCATGGTCACACTCTGATACTGGATCCAAATATCTGCCCTGACTCATCTGTACCTGCCACCATGGAAATGTATTATTCAGTCAGGTCTCAGCACCCAGAGTCAGTCTTGGGGAAAGAGTGGAAAAAATAGTATTGAAGGAACAGACATCCCCTTCCAGGAGTCACTTTTTGCATATAGCATCTACAGAGCTGTTCAGCCAGTGCCGTCGGGGGGATAGTGCTGACTTGGGATGGATCCTCGTGGCAGAAGAATTCAGTTTTGCCAAAGCTTCTGAAAAGTGTGACTCTGCTTTGAGGCACCACAACCATTATCCATCACAGTCTAGATGTGGACACTAGTGTCTGCATTCAGATCATGAAGCCACTTTTGTTTTGCAATTAAGCAGTGTTTTAGGGGTAAAAAAAAAAAAAAAAAAAAGAGAGAGAAATCTTTAAACACAGCCTGGCAATGAACCCATGACCTCCAAGAATCTGTAGTCCATTAGCAATCACTGACCCATCAAGTTCTCTGCTTTACAGTGCTCATTATCTCACAGTTGATTGAACTCATGCAACACGACATTTATTTATTAATTTACTTGGGGAAAAAAGGACATTAGGGCTATTTGAAAATGGAACTGACTCGTTTATTCTAAGAACCTCATTTTTCAAAGTCTGTCATTTAAAAGTGAATAATATAATCATTTGTAATTTTCCTCGTAATTCTACGTTCTCTAATGGAAATCTCATTAATTGCCTTATACATGACTTATAAGAAGTTTTTCACCTGCTCTGACATTTGAAGCCTTGCTCTGGACACAGCATCTACCCATGAAGATTCATTTAAAAGAAAAATCTTTTAAGATATAAAGGAAAAGAAAGATTCACTTAAAAGAAAAAATCAGAAAAGGGATCTGTTCCATGCCCCTGTGTTCTCCAGCTCAAACTTCTTCCTGAATGTAAAGATTAACCTTAAAGCAACAGCGTAGCTCTTTGCCCTCTCCCCTCCCTGAAAAGGAAACTGTCACTTCCAACTATTTCAGAATGTTAATTCTGTAAAACAGCCATGCTACAACCCTGCAACAATGCACAGTTTATTCTGGGTGGCTTTGGAATTGCCTCTGACTCCTGCTCATTTCCCAATAATTACTGATAATTACACCACTCAAAACAAAATGAAACACAACAGACTCTTTCAAAGCTGTAGAAACAAAGTTTGCCCAGAAACTGACCTTCCCGTTCGGAGGTGAGAGGAAGTGTGCATGGAATTATATAGGCACGATGAGTTGCTTTCTAACTCATTTTGATAGAAATCAAGAAGCATAGGCAGGAGGAAAACCAAGGCAGTAGCTTTAAGGAGCCCCAGGCAGCAAGCTATGTGCAGGCTTAGGTTTATTCAGTGGCTTTAGGAGCTGTCAATGTTCTGTCTCGCCTGTTATCTTAATATACTGCAACAATGGCAATGATAAACAACATACATTTAATATAAACCCTCCGTTGCTTGTTTACAGGAAGAGTTTCTTTGGTCAGCATATAAATGTCTTTGAGGACTTTTAAAGGCTCGTTGCCAGAGGAAAAAAGGGGGAAAAAAAGCTGCTGGCGGAGCTGAAGAAGACCTGCCAAGTCTCACGCAGCAAAACAGTTTTTATGGCATTTCTCTCTCTGCAGACTGGTTTTACAGCGTGTTTCGGCAAGACACTCGAAATGGCACCCCTCCTGCGTTTCAAACGTCCACCGTTGGGTTGCCCTGGCAGAAGCAAGGGCCTTGTAACCGCTTTTGAACTGCAGCGTCAGAGTTTTGGCAGAAAGAGGCCTCGGGCCCGCTGCATTCACACCCACACGAGAGCCGAGGCTCCGAAGAGCCTTGGGGCGAGGGCTGGCACCCACGGCGGGGTATGCTGCAGGCCTGGCGGGCCTGGGGGCGGTGACGCTTGGGCGGGGGCTCTGGCGCTGGGCTTCCTTCAGCACACGCAGAGACGGACGCAGGGGCCTTGCATTTCAGGCAGTAGGTGTGGAGCAGTGTTTGCGGGCACTGTTCACATGCACGAGTGTCCTGTGAGCCACCCGGGTCCCGCAGTCCCCTCAAACATTTAAAAAGCGAATCAAAATCCCTTTTTGTACGAAGGCCGCATGGATAACTTTGCGATGTCACTATACCACCTTTAAAGGCAATAGAAAGCACCAAGCTGGATTCCTCAGCTTTTCAAAAATAGCTCCACAGCTGGTTAGATTCATTTGTTTTCCTTTTGGCATTCCTTCCCTGGATTCAGTAAGCATGATCAGCTGCTATCCGCTGGAAGCACCATAGAACCAGATCTATTATTATTATTATTATTATTATTATTATTATTATTATTATTATTATTAATTCGTAAATACCAACAATGTGCTGTGCCGCAGTTTGTCATACAGAGAGCAGATGGTTTATTCTGAGGCTGATGCTCTGGAGCTCCGGAGACACTGCATCTGATTTGCCAACCCCACCGCTCCCACAAATGCAATGGAATAATTGATGAATACTGGATTCAGCATTGTCAAGGCTTACAATTTTATTGTGTCCCACAACGGCTGAGCAATATTTTAATACTTCTGTGAAATCTATGCTGCTCCTCAAACAGAAGACATAGGCTTGATGCAGCAATGACTGAATGGAGTCTTATGCGGAAGCTCAGAGAAGATGACTGTGAGTCTTTGGTTCTAAACGCATGACCGTGACTTTGGTGTTTTTCTGATTCTAAGAATCCTAAAAAACAAAGAATGTAGAATTTTTGATACAGATATGTCTAGCTCTTCCAGTTGTAGGTCAAATGTGGAAATAAGAATCTCAGAGCTGCCAAACGACCCTCACAGACCTGTGAAATCCTCCCCCACCCCCCCAACACACACACACACAAAGTTACTTTTAATGTAATTATCGTAAAACTGAAAATCAGGGAGGGAGGGCTCTCATTCATAGTTCTGCCTGACCACATAACTGTGTAGCAGGTATTAATTCTATTTAAGCCAAAATAATTCAGTGTGTGTGAAACAAGGATAATATCAGCTCAATTTTACTTAAGAGAATCAAATGTAATAATGAAAAAAATTCTTCCATCAATTAGCAGAGCAGTAATTTTAGGCAGGATCCAGTCGGTGTGCCAGCCTAGTAGATTTCAGCTCAAACTTCACATTTAATCAGTAGTGGAAGATTAAAGGAGCCTGTAATTGGTGCTGACACATGGTGCTTAGTCATCCACTAGAGAAAGGAGAGAATAACCAACAGGAATCACATTTGATCTGTCAGTACTGCCCACCAGAAAGAACAATGAAACCATTAGAAATAAATGATAGTGAAAAGAAGCAAAGAAGAGATGTCTTCTCCACAAGGCTCCAAAGTATATTTACTGAGTATAAGATGCATGGCATGGGTTCCCAAAATATCACTTGCCATCCAGGACCTGGACTTCTCCTACCTAACGAGTAGGTTTACACTCCTTTCTTAGTCATAGCAAGAAAACAACGTTTCAATCCATCAGGCATTTGGTCTGAATGTGGCATATTTTTCCCTGTTAGACTGTAGCCAGACCATAACTAGACTGTATGAATCCACCTGTAAGTCAATACAGTTCAAAATCTGAAATTAGCTGACAAATCCTCTGATACTGCTAGCCCCCATTTTAGGTGACACCTAACACGTTCAGAGAAGAACTGGAAGGTAACGACAGTGGCAAAAACGAGTTCGTGCATTGCAGGAACATTGGAGAAGGAGTGCAGGGCTGGCCATCTGAAGCCAGCCATGTTCTCTGTGAAAAGTTCATGGAAACTTGAGCTGCTGGAGGTAGTTGTGACCAGTATTTGGGGACCAGAGTAAGAAGAAGTGATGCAGGGTTGGACTGCAGGCTGCTTAAGAGGTGTCTATTACTTTGCTGTTGTACTAGCTTCTTGTTTCTCATTTTTTCTATCAGGCTTTTGGCATTAAGAAACTTACCTGGGAGAGGGATGATTTGGGTAGCTGCATTGAAGGCATTCTGAAAACAAGGGGAAACAGATGAACAGTGTGTAAATAAATGACTGTGCTTAAAAAATGAAAACAATGAAAAACACAGTTATGCATAGAATACTGGAGGTAATTAACTTTAATGTAAAAGTAATAATTTTGACATTCATGTGAAAAAACCTGCCATGCTGTGTTTTTATGCTGTAATTTTAAAGAATCTCAAAAAAACTTGGTTGTTTTACCTAGAAAAATAGATTGTCAGTCTTTAGTAATTTCCATTTTCCTTAAGACCTGTGTTGTTACTCACAATGAAGACTTGATGGAAATATTTTTAAAATATACAATTTACTATCTTATCTAGGATTGTCTTTCACTTCAGAGTGCCAAAAGAAGAGAAAAAGACCTCTCATTTTCAGGACCATCAGAAAAGAAGGCCTAATCCACAAGAAAGTAGTTAATCTGTTCAGGCAGACATCAATGAGCTGGAGGAATAATGGTTTCCTGGGTTTGGTAGTATCACAACAACCTGCGCAATATATTTTTGAATAAACTGGAGAATATGTTTTTTTGGGAAGAAGTAATTAGATGGTTTTGCCTGTGGCAACAATGAAGAAACAATCACAGAAAAATATTATCTTGCATGGATCAGTGATATGGCTATGAATGAGTTTTTAATAACGCTGTGCCTCTCCATCACGAAATGACTCCTGGTTTTCATTGCTTGCAACAGCTACACAGGAGTGGGACACTTTAAGCTGGACTAAGAGCTTTACAAATATTGTATATCATAATGTAAACTGAGGCAAGTAGCACCGTGCATTTAATTTCTTAGAGAGAAAGAAGTAAGCCATGTTTCCCAGGAGGAGTTTGGCGGCGAGGAGGTACAACTCTACAAAAGAGAAACTGAAGTCACCCTGAGGAAACGGGCACAGCAGCTACACTGAAACCTCCTGCACAGCTGTAGAAGGAAAATGCCCAAAGTTAATGTTGAGGTGTCAATGATGAGGCAGGCAGGACGTTTCTAGAGGAGGGGGGTGGTCTCAGCACTGGGAACCATGTAACAGGGAAATGTGTACCTGCAAAAGAGGAGCAGGAAATAGGATGTTTTGAGGGAAACAGAGGAAGGAAACTGAGAGGCAGAGAAACAAGAGAAGGGGTAGAAAGGAAGAAAGCAGATGAGGGAAGAGAAGAAATTAGGAAACAGCATTATTAACTATTATGAGATCTCGGGGTTTGGCAGCTAAAAAAAAAGTGTGGGTTTTTTCATGTTCTGACAGTTCCATTTACGTCACTGCTAAAGTTACCTCAGGAATGTAAAAATGGGAGTTTCCCAACACAGTCTCTGTGTAAATTAATAACTGAATTTGGGAAACCATTGTGAAACTCTTGTATTCAATATTCTGAGGGTTTATGAAGTCATTTTAGATAAGTAAGGTAGGTTTATACTTGTGTTTCATACCAATGCATTATTTTCTTGCAATTACTGTTATTCTACACATAGAGACCCATAGCTTTATGATAATGTCAGATATTCCAGATGAATAAATAGGATGCAAATTTTGGTAGTGTTTTTTTTTTTTTTAAAGAATTTATCACCAAAGAATTCTTTACAAAATTAGACCATGACCAAAATAATTCACTGTGTTTAACTGGCAGCAGTTTAAAATGTCAAAAAAACCCTAATCAATATCTTTTTTAAAGGGATCTAAGGCAAGATGTTATGTCTGTGCCATACACACACAGAACAGTGAAGTTACCCCATTCCTTTCTTTAAAAATGGAAAGAGTAAGAGTTTTGACATCACCCACCTATCCTGGGCATGATATCCAGCCCATCAGTGCTGTGCAGGGTGACTCACAGAGCATGTGGTCCTCCGACTGAAATGCAATGGCTCAGATGTTGTATCTACTTCACAGTTCCTTTGCCTCCTCCAGGGTCTGTGTATGCGGATACGAAAAACACACCAGGACAAAATATCATACGATCATATTGAATCACTCCTGCTCTTTTCTCACACAGTTGAACATCCTGACACATTGTAAACTCAGCTGAAGGTGCGCCAGGCCACAGCAGTCTGCTTCTCCCGCAGCACTGACATTTCTCGATGAACTCCCTCACCGTCGCAGCAGAGACTGGAAAAGGGTTACCAGGCTGTTTCCTGACTTCTTTTCCGATAACTTAGGGTAACTTGGTGTTCTTATAAACTATGAATTGAGAAAATCCAGTCATACTGACTTCATATGTACTTCAGGCTTAAAAGCTTTAGTCTTTAGTCTTATGAGTTAGGAGATTACTACACATATTTACCCATTAAAAAAATTAAGAATAAATGTGATGATGAAACACAAGATAGGACAAATTTTCTCTCAGTGGTCCTAATATCTCCCTATTGTTTCTAAGACATGGCCAAGGGCAAAATTTTTCCCCAAAGTGTAAAGTGATTTTGATAGCCTCAGAACACTTGCAGAGGATGAGAAAAGACTTTATGCACCGTAAATACCCTTCTCCTGTTTTGTGGTAATAAGGCATCATAAAAATAGTTATGACTTAGCCATCTGAGCTTCGCTCCAGTTTTTTGAGCTTTCTTTCAGCTGTATTAAATGTTAATACAGCTTCAAAGGTGGAACTTAGAGCAACTGAACTCCGTTTCATGCATACAGCTCTATATTTCAATTAGTGACAGGCTGCCTCAAAAGGTTCAGGTTTCTGTTTAGGACACAGGACTACAAAAAACCTTGTGATGAATCTCCTCATCACAGGCAAAGATGTTGCTCTACAGATTATTCATAAATACTTTAGTCTTAATTTTGAACCAACTTTAGAAATCGCCTTCCACTATTCCACTCTGAAAGGCGCCCTATTGCTCTGCTCACTCTTCAGTTTTCTCCTGTTATCCTGCCTAAACACAATTTCTGACCAGTCCTGCTCACTTCTTGTAGAATCAGCTAACCCTTGGCTTTGTACCTCCTCTTTCTTCACACTGTTTGACCTACCAAAGTATAAAACCATGGAAATATTCACACTGGTCCAAAGAAAAATGTTTAGAAAATGCCTTATTTTTGACAAGATGAACAAAAGATGCAGAGAGAGGGGGTGTGTAGAGAGAGAATATAATGGGCAAGTATAGACCGATCCTGCTTCTCAAATATTTCTCAGTCGCTGGCAAAGAGCATTTTAAGTTTGAGTTGGAAGCAGTATACAGACCACTGTGATTAATAGCCCCTCTGCTATGAATCTGTTGAGTCCTTTGTGAATCCAGTGATAATTTTAGCTTCCACAACATCCTGTGGCAATGAATTCCACAAAGTAATTATGTACTGTAAGGAAAAGTACTTTTTATTTATTTGCTTACTTTTTATTTACTATTTATTTACTTTTATTTGAAAGTTTAGCTTTGAGTACCCTAAATAATTTTTTCATAAGAAAACTTTATTACTTGATTATTCAACATCATTTTCAGATAATTTATGAATATGTTGAACAGTACATAACCTAGCAGAGATCCTGGGAGACTCACTTGATAATCTCCCTCCATTTATTTCCAACTTTTGTTTCCTAATTATTAACCAGCTAGTAATTCTGCAAGAAGACCTTTCCTCTGATCCCATGACAGCTTAAATTTCTTTGAGAGTCTTCAGTGATGGTCTATGTCAAAATCTTTTAGGAATTTCAAGCATACTGCATCAGCTTCTGCATATGTTCACTGACTTCCCTCTACAAAAATCTTTCTTAAGATTTCCAACTACACAGGAGTGAGATTCAGACTACTTAAATCCTATGTTAAAAACGTAAGTCCCAAACGTCAGTTCAGTTTTTAACTTTCCACTTAATGCTAAAGAATTATTCTGATTTACCAGGAAAGTTCCTTGGACGCTTAACTGTAGTCACATTTGCATGGTCAGTAGGCCATGTCCCAGTTGGGTATATGAATGCCACACCTACAGACCTGTCACAATCTAGTTTGATGGTACCTTTCACATAGACCAGTTGACAAATTACTCACCCAGGGTGCAGACAAACTGAGTATGGGGCATCCTGCAGTCTTGAGACGGACAGAGCCCATGCTCCGGGTCTGTGCATCAACCACTAGATGATGTCATACCCTGGGCACAAACATACATCAGCCCTTTCTTATCTTTCTCCTTAAACTCCTATTCTGTAGACTTGTATGCAAGAATCTTGGGCTGAAGAGAGCAAGAAAGAAGGAAAATAGCTAGTGCTAAGTAAAGATAGGAGAAGACTTGGGATTCCCAGTGTCCCTTTGACACTCTCAGTCTTCCCTTATTTTCAAAAATGAATTCAAGGTCTTAGTGGTCAAACATTGGAACAGGCTGCCCAGGAAGGTGGTGGAGTCACCATCACTGGAAGTGTTCAAAAAACACGTGGACGTGGCACTTCGGGACATGGTTTAGCAGGCATGGTGGTGTTGGGTTGATGGTTGGACTTGATGATCTTAAAGGTCTTTCCCAACCTTAATGATTCGGTGATTCTTTGATTCTGTGATTCTGTCTTTATTGTCTTCTTTAAAACAGGTTTTCTGTCTCCCCAGTCATCATCTGCTGCTCATGCTCCCTATCAAACATGTTTTCTGGATGAAATCATACCAGTGCCTTATGCAAGGGTATTATAACTTCCTTATCTGTACTGGGAGTACCCACCCTGCTACAGGCAAGACAATCCATGTAGTCTGATCATCTGCATTTCCATACCTTTATATCAATCAATCATCTTGGGCTAAAAACTGAGAAAAATAGTATCTATATTTTCTTTTGAACCTTGCTTCTTTCCCCGCTTCAAAGAAAGTTTAGTTCTTTTTTCTAGTCACATGGCTGAGAAGCTTTGTATTATTTGTTCTAACTTCCTTTGAAATGACAAGATGAATTAGACTTCTGGCAAGAGTTTTGGACTTTATTCTTAAATTTCCTGTCCTCCAAGATGTAGCTTTCATGGTTTTTCCACTCCTTATAGAGTCTTATTATTCTGAAATACTTCTTATGTGATTACTCATTCAATTATAAACAAAACATTCCTTATTTGTTTTTAATCTTATTTAAAATTCCTCCTATCCTTGAAATTTCCTGATATTTTAGACAAATCTGATTGAGAGAAATTTCATTCAGATTCTCATTTAAGTTCCTAATTTCTGCACATCTGTTGATTCCACTACTTAAGTCTCTTAATTTCTCTATTTGTCTTCTCAGATGGGAACCTTGATCTATTTTCTATTTATTCCTTGATGTAATTTAACTGGAATAATCTTGATGTCACTTAATTCAAGTTATTTTCTATGGCTGTCTTCTATAACATCCTTGGTTTACCAAAGCAGCTTCAAAAATAGATTTATTCACTATACAGTCATGAAGCCAGTAAGACGTAAAATTATCTACTAAAACATCCAGGAATAATCGAGTTCTACCAAGATTTGTTTCTCTAGTTTTTTGAGTTTGTTGAATTGTTGAGAAATTACTCATTTGTTATTAATTTTATAAGTAGGAAGTTTTCTGACACTGATACAATTCCCAGTAGTATTAATCATTGTAATAATTTCAAGGCATTTATATATTATATATCCATATCCAATTCTGATCCTAGAATCTATAGCAGGTTTTTAATATTGCCTCTAGAGAACATATTTTAGAGAAACTTTAAAGTAATTTTGATCCAAACTGAATGTCCGAGTCCATTTTATATATAGTGCTACATTGACATAGATGCTAGTCCACTGCCTTTGAATTTGTCTCCTGCATGAAGAAATTACACTTTTCAGTGCCCTTGGGTATATTTAATTAATGATGATATTTCACAATGTTTTTGAAATCCTTGTAATAATTATTTTACAATACAGACATCATCATCTTATTGCCCAGACTCCTTGCTTTAATAGGGAAATATTTCCATTTCTTTTAGGTTTCACTCTCCTTACTAAGTCTTTAAACAAACTGTTAACTATCAGACTGTGTCCTAGAAGTATCAACACTTTCTTCCATTCAATATTCTGATGATCTAGCATGCTTTTGCTCATCATGAAAATTTTTTGTCATTTTGTCATGATTGTCCAAACACAGCGTACAGACAGGCAAAGAGAAAGTAATTTATCTTTGGAAATTCAAAGCAGCTTGGACTGGTGAGCAGAGAATCAGGTTAGCTGCAAGAGAGAGGACATGAAAGGCATTTGGAGGAGAAGAAAAACACTGGACAGCCTCGGTGGTGTGGAAATGGAGTGGGATAGGCAAAATGGACCATGAATCTGAAGGTGAGTGAGGAGTGTGGCACTAAAAGATAAAGAGACTAATCAGAGGGGAAAAAACAGGAATCAAAAGAAGTGTTAGGGAGGATGTGGCCTCATGGCCTTTTATGATGCAGTGACCACATCAGCGGACAAGGGAAGAGCTACTGCTGTCTATCTGCACTTCTGTAAGGCCTTTGACACAGTCCCCCACAACATCCTTCACTCTCAGTTGGAGACAGAGGGATCTGATGGGTGGACTGTTGGATGGATGAGGAACTGGTTGGATGGTCACCTCCAGAGGCTGGTGGTCAATGACTCAATGTACAGATGGAGACTGGTGACACATGGTGTCCTTCAGGGCTCTGTATTGGGACCAGTACTCTTTAATACCTTCATCAGTGACATAGACAGTGGGATCGAGTGCACCCTCAGCAAGTTTGCAGATGGCACCAAGCTGCGTGGTGTGGTTGACACCCTTGAGGGACGAGATGCAATGCAGATGGACCTGGACAAGGTCAAGGCATGGACCCGTGTGAACCTCATGAGGTTCAACAAGGCCAACTGCAGGGCCCTGCACCTGGGTTGGGGCAACCCCAGTATCCATACAGGCTGGGGGATGAAGAGATTGTCAGCAGCCCTGCTGAGAAGGAATTGTGGGTACTGGTGGATGAAAAGCTGAACATGAGCCGGCAATGTGCACTCACAGCCCAGAAGGCCAATCACATCCTGGGCTGCATCCAAAGCAGCATGGCCAGCAGGTCGAGGGAGGGGATTCTGACCCTCTACTCCGTTCTGGTGAGACCCATCTGGAGTCCTGCCTCCAACTCTGGAGAGGAGAAGGCTCCAGGGAGACCTTACTGCAGCCTTCCAGTACTTAAAGGGGGTTTAAGAGAAAGATGGGGACAGACGTTTTAGCAGGGCCTATTGCCATAGGACAAGGCGTAATGGTCTTACATTAAAAGAGGGCAGATTTTTTACTAGATCTAAGGAAGAAATTTTTCACAATGCAGTGGTGAAACACTGTCCCAGGTTGTCCAGAGAGGTGGTAGATGCCCCATCCCTGGAAACATTCCAGGACGGGTTCAATGAGGCTCTGAGCAACCTGGTCTGATTGAAAATGTACCTGCTCACTGCAGGGGTGTTGGGGTAGATGACCTTTAAAGGTCCCTTCCAACCCAAAGATTCTATGATTCTGTGGTTCTATGTGACTGGAATTCTGAGAAGACCAGAAGACAAGTATATTTGGACTAGTGTAAAGATAGTTTGAGGGAAATGAAGAGTCACTGGAACAATGGACTTAGAAGAAACCTTGGATTCCTGTGCTTCTGCATTCCTCTGCTGTGAGCAGATGTCTTTCCAACTGACTGAAATGGAGTGCTCTCCAGTGGCTGGCCCACATGCAGAATGACAACCTGCCAGCTGATGAGCCCTGTGACATGCCGTTTAAATCTCTTGATAGAATATTTATTTTTATAATTACTATCACTTAAGGAAGTGAAGAATTTGGAAAGTTTTACACTGAAACTCGTGACATTAAAAAAGCATTAGGAGAAACATTTATCAGGTAAGGATCTGCCATCCACATATGCAACCTCTGCATGCTGCTAAAGCTTTAAATCATATATTTGTATACCATGTTTCAACAACTGGAAGATTGCCACTATTCTATGCAGATTCTGTGCAGTCCTGAGGTCAGAGCTTTTTCTCTCTTTTTCAGATTCTCTCTCTTAAACATATATGCAGATAAAGGTGCATATATGTATTCATTTC
Source organism: Phaethon aethereus (assembly GCF_964289735.1). Taxonomy (NCBI): domain Eukaryota; kingdom Metazoa; phylum Chordata; class Aves; order Phaethontiformes; family Phaethontidae; genus Phaethon; species Phaethon aethereus. The sequence goes on from NC_138576.1 coordinate 14,091,128, forward strand.
CTTGTGCTGGGTACAATGCCAGCTTATTTCTCTGATAAATAAAACAAAATTTTTTACTTGAGAAGGAAAAAAGATCCCTCGCTTTACAGTAATCATTATAATGTTATGAATATTTAATCCATCTTTTTAATGCAGCATACATTTCCACCAGAGTTCAGCAGAATTGTTATAGATTTAAGTCACCATGTCTTTTGCTTTGCATGTCTTTTACTTTCAAAATTACTAGTTTTAACTGAACAATGGCAATTCCTATGACTAGTTATGGCAAATGTATTCACAAGGATAAATAAAGGGCTCTCATGTCCTCTACAGGTTGCCTAATTTTGCTATTTGAGAAAAAAATCTGTCATATTAAAAACACTGACATCATCAGGTTCCCTGGGTGAAACAACCAGGAATGAACAAACTCTACACAGAGGTGATTGAATGTCATTTTTTTCAGAATCATTCCCTTTCTGTATCACAGACTTGAGATAAGATTATGTGTAAAGTTAAAATGCCAAATTTTTTCTTTAAGACTTTCCCTTACGTTTTAAATTTAATTTTCAGAAAGAGCAAATGAATTAATTAATCTAAATGTTAAAATTAATTCTTAAATCAATTGGGGTAATATTCAACTTACCTGATGATAACAGTCTAAATGCAAGTTGTATAGTGTCAGCTAGGTATCTTGGCTTCTTGAGCTGCAAACACTTCTAAAAAGGCATTTGTTCTCGCTAAGAAAAACATCAAATAATAGGGTTGAAACTTTCTGAAGACGTTGATTTCTGTCTGCTAAGCATAGAGAAACCCAAATGATCAGGACTGGATCATACCCATATCTTTTAGAGGGAAAAATAGTTTAACAATTTCTCCCTTTATGTTGTTATATATTCACCAAAAAAATGGTATTTTTGTATCATAAATTATGTTTTAAGACTGTAATCCACAGTGATCTATCACAGGCTACTGATTGGAATCATATGTATGTTTAGTAGTATAATTAATTCCCTAATTTTTCAGATAAAGCATAATTGTATCAGAATCGGAAAGTCAGAGACTAAAACTTCAAAATGAAATATATTTTTCTGGTGATAAATCCAAATGTCTTTCTTTCATGAGGAAACATATGTGTCTATTATTTTTCATTTTGATTCATCAGAAACTTATGGTAGTGAGCAACCTAACGAAACAGTGATGACTGGTGGGGAGCGTGTGTTACAGGAACTGTGTTTTATTACAGAGAGTTTGCAAAAGAAATCCTTTTGTTCAGGTAGTTACAGCCTCTATATTTTTAACAGTTTACTATCACATTTCTTCAAACAAACAAGATTTTCTTATATAATTTTCTATTCTTTCATGTCCTTCTCCCTTCTTATGCCTTGTGTCTTCATCTGCTGCGTTCTAATTGCTAGGGAAGGCAGACAAGATGCCCCATTGGGAACAGATGGCTTTCTGGAAATCTACCAACAAGGACTACTCCTGGAATAGATTTCATCTGCAGGCCCCACACAGAGGTAATATATGATACCTACAAATAGATAGTGCTCCAAAGGCTTAGGAAGGAAAAAAATACATCCCCCTGGAGTTCTTAAAGCCTGTTATGACCACAACTTGCCAACAGAAAGGCAGGCATAAAAAAGAATCCTATATATAGCGTTCAATTTTTGAAGTTAATTTTCTATACTTCCATATCAGTCCCTATGGTAGGGACAGCTATGCTTAAAATGCATTGTTTCTAAAGGGCTGCGCTTTACTTGTCAATGGTGGATTTAATACAAAATTTGAAATCAGCTGTAATGTTATCCTTCTTTAAAAAATGGTGTGAGATGTAAGATAATATATGAAAACAATGTTGAAGTCATCACAGGAATAAAAATAAATAATATAGGAACAAATACGTTGAACTACAGTGACTGTGAAGAACTGTCAATGCTATGTCTTTCTCCTTGGTGTTCTGCACCTTTACCTTACTTTCTTTTGTCATAGACATGAGAGATACTATTTGTAACATTTTATAAAATACGTATTTGCTTTGGTTTGGTTTTCCTCAATCTAAAAAAAAAATGATGATAACCATATTGTATACGGCTGTTCTGTGTGTCTGGAAAATATTATTCTGAGGTTATGGATGTGGCTATAAAACTGAGAGATCAGAGATATACTGTTTATGGTAAAAAAATACAAACTACAAATAGTAAAGTGACAACAGTACTCTATATCCTCAGGATTCTAACCTCAGCCTTGAAATAACGTGTGGTTTACTTATTGTTCCTGTTCACAAAATAAAATTAATATTAGGGAACTTCATTTTTCATTATTTATGAAACAAAACCCAAAAAATGTTCTGTCTTTTTTTGGTGATGGATAAGAGTTAGTGAAAAGGAATCCTAAACATTCAAATACTAGAACGCAAGTGCTGGAAAGAAAATATCAATGTTATTAATTTTATCATCGTTTGTAGCGATTCAGAAATGTTGGTGTTTTGAAAAGGAATAATGGCTTGACTGCTTCTTTCCCAAGTGGGTTCATGATAGTCTTAACACCATTATGACCACCTTTGGAAACTTGAAGAGTTTCCTTTCCATTATAAAGAGAAATTGTATGGAACACTTGGAAACAAAATGAGGAATTAGATACATATTAACATTACAAGAAAAACAAAAAAGACAGGAAGATACAACCTTTTGATATAATCATAGAATCATAAAATAGTTTTGGTTCGAAGGGACCTTTAAAGGTCATCTAGTCCAACACCCCAGCAATGAGCAGGGACACCTTCAACTAGATCAGGTTGCTCAGAGCCCTGTCCAACCTGACCCGGAATGTTTCCAGGGATGGGGCATCGACCACCTCTCTGGGCAACCTGTGCTAGTGTGTCACCACCCTCAGGTGAAAAATTTCTTCCTTAGATCTAGTTGAAATCTGCCCTCTTTTAGTTCAAAACCATTACCCCTTGTCCTATGTCAACAGGCCCTGCTAAAAAGTCTGTCCCCATCTTTCTCTTAAACCCGCTTTAAGTAGTGGAAGGCTGTAGTAAGGTGTCCCCGGAGCCTTCTCTTCTCCAGGCTGAACAACCCCAACTCTCTCAGCCTGTCCTCACAGGAAAGGTGTTTGATCCCTGTGATCGTTGTTGTGGCCTCCTCTGGACCTGCTCCAACAGGTCCATGTCTTTTCTGTGCTGAGGGCTCCAGAGTTGGATGCAGGACTTCATGTGGGGTCTCACCAGAGCGGAGCAGAGGGTCAGAATCCCTTCCCTCGACCTGCTGGCCACGCTGCTTTAGATGCAGCCCAGGATGTGATTGGCCTTCTGGGCTGTAAGCGAGTGCACATTGCCAGCTCATGTCCAGTTTTTCATCCACCAGTACCCCCAAGTCGTTTTTGCAGGGCTGCTCTCAATCCCTTCATCCCCCAGCCTATCCTGATACTGGGGGTTGCCTCAACCCAGGGGCAGGACCCTGCAGTTGGCCTTGTTGAACCTCATGAGGTTCACACGGGTCCATGCCTTGAGCTTGTCCAGGTCCCTCTGCATGGCTTCCTGTCCTTCAGGCATGTCAACCACGCTACTCAGCTTGGTGTCATCTGGATAGAGGTACTAAAAGTGGTACTTGCTTTCCTTAGGAGCATTCAGGAGAAACGGAAATGTGGAATAGTAAATATTAGAGCATTTACATTGTCATTACAATATTAACTAGAACTGGGTTTTTAGGCTATAAAAGGGGAGTAACTATAGAAATGTCATATGGGGAAAGGAATATTCCTCAGATTTTCAGGCAATCTTTGGACATTTTTACCTCCCCACTATTTGATTAAATCTCATTTGTTTTTGAGATAAGAAGCTGTCAGTTTAAGGGAGAAGATGCCAAGTTCTGCACGTAAGCCACATGCACAAAACCACGCCATGACTGGTGTTCTGGTTACAGTACAGGGCCACATCTTCAAGTGCAAACAAGGAATCTTTGGCACTGCTGAGATGGTTTGTTTCAGCTTGTGTCAGTTGCTAATGGCACAAAGGAGCAGCTAACATGGCCAAGACAAGGCAAGGCCTCCTTGTCCACACCCTCTTTTCCTTGGCTGGGTGTCATGGACATGAGCGGATTTTTTGGAGAATGTCTTGATGCACAGTGCAGGGGACCAGTGGACTCACAGTGACGGAATCAATAAAGACTATCGCAGATTAGCTAAGCCCCAGGTACTGGGTGTCCAGAAGGATGTGACAGTCAATGACAGTATTTCCCATAAGCAGCCTTGCATCAAGCACTTTCCCCATCACGTAGCCAGAATACCCTGCCTTGGAGCACATGCTAAGGCATATCTGTGTACGCTTATCACACAAAACAGTTCATCATATGCCTGGAGGCCCATCATCGTTGTGAGACCTGATGCATGAGTCTTGCATACTGGGGTTTCAGAAATTTGAAAGGACTTAAAATATCTTGTGTTTGTTAAAATTGTTGTCATGGCTTAGCCCCAGCCGGCAACTAAGCCCCACACAGACGCTCGCTCACTCCTCCACAGTGGGACGGGGGAGAGAATCGGAAGAGTAAAAGTGAGGAAACTCATGGGTTGAGATAAAGACAGTTTAACAGGTAAAGCAAAAGCCGCGCACACAAGCAAAGCAAAACAAGGAATCCATTCCCCACTCCCCATGGGCAGGCAGGGGTTCAGCCATCTCCAGGGAAGCAGGGCTGCATCACGCGTAATGGTTTCCTGGGAAGACAGACGTCATAACTCCGAACGTCCCCCCACCCCTTCCATCTTCTTCGTCCCAGCTTTATATACTGAGCATGACGCCATATGGTATGGAATATCCCTTTGGCCAGCCTGGGTCAGCTGTCCTGGCTGTGCCCCCTCCCAGCTCCCCGTGCACCCCCAGCCTTCTCGCTGGACTGTCCTTGACTGCTTAGCAACAACCCAAAACATCAGCACGTTATCAACATTTTCTCATCCCAAATCCAAAACATGGCCTCATACTAGCTTCTGTGGAGAAAGTCAACTCTACCCTGGCTGAAACCAGGACAATTGTTTAAGGAAACAGAAAAGCATGTCAGCAAGGATTTATCTCACCAAAAGTACTTCTCCGGAGTGCATCTCATCCTTATGTAGATGACTAGCAAAGATCAGATGTATCGCACTCTAAGTCTCAAATGACTAGAAATAAAGTTCATTAACTTCAGTCTGACTCCAAACTGTGCCATGGTATTATTATTATTTACATTCGTGTACGATGTACAATGTGTCATTCCACTTATCCTACATGTGTGCAAGTAGAGTCTTTACAGTCTTAGAATAAGTTAACGGACACTACAGTGTATAACTGAGAAGAATATAAAGGAATTCCCAGTTAGATCTGGTCACTATGAGACATTTAGAGCCATTACAGATCACCAGCAGCTTTTACACAGTCAAGACTGTTGTAGCAGAAATGAGGGAAGGCCTTGAAGGAAAATGTTGAAGTGTTTTTGCAAACATGCTGGGGCCAGGTGTGTAGGAATGATTTTTCCATTGATGCCAGTGTGTGAGAAACATTTCTATAAGTATCATTCTTTTTCTGTGCACCTTGGAGGAATCTGCAGATTGCAACAATAATTTGGCTAAAAGATCTCAAATTGTCTTCTGAATGTTTTATTGACAAAATATGCTAGATTAGAACACAAAGAAGTGTATCATAGGCAGCAGAGGTATAATTTCCTGTGGATCATTGTATTAGTTTGTCTCATAAACCATCAAAGACATTAGAGATCACCGATTAAGAGAAGGGCGGTCCATGTTCTCAGACAGTTCTTCCACTGCCTTTTCCAATGATGGTAAGGTCTGAGGGTGGAAAGTGCAAGTAATTTTCCACAGATATCTTTCTCCACAAAAGCTGTATCAGCTGAGATTTTTGTCAGAGAAACACTCACTTGATCAGTCATAACTTTCAGCTCTGTTGATCACAGCTGTGTTTGAGTCACCAGTCTAGAGGTAAAAAGCTCTTGCTAACAATTCATTTCTCCAAGAAGATTACAATCTTGAAACTGAAGAAAGACTACATTGCTGCATTTCCCAGTCTCTTAACCATCTCTGTCAGTAAAAGTAGATTGATGTTGTTCCATTTCCTTTTATTATAGCTTTTGACATGGGAGGAAGTGGAATCTTTGCTCTTAACTCTTGGCCGGCAGTCATAACGTTGGGAGGAACACAGCCTTGAATGCAGTAATTAAAATTCAATGGAGCTATTACAGCTAATGTGCATTAATTTGGGCATGTTAAACTACCAAGTGTACGAGGGCTATATTAATATAATTGGCAATAACAAGGACATCATCTTTAGCAGTGTCACAGATATTGTTAAGCAGAAACTGTGCTCTAAATAGCTTGTTAATAAACAAGATTATGTAGTAATTTTGTCAGTGGCAGGGAATTTGTATTGATAATGTAGTGTACCCCAACTTTTCCAAAATTTTTACACTTCCAATGTAGGTTACAAATTCTAACAACTCAGAGTTGTTAATTCTGAGTCCAAGCAGCTGGCTTTTTAGGAAGAGCTAGAGATAAAAGTGATCAAGAGATCTTAAAGGTTTTCTTGGGCTTCAGCTTTTGTGGGTCATAGTTCCAGTTGAACAATGAAACTTCCATAGTTTTGGCATCTCAGCTCAGATTTGCTTAAAATATTAATCTGAGATTTGTGTTGGTCAGATTCAAGATGAATTTTGGTTTTCTAATAACACATTGTTCAGGCTTTGAAATGCATACCTTTAATCTACAGTATTTCTTTATATTCCTCTGTATTCACTATGGAAAATAGCTGATGTATTACAATTGATAGAATAACATTCCAGCATATAGATATAGTCATTTAGAGCATTTGAAAAGTTTTAGTGGCTACTATAAGGCACAGTAACAGAAAAACAAATACAATGTCTAATTAATCACTCATTGCTGATGGAATAATTAACAGGTAAGTCAACAGAAGCTTCTTGAAACCAGAAGTTACCTTCATTTACATAGTAGATTTAATCTATTCTTCATCTATTATAGTAGCTATTTATTGAAAGTTACTGCCTTAAACTTTAAACGGATACTACCTTTTGAAACAACTTGTAAGCACTACTGTGTAAAATTTAGGAATGAGAGTGCATCACATGCTCAAACATGTATTCTGTAGTCCAACTGGTAAAGTAACTCAGTACTTTTTAGGAAAGAAATAAGAAATGCAAATTGCTTTTGTTTTCCACAGAATCATTCAAATTAGGATAAACACGATCTATTAGATTAACTTTTCTGATAAGATTATTCCAACAATTATTTTCAGGTATGGATTTAAATGAACAAAGTGAAGCCAGATTTTCTTCCACATACGTTACAGATGTGCAGCATACTTCCAACAATTCATACAGCCAATGGCCCATTCCTTGATTCCCAGTGAATCATTCTAGTCTCTCCTGTGAAGGAAGTATTTTTAGCTCATGACAAAAATGTAGGTTTTCCGTATAGGACTGTAGATGAAAATCTGGTCATACACAGATAGTGTACATTCATATTGGTGTATCTGAACCAGATATTATCTGCACACCACAACATATGACTGACCATGTGTCTCACATGACTCAAAATTTCTTCAGTTTATTAAATTTTGTTAAATAATGTGATATTTGTATCACGTGATGAAAGGCAGGCAGTATCATGTACTTGAATTACTACGTGAGAATCTATCCCAAGGTGCAGCACTGCAAGGTTACCTCATCATTTCATAGCCAATTAATCTTTGCTATTAGAATAGCATTTTTCAAAATTCATAGAAGATTTGCCTTTTCCTATTTCCATTATAACTGTTACTCTCTTTGGATATTCTTAGTATTTAGTATTCTCTTCAGTATCTACTCAAACACGTATGAAGAGCTAGCAAATACATTTTTAGTTACTCTATAACCAAGCAGATATATTCCACTTGTAGGAGCTTTCCATCTGAAGTAACACTTTCATCTGCACAGCTGTTTATAATTTTCCTCTTTGATCTTCCTTTGTTTGTTTACAGCTTTCTCATATTTTAGAGCCTATAATATATACTCCTTACTACTCCAGAGAAAAATTTTATCTCCAATTTCTATTACCCATTATTTAAGTCACACTGAGTTATTTTGCTGTGATATGTATTAACATAAATATCCGAATTTCATTTACCAACTTACAGGTCTACAGATCTACGAAGTAGCCATATAAACAGCTAAACTACCTTCAGATAGGCAACAGGACTCTTTGCAGTTAGAAGCAAGCTGAGTAAAAGGGAAGGCTCTCACCTAAAGATTTTATGCTAAATCATTCTCACACATCATTCCAATATATGCTCTACTTGTCTGTCAAATTCAGAGAGTATTTGAAAAATTCAACCCTGGGATAAAATCCAGTGTGTAGGCTTTTTTGTCCTATCAGTAGTCTACAACAAATTAATATAAGTCACAACCAAAGAAATGAGACTGACTGCTTGAATTTCTAAACATCCTGAAGCAAGATGATTTTGAGAATTCACAAACAAAGTCATGGTTACAGCAAAGGACAGTTGAAATTGGAATGTATTGTGTTTCTAATACAATATCAACACAATCATCCATCTCAGTCCAGCATGAAATGCTTATTTATAGTAGCTACGAAATGTAATATTTCCATATATTTTCTTTCTGATATAATCTATAGACCACACTTTTCTGTTATTTGGGGTTTCCATTTTTCCCCTAAGATTTCAAATAAAAATACCTTTCATGAACTGCCCATTTTGAAAGAAGCTACGACCATTTATCAAATATGATTTTAAAATAATATGAAGGAGAAAAATTATTACAATAATTTTTAAAATGCAAAGAAGATATTTATAAGACCAAAAGATGAAATTTTAATAGCTATTAAATAGCTTTCCTCTTAGACTTATGTAAGCAAGTACATTGTAACTTCATTTGGCACTTCATAGTCATTGTCAACAAGAACTCATTAGCAGTCTTTCATCTACAGGAAGTTAAAAAAGGTTGGATGAATGAAATAATATTTTTCATGAAAATGTATCATCTATTTATCTATCTACAAGCATCATTCATTGTTTTGTAAACAATATGAATGTTTCAAAACTTCAGTTAGGATCCTGACATGGAGTAAACCAATCTTTTCTAAAAAGGGAACATGCCAAAAAGAAAATGGGGTTGTGAACTATTTGAACATAAACTAGAATAAAGGTCACTTCTAAAACACAGAAGAAACAAACTTATTGTGATTACGTTGAAATTCTTTATATTTCTTTTTTTGATCTAAATATCATCAGTTCTTACTGTCTGAGAAATAATATTTTTTCTGTTTTTATATTAATGATTAGAGGTCTGGAAAAAAATATAAAATGAAAGAATAACTTATAAAATGAAATTGAAATGAAATGTTGACACCACCCATAAAGGTGGGTGGTGTTCTGAAATTTCAATTAATTTAAAGTTGTTGGTTTGGGGTTTTTTTAATAAAATAAAAACAAATTTGTACTAAGAAAACCTAGGAAAAACAAAGCCAAATAAAACTAAACAAACAAAAAAAGCCAACCAAAAATACCCAGAAAAGAAGTGCTGTATTCTGGTCAGTTCTTTGATACTCACTATCAGGAATCCTTAGTATGAAAAGTAGGGATGGGTATTTCCAGCTGCAGAGTTCCTGCAGAGTTCCCAGCCAACACTGAAACAAAACAATGGGTCTAAAAAAAACCCCCAAAATAATAAATTTCTTTCAGTTTAAAATAAAAATACTTTTTTTGTGTGTGATTAGGGGATCTGAATATCATACTTTCTCAAGGAAACCCTTCAAGGATTAAATGATAGACACAGGTAAATTTGAAGGGTCACTTAGTGGTTCCTACAGGGCTGGTTGGCTGGCTAACTACCTAACTAACTAACTAGCTTAGCTGCCTGCCTGCCTTTCGAGGATCTTGAGGCTTTAAGCTCTGCAATGATGGATCAGCAATGCCTAAACACCTGGGACTGAGCTCAGCATAGTTTGCAGTTTCTCATTCTCTGTATCTCATTAGAACTAGAGAGAATTTATGTCTGACTCACCTGGATCTGAAATCAAATCAATTAGCATTTGTAAAGTACTCTGTGAACATCAGCCGACAAATTCCACAGAAAATAAAATACCCACATGAAAATTGTCAAACATTTCATGTATCTGGAAGTCTCTTTAGAAGTTAGTTAAATAAGTTGAAAGGAAGAATCTATATGGTAAAAATGTACAATCAAAATAAACAGCCTTTGTTATACAGCATTACATAATTTTGGTTTACAGACATATTCTGTTGCAGCTGATAATAAGCCTTGCAGTGTGAATGTGAATGTAAATGAAGTGCTAAATGATGAATTACACCACTCCGGTTACACATCAGAAACAACATCCTTTATCTAGGATGTTAGTGCCAAGAATATTACTTAATACAACAGGAAGGGTTGAAGGGAAATGGGGAAAAATGCAGTGTAAGTACAGCATTATTCAATAGCAAATGCAATGTGTAGACAGGGTATTCTTTGGTATCAGCGTGTTCAGAGTACACATTTGCATTATTCTTTAGGTTCTTTTAAGATATTTTTGGAGAAAATGTTTGATGAAAGATTGTGTTTGATTCATTCCATATTTTCCTTTGGATCATCAATAAAAAACCTTTAAACCAGATGGAAAGAAGAGGTAACAAATACCATAGCCTCAAACTAAGTATTCAGATCCTGATCTAGTTAAACACTTAAGCATATGTTTAGCTTTAAATATGTGTGTCCCATTTTGAGATTATTTGTGTGCTTAAAGTTAAGCATATATCCGCATGCTTTGTTTATCAAAGCTGAACTGAGCCACGTCCAGGCATAATACACATGTAATACTTAGACCTTTAAAACACTTAGCATTTTTAGTCTAATTACCAGCAAAAGAGTAGTGTCAATTCATTTACTTTCTGTATCTTCTCTGTTTCCAGCATGTTCCACATTATCAATCTACCTCTTAATTAGCTCTTCATTCATTATAAGCATATATAACATTGCATCAAACATTAAATGAACTGTTCTGGTTTCCCCTCTTAAATCAGCAGAAGTGTTTGTCCAAGGCCAGATGTTTTACACAAACGCGTGTTTTTAGTCTCTAGTATCTCTAAAGCAGAGGGCCACACCAATGCACTTCTTCCAAGTCTGGATTCTCTAAGTATTGTCACATGCTGATCACCACTGGTATCTACAGAAAGTCCTTAAAGAACTATTTCTATCTATCTTCTCTATTTCTTTAACTTTCACTGCAAGAAGACGCCATGTATCATCTCTGCAATAATTTCTGTTGTTTCAAGGAAAATATTCTACGTTGTATAACACTTCCTCAAATGAAGAGGACATTATCACTGCTTATGCATTTTTGAGCCAGGTTATCTGTCCTAAGTAAAAAACTACCACTCTTTGTATGAGAGAGCCAACAGATGTCACTCCCACGTGCTCAAATTCTCATAGACTTTTCCACCGGGATAATAATACCGTGGAGAAAACCTGCATTTACTTCTTGGCTTGTTCTTTCCCACTGCCACTGGGGAGCAACCGTAGCCATTACAACGAGACACTGGGAGAAAAAGTGTTGAAGAGGTCAGGTATGCCAGCTAAACCATGAATATCTGTCCAGGTCTTTCAAAGGGATTGCCTTCATGATACCATTTACCACTTTGATAATAAACTTCAAATGCAACACAAAATAAAACATAATCTAGCTCGAGTACCAGCACTTGCTCCACCAAGCTAACAGGAGGATCATGGAGTAAAAAAACTGTTTAGTCACATAAGCCACCAGATATTAAAGGGAACACACACAGGGAGCAGATCTGGAGGAGTAAGTGTCATTGTTACTTTGCCGCATTTGAGAATAGACCACTTTTTAAACCATCTTGTTGCTTTTGCTTTCCTTTCATCTGCGGCCCATAGCCAAGGCTTTTGAGGAACTCAAACCGGGACTGTGGCCAACTGCTACAAAGGTTGTTATATGGTTTCCGAATTATGTTCTTGGGTAAGGCAGATGTTGTTTAAAATACTGCATGCAAAACACTAAAATAAGAATGACCAGTAAAGCGAGTAACTACAACAGCACATTCCCCAGAATAGATTTTATCCATCATGTATATTTGGCAGCTGGTCTCTAAGTGTTGCACTAAGTGAGAAAAGAGCGGGGGGAAAAAAAGGAAAAAGAAAAAAAGAACCTTTTAAAAAGAATCTGAATGTCCTAAAGGCCAAGATGGAAAAGTGTGTTTCCTCAAGAAAATGCCAGGAACTATTCTTCTTACTGTCCCGTACTTTTCCAATTGCTCATTATTTAATTATAGTAATTTTATGGCATCTATTGTTACATTTCCTTACGGGCAGAAAGAGAACAGAAAGTCTATATCTAAAATTGCATTTATTTTAAACTGAGAGGATCACAAAACAAGGTAGAACAAAACTAAAGACTTCAAGTGTTTAATGTACCATGAGCTGGATGGAAGCAGAAAATAATTCATTTCTTACTAAACTAGCTTTTTACAAAAGTAAAAAATATGCATAGCCGCTCCTTCAACTGAAACATTTGTACAGTGTCACACTTGCATTAAGGAGGTTTCTCCAAAATCTTTCTTCCTGCAGCCAATGCTCTTTACCCCAAGCTTTATGAAAATTATCATATCTGGAGGCAGCACTGTGAGGATTATGTCCTCTCAGTTTCAATACTTTGTACTGAAATCTATGAATCAAAGATTTGCCCAACTTTTCATGGACAGAAGTTTAATTGTTGGAGTTATACTAGAGGCATTCTGTTAGACTGGCAGGGACAATTAGACTCAAAGTACTTGTATATAATATTTGTGATGTAAACACATGTATACGTAACTTGCATGCAAACCTAGTAACCTATAAAGCAAAAGCAAAGCCTGAGAAATTACCTGCTCTATTTTCAGCAGAATTGTGCCTGGCTAAACATGGGCAACATACTTTTTAGCATCTAACAGTTTGGCTATCACCCAAACAACCTGCTTCCATTTCAAGTTGTGCCTTGGAGATGAGTGCCCCTATCCCCCCAGACAAAACAGGCAAAATAAGGGGGGAAACAGGGATAGTAAGTACTGAGACTGAGTGATTTTTCAACTTCTGGTCTGCAGATCCATGGGTTACTAAGAAAAAGAAACTCACTGCCCATAGCCTCCACTCAGATCAGAAGTTCCTGGAAAAAGCAGGCTAGCTACAGAAAGAGAAGGAATTTTGCAGCAAGTGTCCCCTCATAACACTCTCCCATGTAAATAACCTGCCCTGCCGATAACCTGCAGATCTTCTTACAGATAACCTGCAGGTTACAAGCAGGGAAACACAGTACTACTGAGTCATACTCCCAACCCCCACCTATGCCTAAATCTCTAACAGCTAATAAAAAAAAGGAAATTGCTAAAATGAAAAACAAAAGCCTTCTTTCTCAAGGAAAATTTTGTTCCCACAGAAAACTAAAATACTGGAGACTCTCTGGTGACATCTAGGCTGCACTACAGGTACATGGCACGTTACCGCCTGGGGTTTGGTGGCTCAGGCCAGGACACTCCATGTCTCTCCTTCAACAGGATAGCTTTGGTTTCAACAGGGCCTGGAGGCAGACAAGATGTCCATCCAGACTTGGGTGTGGGCATTATTCCCATGTCCCACAGTTCAGACATGGTATTGAGAACCTACTAAATATTCTTCTATTGCTTTGGATTTTATTTGCAAAGCGTCTAGAGATGATAGTGCTGGGTGTGTGTACATGTATTGTTATCACAGATATGTATGTCATATTGGGTTTATGCAGCCATAAAAGCATTTATTGGAATGGAAAGAAAAAAAGGCTTTTCTTCTCCATCTGTACACTTGTTAATTTTGTCTTCCTGCTAACAATGAGCAACGTAGAAAGATAACCTTGAAATGGACAATACTATCTACAGACCCTGAAGGTGATTAAAGATAAGAATTTGTCTCCCTTGAAGGCAGTGAAATCTCAGTATTTTTCCTTCTTCTCTTCCTTCTTCACAATGTTTTGGCAAACTACACATTCCCTGCTGTATCTTCTGCTGTCATCTCTTTTCCCTTGAGCTTACATGCCAAAGAGGCCATTGTAGTTCTGATGTACCATACTTTTCTGTTTCAGTTAACGTGCCTCATGAAGGGACAATGAAATTATTTCTTCCTGCTCACTCTTCTTCTGCAAAGAATGTGTCACCAGCTCAATGACTTTGTTCCTTTTTTCACTCTGATAATGTCTCTGCTCAACTTTGTCTTCCTTGCATACAATGTACTCTGCAATGCCGATTTCTAAACTCAAGCTGGAAAATTATAGTGCAAAAAGATGATCAGCCTGGGACAAAAGGGAACAATTTCAGCTAGCCTCTACAGCTTAGACAGTATGTCTCCAGAACACTTTCTTTCAAGTTTGCAAAGGCAGGAGAAGGTCTTCACACCACTTCAATTGTACAGATAAAAAAAAGAGAAAGGTTTCTGTAACTCCAGTGTCAAGCCCTGATCCTGCAAGAACGCTTTGCAAATTACTAAACTGTGCACATGTGAAGAGGCCTTGCAGAGGTTGTAGAATCAGTCCTTAAAAAAGATGTGGTAAAGTCAGATAGAAGTACGAGTCAGAATCACAGAATAGTTGAGGTCAGAAGGGACCTCTGGAGATTGTCTAGTCCAACCCTCATGCTCAAAGCAGGATGACCTACAGCATGTTACTCAGGACTGTGTATGGTCAGATTTTTAATATCTCCACAGATGGAGACTCCACTACCTTGCTGAGCAATCTGTTGCACCCTTATAGAAAAAGAGTTTTTTTCTTGTGTTTAAATAGAATTTTGTGAATTTCAATTACCTCAAGGTCTGGCTCCATCTTTCTTCCCATTAGCCATTTATACATACTGATAAGATCCACCTGAGTCTTCTCTTCTCCAAGCTGAACAGTCCCAGCTCTGTCAGCCTCTCTTCATATGAAAGACCCTCCAGTCCCTTCATCGTCTTTGTGGCCCTACACTGAACTCACACCAGGAAATCCATGTCTGTCTTGTCCTGGGGAGCCCCAAACTGTAGCACTCCAGACGTGTCTCACCAGTGTGGAGCAGATGGGAAAGATTACCTGCCTTGATTTGCTTTTCTCATGCAGCCCATGGTGTTGGTAGCCCAGACTGCTGCAAGAGAACATTGTTGGTTCATAGCCATCTTCTTGTCCACCAGGACCCTAAGGTCCTCCTCTGCAAACCTGCTTTCCAGCTGCACAGCTCCCAGCCTATCCTGGTGCATGGAGTTATTCCTCCCCAGATACAGAACTTTGCATTTCCCTTTGTTGAACTCCATGAGATTCCTGTCAGCATGCTTCTGAAGCCTATCAATGCTGTCTGAATGGCAGCACAACCATTTGGGTGTATCAAGCACTCCTCCCAGTTTTATATCATCTGCAAACTTGCTGATGATACACCCTGTTCCATCAGCCAGGTCATTAATGAAGATGTTAAGCAGTATTGCCCCCAGTATCATCCAAGGAACACCACTGGTGACTGGCCCCCAGCTGGATGTTGTGTCACTGATTACAACCTTTAAACCTGGCACATCAGACAGTTTTCAGTCTACCTCACTGTCCTCTTATCCAGCCCTGCTTTTCCAGTTTGTTTATGAGGATCTTCTGAAAGACAGAAGTCTTACAAAAGTTAAGGTGAGCAACATTCACTGCTTTCCCCTCATTTTCCCAGCCAGTTATGTCATTGGAGAAAGCTATCAGATTAGTTAGTGAGGTATGAAAAGCTACTTAAGAGATCATGCAGCCATTTGCATGTATATGTGTATACGTTCATATATGTGCATATTTAAAATATATATTGAGACATAAAAAGGTGCAGAAAATACTAAAGACACAAGTTAACAATATGTCGCTCATTTTAAAAATAACTTTATGTGGACTATCCTGATGATAGGAAGGATGACGATGGGATACTTGGGAAATCTTCACCTCTGCCCAGGCTAGATGTGATTGATCGGCAGGAACCATTCCAAGCACAAGCTGCCAGTAGGATGATTTCCATAAAGTCACAGCTGTGACGTAGTGAAAAAATGATCATAATTTAGAGCACTAGCACAGAACAAAATGTCTTTGCATCCAAGAAGAAGCATCTTCTCACCTCTTCAAAGAAGCACAGCTGATGTTACAGCACGGGCTTTCCCCTGGAGGCAGAGACAACAGTCCTCATGTGGTTTCTCCCCTGGAAGGGAATCTCACTTTCCCAACAGCAGACAGCCTTATAGTTCCAGTGCAGCTAGTTTGGTCTTGTTATTTGTAGTTGGAACTAAAGAACTGGGTTCTAACTCAAATCCTTCTATTCTCAAGGTAATGACATTTTGGTCTTAAGAAGATTTGCAAAAGCAGAAGAGACTTTCTCAAAACTGGAATTTAATATCAAAATAATCAAAGTAAGAAGAGAGAAAGAAAGAAGGGCTTTAAACAACTAAATCATCTCTATGTAAAGCCCTTCCAAACTGAATCAGTTGGAATCTTAGAGCATGAAATAAATATGCTGTACATAGTTTTAAACACCATCATTTTTTGTTCAACAGAGTAATTTCTGGAAGTCTCTTTAACACATTCATATTTTAAAGCATATCTACTTACAGTATATGCATTGTATAAAAGTAGAAGATGAAGGGGAAAGAGTTAAGTAGAGAGTGTGCCACAAGCAAATGCAAAATAAAGGGGGGAAGTGTGGAAGGAGTTGCCGAAAGACAAGTCTGTGTCTGTCAAAACATGAGAATCAGAAATGATTAGAGTCCAAATTACAAGTCTGTCTGTCATGAAGCATGATAGATGTAAAATACAGGAGAAGGCAAATGACAGTTAAAGAACAAGCTGGAAAAACTTTTGCCAAAAAAGAAAAATCACAGAAAAGTAGCCTGACACAGCTAATCAAATTAAGAGAGCTCTTCTTGATGGAGAATTGCTTATTGTAAATAACAGAGAAGGCAGCGATGGAACTTAATGAACACTCTGAACATCACTGTTTACTGTTTGAATCATTATCACTGAATCCATAGCCAACTGGATTGGGAAGAAGTTCAGAAGTTATCTGAAATATTCTGTCCACCTGGACAGAAATTTGTTTGGCACAACATAGTTCATTCATGTCTGTGAAGGACAGACTTTTTCTGCTAACACTCCTGAATATATCATAATTAGCTAACATTCTTTCAATTAAGTGACACATAGGATAGATATTTAAAAAGGTGTGATATCCTAGAAGTTAAGTTTCAGTGTGACTGGAAAGGACACTCTCTTCATATCTGTATTTTATATATGTCCTGACTTATAAAACACCCAGCTTGTCTTTCATCCAGGTTTCAGGCTAGGATGTAGATAATATTGGCTTTACAAATAGGTTTGTGGAACAAACAAAAAAAACCTGAGGCTGTATGTCAAAATTCCATTTCCAGTTTAGACTTGCCAAACTGTCAGTATATTTGTTATTTTTCTTAAAACCCCAACTGCTAAAATCAAGAGAAAGTAGATTAATTTAAACTTTTGTTTAAAAAGATGGTTTAGACACCTTGGAGGGTGAATAGCCTGAAATTGTGAAATAAGCAATGCAAATTACTTAGAAACCAGAAAGGAAAGTAAAAAAATGCAATATCCATTAAAAACCAAACCAAACCAAAACCAAAACCAAAACCAAAACAAAAAAGACCCTACCCAAACAAAACCAACCTTGAATGATTTTTACAGCAAAACCATTATTTTCTGAACCTTGCTTATCATTTTGGCAAAACTTCATATCTGAAGCACTTTGGTAATCTGGGGGAGATCAGAGAGAAGTTATTGTACTGAATTTTAAAGAAAGATGAGCTAGCTCATACATTTGCATTTGTGTCCCAGTTCAGATTCTAAATTTGGAGGTTTCCAGATCCAAGATTTTGCATTGCACTCACCACTAGTTTGTGTTGATGCATAAATACGACTGAGTGGAAGAGTGGGGGGACAAGGAAGCAAACTCACTGCTATCATTGTGTACAGTGACAAGTTTTCTATCCGCCGTTTTGTTCAGCAGCTAACAAGTATCTTCTGTACACACAGATTGCTGAGAAGAGGTAGCAAAGTTACTCCTCTGGGAACATGAGGACCCAGCTTTCAGGCAATGTGTCTAAGCGTATTTTTCTCTGTGTGTCCCCGCCTGTGACTGGATGTCTAACTTTAGCCCCAAAGGATGTGTTTCCATTCTACCTGAACCACCTGAAGTGCTGAATATCCTTCAGAGACAGAACTTTCAGCATTCATATCACCTTGTTGAGTCTTACCTATGCTTGCAGTTGACAAATCAGTAGATAATATTTGCTGAGGTTATATCATCCAGCAAGCAATAACTTTCAAATTTGCCCTCAGCTAAACAAAGCTGAATAAGCAGACTGCTTTTGCACTTAATGAAGGCTAGAGTAATTTAAGAGATGTTCTATTTATGTTGATTAGTAATGGCCTTACACTGCCCCTGAAACTAGTCCTCCTCTAAAGCACTGGAGGAGCTAGTATCTGTAGCAGATGTCTTTTAAAGTTACACCAATAGTTATCATATATTCACACACAGTATAAAATGAAACAATTGTGCCTAGAATGGCTTCAACTTGCCAATCTCTAACACCTTGCACATACGGAAATCCTTTAACAATGGAATGAAGTCCAAGCTAAACAGAGCAGGATTGTTTTGAAGGATGGCTCATTTCCTACTTCTGGCTCTTTACTGTTGATTATTTAAGCACTCATTTCACTTTATAAATGGAAACTGAATCATAGTTTACCACTGGAAAATTATTGGAAATCAGAGTCCATTCGAGTCACAGACATGGCTATTTCCTCTCTGGACAGGAAGACTATGCTCAAATGGTCCTTTCGGGAGCTCTGAATGATAAAAAGCCTGTTTCTATCCTCCTTCAAAAAGATCTGTGTAGTGTTTTCATATTTCACTTAGGGGAAAAAAAAAGTCAGGATGTCCCTCTCCAAACATGGATGTTAAAGCAGGAAAAAGGAAAGGTGAATATACATTTTCTACTTGTCTAGACAGCATAAAGTCTGTTTGCAAACCTGTAATGAGACAGCCCCTGTAGCTTCTCATTTCCCCCTTTATAACTTATTCGTCTTTATTTATTTTCATTTATATACAAGAAAAGACTGGAAAAGGCAGGTCTTTGGCTGTAGGCACCTGTGACTATTTTTGTAAAAAAAAAATTATAATACACAATTCCTTTCAGTTCATCTAAAAATGCTAACCATTCCCAGATAGAAGCTAAACAATTAAAATACCCCCACGCTTTCCCTCTTGCACTAGCCTCTGTCCTTCTCTAAGAGATGGGGAAATCAGATGGATTTCACTGTTTATTCTAAAAAGCAAGTGCAGGCTATTTGTGATAAGTTCTAAAGTTCAGAGGCTATAAAGGAAGATTTTAAGAGTTATCCAAAGCTGGTAGTCTCAGTGAGTCTGAAAGCAGAGGCAACAGAGTTGGACTGGGGAAGCCTAGGGAAGACTGGCTGCTGATGGGATGGACAAGGCAGATACAAGTACTGCAGGGCTGTAGCTCCTACTATTCAAACCACAGCCATGCCAGTATCATATGCACAGAGAAGTTGTTTTCTATCACGAGGCACTTGATCAAATACCAACTTCTGTCTCCTAGATGTCTACAGTTGTTTCTATTCCTTCATTATCTCCAGATAATGAAGGAATTATTCCTTCTCCTGGAGGAAGGCACTTTTTATAGCACAGTTCCTCCTCAATTAGATGTCCCTAACAGGCCAGATGAATCACATTTTTAAAAGACTTTTCTTTTTTTTTCCTATACAGGGGCCACAGGTTGACTGGCTTAGACATAAACATCCACACTGCAGACTTCTGAAGTTTTTGACTACTTCAATGGCAAACACTTGTCACAGTATTCCAGGTACCCTTTTACAGTACTGAATAGGGTAAAGTGCTCACTCTGGTCCTTTTCTTCTAAGTTGCTTTCTAGTCAGATGTTTCCCAGCCTCTACTGTTGCATGGGATTACTCTATCCCAGATGCAGGACTTTGCAGTTACCTTGGTTGAACTTCATGAGGTTCATGTCACCCCATTTCTCCAGTTTCTGGGGTCCCTCTGAATTGCAGCTCTACTCTCCAGAATATTGACTGTTCCTTCCACATCACTGATCTTGATGAGGATGCAGTCCACCCCATCACCCAGGTCACTAATAAAGATGTAAAAAGTACTGGTCTCCGTATTGATCCCTGAGGAAACTGGCTGCCACTTGCACTTCATAGCACAGATCAAAATCCTTTGAGACTGGTTGTCCAAGTAATTTTCTACACACTCACAAGTCCAAATACCCTAACTGTATCTTACCCTCTTAGCTCTCCTGTTGCTCTCCCCTCACCTACAGAGCCACCTGTCTCATTAGAGAAGCCAATTAGACTGGTCAGGCATGATTTGTAAGTCCATGCTGGCTGTTTGCAGTTTTCTTGTCCTTCCCATGCCTGGACATGGCTCCCAGGAGGATATGTTTCATCATGTTTCATCATCTCCTCGGCACAGCTCCAGCCCTGGACACTGGGCACCTCCCTGGGGATGGGGACAGAGTGGGATGTGGGCTGGTGGGTGGGCCTGGTTTGGCAGGGACCATGGGTGGGCAGGACAGGTCTGTGGGGAGTTGAGAGACCAGCCCTGCTGCAGCATCACTGACAGACCTGGGGGCTGACAGGGGGTCCTGGACCATGGGCAGGGTGGGGGAGCCCTCAGGATACTGGTGAGGGATGGTAAGGGCTGGTGGTCCTCTAAGGACCCTGACACAAGGAAGGGTGAGGGTTATGTACACAGGCTCCAAGGTTTGGAGGTAAAGTCATGACCAGGAGGAGAAATCCCTGGTATATAAGGTAGAAGAAAGGGGGAGAATGAGAATCATCTTTTTGAGTGCTGTTAGGAAGGAGGGTTGGGTATACTTTGCAGATCAATGTAAATTATGGACTGGGACTGAGATTTACAAAAACATGGAGGGCGTGATTTTCTTCTGCCTGTGGTGCTCATTTGTATCTGCTAAGCCACCCTGCCGTGGAGGACTTGGCCACTCACCTGTTGCAGCTGATCCCTCCACAGCCTGGGTGGACAGAGAGGAGAGTCACAGAGACACCCGCATTGCTTCCCATCTGCCCCTCAAACAGCTGTCCAGATCACCATAACACGTGCCACACACCTCAGGAAGAAAACCAAAGGATATGGTCATTCTAGATTCTACATCTTTTTTTTTTTTTCTTTGCCACTTGTGACGCAGTTCTGCAGGGCAGGGATAAAGAAGCCTCTGTCAACAGTTTCTACAACGTATTTCTGACAAGCATCTTGAACTAGGCACTCTACGCAGCTGTTTGCTTAGTTTGTCCTTGAGATCCATTTCCTGACCTTTCTGTTTTCAGAGCAATGCTTCCAAGAAAGGTTGTCTGTTTTTGTATGGCTAGTAGAATTCACTGCTTGGTATAGAAAGAATATCTTTGATGTAGGAGATATCAGAGAAATGCAAGACTAAGTAAGCAAATGCCTATGCCTTCCATGCCCTCAGGATGAATCAAGAAAAATAGTTAAGAAAAAATCTCAGAATAGAATGATGAATTCTCTAAAGGGAGCATTGTATCCATCAATGAAACATAAACTCAGACAGGGAAATAAGCTATTGTCAACACAAGTTTGATTCTTGGCCTTACTGTACTGGTTTTGGCTCACATAGCGTTAATTTTCTCCATAGTAGCTAGCATGGGGTTCTGTTTTGGAGTTGTGACCAGAATAGTGTTGATAACTCACCAATGTTTTAGTTATTGCTGAGCCACACTTACACAGAGCCAAGGCCTTTTCTGCTTCTCACACGTCCCCACTAGCGAGGAGGCTGGGGGTGAACAAGAAGCTGGGAGGGGACACAGCCAAGACAGTCGACCCCAACTCACCAAAGAGATGTTCCCTACCATATGACGTCATGGTCAGCGTATAAAGCTGGGATGAAGAGGAAGAAAAGGGGGATGTTTGGAGTTACGGCGTCTGTCTTCCCAAGTAAGCGTTACGCGTGATGGAGCCCTGCTCTCCTGGAGATGGCTGAACCCCTGCCTGCCCGTGGGGAGTGGGGAATGGATTCCTTGCTTTGCTTTGCTTGTGTGCGCGGCTTTTGCTTCACCTGTTAAACTGTCTTTATCTCAACCCACAAGTGTTCTCACTTTCACCCTTCCGATTCTCTCCCCCATCCCTACTGGTGCGGGAGTGAGCGAGCGGCTGCGTGGGGCTGAGTTGCCTACTGGGGTTAAATCACCGCAATTACTAATATCCTGTATTTCCACAACTTCAGCACAGTGCTCAGAGATCCCAAGTGACATGGGATACTTGTTATAACATGTGCAGAAGCACTTTTATCATCTCCACCCTCCACACCTTCAGTTTAGGAATTTGTTGTCAAATATCAAGGGGATTAGTTTCAAACGTCAAAAGCAGATGTGGGGTTATGAGCAAAGCTTTCCTTTTTTAAAAAAAGAAATATATAAACCTGCATTTCAGATAAAGAAATGTGAATCACTTCAAACAATCCCCATTTTGCAAAGCTATTTAATATTCTAGACTGCTGGTCTGCAGGCGTCCAAATGGAATGCTAATTATCCACTTTCTTCCCCAGCTAAAAGCTTCACAGAGGCTGACAGAAGGAAAGGCACCAGACTGTTGAACAACAATACCATGCTTTCAATGGGAAAGACAACTATAAAATGTTTCCTGCAGCCTAATTCTTCTAGCATCAGCTGATCCCTTACTAGTCCCTACTTGACACCAATTAATCTCTCCTCTACAGCTTGCTCTTCCCCAGGGCCTTAGCTCATATTCCTTTACTTTAGGTTGTGTTTAAAATGGAGGTGGGGAAGAACACACTGAGTCTTGAACACAGCAGAGTAATACATGTAAAATCCTCCTAATCTGATGAGATGTTTTTCATTTCAGTCTTTCATTGCCCAGCAAAGGTATTCCCAAGATTGCTAGTTCACCGGAATGTCTCCATCACCTTTTCCTTACAACAAGGGATGACCCAAATAAAAAGCAGAGGGAAGCCCACCTATTACTGCATCAAGCCAAAGAGACACTGAGGTAATATAATGCATAATTTTTAATGTGCCTTCCCAACTTACTCCCTCTAAGTTTAACTATTTTTTGAAACACAGGCCATAGTTCTGTTCTTCATAATGTTACTGAGGATTGCCTCAAAATGAGGAAGAATATTTACGCAAGGTTTCTGGAAGGCCAGATATTTAGGCAAGGTTTGTCAGGAGAGGTAATATCACCTGATACATTTGGAAAACAGTCAAACTTTGGACTTTGCATATCAATAACATACATGCATAAAAGGTTTTCTTATTCTCTATCAAAACATGTTAAATCTTTTGACAATTTAACTTCATTTCACTTGGACCATGGTATTCAAAACAGATTTATTGTTTTTGAACAGCTATCAATATCAGTACCCTGCAAAAACACTTTTATTTTATATACGTCCCTGAATAACATACAGGTTAACATACTGTCATGGTTTAACCACAGCCGGCAACTAAGCACCGTGCAGCCACTTGCTCACTCTCTGCAGTGGCATGTGGGAAAGAATTGGAGGAGTAAAAGTGAGAAAACTCATGGTTTGAGATAAAGACAGTTTAACAGGTAAAGCAAAAGCCGCGCACATGGGCAAAGCAAAACAAGGAATCCATTCCCCACTCCCCACGGGCAGGCAGAGGTTCAGCCATCCCCAGGAGAGCAGGGCTGCATCACACGTAATGGTTTCTTGGGAAGACAAAATGCCATCACCCTGAACGTCCCCCCTTCCTTCTTCTTCATCCCAGCTTTATAAGCCGAGTATGACGTCATATGGTAGGGAATATCTCTTTGGTGAGTTGGGGTCAACTGTCTTGGCTGTGTCCCCTCCCAGCTTCTTGTTCACTCCCAGCCTTCTTGCTGGCGGGGTGGGCTGAGAAGCAGAAAAGTGCTTGACTCTGTGTAAGCACTGCTCAGCAATAACAAAAACATCTTGATACTATCAACCCTGTTTTCAGCACAACTCCAAAACAGCCCCATACTAGCTACTATGAAGAAGGTTAACTCCACCCCAGCCAAAACCAGCACACATACATAACATAATCTACTCATAATGATATCTTTTCTATAAAATGCAGGGTTCTTATGGACATTTAATATGGATTAGACTTTAAATTCACATTCCAACTATTTGTTACTAAAGTTCCTATTTGATGCTTTTGGAGACTAGCCTACAACTAAGCAGAAAGTAATAGCTCAAAGCTATCTGCAACCACTGGAAAGGCAAATTATCACGGCTCATTGTTTAGGTGAGTCTGCAAAATGGACTCCAAGCCAGTACATGGAGCTTCTGTCAGTGTTT